>NC_089238.1:39926966-40638985 GCF_963924675.1 Phocoena phocoena | reverse complement strand
GTTTCCTAGCACAAGAATGGTGAGAAGCTGAGTTCCACTTTTTTTCAGGACACACAGCTCCAAAGTGGAATTGACTCTGTGAGGCGCAGCATCAGATTTACTGAATTAGAGACTTCCCTGATTCCAGTCTTCTCTTCCTCCTCCCGCTACCCACCGCCGCCCCCCAGGTGATAGTGAAGGGCACAGTGGCTGGGCTGTGAGTTCCCATCCCTGACCTCCAGGTTATATCCTCGAACAGAGGTACTGCTAGCCTCCTGGTTGGTAGCTGGAGGGGGAAGATGGCCAGATGATTCGCCTTCTGGAGAAAATTTTCTCATCATAAACTTACTGAGGTTAAAAGTGAGCTCAGTTAAAAAAACAGTTATGCACCTTGCAAATTGGACCTGTAATGTGAAAATAAATACCTTTAAGTTTTAAAACTTACTGCAGTTCAAATACAATTGTGGGCATTATGGTTTTAACATAAATGTGCAAGAAAAGTCTTTCACCTCCCTTATGAGAGTGGAGGTGGGGACGGAGAGGAGAGCACTTTAGGGTGCTGGGTTGTAGGAACTTGACAGCAACCTCATTGTCCTCACTGTGGCAAACAGAGGAGAAACAGAGAGAGGCTGCACAGGGCAGGGCTTGACACACAGTGGTATTTAATGGGAGTTTTGTGGACTGATTGGGACTGAAGGAAGATCTTTATTTGCTTAAATCTGAATGCGGACACCATTGATTACCAACTGGCATTTGGTAAACTTGTTTCTCTTCTAGGCTTTCCTCACTCCTGCTGCCCTCCTACCCAACCCGTGTAGAGCTTCTGGGGGCATGGGGTTCCCATCTTCCCAGCAGACACTCCATCATCCCCCATAAACATGTTAAGCCATTCTTCCTACAGCACTGCTCACCCATGGTCCCCTTGTGGATCACCATCCAGCCCTTTAGTGTGACATTCAGGGATTCCCTCACTCTTTCACACATGTTCCTTTCCTTCATGCAAGCCATCCCCCAGCTTTTGGTGCACATTGTGTGGTGGACTTTGAACTTTCACATCTGACTTTGAATCCCAGCTGCACCAATTACTGAATCACTTTAGACAAGTTATTTAACATCTCTGGGTCTTGGGTTCATCATCTGACACATTAACAGCACCTATCTCACAAGGTTGAGAGATGTCAACAAGTTATTATGTGTAAAACACTTAACTCAGCACCAAGCACAGAATAAGTGCTAGGTAAATGTTAGCTCGTTTCAGTATTATTTGCACTAGCCATTTTCTCTGCTTCCTTCTTACTTCCGTGAAACCCAGTGATTCCCACCCTTTAAGGCCCAGACCCAGTACCATCCCATCTTAGAACCCCTTTGTGGACATGCTAGGCTAGAATGTTGTCCCCCTCCATCCAGTTGCAGCTCTTGTGTTTGTTTGTGCTGCTTTCCTAGAAGTCTGTCAACACAGAGTTTGAGATTCTTGGGACTCTAGGCTGGAGATGCTCAGGACTTTCAGGGGCTGGAGATAACCAGAGGCAGGAAGGATTGACCAGAAACTCCACTTGTCCTCTACAGAAAGGCCTTCTCTGCTCCTGAAGGTCACCCCAGCGGCCTGACCTCCAGCCCTTTGTTGCTGGGTGTTTTTGCTTCCTTATCTCCAGGGAAAAGGGAAAGGGTGGGGGGGAGAGGGGAGGGAGGTGGGAAGGAGAGACCAAGGAAGCCTGTGGTCCCTATGAAATCTGTAGGTGTGTCCTGAGATGATGAGGTTTCCAAAGAACATGTTTTAGAAGTGGAACAGTTTCCAGAAGGCTCAGGACATTGGGTGGAGGGTGTTTATTTGTTCTGCAAGGTACAGGAAGTACATATGAGACGCTCCACCACACCGTAGCCTTCCTTCTTGGCTTCTACTCCATCAGGGCATCTGCTACTGACCTCTTTTGCTAGAACTCAGCCTCTTAGGACCGCTGAAGTCCATGTATCCTCCATTGTCCATCTTGCTTGATTGTCTCTTCTCAGAGGTAGGAGAAGGTCCTAGCTCTTGGTGAACTGAGGGGACAGAGCTAGGTGGTCACAAAAGCTCTTTTCAGCTCTGAGTGTTTTGGATGTGTTGAGTACCTTCTAGAAGTTGGGTCCTGTGCTAGGAACTTGTGGGGAAGAGGAGGTGGGTCAGAGATACACAAAGAGAAATCATACAGGATTACTTTGAATGTTTTCATTCATTCCACATATACTTGTAAAGCAACTCTTTTATGCCAGGCACAGCAGTAGGGTCTGAGGTACTTTGTTGAATGATGTTCCCCTTGACCCTCATAGTCTGGGGGTGGAGGTCAGTGGGGCCAGAAGACATTAAGAGATCAGTGTAGCATAGCGGTTACAAATGTGGGCTTACTACTGCACGTTTCTGTGGCCATGTAACTGCTCTGTCCTGAGTTTCATCATCCGTAAAATGGAAATAATAATAAATAAAATGATACGTATCTTTACTGATGGGGTGGTTGTGAAAGCTAAACAAGATAATCCCTGTAAAACACTTAGCATGAACTTGGCACATGGTAAGTACTGAGTCAGTGTGCTAGCTGCAGTTATTGTTATTTTAAAGCAAAGGAAATATACAATTGCATATTAAGGGTGTTACCTGTGAAACGGACAGTGGAGAAATGATAGAGAATCAGAGGGGAACTTTCTGTAGAGAGTGTGGCTGGTTCAGGCCCTGCTGAGGAAGGATATTCGAGCTGAGGTGTGGGCAATGAGGAGCCAGCTGTGCAGAGAGCTAGGCCAGGGATGGGGTGGAGTGGGGTGGGGGACATTTCGGGCAGAGCGACCAGCATAACAAGGAGAAATAGTTGGGCCAATCAGAGGGACCAAAAGGAGTCCTGGGTGGTAGGGTGCGGGGGACAAGAGCACAAATCTGCTCGGAACCCAGACCCTTGGTTTAAAAACATCAGGCTGAGTCCAGGGGAGGAAGCCCCTGGCCCCTCAGCACTGGGTGTGGAGGCAGAGAGAGTGGTGGCAGGGGCACCACCTTCCACAGAGGCCTGCCGAATTTGAGGTGGTCAGATGTGACTAAGTGAATGTATTTCAGATCATGAGGAACATATGTCGTGCTAATTTGATGTTCAAGTCTTCGTTTGCTCATTCAAAAAACGCTTCCTGAAGGCCTACTGTGTGCCAGCTTCTGTGCCTCATAAGAGAGCCAGGCAGGTATTTCAGGTATTACCATAGTTCTGAGCTTGAACCCTTAGCTTTGACCTTGGCTTCAGCCTAAAAGCATTGCTATTAATTTGTCTGACTGGCTGCTGGGAATACAGGTATGAGTGAGACTCTGGCCCTGCCCTGCAGAATTTCCCATTTCCTCTTTTCTCTTTAAAACTATTTATTATGGAAATCATTAAACATATACAAATTAGAGGGAATAGTATAACGAACCTATAAGTAATAATCACCTAATTACAACAGTGATCAAATTTGTTGTTACCAATCTTGTTTCAGTAATAGCTGCATTTATCCCCCCATTCTCAAATTATTTTGAAGTAAATCCCAGACAGCATATCATTTCAGCTGTAAATATTTTGGTGTTTCTAAAAAAGATAATGATTTATTTTTTTTTAACAACCACAATCCGATTAGTCCTCCTTTAAAAGAAACAATAGTTTTTGATGTCATCAAATATCCATTTCGTGTTTAGATTTGTCTGATTGTCTCAAACGATTTTTTAATACAATTTGTTTCAAGTGGGGTCCAATTATGATCCATATATTTCAATTGATTGATGCTATCAGAAGTCTTTTAGTATATAGGTTTTCTGTCTCACTTTTCCTTTTATTTACTGAAGAAGCTGGGTCTTTTAATTTATAGATTTTCCTTCCATCTCAACTTTGCTGATTATATCCCTGCTGTATAGTTTAACGTGTTCCTCTGTCCCTTGTTTTTCCTGTAAATTGATAGTTAGATCTAAAGACCTAATTAGATTCTGGTTCTATTTTTTTTTAAACAATATTTAATAGATGACATTTGTGCTTCTATTGAGAGTTGTTTCTCTTTAGTTGTTTCCCTTTTTATGACATAGGAACCATTGACATTTATTGCCTAGAACCATTATTTCATTAGGGGTTGCAAAATGGTGATATTTTAATTTTATGTTTCCTTCTGCAATTGCTAGCTTGAATACTTCTATACCTGGAAATTGCCAGTAATCAACTACTTGGTTACCCTGAAATACAGTCTGTATAGGAGAGGCAGGATAAATGCTTAATTCTTTCCCATATTTACTAGCTTCCAAAATTATGAGTTGGTTTTCCAACATCCTCCAAAGATGACTCATGAGGTTTGTTTGTTCTTCTTTTTGTTTGTTTAGTATCATAACACACTTATGGATTTTAATACATTTGTTGTGCTTCAGTCTTTTAACTTTATCAGTGCTCAAATTGTCCTTTGGCCAGTGGGAGCTTATACAATAGGCTGTCTGTTGTGTAAGTTTTTTGACATAACCCTGTAGCCTTCCTTACTACTGAGATGACAATATATTCTAATGTTATCTTGTACATTTGTTGACCCAGACCTAGAGTCATCATTTCTCTTAGGGGACCTGATTCTTTTTATAGGAAAATGATATTTAGAGACCAAAATCTGAGTCCAGGGGTTTCTCACTGTTGCTGAGTTGGTCATTATTTCTAGGATTTTTCTATGAATTAGCTCCCTTCTTACTTAGAAACTTGGAAAATACAGAGAAGCCTATGGCTTGCTGGATTATGCAGCTGTAACTCAGCTGATGGGTACCAATGCCAGTTCCTAATTTGGAATGGGCGCTCCCCCTGACACTTGGACCATTCAGTACATATCCTTCCTGTTGTAAAGAAATATGCTTAGCATTCAGAAGGAGGAACCCTGTGATCTTCTCAACTTCCATGTGAGTTAGGTGGTCCCGAGTGATTGTTTTCCTCAGCCAGTGAGTTAGATGCTCAGGGACTATGATTGAAGAGCTCACATGTGTGATATGCTGATTGTCTTTCAGAACACTGTATCCCTCTCTGTTCTGAGTCACTTGTCTTTTGTTCATTACAACATTTCCTTCTGCATTTCAACATTATTTCACAAGACACAGTCTCATATAGGAAGAGGAAAGTGAGACTCCTGGCTGGCCTTGGCCAAATCACCAGTCACATCAAACTGCAGATACAAACATAGATGGTGTCTCCAGGAGTGGCACTAATTAGCTGTTAGTGGCACAGTTAGTTATTCAGCACTAATTATAGTATGGCCAGGAATGTGGCTGGAAAGAGATCAGCTTTGAAGGATTGCAAAAACCACAAGAAGGGCTTTGTCCTGAATGCAGGGGATGGGAGGGTAAAACTACTGGACTTGTACTTCAGAATGTACCTGCAGTTTGAAAAGTGTTTTGGGGGTCGGGGCCACACTGAAGGTGGGAAGAACAGTCTGCAGAATCTTATAAGTAATCCAGGGCAGAGAAGATGATGGCAGCCTGTCTTCAGGCATTGGTAGGGAGCATTGTGGGGTGGGGGTGGGGGGATTATAGGAAGAGGAGTTGATAGGATTTGAGGGTTGGATAAGGAGGCTGAGGAAGAAGGAAGAGTCAAGGCTGATGTCTCCTCTCTGGCTTAGGCAACTGTGTAGGTGGCAAGTGAAATGATAGTGGACTGTGGAAGGAACAGGTTGGAGAAAGAGTGAGAAGATGGAATTGAGGGATCTGTGAGCCATCTGAGTGAAGATGTGGAGACTACTTTTGCTGCTCAGGTGTGAGGTCTGAGCTTGGGGAATCAGGGTAGAAGTGTGGCCACTGACCCCAAGAGAGAGCATAGAATCAAAAGAGTAGAGGCCCTAGATGAGACCCTCCCCGCATAGGGCTTCCGTTAAGCAAGGATAGGGCAAAAGATGGTCCTGCCAGAAAGAGCAAAGGCATCCCCTGAGAGGTTGGTAGCCCCAAGAGAGAAAAAGAAGTGGGTGGTGACTGACAAACATGACCAAGAGATTGAAATAAAGTCAGACAGTTCTTCATTTGGTTTTGCCATTCAGAGGTCATTGGTGACCTTAATGAGTACAGAGGAGAGCAGGGCTAGAAGCTGACAGCAGTGCATGGAGTGGTTGGGCAGAGACAACATACAGACAGAGCAGAGCTTACCAATGAACTCAACTCACTGATGAATCCCTGCTCAGCCTGTTACTAGCTTTGTGACCCTGGGCAAGTGGTTTATCCTCAGCTGCATAATGAGAGTTTTTTTGTCGTTTTTTTATTTTGCGGTACGCGGGCCTCTCACTGTTGTGGCCTCTCCCATTGCGGAGCACAGGCTCTGGACGTGCAGGCTCAGTGGCCATGGCTCATGGGCCCAGCTGCTCCGTGGCATGTGGGAACTTTCCGGACCGGGTCACGAACCCGTGTCCCCTGCATCGGCAGGCGGACTCTCAACCACTGCGCCACCAGGGAAGCCCCAAGAGTATTTTTTAAATTAATTAATTAATTAATTTATGGCTGCATTGGATCTTCATTGCTGCATGCGGGCTTTCTCTAGTTGCAGTGAGCGGGGCTACTCTTCATTGAGGTGCACGGGCTTCTTATTGTGGGGGCTTCTCTTGTTGCGGAGCACGGGCTCTAGACGCACAGGCTTCAGTAGTTGTGGCTCTCGGGCTCTAGAGCACAGGCTCAGTAGTTGTGGCGTGAGGGCTTTGTTGCTCCGCGGCATGTGGGATCCTCCCGGACCAGGGCTCGAACCTGTGTCCCCTGCATTGGTAGGCGGATTCTCAACCACTATGCCACCAGGGAAACCCACAATGAGAGTATTAATAGGATCACTCTGAAATGTTAGTGACGTGTAAGCACAGGGCCTGGAGCCGAGAGAGCAGTCAGGGAAGCCAGCTGCTCCCACTGTGGTCATTCCTTCCTGTCACTCCTGGGAGGCAGGCACCATGCTGGGCCTCGAGTGGGTAATGAAAACAATGTCACACAGGCCTTGCTTGGGTGCAGGTGTGCCTAATGGACAGACTGGTGGACATCAAAACAGCATTGAATGTCCAGTAGGCATGTGGTACACTTTGGGGCAGTGGGAGCATGTGAGGAGTAGCAGTTAAAGGGTACAGGGCTTCTTTTTGGGGTAATGAAAATGTTCTAAAATTGTGGTGATGGTTGCACAACTCTGAATATACTAAAAACCATTGAATTGTACATTTTAAATGGGAAAATTGTATGATACATGCATTATATCTCAGTGAAGTTGTCACACACAAAAAATTAGCCAGGTCAAGGAGTGGGGAAGAAGGAATGGCATTAGCAGTCTCAGAAACGTGAAACTGCATAGAATATCAGGAGAACTTTGGGAACTGGGAAGAGAGAGTAGAGCATGTGTCGGGTGTGCAGGGCTGAGGGCGGATAGGCGCATTGGGCTGGTTCATTGAAGGCCTTGGGTGCCTTGGAAAGATACATAGCTTAGGAGAGCTGAGAGTTGTGTTTAAAAAGAGAGAGAGAGAGAGATTCTTCAGTTAGGTCAAGGTCTGTGTGTGGGAAATGTCTTGCTTAAGAGTTTATGTTCTTGCCTGGAAACACTTTGTTCCATTCTGTTTGTCAGAGGAGAATATATCGATTTGGTGAAACTGCGTGACCACGGCTTAGACAGCAAGACAAGCTTAGCTTGGTACAGAATTCCTCAGAGTCAGATGTGATCCAGAGGAAGAGAGAACAGGGTTCTAACAATCCAGTGACCACAAACACGAGAGAGGAGCTTGGGAGGCGTTGGGGGAAGGGTGTACACGTGGAGAGGGTTTGCACTTGGACCGAAGGGAACAACTACATGAGTCTCTGAGCTGTGAGAGCCTGGGCCCACACACACCTGATGTTTTCCCCTCAGTGTCTGATGGCCCATGTTGTCCCGACTGCCCCAGGCAGTGGCATTGCTGTGTGAAGAGGCATCTCCCCCCTGCCCCCAGCACCCAATGATTGATGAGCTGGCATGGATCGCTGGTGGTGACTTGACTGTTCCTCTCCAGCTGGCTGCTGCTGCAAGAGGATGAGGCCCCAGAGCAGGGGTGGAGGCGAGGGGTAGGCAGGAGGGAGGTCTTGCTGCCATGAGTCAGCTTGGATTTGATCTGTCAGTAGATGAAGGAGGGGGGAATTGTGAAGGGGACGAGTGTTGGTGGTGTGATGTGAAACTTGATGTGGGGCTCAGGAGGTTGGGTTTAGGAGGAGCCAGGCTAGAAGCAGGTGCTATTCCAGCTCTCTGGGTGAGAGAATGGGGCTCAACTGGGGCAGGAGTGGCACGTGGGCAGAAGAGGGACTGGGTCAGAGACCAGCTTAGGGCATGAGACTGATAAGATTGGGCCAGTCTGCCTTAGGTATGGTGGTGAGAGGGGTTAGAAGTTAGTTAGAAGTCAAATGTCTGGGTGGGTGCTGGAACTGCTTCTGAGATGGGGACCACTGGAGGAGGAGAAGGTTTGGGGCATGGACAGGGTGGTGGAGGAGGAGGTGTTCTATCTCAGAAGTGCTGAGTCAGAGCGTCTGAGGGAGGTGGCTGTGTGGATCTGGAGCTCAGGGGAAGTAGCACTAAAGATACCAATCTGGAAGTCATCAGCACATTGGCGGCCGGCAGCTCAGCCCACGCCCGGCCGTCTGTTGGCTTGCAACCAGGGCAAGCCTCCCTTGGAAGCCTGGTCCTGCCCACAAGTCCTGCCAGGAGGCTGGAGAGCAGCCTTAATGGCGGGCCAAGTGGACATAAGCGTGGCCTGAGGAGGATACCTGGCGTGGAGCCTAATTTGGCGAGCAGAGCAGGGAGAGCCACAGCCAGGGATTCCCCTCCAGATCCCTGCCGTGCCTCCTGCATGACTGGGCATGGTGGTTTCTTTTCTTTTTTGGTCTCCTTTTTAACTAAACATAACTTGAAAAAAAATTCCAAAAATAGAGTTGGTGGAAGGGTGACTTGGTGTAGATCCTTGGGGGACAAGTTTTTACTGCCTTGTTTAAACATTGCATGTATATGTGCTGTGTGGCCCTATATACCCAGTTACAGGATCGTATCCCCTAAATTAGCACAGGATGGCACATACAGAGGTGTTCACACCAGCCCTGTTAGAACCAGCGGAGTGGCCGTTGATGGCTTTGGTTAAATAAATCATGGTCTGTGCTTACAGTGGAATACTATTCCAGTGCTCAAAAGTGTGATGTTCCATGAAGACTGATTTAGAAACATCTCGCTAGGTGAGAAATTGCAAAGTGTTGCATGTAATATAGTCCCATTTTAGTAGAATGCCAGGTAATGTGCACATGGAAACGTGTTTGGAAGCATAGGCAACAAGTCTAGAGTGGCAGCCTCTGCAGAGAGGGATTGGAAAGGCTGGGAGGGGGAATATGTCAGTTTTAAATTTTATGTACCTTCCATTGTTCAAATGTGTCATAGTGAACAAATGTTTTATAATTTAAAACATCCGCTAAAGATATGTAAAATAAAGGAAATTTGAACATACAGGCGAGCAAAGAGAAGGTACTTACACCCATCCGCCATCCAAGCCAAGACCCCTGCTGGTGACCCTGGAGTGTTCTTCCAGATTTTCGTTCACAGCATTGTAGGGTTGGTCTGAGCCTTAGGGAGCCCCCATCAAGCCCCTTCTCTTTACACCAGAAGACTCAGTGTCCAGGGGATGCATGAGGGCCAGGGCCAGATACTTCATGTCACTCAGACTAGAGCCCCAAAGCCCCTGTCCACGTGCAGCTCACCTCTCACCTGCCTATTTTTCTCTCTTTCCCTTGTCGCCACTTCCCCATCGCTACTTCTTGCTTTCCCTTCACTGATTACATCCTGCGCTAGTATATACTTTAGCCTGGTTTTATCTGGGAAGCTGTTTATGGTCAAGATAGTCCCCACAGGAACTGATAACCCCCGTTTCATAAGCCCTGCCCCAGAGTTCATGTCAGAACTTGCTCTGGTGGGTGTTAACACATTTGTCCTCGGATTTACTCCCTGATTTCTTGGGCCTGGTTTCTGAGGTGGAGCCAGTGTCTGAACCTGTGCTTAGGACCTTTTGAGGTGACCTCAGCACAGGCAAATGTCAGTCATCCAGGACCCTTGAAGATGAGGCTTTCTGGGTGACCAGGGTTTCTGGATGGAAGAGAGGGAAAGATCCAAATTTTGAACATTTTGCATAAACCCATTCTGGAATGTATTAGTCTCACTTTCTTGCTTTCACAGTGGCACACACTAAATAAACATAGCAGACTTTCTCCCGAATTAGGGCTGTTAGACTTGAAACGAGATGACACCAAACCACTGTCCCTGAGGGCCCAGGTCTGCCTCCAGTAGTTTGTCCCTGGCCCCCTGTGGTCAGAGCGCCTGCTACAGCACCCTAGAACCTTTTCTTACTTGTAGCTGTTGTTGTGCTTTGGGTTCAGCTGTTAGATGCCCTCCAGCTTGTTGGAAGGGTCAGCATTAAGAATGAACAGGTGTGAGGATGTGATGCAATGGTCTGTCTTATAAATCACCTCTGCCTGCTCAGAGTCAGGACCCTAGGGCCTCTCTGGGTCACCAGGACCTTTCTTGAGTTGTGTGTGAGGCCAGGCATCAGGCAGACCGTGGCTCCCTTTCTGGCCAACTGTGTGACACTATGCATGTGATTTAATGCCTTGAAGCTAGTTTGCCCACCTGTAAAATGAAACAGAAATCACTTGCAGTTGTTAGGACTCAACAGTACATGCCTAGCCAGAGTGAATGCTCAATAGATATTTGTATGATTGGATGAGCAGCAGGTCTTTATTGGTACTGGCAGGGGGCCAGAGTGTGGGCTGTGGGAGAGGGGAAGCTGAGGCCCCCGTCCTGGAGGGGTGCACCATGTTGTAGATTGTCCTGTTTCTGGGTTATTAAGCACTTTTTGTTGTTGTTGTTATAGCATTAAACATTAGAGACAGCGGGTAGAGAGCTGGATAAAGGGATTTGGAGATTTGGAAGCGTCTGGCTGAATTGGAGGACAAGGGTGGAGAGAGCTGAGGATGACCAGGCTTCCTCTGTAACCTCTTCAGTTTTGCCCCTCAGAAGGCCCCTTGCTTCACTGATGCAAGACAGACCAGTCCCTCATGATCAGACTCATGCTCGCCTTGTCTCCATTCTGGCTTTCCCGACTCACGTCCACCTCAGTCCTATTCTTGTTCTTTGTGACACATTTCTCCATAGCTCTGCAGGTGCCTGCAGCCTATTCCCTCAGGGATCAACGGCTGGGGGAGATGCAGACCAGGAGTCTGAGGCTGTTATTAAATCGCGTGGAGCCAGAGCAGAGCCTCTGGCTGTTGACAGTGCCATCCTCCCTTTGGCCACAAGGTGGTGGAACAGGACCATTCCGCTGCTTGAGAGCCAGGGAAGGGGGTGTGGCCGGATCCACTGGTGTGTCTCCTCTGCTTCTCTGTGCAGCACCTGCTTTTAGCCGCTGTCCCTTGGGACTCTGCCCCGGGCCCTACTTCCCTCACCCAAGCCCCAGTGGGCCTTCCCAGATTAAGTAGGGCTCAGTGTCTCCTGTCTGTCCATCTCTTCCCACCCTCACCTCCCTGTGCCCCAGCTTCCTGGGTTAGGAAGGGGAAGGCCAGGGAGAATTCCCTGATGCTGTCCACCTTGTGCCCAGTGCAGACTGCTCCAGCCTTGACCACCAAGCTGTCCTTGTTTACTTCCACGTGGGTCGTGCTGGCAGTCCTCAGAGTCGGAGTGGCAGCTTCAGCTTCAGCTTCAGCACAGTGTGCTAGCTATGAACCAAGGGTCTTGGTAGCTCCAAGTAGGAGCTTGAAGCTGCCCAGGAGTCAGGGCCACGCTTCCTAGGCTCCCAGAAGCACCATCCTTCCCCAGGTGGCCTCCACTTTGGTCCTGCTACTCTGGTCCCTCCAGGAGACAGAAAATTCATCCTCAGGACAGACTCCTCTCCTCCAGCCTTCTTCAGCACTTTGGGAACATGTAGGGGTGCATGTGGCACATACAGGTACATGTGTGTAGGATGACTCTGGAAGAGGCCCAAATCAGGCACCGCAGACTCTCTAGAGTATAGGTACATACAGTCATGTTATCAGGTAATTGACAGCTCTCCACCTTGCACCCCAATTTGGAAGGGTCTTTCCATTGGCCTCCCTGGCTTCTGCCTCATCCAACACTGACTCCTTAGTTGATTAAAAAAAAATTAAAAAAAACTAGCCTGTGTGGGAATATTGGCCTTCTTCTTCTTTTAGAGGCAGGAAAATCAAGGCCCTGAAGGGCCATTTAGTAGGCTGGGCCTGACACCTGTTCTGCCCATCTGCACTCAGCACCCTGCAGCTCAAGGGGCTGGGGTGGGGCTGCCCCCGTGTGTGTCCCCCGTGTGTGTGGGTGGTCCTGAGGGGTGGCAGGCAGACCTGTGGTGGGGAAAGGGATGTGTGGAGGAACAGCCCTGACTGGGTGCCGGGCACTGCTTTCCTGGCCAACTCTGGCCTGGCCCTGGGCCAGACCTTGTCCCCCCTTGGCTACTCAGGCAATGATTTTCAGGCTTTGACCTCAGCTGAGGCTTCGTGTTTGGCTGGAGGATGGGGCTTTCCCCTCCAAGGAGTCATCTGTGGTGTCTTTGCTGCTGCAACTCAGCTTTTCCTGCTTGCCACACTGCTCCACAGACCCGGGTCTCCCCGGCACCTGCTGTGAGCTCTGCCAGGGCTGCTTCCTGGATACCCAGGCCTCTGGCCTCACCCTGAGCCCCTGCGTGGCCCTCAGGGGCTGAGGTCGCACAGAGTCAGTGAGATCCAGGCCTGGTCAGGGTAGAGAGTGTCAGAGTTGGCCAGACCCCTGGAAGTAACCTTATATAACCCTCTTATTTTACCTGGGAAATTGGGTCCTGGTGAGGCCCGAGGCCTTGCTTATGGTCTCCTGACAACCGTCTTGCTTCTCCTGTCCAGTCATTCTACATTTTTTGATGCTTTCCTTCATTTGTTCACTGAAGGCTGCCTGGACTATGCCTCTTTGTGCCCGGCCCCCAACTCGGGAAGGGGTGGTCAGGTGAAAGAGACCCTGATTCTGGGGCCCTTGCCATTCCCCCAGGGCTTGCCACATGGTATCTAGCATGGGAATTAAGGGTTGGGAGTCGAGGAATACAGGTGAGCTGCGACCCATGACCTGGCACACAGGGCCCAAGGATGCCAGTCATGGGTTGTAGCTCACCCATTTCCCCCACCTTCAACACTTTAAACTCCAAGCGAGATGCCGTGTGGCAAGGCCTGGGGAAAGTGGAGTGCTATGAGATTCCCAGAGCAGGCGACCACCTCTCTCCCAGGGCCAGCCTGAGTGCTGATCAGACTCAATCTGGTGTGTTACTGCTTCCCCTGCGTGTTTCCTGTCAGCCCCTTGAGCGGGGGGGGGGGGGGGCGGTGAGGGGGTCAGGGGTCCTGGACAGGACCAGCTTGGATGCTACTGTTCCTGCCACTTCCTGCCTGGCCCAGGCCTCTTGGGTCTGCTGGGCATGAGTATGGAATGGCTTAACTCTGCTCCTGGCCCGGGTTGCTTGGTCTTGTTTCTGTGAGCTGCAGGGAAGGAGGCTTCGTGCTGAGAACAGCATGGCTCGCAGCCCCAAATGAGGCCTGATCCTGAGAGCTCATCCATAGGGCCTAGGTCTGAGCACAATGAGTACTTCCATAGCTTGGACTCTAGGTACCGTGGAGCTGGCCTGATGCTCCAGCCAGGATCCAGCCTGACCTGGCTTAATTTCACAGGAACAGCAGCCCCTGCGACCCTAAAACTGCTTTCCTCTAGTTGAAGTGAGCTCCATCTTTTCTTAGGGTCCTTCCTCCAAAGGACTATGCATGTAGAACAGAAGCCAAGCATCAAGGGCAGAGAGGATTGCTCAGGCGGTGTGGGCCAGTGGACCCAGGAGCCAGACATGGGCATGAGCCACCTTTTGAGAAGCTCCCTGCCACAGCTGGCCTTTCCCGGGCTGCCTGGCGCCTGGCCACGCAGGGCCACTTTACCTCTTCTCGTTCAACACCCAGGCAAACATACATCTTTGGGAAAGTGAAAAGAAGCTCTTCGCTCGCAGCCCCAGATCCACTCCAACCTGCCTGCACTGTAACTATGGTGGTAAGCCTGGAGAAGAAAGAGCTTGTTCAGGGTCAAAGTACAGGGCAGCAGCAGAGGTGTGGGCCCTGCCTCCCAGGGCGAGGCTGGCTCACTTGATTCTCAGCCTGGGCTGTGGAGGGCAACAAGGGAAGCTGCCCTGCAAGCCCTGTGTCTCCTGGGACATGCCAGTTCCATGGGGCCCTGGGTGCGGACGTCCTGATGAGGGGCTATCCAGGCGGATCTCCACTCAGTCAGAGGAGAGCTTCTTGGAACTTGCCCTGGGTGCAGCAGTAACCAGTTCTGCCCCTCCCTTTGGCACGTGGGACTGTCACCTGCCTGGCACCCTCCTGACTGTCGGGTGGGTTGACTTCCTCATGGGCTGTGAGTGATGCTTTCATTCTCCCAGCTGCAGGGACGAGGTGTTCCTGAGGGTAATTACATGTGCTTCTGTCACCACCTGCCACCTGTCTCGGAGCAAGGAGAAGGGTGGTGAACCTTGCTGCCACCTAGACAGCACACATCCTGCTGCCTCCTAGACAAGGGGAGTGACACTCCCGCTAATCAAATCTCTGATTCTGATATGCTGGTGGGTGGTGTCATCCGGGCCACTTCTACAAATCAGCCCCATCCCCCTTCTGCAAATGCCATACCTCACTGAAAGGCCTCCAGTATGAAACAAAATGCCAGCCTAGGGACCTAGGAAGGAGAACTCGCTGTCCTTTTCCTGCAGGATCTCTGCCTCATGCCAGCTGAAACCCAGTAACTTGCATGTGGCCGTGCCAGCAGTAGCCTCCAGGTTCTTCCCGAGACTGCTGGCCCGCCAGCCCGGGGGCTTCCCATGGAGCAACGGCTGCCCTTGGCTGCACCTGCTCCCGAGGACGGCAGGGCAATAGCTCACCATGTGGTGGGTGGTGCGGAGTTGGGTCCTAGCCTCTGTCCGGGTCCTTGGGGTCGGGCTGCCCAAAGCTCTGTATGATCCTGCTCATAGGTGAGGTGAGACATGGGAGTCCCAGATTTTGAGCCCACTTTGTTCATCCTTCCCCAGGAGATAGCAGAGTGTGGCCTGTGCGTGTGCGTGCCCGTGCTGCACAAGGTCCCCTGGGGAGAGGACACACCAGAGCCCTGGGGAAGGGTCGGGACCATGGGAAGGAAGGGCAGGGGCACACTGTGGAGCGCTGAGTGGGACGGCCTGAGCAACAGACTGGAGTCAGAACACAGACCACCTGACTGGGACTGAGCCTCTCCGTTGGGGAGCTCTGGGTGGGATCCTCTCTGTGGAGCTCTGGGTGTGCCGTGCCATGCTCAGTTTTCTCTGTATAACACTGTCTCTGTTCAGTGTCTACCCTCGGAGGCTGGCACTGCAGGGCCTTTCACCAGGTGACTGGCCAGGAGCCTGGGTCCAGAGATTCCACCTGCTGCTCAGGGCCAAGCTGTGGGACAAGATGTGAACTCAGGTCACTGTGGTCCCAAAGCCCAGGGTCCCTCTCCCTTGTCCCACTAAACCACCTAAGGAGCTATGTCCTGAAACCAGTGACCTGGCAAAGTGGGGCTTCAGAGAGGGGCTGTGGCTGTGCATGGACATTGTCCTGGGCTAGCAAGAGGCCATGGACACGTCAGTTTGGGGTGGGGGCAATCCCAAGGCTCTGGATGGGGAATGCCAGGCGACACCTGAGGGAGGGGAGGAAGAGCTGGTATTTGATAGGAAGAGTTGGAACCCAGGGCTAGTCAGTTACATGAGGTCTACAGAGAGCCTGTGATGGGCCTGGTAGAGGCCTGGGGATGAGGAGGATGCTTAGTCTGTGCTGCAGCCCCCAGGTGAACCCAGGGTTAATGGTTTCCATGCTGTGGCTCCCACGCTGGGAGTTCCAGATGTGGCGCTCTGACCCTGCAGAGCCAGCCAACCAGTGCACACATCTGCTTTGGAGCTGAGATGAATAAGAGGTCTCCCCCACCCCCAGAGCCTGGGGAGGAGACTCAAACACAGTCCATTTGCTGAGGGGGGGGTGGTTATGGCTCCATTGGGCCACCAGCCTGGCTGTCTGTCCACATCTGTCCATTTGTCTGAGTTTTCCCTGCTTTGAGCCCCTGGAAGTTGCAGCATTAGAGAGCCCTTAGGGCAGAACGAGCACTGGAGGTAGAGCCCAGGTCCAGTCCCTTCAAAGCAGTCCCTTCACTTGGGCCCAGCAAAGTGGTAGAACAGGCTCCAGGGCTCTACCACCCTTGCAGGGAGTGGCAGGATGGGCACGCTAGGCTCTAGGGAGCATATTTGCACATCTGGTTTCACTCAGCGGGCCTCAATTCCTGAAAACCCCTGAGCTCCCCAGGAGAGCATCGTTGAGTGACCTCTGGAAAAGCAGAAGTGAAGTCTGGGAACACACTGTCCTCTCACACTGTGCCGTGGCCAGCTGGCCAGCAAGGCCCCTCCGTGGGCCATGAGGCCGTGGGTGAGTCTAAAGCAGGGGGCCGCCCCGCCTAGTGTACTGTGCCAGGGCTGCCTCTGTGCCTGCTGGGCCCCTGGGGCAGCGTGAGACCAACCCCTGGCCTGCCCTCCCTCCCTCCCTCCCTGGGGCCTTTGCTGCAGAGGCTTGGGGACTGGAGACGCCGTGTGCTGCCTGCCCCTGGGAGCCCTGGTGGGGCTGAAAGATCACTTTCAGGGCTGGCAGGATCTGGGAAAGGTTTCAGGAAGTGGATGGGAGGCAGGACTGCCCAGCTGCCGCCTCTCAAGGTCTGGCTGGAGCTGGCTGCCAAGCCCACACTTGGTCCCTCAGAGAGCAGAGAGTATTGGACAGGCTAGGGGTCCTCATGCCCTCCTGCTAATCAGGGGCAAGAGTGGTAATCAGAGGTGCTAGCTGGGGCCTGGGCTCTGCTGGTGAGGGGTCCTGGCCCAGAAGACCTGGGTTGGGGGTTGGCAGGCAGTGGAGGGACAGGTGGCAGCTATGGGGCCTCCTTGAGTCTGGCATGGCCCTGGGAGGAACAGTCATGCTAGGTGGGTGTTGGGCTACAACCTGCCCAGGCGCCTTCAAAGAGCTCCGCTGGATCCTGCTGGAGCAGGGCAATGGTCTTTGACACAGGCAGTCTCAAGGTGGACAGGGGTGCCCTGTGGAGGAGGGAGGGCAGGGCTCTCACTTGCCAGGCTGGGGTGTGCCCTCCCAAACCAGCCTCTCTGGCTGGGCCTGAGGAAGCAGCCCTGTTTCCTGGACTTCAAGGGCTTCTCTCGCGGGCGCCCTGTGGACTTGCCTGGAGCACTTGCTTGTGCCAGAGATCACAGGCAGGTCACCCTAACCAGAGAATAGCACCGGTAGAGCAGAGAGTCAAGGGCTAAGGCTGAGGCTGTGCTAGGGCTGAGGGTGTGGGGCCTCACAGGCTGGGGAGAGGAGGCCAGGCTCTGGGGCCGCGGGGGCTGCTGGGTAAAGGTGACAGCGACACGTTGGAGTTGGAAAACAGCACTCTGGTGATGGTATGGAGAGTGGACTTGGGAGCTGGGAGCCAAGATGGGGGGCAGGAGACCAGCAAAAGGGCACCGTGGCGGTGAGGACACCTGAGCGGCCCCGGGAAGTGAAGTTGGGGGGATAGTCACCAGAACATTGGGACAGGCAACACTGGGAAGCAGAGGAGGTCTGGGAGGGTCCTGGGTGGGGTTGAGGGGCCCTGAGGAGCTGGCCCAAGGCCCTCAGGGGAGGCTGCAGGCCACGGGAAACTGAGCTGATTGGCTTCCTCTGAGGAGGGCTTTAGGTTGTACTGCAGAGAGAACTTCCTGACAGCAGCAGCATCTTTTTGGACATGAGAACTCAGCCTCTGAGGAAGTCTTTTGCTGTGAGAGATCCCAGACTGGCCAGACATTCCTGATGCCGGGCCACGGATGGGAGGATTTGGGGTAGACAGCTGGGCTTGTGGGTAGACCAGAGCAGTCCCCCACGTCTGTGCTAACCAGAACACTGCTCACACCTCAGCCCAGGCACGTCTGGGGCTCTCAGGGGCTGTCACCGAGGCTTTCAGGCTTCAGAACACAGAGCAGAATTAGCCTCTGCCTTCCCAGAGCCCCTGGCGTCCTCGTCTGCCCTCGGGGGCTGGGCCAGGGCTGGGTGGCCGAGTCTCCCACAAAGCTCTCAACAAGTTCCAGGCCTCTTCTCCTATGCTCTGATCCCACCCCCAGTCACACCTCCTCCACATCCCTCGGAGAGAGCAGGAAGCTGGAGGGGAGGGGGCTGGTTTCTAATGGGCCTGTCCCAGCCCTGAGGACTGTGTAAAGGGCTTGGGGCTGCCAGCCACTGGGCCTGGCCGCCAGGTTTCTTGAACAGAGTCAGAGCTGGTTCAGAAGCCCTGTGTGGTCTGAGCCAAAGGATCGGCTAGCCTGCCTGCCTCCAAGTTGCCTTCTTGGCTAGTGGGCTGTCCCCTCACCCTGGGTCACAGGGAGAAGTGGGTCTTGGCCAGGGGAAGTGGTCTGGAATGGCCCTCTGATGTCGTCACTGGGGGCTTTTAAAAATGAGTTTCCTGGTAAGGAAAACTCAGGCTTTGGGCAGGATTCTCGGTAGAATCTCCCGGGTTTGCTCTGATTCGACAAACACTAGCAGAAACCACCCGGTCGTCTGTGTTCCAGCAGCCAAGTCCCCAGATGCAGCGTCAGCAGAATGCAGTAGCCAAGACACAGGGATGTTTGCTTTAAGGTCCATGCTAAGCCCCAGGGGTGGGGGGCATGCAAAGGAGAATCCACCCATCAGCTTTGCCCCTCTTATTCACACGTACTACCTTCTGAAGGAATGGCTGGCACCACAAGTGATGCCAGAGGGGTTATCTGTGAACCATGACAGTCTAGGGCCCCCGTCAGGTGGGCAGTGAGTGTCCAGGTTGCCTCCAAGGCTGTGGAGGGGCCTGCTGTGGCCCCTCTTACCTCTCTGCCACCTGCCAGCTCTTCTGGAACTAAAGTCTGCCTGGGCAGCTGGGTCCATATCTGAAAGGCCCATCCTGGGCCAAGGGCCATGGGAGAATGGTCAAAAATGTAAGGGGTGGGGGAGGAGAGGAGACCAGAGTTGGGGATGGAGAGAATCCACCAGGTCTGATCTATATCCCCAGCCTTTCTATGCTTGCCTGTGGGACTCGACACGTTTCATGTTTCCTCTGATTTCCCTTTTTTGAGTCTGTGAAATGGGCATGGCTGGCGGGTCCAGCACATAGGTTGCTCCTGGCATGGCGTTAAGTATTCAGCAGGGCCCATCTGTTTCCAGTTAGAGTTGGTCTTGGTTCCCGCCTTGTGTTGGGGTGCTGCTTCCCACCTCATCAGTGCCAGGTGTTGAATGGAGTTGGTGGGGGCTGGAGAGGAGAGAGAGGGTGCTTGGTGGTGGGGGACTTGGGGAGCAAGGCTGCCCAGGGAGGGCAGCCCCGTGGAGCAGGTGAGGCTGGGGCACAGAGGTTTCATGCGGCTGGAGAGATCGGGCAGCTGTAGTGGAGGTGTAGCACAGCACTTGGGGAAGCCTTCCGGCAGCAAGTGCAAGGATGCCAGGCGAGGGGGTGTCGGGAGGCCTGGCCCCTGGTTGCTTTGGAGGATAGGAATCAGGAGGCTGGGCTGGGGTCCAGGGCCCAAACTCACTGTCCCAGAGAATAGTGGGACCACTGGCATGAGGGGCCCTGCCAAGAGGACTGGGTTTTGCCCTGCTTTTTGCCCTGTGCATCTGGTCTGGCTTCCAGGCCCTGGCTGTGGCCTGTCACCGCCTGAGAAGGGCTCTTTGCTGCTGCAGTGGCTGGATGGATAAATGGACAGGTTTGAGCTGGCAGCTGCTGCGCCAGACCGTCAGACAGAGAATACCACATCCCGGCCTGGGCTTCCAGCTGCTGTCCGCACTGTGGCTTCCCCTAGTGGGGATTGGAGCACCTACTTTGCCCAGGCCATAACTCCCTGCCCACTAGTTTTTTCAAGTATCACAATGTTTACTGATAGATAAAAGATGTAAAAGCAGGGCATATGACATATGACTTGATAAATTAAGTAGAGTTAATTTCAGTATGAAAATAAGAGGTACCAATTCGTATTCTCACCATTTGTTTCATACCCACAAAAACCACTTCGAGGGCATTAACTATCTCTCAAAACTTACCAGTTTTGTGCAAGTAAACCATGTTTCTTTTTTTTTTTAAATAAATTTATTTATTTTTTATTTTTGGCTGCATTGGGTCTTTGTTGCTGCGCGTGGGCTTTCTCTAGTTGCGGTGCACGGGCTTCTCATTGCGGTGGCTTCTCTTGTTGCGGAGCACGGGCTCTAGGCATGTGGGCTTCAGTAGTTGTGGCTCATGGGCTTAGTTGCTCCCCAGCATGTGGAATCTTCCCTGACCAGGGCTTGAACCCATGTCCCCTGCATTGGCAGGCGGATTCTTAACCACTGCGCCACCAGGGAAGCCACCCATGTTTCAAAACAAAATACTTGTGCACTTATCCAGAGTCAGGGATATTAAAAGCTAGCTTGTAAAACCTATCACTAGTGGTGGAAATACAGGCTTATGCTCATACAGCGAAATCCCTCAATTAGAGTTAAGAATTTTTCTGTAACAACCAAATGGTTAATCAAATACTGCAACAACTCGAGCATTACTGAGCAAAGCACCTTCTTACCCCATGCCTTATTCCAGCTGTAGGTGGGCCTTGGCCACACTGGTGAGGAGGGGGAAGAATGGACCCAGGGCAGGGCTCACAGCAGACGGCCGGGGGTGAGGATGGAGGGGTGTGCACACCTCCTGGGAAAAATGGCAGCGAGGTCCACGGGGCAGAGCAGGGGGCTGGTGGCTTCTCCCTGCCCCTCCTTGCCCTCAGTTCTGTCCCCCTTTTGGGTGGCCACCGGAAAAAAGGTGTGAATGGTAAAGCGATGGCAAAGGCAGCGGATGATGAAGGCCTCCTGCAGGCCTCATGAGGTTCAAGTCCACTCTGAGTGCCCAGGAGCCACAGAGGACAGGAGTGCTGACTGCCACCCGGGTGCAGGTAGAAAGTGGCCACTCCGATGGCATGCACCCCTCCATTCCTCCCTACCTCCACGCCTCCCTCCCATATACTCTTCCATCTCTTCTTTGGCACACCTGACTCTGGGCTGGGAGCATTCTCCTCCTGATGGGGTACAGGAGGAGGGGATCACAGGGGTCCCCTAAGTCTGTGGAGCGATGATGTGCCCCACTCGCCCTTCTTCTCTAAGCAGCCCAGTATAGCATGGCCCTCCAGGTCCACAGACACACGGGGAGGCCTTAAGCCGGGGCAAGCGGGGTGGCGCTTGTGGAAATGTTCACAGGTGTCACCTTTCCTGTCATCCTCTGGGCAACCTTCCAGGGCACAGAAAGCATGCATTCCTCAGTCAGCAGAAGCCAGCCTCCACTGTTGGGCCTTAATCCACACTCGCATGCATATGCACACATGGGTCCCTCCTCAGCCACTGTCCTTGGTCCTGCCATCGCTACCACAGTGTCCCGCATTTCAAAGCCCAGTAGCAAACCCTCCTGCTGTCTTCACCAGCCCTCTATCGAGTCTTCCATTTATTCCACGGTTACTTACTGAACATGAAAATGCACCAGAACATACTGTGTTCTAGGCTCTGGCATACTGCAGTGACCCAGAGTCCCTGCTATCATGGTTTATGTGCCCCGTGTCAGGTGGCATGTGATGTGTTACAAAGAAAAATGGCACAAATGAAGGGACAGAGTGGTGGGGCTATAGGAGAAGCCTCTGAAGATGGGCATTTGAGGAGAGCTCATCACTTTCCAAGCAAGGGGGCAGGGAAAGGGCCTGAGGTGAGGATGTGCAGATGAGTAATGGGGTCTGCCTGGTGTTTTAAGATCGCTCTGGCTGCTGGGTGGAGAAGAGACTGGGGGATGGGATGCACGGGCAAGAGCTGTGAGACAGGTTGTTGCCACGATTCCCCTGGGACTCACCTGTCCTGCCTCCCCAGGGCCCTTCTGCTCTGTCCTCTCCTCCCTTTCCCCTCACTCCTGCTCTGAAGAGCTCAGGAGAGCCCGTGGGCTTGGCTTGCCTGCCTCCAGCTACTCCTCAGGCAAGGCCAGTCTTTCTCCCCAGCCTCATCTCCCCCTCACACGGCTCATTTGCCCTTTAGGCCACTCCTCACTCATGCCATCCTGCTAGCTGCTTCCTTTGCATTTTCCTGTCCCTGCGTTTTGCCTGGCCCAGCCTGGAGTGTCCTTTCAGTCCTATCTTGGTGCCCTCTCCACTTTACCCTTGGCCTGGGGCATGTCCTTCATTTCATATGCATTGTTTCTGCCTGGGGGTATGTTGGCTTGCTCCTTTAACCCTGAGGCTCTGGAGGGTAGGGCCTATGTCTTATTCTGCTTTAAGTTAGGGCCATCCTGGAGCCTACCATGCAGGAGAGCCTCAAAGGCTGTGGGTTGTGAATGCACCTTGGGTTGGGGTTTCCCAGGTTTTCTTGTCGTTTGGGGGAACAATGGTTTTACTTGTACTTGGACTCTGGGGCCCAGTGTCCTGGCTTTGGCCTGACTGTCCTGGAGTAGGCTCTGAGCCAACAGGGAGGTGGAGGCAGGGACAGGAGTTCAGGGTAGCAGCAGGGCACAACTGCAGGCGAGGGTCTGGGACCCAGAGTCGGGGTGGGGACAGGGACTTGGGGTCCTGGGGAGGCTCAGCACGGCCGGCTCTCACCCCCCACCCTTGGGTTTCAGACCTGAAGCTGCACCTGCAGAGCACCGACTACGGCAACTTCCTGGCCAATGAGGCATCACCGCTGACAGTGTCCGTCATCGATGACCGGCTCAAGGAGAAGATGGTGGTGGAGTTCCGCCATATGAGGAACCATGCCTATGAGCCGCTCGCCAGCTTCCTGGACTTCATTACGTGAGTGTTCTCTATAGTGCCTTTTCCCCCCACTGGATGGGACAGCTCCTCTGTCAGCAGGGTCCTCCTGGGTTGGGTGGCTGGGCTGCTTATTCAACAATGCTGGGCCCAGGCCACCACCTATAAAATGGGGTCACCAGCCACTTCAGTGCTGTCTGGGAACCTGGTGGGCAGGCCCGAGTGTCCCACGCTGTAGTGCTGGATGAAGCTGCTTTCCCTGTGTCCCTGGTGTCAACAGGCATCAGGAATGACAGGAGCCCTTTCCCTCGTTCACCCTATAACACTCACCCTGAACACTCACCAGGCCCCCACTGCCCATGATGGGGTTGGGGGATAGGTAGAGCTTTGAAGAGTCCGGTTTTGGGATGGACCATTCAGGCCCTATGACCTTGTGTGGGCTGAGGCTCCTCTGTTGTCTCTGACCATGGCCCTGGGTCTCAGGGAGAAGTGGGGCGAGGCGGAGAGGGTGCTGAACACCTGGCCGCCTTTCCCAGTTCTGGCCCAGGCCCCCATGCTAACAACCCTTGGCTGCCCAGCGTTCTTACTGTCTAATCCTTGGGTGCAACCCTGCCTCCACTAAGCTCCTGGAGAAGAGGAAAGGACCCTGAGACCTACAGGCTGGGGAGGGCACTTGGACGAGACAGCCTCTGCTCACCAGGTGTGCCTGTGGAAACAGGGAGGTAGAGAGGCCCCTTCTGCCAGGATGGCCCAGGAGCCATGAGCCAGGGCCTGGTGGACAAAGAGTTGGCCCTGGCCCAGGTGGCTGCCCAGTGCAGGTGGTGGACAGAGACATCGGTGGCTGGCTTACATGAGCGTGCTCTGCACTACTGGAGTGTGAGTGTATGTTGTGGGGAAGCCTTTCCAGGCACTCTTCTGGGTACTGTCTAGCTTTAACACTTCCCTGCTGGTGGGACCCCCAGATCCATGGGACCTGCCATACCTCCTACCCTTATACTTACAGGGACAGGGCTGGATGCCTGCTGCTTGGCCTGCTTCCCACCCCCAGCCAGGAGCAGCCATTTACTCGCTCAAGTAGGGGCTGCAACCAGAAGGGCTCTATCCTTGGGTTGAGACCACAGGCTGGGACACTTGAAGGGCTCAGGCTGGGAAGCAGGCTGTCTCCTGGCCACAGGTCTCCTTCCGGGGGACCTCCCTGCTGTCCTGGCTGGATCCATATCACACTGCCCTGGCCTCCGTCAGGGTACAGCTTACATGGTCCTTCTGGGCAGGAGGCCAGAGATGGCATGTGTCTCGTGCTGCCACATTGGGGGTCATACTGCAGTGCCCATCTGTCAGTCAACCCCTAGCCTGGGCCTGGGTGTCCTTTACCCCAAGGCCAGAGCTGAAGGACATACCAGGAAGCAGTGCATTTATTGCCAGAGCCCAGCCTTCACCTTGTTTGCACAGGGCTCCTTCAGCTTCCTGGTGAATGTTCTGGCCTTGCTAGCTAGGCTGGCCAGAGGAGGCTGACCCCATGCCAGTGGTCAGAGGGCAGATGTCATCCATCCTGCTGCCTGCTTGGCCACCTGCCTGTGCTGCCAGCCCCTGGCCTGTCTTGGTGCCCTCAGAGGCTTGGTCTTAGCCTGCCAGGCCATGAAACTGGAGAGGGCTCTGAGCGTGACTGAGGCTGCATGGCCGCCAGCTGTTTGCTGGAGGTTGGCTGCAAGCACCAAGCATGCTTAAAGCAGCCAAGCACTATCCTGTGGCAGGCTGTCACTTCCCCGCCCCTTCCATTCATGGGTGATTGTGGCTCACAGTCTTCCCATTCCCTCAGTCCTGCTCTGTCTCAGGAATAGCTCGGCAGCCACGTGTCAGCCTGTCTGAGCCTGTGGCTGCTTGTTCATGACCTCGTCATCTCCAGTGACCTGCTCCTCTGCTCTCCACTTGAGCCACCCCCACGATGGCTGCCCAAGAACATGTCACCACCTGGAACTGCTCCGGCCCTGAAATCGCTGAGTCAGGCACCCTGTCTCTGCCCACAGCCTTCAGGCCTTCCAGCCCACTCTCAGCCCCTTGTGGGACATGGGTTCCGGACTCAGCAGGGCTCTGGACCTTGCTTCCTCCCCTGCCACCCCTTCTGTCTTCATTTTCCTCCCTCCGCAGCTGAGGTTCCCTGGTCCATCATTCAAGCACTCTTCTGCCAACATCCGCAACGCTCTTGGCTGCCCATCTCATGGTCCCACCCGGCTGGCAGCTCCCCAGCCCTGGAGGAAGCCCAGCAGCCTCCAGCCTCGAGGCGCCCTCCCCCACCTCCGCTGCCGGGAGCAGAGCCGGGGAAGCCAGTGTTGGGTGGATTTTCCCTGCTGCCAGACATGCACACTTACTAGTTCAGCTGACCTGGACTGTCCCTGCCCAGCTGGCCACTCGCTCTCCCTACTCAGCACCCTGCAGCTCCCCACCGAGGGTGGGAAGACCACCTCCCCATCTTAAACACCATTCATCTCCTGCCCCCAGCCTTCTCTCTGGGTAGATGGCCCACCTCTTCCTCCACAGAGACAGTAGAAGCCAGTCTACCTCCCAGCACTGTGTCAGTGCCCCCCAACCGCGTTCCAATGGCAGAGGTACCCTCCTCTTCTCTTGGGTACTTCTGCTGATGTCCTGAGTCCCCTCACCCCACTCCCTGAACCCTGAGGGCCACTCATCTGCACTCCTGTCTGTGCAGCCCCTTCCGTTCCAGATTCTTCCCAACAGCATCTAAACAAGTTCAAATCTCTCACACCATTAAAAACCCATCTTGTGCGGCCTGAACTTTTACATTCACTCTGTGTTCTCTCACCTCCTGCATTCTGAGCCTCCAGTCCGCTTCCAGCCATCCCATCACTCCACCAAAGGCCCCGGCTAAGGTCACTGCTGGCCTTCATGTGGCCAGGGTCTCCAGACCTAATAGGAGCCACACCCATCTTACCTCCTCCCAGCAGTCTCCTTTCTCTCATGGTGTCTCTTCGATTTACCTCCTTCCTCCCCGGCTGCTCCTCCTCTTCCTCCTCCACTCCACCTCCGTAACCTCCTCCACCCTGGCTCATCCCAGGAGTAAGGAGTGTTGCAGAAAGGGCTGAAGGCTTTCACAGGGGCCTGTCCAGGGGACCTCCCCAGGCCAGGGACTCACCACTGTCTTCCCTGAGGAGGTGGCTGTTTGGCTGAGGGGAAGGGCATTTGAAAGAAGAATTGGGGGAAGGCAGGGGGAACCATACCTGTCCCGAGCAGGTGGAGCACGGGGCCCCTGGCTCTGTGACCCTCTGGGAAGGAAGCAGATACCCTAGAGATGTCCAGAGGAATGTTACCGGAAAGGAGAGTGCCATCCCCAGGTGATGGACGCATCAGCTAGATACCCAATCCTGGATGTGGGGGCTTGAGGGAGCAATGCTAGTGCTACCCACAGACAGAGCTGGCCCAGGATGGCTGGAACTGGTTTCTCCAGGAGGCAGTGAGTTCCTTGTCATTGCAGGTGTGCAAGCAGAAGCTGGGCAAGGTGTCCTCTGCCCTCCTGTGTGAGAGACAGTGTCCAGTGCTTTTGTAGATCCCAGCCAGCCTTGAGCCAACACACATGACCAGTATTCAGCTCTGGGCCAGGTGCAGTGCCAGGAGGGAGGGAGACTTATGGATGCAATAAGATGGGTGCCAGTGGTGGTGCAGATAGCTTCTGGGGAGGCCTGTGGGAAGCTGCCACAAATGGAACCAGGGGCTTCAGCATTGAGAGGACTCGAGGGTCAGATGGGGTTCGAGAGGCCACTCAGAGTGGGTGGCCAGAGTGGAGGCAGCTGCCTCATGTGTGGTAGCCAGGCCCTGAGTGAGAGAGGTCCCTCTGAAGTAGACTGTCATCAGTCATGTGGTTTTGAGATGATTCAGCTCAATTTCATGATGATAACATGTAATACATCACTGTACCAAGGGCTCCTTCCAGACTCAGCCATTCACTTGCTGTCTGACATGGGGTGGAGCCTCTGTTGGGTTCTCTGAGCTTCAGAGGAGACTTTGATCTGGGCCATCCCATATGGTGTCCTATGAGAGTAGGCCCCAGAAGGGAAGCTGGGAGAGAATGGCTTGTGGAGAAGTGAGTTTGGTCTCTGGGGATTCCCAGGTGGGCCCCAAAGGCCTTGTCCTTAGATGAGTGAGCCTCCCTGGAGGGGCCGTCTCCAGTGTGTAGCACCTGCCTGAAGCCCAGGCACCCATTGGCAGAGCCCGGGCACGGTGACCTGCACCATCTGGGGGAGGTGAGGTCTCATATTCTACTGTACCACCAGCCTGGAGTGGGCAGCTGGAAAGAAGCTTTGTCCTGGGACAATGGCCCCAAGTGCCCAGTGGGCCTGTCAGCACACCTGCCACTCTCCCCAGGTCACAATTTCCAAACCTTGGGCTCTGCTGGGTCACAGCAGGTATCAGGTGTCCTTAGGCCTCCCTATTCTGGCCCCCCCAGCCTTCACTGTCCACAACCACCATTTCTGAGTTGACAGCAGGGTCTCTGTAGGCTGTGGTTTCTGGGTCCTGGGCTCGACCCGGCTCCGGCCCTGAGGGAGAGCCAGCACTGACACTGTTCTCCTGAGCCTGAGGGAGAGCATGCAGGTGCCCTTTGATGCTGAGAAGTCTCAGGTCTCAGGTTGGGTCAGGGAGGACCCAACTGGACCTCAGGAGAGGGGCAGGATTTTAATAAGGAGAAGGTCAGGGCGTCACTGGCTCTGCTGGGGGCTGTACTTCAGTCATCCTAATTGCAGAGGGGAAACTGAGGCTTGACAGGTAATGTGCTGAAGCCACAGCTTGATATCTCTGTTCACTTTCCACCTGGGCAGTGCTCTGTAGGACTCAGATGTGATTGAGCACAGGTACGGTTACTGGCAGCTTCTGCTGGGAGCTGTAGTTGGGCCGACTGGCCGGGTAGTCATCATGGCCTATCCAGCGCCAAGCCTGGCCCCCCCCCCGGGCCAAATGATGAGACCATGGGAGCAAGCCATCATGCTCCAGCAGGTGGCGCCAAAGGGCACAGCAGAGGGACAGGGCTTGGCTAGGGGCTGGGAAGACTTCTTGGAGGAAGTGACTTTCTAAACCCCATCCCAAGACTTCTTTTGGCCCAGGCTGACTCTTGAAGGCACAGGGTGAGGGAGGGCCTCAGGGCAGAGGAATACAGACTGCCCTACGCCCACCCCAAGAGGGCCTCTTTGGCCTGGCGGGCAGACGCCTGTCCACTCCCCAACTGTCTTCCTCTGGAGGGAGATGCTGACCAGCTGGAACCTCACACTCTCCTATTAAGGCCAAATGAAGGGAGGACTGGTGGAGTGGCTTTCTGGGGGCAGGGAGGCAGCAGCTCAAGCCAGACAAGGAGGAGGATTTCCCTGCCTGCTGAAGGCCTTCACCTTGGGGGAAAAGCAGACAGCTGGGCCGGCATCATCTCTGCCATGCCCTGCCTCCTTTCATCCCAGGAAAGGAGATTCTGGCTCTCATTGGGCAGGGGAGAGAAATCAGGGGCTACTGCCATAGTAACCTTGCAGTTGACTCGGGGGAGGGAGCCACTGGGCCTGGCACAGGGTCATCCAAAGCTGGTCTAGCCTGGATTAGAAGGGGGCCTTGGAAGGGGCTGGGGAGCTTTACTTGGCTTAGCATTTCCCTTGGTGCCCAGCCAGGACTTCTAGCAGGAGAGTCTGGGGGCAGCCAGGGGGTGCTATCACCAGCCCTCACATCTGCTGTCAGGGCTGAAAAGTGAATCACAGCCATCCTGTTCCACATCACTGGAGGGACAGCAGCAAAGCCAGACAGTGGAGTCTTCCCACAGGGCTCAGCTCCGAGCCGGGTCAGGACCCTGACGATTGCCAAGGCACCTTCCTTGGGCCCTGACACCAGCCCCGTCCCCAACATAAATGAATACCCTGTGGTGCGAGGAGCGGAGAGGTTTAGAGAAAGGAAACTGACTTGTGAAGATTCCTCTGAGAAGACAAGGCTAGATGGGGAGTGTAGAGTCAAGGCATGGGGACCTGGACGTGGGTGGAGGTGCATGGACACTGAACAAGAGACATAATGCTTCTCTGATTTATGATGTGACAGGGCCTGGGGCCTGCAACCTCTGTGTCTCATATCCTCTGACAGTGGGGCTGGTGATGCTGGTGGTTGTGGGATCAGTTGGATAGAACAGCTCGAAGAGGTACAGCTTTCTCCCCGTCCCTGCCCAAAGTCTGGTGAGAGCGTGAACAAGCATATTCAGGTTCGGGGATGGGGACTTTGTGGCTGTCTCTGGGAACACGATGGCTAGAGTGGGGCTGGATGGGACACAGGTGGAGTGTTGCGGGGGTCCTGCGGTGCTTGAGATTCTGGAGGCATCAGGGGCACGTGGGATGTGCTGTCCAGGGTAGGGACAATGCAGGCTGGGGCTGGAGACCAAGGCACAAAGCTCTGGTGGGATCTCTTTCAGGTCCCTCGACTCTGCCAGCTCTGTCAGGTTGGGGCAAAAGGCTGGCCGTTTGAGCCCCTCGACTCGCGGCTGTGAATGGGCCCTGCCTGAAGCCCTCAGTTTGAGAAGGCAGGCCTGTCTCTTCTCAGCACACATCCTGTGGCTGACCCAGCCGGATTGGGGGCAGAGAGAGGGCAGCTGCCTGGCCCCAAGCCCGGGAGAGCAGAGGGCATAGCAGGGCACTGGGCTGGGTGGGAGTTGGGGGAGTGTGTAGCAGGCAGGGGGGTGGGGGTCAGGCGGGGACAGGAGCTGTGGTTTCTTCCTCCTGCCGCCTTCCTGGCAGGCCCTGTGGGAGTTCCCCCCGTAGCCAGCCCTCTGAGCTGAGGTCTAGGCCACCACCTCCTTACTTTTCTTCCCTTGGAATTGGGGGCCACTTCCTACCTTGGGCAGCCTCAAGATACTGTCACAGGACAGCTGTTGGCCCACCCAACAGCCAGGGTGTGCTCAGTGCCCCATTCAGGGCAGCAGCCTCCAGTCCAGCTCCCACCCTTCAGTGGGAGCCCCACTCTGGCCTTGGAGCTGAACCCCCAGGCCTCATCCAGCTGCCTCATGCCCTGAGATCATCAGTGGTGACAAGCTGGAGGAATGTTGTGGCTCCTGCAGCCTGACTGGGGCCCTCTCGCCCTCTTCACCCCATTTCTCACACAGGTGACTACACGGAACTCTTGGCCACAGCCCCTTTGTGGCATTGTCTCAATGGGTGGAGGCAGAGCTTGCCTGTTGCCAAGTCTGAGCTGGGTAGCCCCACCCCTCCCCAGCTCTCCAGCCCCCTCTGCTGCCCATGCACTGTCCAGAGCGGGCCTTCTGTGCTGGAGGGGACTGACCTGAGCCCAGGCTCCTTCCAGGTCTCTGGGTCTCCTCCAGGCCATCCGGGTGGATCTTCAGGCCCTAAAGGAGGAGGCAGTGCCCTGTCTTTGGAGTGGGCTGCACAGGGCAGCTGTCTGCCTGCTTGTCTCAGCCTGACTGACCAGGGGCCTTACTCCAGGGACCCTCCCTCTGAGTCTTCTCTGGTTTTCCCTAGAGAAGCTTCTCCCCACTCCACTCCTCAGCCTCTCCTCCTCTTGCCATCTTCCCCTCTGTCCCCACCAGCAGCCAGAGTGCTTGTGGTACTCCTTGCTTATATCCTGCTCATGGGTCCCTCGTGCTCAAAACGAAGTCAGAACCCTCAGCCGGGCCCTCAGGACCCGCCTCTAGGCTCCAGCCTGCTGGCAGCACCGTGCCGGTTCCCTTCCTTCTGCCAACCGTGACCGTGCTCAGTTCCTTGAGGCGTCCGCCACTCAGTGATTGCTTCCAGGCCTTTGCACACACTGTTCCCTCTTCCCAGAACACGCTTTCATCTCCCAGTTCTTTCATCCCCCATGCTGGCCCGTGCGCCTCACCTTCGTGCGCCCGTGCTTCCCGTGTCCTGCCAGAACACTGTTCACACCTGGGGGGTAGTTACTACCTGCTTCCTGATCACTCGTGGGGTATATGTTCTCCCCCCGACCCAGGGAGGGGCCGTGTCTGTCCTGTGCTTCTGGTGCCGGAGGAGGGGGCACCCTTGGACAGGGAGAGGAGCCTGAGGTGGTGCTCGCCATTGAGGGGCTGGTGGCCTGCGCCGCGTGGGGGCAGGGGCGTGGTGCTGTGCCAAGACTTCAAGGGCTGCCGCGCTGCTGTGTGCCTCCCGCAGTTACAGCTACATGATTGACAACGTAATCCTGCTCATCACGGGCACGCTGCACCAGCGCTCTATCGCCGAGCTCGTGCCCAAGTGCCACCCACTTGGCAGCTTTGAGCAGATGGAGGCCGTGAACATCGCGCAGACGCCCGCCGAGCTCTACAATGCCATTCTGGTGGACACGCCCCTGGGTGAGCTACCCTGGCGGAGGAGGGAGGTGGCAGGCAGCGGCATCAGTGTCAGTGCCTCTGTGTGGGGTTTTCGGACCCCTGGGGGCGGCCCTAAGCCAGAAAGCGAGGTCCGCCCACTGCTGCTTACCCTTCTCTTCCCTTCCACTTCGCCTCCCATTCTCTCCTCCTCACCTGCCTTTTGCTCCCTTCCTGTTGCTTTTGCTGGGCCAGGCTGACTAGCCCCAGGGCCTGACTCAGACCATCTCATTTTGTGAATCTGTCTGATTTCTCCGAATGCAGAGGAAGGCTGAGCTCACGGAGAGTGGAGAGAGGGTTTCAGGTCCCTTGGAGTCTTGGGAGCTCTGACAGACCGTGGCCCTAAGCTGGGCTGGAGTGGCTTGCTGCCTGTGAGGCAGAGGAGGCGAGCAAAGAGCTTCACTTACCTCCACAAAGCAGATCCCAGGGGCCAAGTCAGGCAGTGTCCGGCAGGATGCAGAGTTCATGTCAGAGGCCAAGGAAGGAAGGGGAACTGGGAGCTTCCTGCAGGGCCCCGCCTAGGCAGCACTGGCTCCTGCCTGCCTTGGAGGGAGGCTGGGGAGAAGGCACTAAGGCTGTCACCAGCTAGTGCCCTCACAGCCAGAGTCCTAGTCCCCAGGGCACCACCTCCAGGAAGCCACCAGGGTTGAACAACTGGGCCCTAAGCTGCACTTGGTCCTGCACTGAGAGGCCTAAGCCCTACTTGCTGGCCTTATCTGCACAAGAGCTTATCTCTCACAATAACTCTGAGCTAGTTCTGGGCTGTTGGTGGCTTCTTCAGTTTCTTCACCTTTAAAGAAGAAACAGACCAGTGAGTCCGTGGGTCCCTGGGGATCGAGGGGCTCTATCCTGCGTTGGCCTCTAATTCCCAGCCCTCCAGTGGCCCCCTGGGTCACTGCTCCATGCTCACCCAGCTGTCACGCTCATTCCTTGTTCTGAGGAGAAGGACGGTTTTCCAAATGTGGGCCCCAGGCTCTCCTGGGAGATGCAGAGAAGTGGGCGTCAGGCCCAGAATCCACAGCTGCCCCTCGAGAAGGGAGGATGTCACAGCCTCTTATGCAAGCCTTTCTTTGGCATGATCTGAGCTTGGGTCTGCCCCAGAGGCGATTAGATCATGTTATGGCTGGCCGCCTCCTTTATAAATCAGTTTTAGGAGCAAGAAGGCAGGAGAAGCTCAGGTCAGTACACATGGCCTGGAGTATTGCTTCGGCCACTTCTAAGGCAGTAGTCCAGACCAGGTTGAGTGCCCCCCAGTTACCAGCCAGATGGGCCTTGTGGCAGGGGTCCTCTGTGCCCTGCAGGGGCAGGTGAACATTAGCACAATTCTTGCTTCGGCCAAGTCCACTCGCCTGCCCCTCATACCCACATCTTTCCTCCCCAGCGGCTTTTTTCCAGGACTGCATCTCAGAGCAGGACCTTGATGAGATGAACATCGAGATCATCCGAAACACGCTGTACAAGGTAGTGCCCCTGGACCCAGTGGTGGTGAAGTAGGTGGGCGGGGCCACGGGCACAGTGGGCTGATGATTTATGTGGGGTGCTGGGACAGGACACAGCTGCTCCAGGTTCCTCTCCCAGGGGCTTATCTGCTCACTCTCTGGCTCCCGTGACTGGTGCAAGACTTCATGGAACAGGTTCTCCATCCCCTGGGCCCAGATCAAATCAGCAGGAGTGGCTAGTGCTCCGCAGCTTGGCCTGTCAGAGTGGGCTCCTGAATGGCCACTCCCCCTGCATCCAGGAGCGTTACTGGCCACCATCCAGGCCATAGCTCTCAGGCTCACCCCCCCTGGACTGTCACCAGCAAGGACAGGCACCTGAGCACGGTGTGGGGAGGAACACAGCCAGGCATAGCCAGGTCCCTGTGTCCCCAGGTTCCCAGGTCTAGAACCAGTGCTGTGGCCCATCATCTTCAACCCCACCCACCTTCTGCTTCCCACCAGGCTGTGGGACAAGCTTGTGACCCCTGGAAATAGAGTGGGCTTGGGATTCCTGGCTCAGTCCTGCCCTGGCCCAAAGAGGTTAGGAGCAGTACTGAGAGCCAAGGAAGGGGGCCGGCCAGGGACCAGTGAGGGCTTTTGGGGGCAGACTGGGCCCTGGCCGCGGTGAGGACCTCTGAAGCCAGGACCTCTGATGGGTCAGTAGTGGGCAGGCCCTGAAGGGGGCCTGAAGATAGCACTGGCCAGCAGCCCTGCTGACTTAACCCTGAGAACGTCTGTCTCTTGGATCTTCATGGTGAGGCTCTTCTCCTATCCTAGTTGGAACTAGGTGGCCAACACAGTGGCAGCCTGAGCGCAGGCCCTCCAATCTCCCTGCGGGGGTCTGGGCCAGGGTGCAGGGAGGGTCTGAAGGTAGGTGAAGAGCCTACCTGGAGGTTGTAGTAATGTAGGCAGGGGGACAGCACATGCAGAAGCAAGTGTGGAACACGGGCCAAGCGGCAAGCAGTTTGCCGTGGAAGTGCAGGTTTCAGATGGACAGTGGGAGACAGGTCTGGAAAAAAAGGCAGGCACAGGATAAAGTCACCCAGGGTCTTGAACACCAGGCCAGAAGTTTGAATTTTATCCTGTGGGCAGGGTCGGCCAACGAAGGTTTCCAACAGGGCGGAGTATCATCAGAATGTGAGGACAGACTAGAGGGGACAAGACTAGAGGTAGGAAGATTATTGACTTCTTTAGTCCTCAGGACTGCCCTAGGAGCTAGGTGGGCATCAGTATCCCCATTTGTAAGACGAGGAAACTGAGGGCTTAGAGAAGGAGGGTGGGTTGCCTGAAGCCACTTGCTAGACACTGGCAGCACGGCTCAGCTTGTCTACAAAGCGAGCGCTCTCGTTTGCCTGCCAGTAGGGAGAGAAAGAGGGAGATGGGGAGGGTGGGGTGAGGGGGGCCATGGTGGGGGGTGGGCAGGCAGTGAGAGCCGGCTCAGGTGTGCCAGTGCTCACGCTGCCCGCAGCCCCCGCCCACCCTCATGAGGCTGTGCCTGCCCAGCTGGCCCACTGCCGGCTTCCTTGCCCTGAGGCAGGGTGAGGGGTGCGGCTGTCCCCCCAGCCTCACCCACACCGTCACCGGGCCTGACTGGTTCTAGCTGGAGTCACTGGCGAGGGCTGCCCGGGCACCAGCTTGTAAACACCGACCCAATGAAACAGGCACCGTGCCAGGACCGCCTGTCAGGCGATGTCCCAGCCCAGTGGCCACAGATGGGAGATTAGGCGGACCCCCAGTAGCGGGTGGGAACTGTAGGCAGCTGGTGCAGCAGACATGGGCTGGCAGACTCCAGGGGACAGGATGGGGGTGGGAAGGTGACCTTGGTACCTGGGCCTCTGGGGTCTTGCCAGTTTCTTCAGCTCCTGAGCCTCCTGAAGAGAGTCTGGGCCTATGCCACCAGTCTCCACCACCCTGGGGTCAGCGTCTCCAGGATCAGTCCAGCTCGGCAAAGGCTGGTGGCTTCCCCCACAGATAGGAACTGCAGGCCCCACTGGGGCAGGCCTGGAGATTTGGACACACCCAGCTTGGCTGGCCACGGGGAAGGAGGTGGCTGGGGACAGTCCCAGAGGGACTAAACAGTACCACTAATCAATGGTAGGATTGGCAGCTACCACGCGAGCCCTCTGCTATGCTGGGGTCCACTCTCCCTTTCCAGGCTTCTTTCCCCCTGACCTGTTCTAGACTTTTGTTTCCTGTGACCCCAGTGGTCACCTCAGGCCTTCCCCTGAGCCCAGCTTGCCCAGTGCTGCTGGCCAGGCTCAGCCTGGGCTCGTGGACTCCTGGGTGTCATCTCACCTCCTCTCTTGGGTCAGTAGAACCTGTGGCCCACATCAGCAGGTGGTGGGTGGAATGTTCTCTGCTCCTTAGAGGGCAGACCTCGGTACAGAAAGCTTTCCCTGCCTCCCAGCCCTCACCCCCAGCTCGGGAGAATAGTCTCTAGCCTGTAGAGCTGGAGTTCTTGTGGCCATGCCACCAAGTGGGACCCCGGAGCACCTGAGTAGAGGGAGCTCCCCAGGGGTCATGAGACTGTCCCCCTTTCCTTGACATGGAGAGCTTCAGGGAAGGAAGCCTGCCTGGGCCTAGCTAGTTTCAGGAATTAGTCGTGGGAGGGACCTGAGGCCTGGGCTGACCTGGCTTCTCCTCATGCCCAGCAGATCCAATTTGCCTGGGCAGGAAGTGCTTGTTCCCACCGGCAGCCTGTGTGTCCAGCCATCACATTGCAGGGCTGACATCTGTGCTGGCAATAACCATCCCTCAGGAGGAGCTGGGCTGACAGTACAGTTTGGTTCCTGCTGCGTGATGCCTGGGAACTACCTAGGGGATGGGAAGAGGAGGAGGTGCTCTTTAAGGTGGGGTGCTGAGAGGGGCCAAGGCACCCAGTCCAGGCCATCCCCGTGAACTCTCAGGGGTCACCATCCTTCACTGGCCCATCGACACGTGGTTTTCTGAGGAGAGAGGGGAGGAGGGGAGATTTGGGGGAAGGGCAGGCAGAACAGCAGGGGGAAGACGGAGCCCTTCTCTGAGCCTGGCACTCCATGGGATGAGGGTGTGAGGGGCACCGCACCATGAAGCAGACAGTGGGCCAGAAATTGTTCTGTAACTACTGGGTGGGGAGAGGCAGCAGGCTACTGCTACTCGGCTGATTAACAGTCGGAAATCTGTGGATGTTTCAGGGGCTCTGACACGGGGGCTGCTGGCCACGGGTATGATGTTTGGATTCACCATGAAAGGGGTCGGGGAGGGAAGGAGGGAACTGTGAGGAGGAGGCCTGGCAGACCCCCTCGAGTCTCCCTGCCTGGGCTGAGGAAGCCCCATGCTCTGCACAGGCCTACCTGGAGTCCTTCTACAAGTTCTGCACCCTGCTGGGGGGGACCACAGCCGATGCCATGTGTCCCATCCTGGAGGTGAGTGCCTGCCCACCCTCCCGCCTGCTGGTCCCCCATTCCTGGCCTGAGGGAAGCCCTGCCGACTGACTGGCTGCCGCCTCCCTCCCCGTCCCTCTCTCCTCGCCTGTGCGCTGGCCCCACAGTTCGAAGCAGACCGCCGCGCCTTCATCATCACCATCAACTCCTTCGGCACAGAGCTTTCCAAGGAGGACCGTGCCAAGCTCTTTCCGCACTGCGGTCGGCTCTACCCTGAGGGCCTGGCCCAGCTGGCTCGGGCTGACGACTACGAGCAGGTCAAGAACGTGGCCGACTACTACCCGGTGAGTGCCCTGGCTGTCGAACGGTGGGCGGGCATGTTGGCACCCACGTCCCCACCCCATACCCCACAGCACCCTCATGCTCATGCTTCCCCCTGCTCCCCTGGGCCAGGAGTACAAGCTGCTCTTCGAGGGTGCGGGCAGCAACCCTGGAGACAAGACCCTGGAGGACCGATTCTTCGAGCATGAGGTGAGTGCTGGCCCTGCCCATCCTGGGGAGGGGTTGGTGGCTTAGGCCTGACTCTGGTCATGGCCACCTGCACACCACTCCTGCCTGTGTCTGCAGGTGAAACTGAACAAGTTGGCCTTCCTGAACCAGTTCCACTTTGGTGTTTTCTACGCCTTTGTGAAGCTCAAGGAGCAGGAGTGTCGCAACATTGTATGGATCGCGGAGTGCATCGCCCAGCGCCACCGAGCCAAGATCGACAACTACATCCCCATCTTCTAGCACCCTGGCCCAAGGCTCCCCACAAGTGTGTGTGTGCGCCTGTGTGTCTGCGTGTGCTGTGACAAAGCTCACGGCTCACCTACGTGCCCTGGGGGGTAGCACACTGTCCTAGTGGCTGCCCAGCTTCCCCGACCCTCTCTGAGACTGCTCTTGGGCCTGAAAAGGGGCTGGGCACCTGCTCCCCCCACCAAGGATGGACCAAGCCCCCCACCTCCAGAGCAAGGAGGCCCCCTCAGCCCTATGTTTACAGCCACTGACGTATCTGAGAAGCATGTGGTCACTTTTGTGTTCCTCCCTAACCTGAGAACCCCTGGGGGCAGCGTGAACCTCCTCTTCCCTCAGCGGGTCCCCCAGAGCCGTGGCGCAGGGGCAGGATAGAGCGTGCGTGTCCTTGGCGAATAGGGGAAGTAGCTCTGCCCCTCTGAGACAATAAAAACTGCCCTCTCTAAGCCCTGCTGTCTTCTGTCTCCTTTGGGCCCTAGTCCCTCTCCCAGATCCCCAACTCCCCTCGGGCCCCACCCTCACTGAGCCCACCCCCACCTAAGCCTTCTATCTTCCTTCCTCGGGTGGCAGCCCTAGGCTGGCCCTGTCCCTGTGTGGCCAGATTCCTCAGGGTGGGGAAAGTCAGTGGAGGATTAGCCCCTTCCTCTGCTGGAGGCTCTGACAGGCCTGTGGTGTTGGCTCCTGACTCTAGAGGGCGCCCAGGCCTCCCTCTTTGCTTCATTGAGCCCCAGAACTCCCTGGGCTGGGGTCATTACCCCCATTTCACTATGAGGAAACCTATGGATAAATGATCTGCCCAAGGTTGTTGAAGGGGGTTGGGTGTTAACCAGAGTCTATGCCCAGAGCCTCGGCCCCCAGGCGGTGCCCAGTCTGTTTCACAGCCACAGCCTGTCACCTAGGCGAACATAGCATCTCCCCCATTCTAGGAGAAATAAAAATTTGTCTTTATTCAAAAAGTGGCGATCAGGCAAGTAGAATATGCAGCCTCCCTGTGGCTTGGGGGGCTTGGGGTGGGTGGTCAGGGCCCTAATTCTTGAGCCAGTCAAGAAACAGTGGGATTCACCCTTCAAATCGCAGCACTGAGGCACTGGTGCCAAGAAATAATCCTGAGGGGGTCCCCAACCTTCCCAGTCATTCCTTAGTTTGCAGAGGCGCTGTCTGCAGGATACTGTCAAAGGCTACAGCTGAGTCTTGCACTAAACTCCCCATCCAGCTGGGTTCTCCAAGGTGCATGGTGGAGCCTTGTGCCCAGGAGGGTCTGTTTGGGCTCATGAAGCAGGAGAGGCCCGGAGGTTCACGGGGAAGCAGCCTCACCAGGCCTGGCCTGTGACATTGGCAGTGGGTGGGGTTGGGGTCCTTTAGGCCAGGCTTTGGGGCAGACCTGGGGGGTCAGAATGCCCAGGGGAGGACCAAGGGCATAAGGGATCTCCTCTGCCGGAGCAGTTCTATGCACGTACTGCTCATTGGGCAGTGGGGGAAGGGCCCGGTTTAGGGCTTGGGTCCTGGGCTACATCCCGGGCAGAGGTAAGGCCCGGCTGGCCAGGCCGCAGTGCTCTTGGCACATAGGGACTGATGAAGAAGGACTGCAGGAAACGGCGCCGCAGGCCCTCAGGCAGGTAGTAGTGGATGAAGTACATGAGCCCCAGGCCATGGCCTGGGTAATAGCGGCGGCGTGGTTGAGCCGCCAGCAGCGCATCGGTGATGGCATCTACAACCGGGCTGAGGTCTGGCAGTGCTTGGCTCAGACAATGCAGGAACTGCCCGTTCATGTGCTCGATGTAGTCCTCACCGTAGGCCTGCAGCAGCTCTCGGGGCAGGTTGGCCAGCAGCTGCCGCTTGCGCTCTTCCCACTGGTCCATGTCTTTCACTGCCTCTGGGGAAGGAGTGGCAAGGTCAGAGGGGGGTCTGTTACGGAAGCCAAAGCCAGACCCAGGTCTCTAACTCACAACCTGAGACCCGCCCCCAGCCAAAGCCACACCCACTCCTCAGACCCAACCCCACTCCAGAGAAGACCACACCCACTTCACCTTCCCCCCTCCCCCACTACACCACACAGGCCCCAGCCCTAAATCCCTGAACCTCACCTGTCTTGAAGCAGGCAGGCTGGATGACGCTGACCTTGACACCCCAGGGCAGAAGTTCACAACTGAACGTGTCCATGAGCAACGCGACAGCCGCTTTGGAGGTCCCATAGGCAGCCAAGCACGGAAATGGCATGTCTCCTGGGGATGGATTGGGAGTGGGCAGCTCAGCCTAGGCCAGGGGCTCCAGCACCTCTCCCCGCCCTGCAGGGGCACCTTTTCTGCTCTTGTGTGGGAGGACCCTCACCTGCTGGGCTGCTCACGGTCACGATGCGCCCGCTGGAATGGCGCAGCAGTGGCAAGAGGCCCTTGGTCATCTCGAGTGTACCAAAGAAGTTCACCTCCATGCAGCTGCGGAATGTGGACACTGGAGACAGCTCCGCATCTGCCACGAGGATGTTCTGACCCGCGTTGTTGACCAAGCCCCACAGACCTGAAGGCATGGAGCCAGGAGGGAAGCTGAGGGTCAGCTCGGCAGCAGACCTCCAACCCCTGCCCCCTCACACCTGCCGAGCCGCGCCCTTTCCTGGCGGAGCTGAGCCTACTGACCAGTGCTGGCGGTGTGGGCCTTGGTGAACTCCAGCACGCGGCTAATGTCCGCTGGCTTGGTCAGGTCCATCTGTAGCAGCTTTAAACGAGGAGAACAGCAGGCACGCAGCTCTAGGGCACCAGGGCTATTCAAATCCAACACGGTAGCCAGCACTGTGAAGCCCAGCGCATCCAGCTTCTTGGCCGTCGCCTTGCCAAAACCAGAGTCACAGCCTGGCCAGGGAAGGACAGCCAGTGAACTCCCACCGTGGCCCAGTCCGGCCTGAGACAACCCCAGGGTCACCACGGTCTGGATGGGATCCAGGCCTCTGACACCCAACGTACCAGCAGTCAGCAGCCCTCCCTTCTTTTCCTAAGCCCATCTCTGGCAGGCTTTGCCCCTCTGGCTGAGCACCTGAGTACCAACTCTTTCACAACTGTCATCTCCCTGACGACTCATAGCTACCCCATCAAACGTGGCTTATGATCCCCACTTTACAGATGAGGAAACTGAGTCCTAGTAATGCTAAGTTGCTTCCCAAAGTCACTCAGCCAGCAGATAGTAAGGTCAGGACTCTATTGCAGGTCAGCCAGTCCCAGCTGAGACCCAGTCCCAGCTCTGATGTCCTTCTGTCTGGTCGATATCAGGCCTCAGCTCGCGTGCGCAGTATTACTGCACAGCCTCCCTTCCTTTCTCACTGCCTTTGCCCAGGCTTCTTCTTCTTACCTGGACACTGAAGCAGCCCCCTTTTGTAGTGCTGTCCCATCTTGCCCCCTTGGATCCATTCTCTACCTAAGCAGCCAGAAGGATCCTTCCAAAAATGACAATATCCCTCTGCTGCTGAAAACCTCTCCAAGGCTCCCCACAGCCCTTAGCAGGAAGCCGAAGTCCTCTATTCCTATCATCCAGACCCTGTACAACCTGAGAGCCACCTTCCTTTCCAGCCTCAACACCCTCAACTATTATTCCTGGCTCTAGGCAAGTTGGAGGCCCATCCGTACTTCACCCCTGACCACCACCCTTGGAATTCCAATCAGTGGCAACACTGGAGCATTCTCTGAGCCCCAGACCACTTGCCCCCAGGACAGGGGCACAATGGATGAAGATAAGAACAGATCTGCTTAGAATCCCTTCCCATGCCCACCAAGTGTGACCTGAGGTCAGTTACCACTCTTGCAGGCCTAATTTCCTGTCTTTGGTATGTAGAGAGATGAACCACCAGGCAGAGCCAGCCAGTGGGTCTGATAAACCCCTGCTTCCTTGATTGTTCCCATTCCAATCCGGCTCCACGGGTGGCCAACCAGGGCTGGGAGCAGTGAGGGAGGAGGCTCTCTGGAGCCTGCCCCCATGGTGGTCTTGCTGAGCAGAAGCTGCAAAGTGGTTCCGCACAACCAGATCCCCCCATTTCAGCCCTGTCCCCTCTGTTAAGGCAGAGAACAAAGCCAGGCAGGGGTCTGCAAGCTGGGATTTGTGTGGTTGGGGACCCACCAGCCAGCCCCAGCTGAGGGGTATTTCCTGGGCAAGTCTGGCTGGGGGAGGGGAGTGAGCGCCCTCGTGTGTGTGTGTGTGTGTGTGTGTGTGTGTGTGTGTGTGTTTGTGTGTGTGTCCCCATTTGCCTAAGCTCCCTTCCAGAGCAGACAGCCCCTTCACAGGGAAACTGAGGCCTTCCAGAACCTCAGCTCTGCGGTCCCAACACAGTCACCCAAGCCTTTCACACCCTCTTGCTCACCTGCACACACATTGGGATACCTGCACACACATTGGGATACCTGTACATAACTCCAACCTACGTGCAGTGAGGCATGAACAACAATGGGCTCACTCCCATGAGACCCCAGCAGTGCACAGCTGTGCACACAAGGCACCCAGCCACTCAACCCAAACCCTGACCCCAGGGCTGAGCTCCCCAAGTAGCCTTGGCCAGCGGTTCTCAGGGAGGGGTGGGTGGCAGCTCTGGCAGCCTCAAGACAGCGTTCCTAGCAGGTGAGGCAGGGCCTGGTCACCTACTTGTCTGGCAGTCCGTGTTGAGAGAGGAAACCCCAGAGTTTGGGGGCATTGGGAAGCTTGGAGGCCTACTCTTGATGCTTACGTGGGGTGGGCTGGGCAGTCTTCTTCCCCTCCTCCCTCACGGTGCTTTGCAACCAGAGCTGAGGGAAGCCCAAGTCACAAAAGGCATCCCTCCTCTCACCTCACTCTCAGGCTCGAGGCTAGGAGATGTAACAGCGGCAGCACAAAGGCCTGGGGTGAGATCCCAGGAAAGACTGCCTGGGTCACTAGTATCTGCAGATGGCCTGGGTCCTGTTGAGATAACTCATTAATTAGAAGGCAGGAGGGGAGCTGCCTCATCCCTGGGGAAAGAAGCTCCCTGCTTCAATACCAGGAGGTCTTTCATCTCTCCTTCCTTAAACCACTAAAACTTCACACTCCACCCTGAACTAGGGTCTCTCCCATCCAGCCTGAGCCCTGCTCTGTCTCCACCATCTTAACTGAAGCCCAAACCCTCATGCCACCTTCACCCGCCTCAGTACATTCTGGCTTCTTGCCAGGCATTCAAGGCCCCTTCCAAGGAAACAACCTTATATCCCACCACATCTCAGCAGCCAGACTGGTTACTGACTGTCCCCTGCCCAGGCCATGCTCATTCCTGCCTCAAGCTTCTATCCCACACCCTTTGTCTAACCCAAAACACCTTCCACACTCCACCTATCTCCACCCAGCCTCTGAGGCCCAGCTCAAGGATGGCCTCCTCTGGGAAGTTCTTCCAGCTCCATCTGATCATGCAGGGCCCCCTGCTAGACTGAGGTCTCCGAGAAGCCAGTCAGCCAGTGGCTGCCCCCAGCCCAGGCCCAATGCAAGGGCAGAGCCCTGAGCACCTGTCCAAAGCCATGGGGGTTAGGGGAGAGACTGGGCTGCCACTCCCCCATACAATGGAGCCAGTGCCCACTGGCCTTTCTCCCCCTCCCCACTTCAGGCTGGGCCTCAGCTCCTCCTTCCCTCCTTCTGATGACAGATTTATTCCTTGCTCCACACAAAGAGAGCTCAGCCAGGTGACCAGAGGCACCTGAGCCCAGCTCTCCAAGACCTCACCTCCTTCCTGGGCACAGAGGACCAGGAGGAATGGTGGTGGCGTGCTGGGTGCAGACTCTGGACAGCTACTTCAGCAATTTAGGTTTGGGTGGTGGGATCTGAGAGGCAGCCGAATGCCCAGCTGTCCCTCATGATGACCTCAAGCTTTTCTGGACTCCAAGGAGCCCGGACAATTGGGGGTCCTAACTCTTCATCTAAGCCTATTCCTCTAATCCCAGGGAAGAGGAGATGGTACCTCCCACGTGGGGATGTTAGGCAGAGTTCAAAGGGTGACCATCCTCTGAAGTCCCTCAGAGCAGTGTCCTGTGTCCGAAGACTGCTCTCTTGGACAGGGACATAGCATAAACCCCAAACTCCAGAAGGCTCCTTCTTTCTTAGCTACAAGTTTCCCCTGTGCACCTGCCCGCTCCCTGCCTCATTCTCCCTCCAACACTCCCTGAAGCCACAGGTAGTTAACCCGGACTTGGGGAGGTGCCCTGCTCTTCCTACTTGGCTGGTTCCCTGCACCCAGCGGAGAGGGACTCCCCCACTCCTGGGCTAGGGGTCCCGCCTTGCCTTGGCATGCCCACGGGGAGCCCTCTGAGTGTCCGGTCCCGTCCTCGAACCCGGAATCCCCGCGCTCCGCGCCCCGCGCACTCACCGGTGATGAGCACCGCGCGAGTCGCCACGGGCAGGCGCTGCGGGCGCGCCAGGCGGGACAACACGATCCAGCCGGTGGCGGCCAACACGGCAAGTGCGGCCAGCGGGGGCAGCAGGCGCTGGCACAGCCAGTCGAGCGCGGCCAGCAGCGCCAGCGCCGCCAGCAGCGGGCGGCCCAGACGCAGGTCCGCGCGCAGCAGCTGGAGCAGCGCACGGGCCGCCACAAGCAGCCAGGCGCCGCCCGACGGCCAGGGCCAGCTCTCCATGGCGGCCGGGCCGGGCTGGGCCGGGGCGGGGCAGGGGCCGGGCTGGAGAGCAGGGATTGGGACTCGGGGCCGGGGCGCGGGGTGGCGCAGAACACCAGCCAGGGGCGGGAGAGATACTCGCTTTCTCTGTTAGCCCTCGGGCCGAGTTTATAAAGAGCCCCGGGGGCGGGGGCGAGGGCGGAGCGGAGGCGGGGAAGGGGCGGGGCTTTCCTTTACTTCTCTCCTCTCACCCACTGCCCGGCAGGTGCCCCCACCTCTACCTCCCGCCCTCTACCACGCCTCCGAGGCCAGATCCGCTTTCGAAGAAGCCGGAACCGAGTCCCAAAGTTGCTGCTCGAGGAGCAGCCGCCTCGCCACCCGCCGCGCCCGGGAGAGGTCCGGTCGGTCTAGCCCTAGTGCCCCGCATCCGCTCACTCCTGCGCCCCGACACGTGCGCCCTGGGCGGCTGAGCCGCGGCTCCCAGGTGAGCACATCCACAGCTCACACTTGCTCGGGACGCCTGAGGACACGCGCAACCTTCAGCCAAGTTCCCCACACTGACAGCACCGCCGCGGTCGCCGGGCTTGCCGGAACACCGCGGGCAACCAGCTCGCCCTCACCAGGCAGCCGCGGCCAACGCCGGCACACGTAACGTACTCGGACGCCCTGCGCCGCTGCAGGTGCCTAGCACACACGCCCTGACGTGCTCTCACACCTAAGCTGCCCGAAGCCACCGACCGATTTGGGGCAGGGGGCTGGGGGGAGGAGGGTGACCGACCGGGTTCGCGAGAGTCTCTGCCCCGCCTTCCCGCTTCCTTCCACTTTCCAGCCCTGGGGATGCAGCAACCTCACCTCCTCCTGGCACACAAGTGTATATGTGTGGGCGCGGGTGTGTGGAGGCGCGGTTCTGAGGAAGCATCTAGGCCTCCCATTAACTCCAGCCCACCCTCCAACCCCAGGGACTCCAAGAGCCAGGCCAATGGGGACACCTGGGGAGTCAGTGAGGGCAGCCTCTAGGACAGGGTGATCCCTGCCCTGCTCTTAGGATTCCCCAGGGTATAAAATAAGTGAATGTGGGTGCATTTCCCTGCCTGTGTGTATGAAGTTCTGTGTTGATGCGGGGCCTAGTGGCCCCCCACCTTGCCCACCCCAGTGTCTGGCACCCTGTGCTTGGCATCCATGCCAGACTCTGCAGGCACTAGGAGTTGGTGTCAGTACCTTGCTGCCAGGTCCTGTGCTGAGGTCAGTAGGTCAGCCCATGGCAGAGGGGTCCCTGCTTCTTATGGACCCTTGCCCAATGCTTCATCCATGCCTGCACTAGGTCCTTGGAGGTCATGGACCCCTCCCAATCCTCTTGCCCATTCTCTATCTTAGATGCTTAGCCTCTGTGCCAGGGCTTCAAGGCAATGCTTCCTCCAAAGCCTTCTCTGCCATACAGGCATGGCCCCCTGGTGAGCCGGGGGAGTCTCAGGGATGGGCTGGGAGTCAGACCCACTTAAGGGGAAGGTGAAGGACCTATGGCCTTCCCAGAGCCACTTCTGTGCTTCCACCTATTCCTCCTCCTGTAAGTACAGATTACAAGCTAGCCCTGGCCCAGGGAGGCAGGACTTGCCTGGGGAGGTCCTGCCTGACTTTGGGTACATGACCTTGTGTGCCTGTGTATGCCTGTATTTGTGTACACTCATGTCCGTGGGCTCCATAGCTTGTCCATACACAAATGACATGTCTCTCCCTGTGCCATAACCCTGTATATGCATGTAAGTACATGTGTGTGTATGTGTGTGTGTGTGTGTGTGTTGTGTGTGTTTTCAGTGACTCCCTTGGTCTGGGTCCGTTCTCTGGAAACTCAGGGAAACATTCACCCTCCAAAACCTGCTGATTCCTGTTGTCCTCAATCTGTGTCCCAGTCTCAGAGGTGGACACAGTACCCTTGACCTGGCCTCCTGATCTGAGCTGTAGACCCTGGATTGGTGGGACCCTCCCCTCCCAGCTCTAGTTGTCCTACTGAGAGTCTGGCTGTGATTTCTCCAGCTTCAGACCATTAAGGGCTTCCCCTTGGGACTGCAGAGGGGATGTAGAGGAGAGGAAGAGGGGTCCCAGGCAGCTTTCAAGGTCAAGGCCACACAGGTAGTGCCAGTGCTTGCCAGAGCAGGAGTCAAAGGGTAGGGAGGTGGAAGTGGGAAAGCAAGGTGAAAACAGAGTCTGAGAAACAAGATGTTACACTGTCCTGGGGAGGAAACATGAAGGATCCTGACTCATTGGGAAGCCCACGATGGGGAGAGAGACTTGCTGAGAGGGGATGTAGGGAATTGTCTTTGGTTGTGGAGTCTAGGATGGCTAGGATGGGCTGGAGGTATTGCCTGTTCAGCTTCTGGGACACTGTGCCACCTTAGACAGAAATATTAGCCTTGCATGGTTTGGGTCTCGTGGGACTGGATGATCTGTCACATTTTTATTTAACCTGCCCCTCCAGAAATTCATCCTACGTCCAGGCCAGGCGGCCAGGAGGCCAGGCGGTCAGCCCTCCTTCCCAGGATCTATGCGCCAGCCCCCTGTGACCTCCTCAGCCACTGACCCCTTACCTCGCATCAGGTGGAGACATTCTGGAAGTAGAAAGAAGGTGGTTCAGGCAGTCATGACTGGGAGGGGCTGGCCCAGCCCTGTCTGAGGCCTGGTGCCAGGCTGTGGCTGCCCAAGGGCAGAGAACCAGCCTCTGCCAGAACCAAGAGTCTGGGCTGGCAGGGTCCTCCAGGGAAGAGAAGGGAAGGGGGTGGGGGCAGACGGCAGGAGCCCCAGCAGATAAGGCCGGGCCTGGCAGGGGCCGAGGAATGAAGGGCAAGCAGAAGGAGCAGAGCCCCTGAGCCACCCCACCTCTAAGCCCTCAACCCATAGTTTTCCTTCGTCCTTAGTCTCACCCCTCGCCACCACCCCCCGAGTCAGAAACCTGGTGAGCCAACCCCCCACCCCACCCCCGGTGCCCCAGGCTCTGGAGGGCCGTGCGGTGGCCAGGGCCTGGCAGGCTGGCTCCGGCCTGTTCCTGCCGAGCCCGGCGGCTCACTGGCCCCATCTACTGGCCTTTGGGGGAGGGCATGGCTCTGAAAGGAGTACCGGGAAGGTAACCAACTGCTGGACCTGAGGATGCTAGGAACAGAAATCCAGGATGGGGTGTGCCAAGTGGCAGTCTCTGAGAGCTCATGTTCTGTTCCCTGACCACACCAGGTTTCTGCAGCCAAGCACTCACTTATCACCTCTTCTTCCTTCCTCTGTGGTCAGGCTGTGGAAGCCTCACGCTCAGTCCCTTCCCCACCACGAGCTCATCTTCAGGTTCGGAGGCAGCAGAGTCCCAAGGAGGCCCTGCCTTGTATTCTGCTTACCCCCTGGCACCCCATCACTCCTCCCTCCTGGCACAATGGCAGAGGGGAGCCTCTTCCTGCCAAGGGCCAATCTTTCCACCCGAGTTCCAGACCCCACCCCTCCCCGTCCTCACAGGGAGCAAACTTTTATTGAGTTCCTACTTCATGCCGGGCCCTGTGCTACGCACCGTGGCTGTCATAACTAACCACTGGCTCCCTCCCAGCAGCATGCACGCTGGCTCGCTCTGGCCTCTCCCTCTGGTAATCGTAATAAAGAACTTCTCTCACTCAATCCTATATCCCTTTCCCCAAGCATTGTTCTCATGCTCCCCGCCACCATTCTCAGCCGTGTTTCTCGAAAACTGTCTATAGTCACCATCTCCCCTCTCCGCTCCCCACTCTAGCTCTGAGTCAGCTCCCGCTCCTGACCACGCCAAGGGTCGCCAATGATGACATCCTAGTCCTCACGTACCATGGATACACCTCTGCTTTCAGTTAACTCCTCAGAACCCCAGGCCCTTTCTCCCTTTGGCACCTGCAAAGCCACTGCTGCTGGGTTTCCTCCTACCTCTCTGGCTCTCCCTCTCAGCCTCCTTCACAAGCTTCTCTTCCCTGTGGGTGACCCTCTGGCTGTGGAAGCCTCATGCTCAGTCCCTCCCCCACCATGAGTTCATCTTCCTACTCACATATTGGCGACTCCCAAGCTTCTTTCCAGCCAAGGCCTTGCTCTTAACTCCAGGCCCACATGTCCAGCTGCCCCCAGATGCCTCCCGTGGACATCCATAGGCCCCTTACACTCAGCATGTCCAAAACTGGTCTCATCATCTTCCCTAGTTCTGGCAGCCGACCCCTCCTACCTCATCCTCAATCTTCATTCCATGCACTGGCCTCCAAACCTCTTGCTCTGCCCCAAGCCCTGGGCTGGGGTGCAGAAGCCTCACAATAGCCCTTTGTAGTGGGTATCATCATTACTATTTTACATTCAAGGAAACTGAGGCTTCTGAAGGCTAGGAAAATGGTTCAAGGTCTCAAACTCAGGTTCACTTAAGTTTGAATCTTGGACCAGCCCCAAGATTCAAAATCAAGTGTACCAGAGCCCGAAGTCTGGCTCTGTTAATGCAGAGCTAAGTTTGCCACATGTGCCCTCTTAGACTTCATTCTGAGGGCAAAGGAGAGCTGGGAATAGTCTTGAGCAAATAAGGCCCCTGTCCCAGTTGGCCAGGAAATGGGTTTGGGGACAAGGAAAGAGGGGAGGCTGGGAGTCCTGTTGGTGCATCCCTACGAGGGACAGAAGCAAAGGTCTGTTTTGGATAAACAGCCCGAAGTGCTTGTGGACATGTGAGGGCTGAGCCCAGAGGTAGCTGGGTGCCCATGGTCCCCAGCACGTCACTCACGTGGCACAAGAGCCTGGGAGACTGCCAACTCACCAGGCATGAACTGAGTCCCCCATCCCTCTCCTCTAGGCTGTGCACCTGGAAGTCAGGCCCTTCGCTTACTGGGGAGAAGGGTTGGGGAAATGCAGGAAGCTAGGAGTATCACTTGCATTTTCAAACCGTGTCCAGCCCCCTTCTCTGAACTTCTTTTCTTTTGCTTCCAGGATTGAAGGCAGGTATTTGGGGATCAGGGCCCTCGAGTTTGGAAAACACTAAGAGAATTTGCTCTAAAGGGTTTTGTGGACCAGCCCCAGGGGAAAGGCAAGCCCCAGCTGAGAACACTTGCTGGGACAGCTTGGTTAACTCCAGGTGAAACTGGTCTTCTTGGGTCCTGCAGTGAGGCTCTGAGTTATTCATAATCCTCTACCACATTTACTATGTGCTAGCTGTGTGCCAGTCCTTGTGTTTGCCTTCCTCATGCTTAATTTTATTTACTATCCTCACATTATCCCTATGATGCAGGTACTACCATTCTATACATTAGAAAACAGACTCAGAGAGACTCAGTGACATGCCCTAGGTCACTCAGCCGTCCAGACACTCTGCTCCCAACCATCAGGCAGCACTGCCCCCCGGCCTTCAGCCTAGGAGGTTGGCATTTTTCAGTGGGCAACCGCCAGGTGAAAGACTATCAACCTTTGAAAATTTGCTTCTGGGAGTTTAGGGGTTTTGAGCATGAGCCACCCATTTTTCTTGCTTGGCCCTGCGTTAAAACTTTTTCTGCTCCAAAACATTTTAAAAAATAAAATAATAAAATAAAATAAAATAAAATTTGCTTCTGGATTAGAAACATGTCTCCCAATGGTAGAATTAAGGCAAGTTGTTAAAACTAATTCCAAAACTTGCTTCCTTACAACTTCCATCACCCTGATTCAGGCCTTTTCTTGGCAGAACAACTGCAAAAGATACAAAAATTAGTTGCTGTTGGCTGGCTGGTTTAATTTATTTGCATATACATAATTCAGTCCCACCCCTTGTGGCTAATACCCTCCTTGGGGAGCTGTGGCTGTTTTCTGATTGCTGGTGGGGAGGCCTGTGTGTGTTGTTTTTTCAAATAAACTGAAACCAGATGGAGGGGGTTTTGTTCACTGCCCTGCCTCCAATTTTCTCCAGCAAATTCCTTGAAAAGCCAACCACCTATGAGTGGTGCCTATTCTCCTTGGAGGTCCCTCGCCGCTGGTATGCAAATAGCAAGTGGGGCTGGGATTTCTAAAAGTGAAAACAAAGAGAGGAGAAAGAAGCTTCTTGGCGCAAGGGCTTTTGGGCACAGGGCAGGGTCATCTCCCTGTGGAGTCCCGATTTTCGGTCTGCACTTACAGTTTCTGTCCTCATCTCCTTCCCTCTCCCCTGAGTTGGGAATTGAGCTGGGCTTGAGTCAAAATCACCTGGACCAATCACTTGGTGAAAATATGGATTTCAGAGCCCAATCCACACCTCCTTTGCAGCGCTAACCACTGGCACGAGACCCCAACTCTCAGGATGGGTTGATCTTTGAGTCAGTGGAGAGGGTTATCTTCTAGAAGGGGCCCAAGCCACTCTTGCTTTCATCCTGGGAAGACCAGTTGCTCAAGATGGTTATAGAAATATTTTTAACCGCCAGCCAGGTCTAAGGCTTTGTAATGCCCCTCGAGCACCTCATCAAGAGATTCCTTGTTCAGAGCGATAAGCAAGGGTACACACTGGTCACAGTGCCAGGGGTTAACATTTTTCTTTGGAAGTTGAATTGTGCATTGTCATAGTGAAGTATGACCCAGTACCCAGGCTGGGAGAACACTTCTTTCCCAGCTCCAACCTTCATTCCTAGCTCATATCTCTGTTCTTTCGGATTCCAAGGCTTTTTAGATAATTGTGTCAGGTTACATAAGCTTTCGAGATATGAACACTCAAAGGAAATTCCTCTGGGAGCAGGCATGAGGGGTTCTGCCACATAGTTTGCTTTAAAGTATTTGAGGAAAAATTCAGGTGCCTCAGCCCTGCACATTTCTGAAATAAAGTAAGAATAGTCAATGACTTTGTATGCATGTACCATTCCCCATAGAAATGAGGAAGCAAAAAGACAGATATCATGCTGAATAGAGAAACCCCTCCCAGGGGAGCATGTGCAGGGCCAGGTGGAAGCCAGTTGCAAAGAGGGCAACTTTGACCGGGCTGCCATGGAAATCCTTATCAGCACAGGGTACCTTTTATTTTTTTCCCCTTTCTGCATCTGAGATAACACACGTGGCAAATACAGGCCTTCCATTTTCCAAGAAACATAAAATAAAAACTGAATTACTGGCAGAGAAGCTTTAAAATCTTTGGTTCCTAGGACACTGTGAATACATTCTCCACACACCCGTGATCTTTATTTCATTTGTCTCCGAGGGATAGCCCTGCATCATCTCTGTTGCATAAGGTGCTGTTTCCAAACACCTTGTTCCTAACTGGAGACACAGAATAAGTTTTATCTAGGTCTGAGAGAGTTCTTGGAGGGATGACATCGTGTTCCAAGCTGCACTGGTCAGAGTCAACAGTGAGAAAGCTGCCAGAGTCTTCTCACCAAGGAAGCTGAGAGAATATTGTAAATACCAAATGGCACTTCTTTCTTAAAGCATAAAATGGTCACAAAAACTACTTAACAAGGAAAAATTAATGGGAGGAAAACGTCTTGAATGTAACAAATAAAAAAAATCTTTACAAGGGACATGGAAATAATAGATTTACTATGATGAAGGGACGATAATATAGGAAAGTCAATTTTTACACCAAAAATAATTCAACAAGTATTATTTACCTTACAAAAGGCTTCACAAAAGAATTCCTATAAGTAGCTCTATCCTTTCATTTGTTTGTTCCCTCCTTCGTTCATTCAACAAACATCTACTGAGTGCTTACTGTGTTCCAGGCTCCATGCTTAGGGAAGCCATGGTGAGTTAGATAAATATTCCTCCCCTTGTGGTCTCTGCGTCTGGCTGGAGCACAGCCCCTAATCAGATCACTATGCAGTCAAGGAGCCACTACTGACAGAAGGAACTAGACAGCAGAGTCTTGTGACCTCTTCTATTCTGAGGGTCAGAGAAAGTTCTCCTGGAGGAAGTGATGTTTCAGGTATCAAACGCATCACATGCAAAGGCCCCTAGTATAAGAGGGAGTCTGGTCCTTCAGGGAAAGGGAGGTCAGGAGGCTGCAGAGGTCAGCTGGAGCCAGGGGGCAAGGGAGGTTTTGATTCTAATTTCATGGTATATCGAAATACTGCTCCCCGGGGAGCAGGGAGAGTCACTGAGAGTTGTAGCAAGAAGTAAAATAATCAGTTTGCCTTCTTTTCTTTCCTTCTTTGTTTTTTTTTAAAGACAGCCACAAGCTGTGAGGAGAACGGACTGATGGGGATGGGGAGCCCGCAGTGGAAGCGAAAGACCAGTCATGAGGGTGCTATGTTTGCCAGGGCAAGAGATGCTGGTGGCCATGGGGACAAGCCAATTGGATGGGCTGACTCATCCAAGGCCCACTGGAAAGTGTACTGGGACCCAGACAAAATGGACCCAGAGAGCAAGAGCTGTGGCTAACCATATCCCACCAGGTGAATTTGATAATTAAAATTTAACTCCATTTGTTAATGAAATGGAGAGGATCATTTCCTGATTGAAAGACAAGTAGGGTCTAGATTATACGTATCAATGTCCACTACCAATGGAACATTCTGTGTGCTTCACACGCAGGACCACATTTTTAGGCCTCATCGTGACTCTATGCAGTAGCTATTGTTATCCCTGTTTCACATAGGAGCAAACTGAGATTTAGAGAGGTTAAGGAATTTGCCCAGCTGGCGACTGGCAGAGCTGGGATTGAAACAGGTAACCATCGACATGCCCTGGGACAAGTGACAAGTCCCAGGAAGCCTGGGCATACATTGGCTGTAATTAAGAATGGGCTGCTGGATCCAGCCCAGGGTGGGAGGAGCTTCCTGGGAGTCTCTTCTGGCAATTCTAGGAGTCAGGTAAGCTAGCTTGGAACCTTTTCACACACATGTGCACAAGTTCTTTAAACCACAGTTGGGTTTTTTTGTCCCTACAGCCTGGGCTGTTCACCCTGGGCAGACCTGCCTTGCTGGTCAGGGGCAGCTGCTCTGGGCAGGAACAACTCCTGCCCTAAGAGATGACTTCTGTCCCAGAAAAATGTGTCTCATGTTTTCATAGAAACTGGCCAGAGGGGGCAGTAGGAGCTGAAACTACACTCGAAGTAAAGGGAACCCTGTGGGAAAGAGCCTAGGGTGGGAGCGAAAGACTTGGGTTCCAGGAATGGCACCAATCAGGGGACAGGGATGAGGAGGTGGACAGGAGCTCGCTGAGCTGGGCTTTCAAGCCACACTTTGGCATTTCAATTGATCCTAAAGGCAAAAGGAAGCCCTGGAAGTATCTTAAACAGAAGACTGATGAGGTGGTGTTAGCAATGTGTGGCCTTCCTCAGTAGGTGATGCCCTGGGCCGTGTCAGGTTCTGGATTGGTTACCACACCAGGCTGACAGACTCAGAACACCATCAAATTGCCTGTGCCTTTAAGAAGCAAATTTGGCCAGAGGGAGTCTTCTTTTCAGAGAGCTTGGCCTGAAGTCACTCAGAGAGACATCCAGGGAATCTGGGCAGTCAGTTTTGTTTCAAATGAAATAGCTTTAATTGGATAAATGCATGTATATACTTAACCCTATTTGAAACCCACTGTGTTAGTTTCCTATTGCTGATACAACAAAGTGCCACAAATTCAGTGGCTTAAAACAACATGAATTTATTCTTACATTTCTGGAGGTCAGAAGTTTGAAATGGGTCTCACTGGGCTAATGTCAAGGGGTCAGCTGACTGGTTTCTTCTGGAGGCTCTAAGGGAGGATCTGTTCCCTTGCCTTTTCCAGATTCCAGAGGACACCTGTATTCGTTGGCTCATGGCTTCTTCCTCTATCTTCAAAGCCAGAAGTATACTGTTTTCAAATCTCTCTGACCTCTGCTTTCATCATCACATCTCCTCCCACTCTGACCCTCACATGACTCTCTCTTATAAGGGCCCTTGTGATTATACTGAGCTCACCTGGATAATCTAAGATAATCTCTCCCATCTCAAGATCCTTATCATATCTGCAAAGTACACTTTGCCATGTGAGGTAACATATTCATAGGTTCCAGAAATTAGGATATGGACATCTTTGGGAAGCCGTTATTCAGACTACCACCCACTTTAACAAATAAAGAGAAAGAATGATAAGCCTGGCAGCTAGGAGGAGAATGGACTGGAATCAGGCAGGCTGATGTTAGGGAGACAAAGAGAAGGCTGCTGCAGAGTCAGCAAGAAAGATGCTGGTGGTCTGGGCTAGAGTGGGGTGGGAAGAATGAACACAGGACATATTTCAGAGGGAGGACTGCCTGGTCTTGGGGACCGTATGGGTTAGCTGGGCAAGGACTAGGGGGAAACTGGGTAGGTAATGGTGCCCTTCAGAGGGCCTGAAGGGAGGAGCAGGTTTGTGGCAAGGATGAAGAGGGCAGATAGGGATATGTTGCATTTAGATACCCACGGGAAACCTAGAAGTGCCTGGGAGGCAGATGGACCCAGGGTGCACAAGGCTTGACTCTCCAGTCCCTCCCTTCCCTGTGGGCATAGAAGGGCTCACCCTCCACCTTGATTTCTGGGTCACCATCTCTTTTCTACCCTAAGTTCTACAATTCCAGATAAGAGTTGAGGAGTCATCTTGTATTTCTGAGGCCAGAGTAGCACTGATATTTATTCCATATCAAGTTTGAGTTTATCAGTCCTGGAGACAAGAATTTGCATGATAGAGAGATAGACACTTGCACAGGACCCACAATTGGCATATGACAGAGCAGGAGTTGCTATGTTGCTTTTGTTGTATGTTTGTAGCTGATAATTTTAGGGACAGGGATGTTTTCTGTCCAGCCCATTCTGAGCAGGTAGCCAGCCAGCTGCTCACCTTTTTAGGGCCTTGGAGATATGGATAGGACAGCTGGTGGAAGACAAAGTCTCTTCCTGTCTTTTGAGAAAGCCTGAGCTCATAGGACACTCACATTCTGACTGTCCCCAAGTGGAGGGGAGAGGGAGCATTCAGGGAAACCAAGTTCAGCAGGGAGGTCCCTCAGGCAGGGAAAGGGAAGAGAGTCTGCAGGCCCTGGGACAGAGGAAGCAAGTGCCTGTCCCCTGGCAGCCCTGGTGCAGCAGGCATGGCCCCACAAGGCCCAAATCTAAAAGTCCTGTAGGTGGGTGCGACAATGGCTGTGGCCTTAGTACCAGAGAGGACCCATGACCAGACAGTGCTTCTCACAGTGTTTGCTCCTGCAGGAGATCCTGAGTCCTCGGAATAACCTGGGTAAAGAGAAGACTAGTAGAGACCAAGACTGAATTTCCCATCAGCCTGGAATATGGGAGCTCCCAGTAGGATTTATGCTTGATTTAAAGGAAATAAAGAGGGCTTCCTTGGTGGCACAGTGGTTAAGAATCCGCCTGCCAAGGCAGGGTACACAGGTTCGATCCCTGGTCCGGGAAGATCCCACATGCTGTGGAGCAACTAAGCCCATGTGCCACAACTACTGAGCCTGTGCTCTAGAGCCCGCAAGCCACAACTACTGAGCCCACGTGCCACAACTACTGAAGCCCATGTGGCTAGAGCCCATGCTCCGCAGCAAGAGAAGCCACAACAACGAGAAGCTCACACACCCCAACGAAGAGTAGTCCCCACTCACTGCAACTAGAGAAAGCTCGCACACAGCAATGAAGACCCAACACAGCCAAAAAATAAATAAATAGATGTATAAATAAAGGAAATAAAGAAAGAAGATGTTATTATTATTATTACTACAACTACTATTATTTGGCTGCACCGTGGGTCTTATGGGACCTTAGTTCCCCGACCAGAGATTGAACAGGACCAGGGATTGAACGTGACTAGGAATTGAACCCAGGCCATTGACAGTGAGAGCGCAGAGTCCTAACCACTGGACTGCCAGGGAAGTCCCAGAAAGGAGATATTTTGAGCTCTTATACTTCACACTTTATATTATGGGCCACAATATGTATACTGTATTTATTTGTCTCTAGATCTGTCTTCCCCTTAGCCTGTAATCTCCCTGAAGGACAGGGATCTCGTGGGTGTTCCCCATAGTATGTCCAGTGCCCAGCACATACTCATTAAAAAGTGTGCAGGTTGACTGAGGGACTCCCTGAGAGGGGTGGGCTCAGGGGGGAAACTGGAGGGGAATACCTCTGGGACAAGTTAGGATTTCGAGAAGACAAGCTGTGGATTGGGGGTGGGGAAAGTGGGTTTTTGAGAAGAAATGTTGGAAAGGAACGGAGAACGGTTGAGCTAGGACGCCAGGGGGTCCCTGGTGAGCCCCGCCCGGAGCCAGGGTGCCGGCGCGACGTGACGCAGCGGTTTGGCCGCTGTGGGGCGCCGTAGCCCGCGCCGTTGCCACGGGAACGGGCCCGCGCCGGACTAGGCCCAGCCAGTCTCAGCCTCGCTCCGCGGTACAGCCAACCCGCTCGAGCCGGAGCCGGAGGACTTGCGGGCCTAACCTCCCCCGCGCGGCCCGGGATGGGGCCCTGATCCGGGGCGCACCGCCTCCGGGTCTCGGGGACCGTCTCCGCTGCGAGAGTCTGAAGCGCCGCCGCCCTGGGGTGGGTGGACGGCCAGGCGTGGGGGCTGAGCCGCTGAGTGACCTTGGCAAGGCCGACCTGGCTCGGCCGACGACGCGCAGGTGAGGAGCCCCCGCTAAAGTTCTCACCTCGAAGCCTGGCCTGAGCCACGGGGCCAGAGCTGCCGCCGCCTGGCCGAGCTCTGCCCCTGGATCCCGCGGCCTGGGCTCCAGGTACCGGGCAGAGCTCCCGGCTTCCTTCTAGCATTCATCCGGTTCACAGATTTGCATTGACCGTCTGCTGTGTGCCAGGCTTTTTGCCAGGCGCGGGGCCACGGAGGGCTCCAGAGCGGCCGCCGCGGTTCTCCAGAGCCCGCAATGTTAAGAAGGGGCGGGGCGGGGGGTGCGGGGAGCAGGCGCCAGATACACGACTAAAGTGATTTCAGGTGGGGTTAAATGCTCTGGTGCTGAAATGAAGGGAGGTGGTGAGGGAGGGTCCGCTCTATCATGTGACTTTTAAGCCAAGAGCTGAAGGTTGAAAAGGAGCCAGCATTGTGATCAGGGTAACGGTGTTTCTGGAAGAGGCAAAAGCAAATGCAAAGATCTGGAGGGAGCAGGTCCAGAGGAACAGCAAGCATGAGGGGAGCCTTGAAGGATGCGATGGCGGTTTCAACTTTATCCTAGCAGGAGAAGGAAACCATTGAGGAGTTTTGATGAATTTCAAGTTTTGAAAAGCTCACCTCACTCTGGTGAGGTGAGCAGTGTGATTGTGACAGGGCACACCAGGATGTCAGTTGAGGGCCGTCCTAGTTCTGCCAGTCTAGCTGTGCCTCCTAGAATTTACTTAGTCTCTCTGAGACTCAGTGTCCTCATCTGTGAAAGGGGCATATTGTCCTGCATGTTGTTTATGAGGGAGAAAGTGAGGGGCCATTGACATCTGAGACCAATGACTAGAGAGGCCTATGAGAACAATTTGAAATGATAGGACCTACCTCAGAGAGTTGTGAGGGTTTAATAAGTGAATTCCATCAAAACACTTAAAGCAGTGCCTAGCACAGAATAAATGCCCTCTAAATGCTAGCGATGGTTATTGTTATTGTTGAAATACCGTAGGGGAGCAATGACTGGGGCTTGGATTAGGGTGATGGCAGCAGAAATGGTAAGAAGTGGCTTAACTTCCTTTCTTGAAGGAGAACTGGATTTAGAGATGGGTGAGGGGTGGTCCCTGTTTTTGTGGAACTGGTGGTTCACAGTGGGAGATGGGTTTGTAAACAGATAATCACCATGAGATTCAATAAAAGCAACATTGGTACTTAATTAGCCAGGTTTTTTTCTTTTGTTTTTCTTACTTATCTGTTCTGTCACAACTTTGTTCTTGATGACGGTTTCTTGGTGGGTGTTGCTCAAGGCTTACTTCTGCCATCATGGGAGTTGATTTCCTGGTTAAAATCAAAAATGCTTGCCTCTGCTCACTGGCCTTGTTTCAGCTCCAAGTTGCTCCCTTCTTCTTGTCCTCTTTCCTTGGCTTAACTTGAATCCCAAATAGTTTGCAGTGGTTGCTTCAGGAAGAGAATGGCACAGGAAATGTCTGCAGACCACGTCAGCTCAGGAATGACTGAGGTTTCAAGCTTTTCCTGCCCTAGCATCAGACTTCTGCGTGTTGTTGCTGTGAGGAGCCCAGCCACATATGAGACCAATGACTAGAGAGGTCTATGAGAAAGGCTTGAGGTTCCAGTTCATTCTCCGGGAGTTGTTGTGATGTGTATCTCTTAGTCAAACTAGCCACTTCCCAGAATCTTAAGTCCAGAGACTTCTTTGGCACCTGTGGGTAATTCTAATAAACAAAGTACTTGTCCCTTGAAAGTTCTTTTATAAATGATATTTTGTGCTGTAAAACAGTGTGCACCATGCAGCATTTTCTTTCCAGCCCCTCCCTTAGATGGTTAAATTGGGCATCTGTTAAATCTCAGTGAAAATGGGTTTAAAAGTAGATCCTGGGAAAAAACCAGGAAACTTGTTTTGAAGTATCCACAGAAAATCACACACACAGCAACCATAAATCCTCTAGCTAAAAGAAAAGATGGTTGGGAATGAAACCTTCCTGTGGCATGCGCCTTCCCTTTGGGTTCTGGAGTCACGGGGAGCTGAGCTGACCTTCAGCTGAGAACTGGAACAAGGTCCTGCCCAGCTGCTCCTCTGTTGTGCTGCCTGGTTGTCTGATTCCAGCTTTAACAAAAGCCATAACAGCTCACAGGGAGCTCTTCAGCTGAACAACTCAGGACTTCTTTCGAGAGTGAGAAAGCATTGAACTAAAACTGAGTGCTCTTTTGTTGCATGGTTGTTAGGCAAGATTTCCTTGTTTGCCTGGCACAGTACTGGGCTCTAGATCACACGAGCGCATTTGGTCCACATGGCAGCCCACTGGGACCAGGAGGGTAAGAGATGACACCCTTCAGTTATTTATTTGATGTATATATATTTTTCAAAAGTAGTACATGCACATGGTAAAAAAAAAAAAAAATCCAAACAGCACCAAGGAGTACATAGTAGAAGCAAATCTCTTTCATCCCCAGCCACTGGATCACCTTCTCACAGGCTATCCCTATGTTTGCTTTCTTTCATTTCTTTCCAGAGAGAACCTGTGCATATAGGAATGTAGATGTCTATCCATCCACCTTGGTTTTCACTCACTCGTGGCACACTCTACAACTGTCCCACATCTTACTTTTCTGCTTAACTGTGTATCAAAAGTCATTTCATCCCTCATTATTTTTGATGTTATATAGCATTCCATTGTGTGGATGTGCCATATATTTGTTTATATTGTTTTTTGTCCTTTATTATTACAAACAAGACTGCAATGAATCTTTGTGCACTTTATGAGCATATGTATAAGATAAATACCTAGAAATGGAATGTCTTGGCTCAAGGGTATATGTGTTCTCAAGTTTGGTAGACATTACCAAATTGCTTTCCAGCTAACCTTTTTGAAAAATAAATAAAGGAGAGATCCAAAGAGATGGCTTTGTGAAATTTGCCCACCAGGTTCCTCAATCTGTGAGTGGCAACGCAGGGACCAGAACCAGGCTATGTCTCCAGGCTTAGACCTCTTCCCTGGTTCCAACCTGTTTCTCCTTGTTGGTAACTCAGATCTCCAGGCCCTCCAAGCCCCCACATCAGCCCTGTCACCTCTCTTCTGACCCCATCACTGTACCTTCCCAGTTCTGTGGCCTCTACCAACAAACCCTCTGGTAACTAAGTAGATTCTTTCCTGAAATTCTCAGACATCTTGCAGAAATGCAGGGATGCCTACAGCCTCTCCAGGGCTGGTACTTTTCACCTCAGTCTTGTTCTTTTACAATGCTATTCATGAATCTCAGAACAACATTCCTAAATATTTTTTTTTGGTGAGAGTAGAGGTGGGCAGGAGGGAAGTGGACCAGTCAGGTAACTGTTCTGTAGTTCATAATGAGAACCTGAAATGGTAAGATTTTCCTCACTTAAATTAGGCATATAAATTAAGGTAGCCTAATCTTATTTGGAAAATGCTATTTTAGACTTTTAGCAAGTCAATGTTAACATAGATTATTGTCATCCTAGCAATGGCCTTCCCCTTGTTGGGACAGGGAGGGACCTGCACAGGCCCTCCAGCCTGCCTCAGAAGCCAGGTGGGCCCTTGGCTTACCAGGGCAGTGGCTACCTTTGGCCTAACACTCCACGGGGCCTCTTTGCTCTTGTCTTCTTTCTGTCTCCACCAGCTTAACTCTGTTGTTTGCTCGTGGCAGGAGAAGGTACTTGAGAATCTTTTGTCAAGGTCCACATACCTCTCAGCCCACCAAAGATACAGCAGGGCATCAGGGAGCTTGTGGGCTTGACCCCCACTTCCCACCCAACTCCTCCCAGTACACAGGGCTGCTGGGCTGCTGCCCTCCCTACACCAGCCTGCTGTGGTGTCACCTCCCCCCATGCCTTTTCGCTTCTTGCTCATGCCCTCCTTCCCAGTGTGAATAGAAAGCTTTCTAAAACACCCATCACCTTTATGTCAACTCCCCTGTTTAAACTTTCTGTGATTCCCTGTGGCTCTTTCAACAGTGCCTAAACTTACTCACCTGGCCTCCTGTGATCACCTTGTTACTGAACCAAAGTCGGATCTGCTTGCCCAACACGTAGCAAAGCCAACCTGCTGACGCCAGGCTGTGGTGAAGGCAAGTACAGTGTTTACTGCAGGATGCCAAGCAAAGGGAGTGGTAGACATGCCTCAGGTCTACTCCAGCTTGGTCTTTGAGTTAGAATTTTCTTTTTTTTTTTTTTTTCGGTGGGGGGAGGGAGGAGAACAAAGAGGCTGGGATTAATCATCGTCCTGTGACATTTTTGTGACATTTCTTAATTGTAGTTTCAGGAGTCAGAATGTCTCTGGTTTATGATTCTTTGGCCAGGTGGTCCATGGCTCAGGGATCTGTTAGCTCATCTTGCCCTGGAGAAACAACCTGAGTTTGTACATTAACGATGACATCTATAGTAGCAATTTTAGTACATTAATGATGTCATCGACAACAGCAGTTTTAGTCATGTGACTCTGGTTGTTTAGTGTTCAGTTAGCACAGGATTGAGGTCAGAGGTGACTTGAAAGGGAATCAAGTTTTGGATAGAAAGATTAATCATAATCTTGGTAAGGGAACTTGGTTTTAGGGGCACTTGGTTTCAACCTAGGATCTGACCCTGCAACTTCCCAGGGCTCATCTCTCTCTCCCTCTCTCTCTCTCTCTCTCTCTCTCTCTCTCTCTCTGGATCTTACCATACTGAATGGCTGGCCCTCGCAGGGCTTCCAGAATACCCATTTACCCACTTCCCTGAAATCTGTCTGGGCCCCCAGAAAGCAAGCCCCTGAGGGCAGGAACATGGTCTCATCTGTGTTTACATCTTTAACGCACAAGGGGGCTGGACCGCAATAAGCACTGACTGGGCCAAGGCATGAGTGCACAAGCTGGCCATGTTGTCTGGTAGCAGAACCGCGCATCTTTTAATCTGGTCTCCTAGGGAAGTGCTGAGAGGGGTAGGACAGCCAGAGAAGTCCCTGGGTCTGGTGACAGTGTGGTCCCATCCATGCTTGAAGCCTCATCTTGGATTCTCTCCTACCTCCAAGCCCTTTTAATCAAAATTTTTGGGGCCAAAAGGATTTGTGGCCACCAACTCCACAAGGGAAAATATCATCAGTTAAGAGTTGGTTGTCTCAGGCTTTTGTTGCAGGTGGCATGGTACCAGGCTGCCACCCCTGCAAGGGACTTACACCCAACAGCACCATCATCCCCTCATCCATGGTCTCATACAAGTGGTACCTCTCTGGGCCAAGGGTACTGGGGTTCGGTATCAGAACAACCCCTAAGACTGTTTGTGGCAGGCCCCTGGCCGCAGGTGGTGACTCCTCCTGCCTCAGGTGTCAGGGATGCAGCAGCACTGGGGGTGCCTGTGGCCACTGCCAGCCCACTCTGGCAGTGAGGACCTGTCAGCCAGCCATGTACCTCTGCTTCTTTCTTTATAAACTACCTCAAGGTGTTGGGTTATTCAGGTGTGAGGATGGCAAAGAGAAAGTCAGGACTTAGGAATCCCAATTAATGGGTTCCCTTCAAAGAAGTTGCCCTGGTGATATGGCTGGAGAACCTATGTGGAAGCCACAGGGATTTGTCCTCCTGAGCAGAACTGCCCAGCTCAACTGTATACACTGGGCTTTACCAGATGATCTTTGTTTCCAAAAATCAAGGACAAAGATTTGCCACCTCTGGGGACATTCCAAATAAAGTGAGACCATCTTTTTGATCACCTTTGTCATCTTTGATTAAAGCCGAGAAGTTTAGAATGACAATCCAGTGGCCCAGCTCTTATGACAATGTGTTCCTTGGGACTACTGACTTAAGAAAGCAACTTGAACCAACCCTATCACTTTGGGCATAACCTCATAAAACCTCACAGAATATCAGATGCAGTAGCCTCCTCAGTCTGGAGAGATGAGGACACCCCAGAGGGCTATTTTAAGGGTAATCATAACGTCTACCATTTAGGGAACATTTATGTGTCAACGCTTTACCTACAGTTTTGCTGATCTATATACAGCCCTAGGTAGGCATCCCTAACCCTGTTTTTCAGATGAAGAAACTTAAGCCACTCAGCTAGTAAGTGAAGAACCAGGACTTGAACCTAGATCTGTTTCCTCCAAAGCTGGGGCTCTTTTTTCACCTTTCATTGCTTTTTACTGAAGACAAAGCAAGTGACCAAAGAATTCCAGTGGAGTCCCTGGGAGAAAACTAGGGTCACTCCATTTAGCTTTGTGATGAAGCTACTCAGACTCTCCAGGTTTGGTTTACAGGAGGCTCTGGGCCTCAGGTGGGATGAAGGGCAGAGTGGCTGAGTGTGAGTGTCTGGTAGCTAGGGTAACAGCCATGGGGCTGGCATGGGGCAGGGTGTGGGGGGTATGGGTGCCTGGCGACTGTGCAGATTGAAGACAGGGCAGAACGGGCCAGATGGCTTTGGGTGAGTCAGGATTCCTCATCATTTACCGTGCCCACGTTTCCTCTTATTTCAGATGTTTTCAAGTCAGAAAACATTTACTGAGCACCTACTATGTACAAGGTATGTTCTGGGTGCTTGGGGGAGGGGTTGTGGGGAACAGAGGTGAATGAATCACAGTACCTTTGCTGCCCTTAGGGGGAGCTGGCATAACAGGGGGGCAGACATGGAGATGGCAAAGTGTTCCAAACAGCAAAGTGACTTGCCCAATAAAGACTGAGTGTGAGGGCCCCCTGACTAACTTGGGACATCAGGGAAAGCTTCCTGGATGAGGTGATGCTTGCAGTGGGCTCTGAAGGTCAGGTCACATTTTGTTGGGTTTAGAAGTGAGGAAGGTGTTCAAGGCAGATGTGCTGAGCAGGGTCTGCCATACCCTTTGGCTTAGTCAGACTCCCTGGCCAACAGGCATGGACTCCTGAAAGGAGAGTCCAGCTGCCAGGGTTTTTTCTGCAGCTCTTGACCTTCCCACCAAGAGCTCCGAATTGGCCTGTCTACCCAGGTGGGGCACTGCCTGCCCAGGCTCTGGTCCCACCTCAGGCCCAGAGATACTGGGGTTGGGCTCTTTCTCCTGTAATGACAGGCCTACCCGTCTGCCCTGCATGTATCTTTGAGCACTGAGTCAGCTCTTGGACTGAGCGATGGTGGGATGGGGGTAAAGAGTGCTGCCATCTGGTGGTTTGGCTCTGACCAAGGCCTGTTCCCTGAACTCCCTCAAGTGAGTCAAAGGCATCAGTTCACCTTTTTGTTCTCACTGTACCGGGGCCACATTTACTTAGAGAAACATGGTCATTTCCACTGCTGGAGGGAACCAATGAGGATTCCTCCCCTCTCTTGTGTGCTGGCTTCTCTCCAGCCAAGAAGCCCCAGGTAGCTTATCTGAGGCACAGGGGAGATGGTTCAGGGTCCCCTAGTCCTTAAAGGGATTACATGCTTGCTGAGGGGCAGAGGCCAGGTCCCTCTTTTGAACACCTCCACTCCCTGTTTCCCTAAGCAAAGTGTAACGGGGCCCTCTCTGACACTTGCATTTGGGCCTCAGGACAGAGGTGACTAATCCCGACAGAATCAGCATGTGTTCTCATCGCTCTGGCCTCAGCCTGATATTGTTACCAGATGAGAACATGTCTTATTGGGTTTAACTCTGATGGCTGTGGAGACAGAGCAGAATAGCAGGCAGTCACACTGTGAGCTGAATAAACCCTGGAACTTCCTACCTTGTCCTGGCTAGGACTGGGGCCAGAACTTGCTCTGGGGCTTTGAGACTAGCACTCTACTGCCATCCTCCCTCACTGCCAGGCTTCTCGTGCTAGGGCCCCGGATTCCCCTGCAGAGTAGCTGGAGATGGCTTCACATAGTAGCCTGCCCCTCCTGCTGAAACCTGACTGCAGGCACGGGGCTCTGGGCTCCAGCCTGGGCCTCCTCAGGCTAATGATCTTTCTACCCTTTCTCCCTCTGGAGATGAACATCTGCAACAAGCCCTCTAACAAGACAGCCCCTGAGAAGAATGTGTGGACAGCACCTGCACAGGCCAGCGGACCCTCCCCGGAGCTGCAGGGCCAGCGGTCCCGCCGGAATGGGTGGAGCTGGCCCCCTCACCCGCTCCAGATTGTGGCCTGGCTGCTGTACCTCTTCTTTGCTGTGATTGGCTTTGGGGTCCTTGTTCCCCTCCTGCCTCACCACTGGGTGCCTGCTGGCTATGCTGTATCCTTGGGAAAGTGTGGGACTGGTACATAGAAGAGTGGGGACAATGGATGGAGGGACATGGGCAAGGCCTGAAGCTGGGTTCCAGAGCCTCAGAGAGTGCAGATGGGCCCTGTCTCTGCCTGGGGGGGGACCAGTTGCCTACCTGCCTGGCCTCCAACCCCCATCTGACCCCTCTGCCTGATTGGGTGAGGGAACAGGCCTAACGAACCTTGGAGCGTTGAAAGCCCCACACAGATGGGAACCTCATCAACTGAGGTACCACGAGAGCAATTACAGAAGAGAACCTTAAAGCTCTCTTTAAGCTAATTGTGTCCAGAGCTCAACAAAGGATAAGAGAGAGTACCTTATTCCATTTATGAAATAATTTTTCACTTTTTGGAAAGAATAATGGTAGAATTCCTTTACATGGTAAGTTTCCTGGTACATTTAAAATATGGTTTTATTTACAGAGATTATTATGCTGTACCCAGGACTGTTTAGGAGCTCATCGATTTTATAAATCAGACTCTTTTAGGGTAAGGTTGAATTGACAAGAGGAGGGATAAATATGCCCTGGAAGCTCCTGGGAATTGTGACAAGCATGAGCTTGCCTGAACTTGGTGATGTGACTGCCGCAGCCCTGGCCACAACCCCCAGGAGCAGAGGATGTGGCTGCGTGTCTGGGCGGTTGAGGGGCAGCATGTGGCCATGTGCCCCAGTCCAGAGGGTGCCCATGAGAGTGTGCCTTGGTGTGTGTGCTTCATGGAGATGACTCTTTGGGCCTCTGGGAGAAGGTGGCCTAGGGTGAGCTAAAGGAGTTAGCAGGGATGAATTTGAAAGTCTCGGGCGTAGAGTCAGCACCCTTCAACTCAGCCCTTTCAGAGCTGCACAAGGCTGAGCAGCTTCTGCCAGCTCTCCGCGTCTTAGCCTCCTCCTCTGACAGGAGTCCTGCCTGCTTCCCAGGCAGGGGACAAGGAGCACACAAGGATGTGTGTGTGTGAGCACCAGAACGTATGAGCCATGAATGTGAGCATGCTGTCTTGGGAAACCATAGAGCCCTTGGCTGGTGGGTAGCCAGGGCAGGTGGGTGGAGAAAGACTCGAGAGGAGGTCGTTGGTCTCCGACGCCAGCAGTGTCACTGAGGGGCTTCCTGGTTCACTGGGGCCCAGGGCCTAGTCATCAACTTTGTACATGAAAACTAGACTTTCTCTGAGGTGGCCAGCAGGGCTTAGTCAGTGCTGTTAAGTAGAATGCTTCATGGAACATTCCTCCCATGATCCGGAATGGGTACACCACTCACTCAGGACTACCTGACTTTCTGCCATCAGGGTACCTGGGAAGCCAGATTAATAACCACATGTTTTGGAGTGAGCAGAATCAGAGCAAATAACAGTAACCAAGAGTAACTAGCACTTATTGAGCACTTATATGTGCTAGGCACTGTGCCAACCCCTATACATGGATGATCTTGTTCAACTCTCATAATAATCTGTAAGGAAGTGTTCTCCCCACTTTCATAAAAGAAATTGGGGCTCAGAGAGATTATAAAGTTTTTTTTTTTTAATTTTTATTTATTTTATTTTTGGCTGTGTTGGGTCTTTGTTGCTGCACGTGGGCTTTCCTCTGGTTGCTGCGAGCGGGGGCTACTCTTCATTGCGGTGCGAGGGCTTGTCATGCGGTGGCTTCTCTTGTTGTGGAGCATGGGCTGTAGGCGCTCAGGCTTCAGTAGTTGTGGTGCGTGGGCTCAGTAGTTGTGGCTCGCAGGCTCTAGAGCGCAGGCTCAGTAGTTGTGGCGCACAGCCTTAGTTGCTCCACGGCATGTGGGATCTTCCTGGCCCAGGGCTCGAACCCGTGTCCCCTGCCTTGGCAGGCGGATTCTTAACCACCGTGCCACCACGGAAGCCCTCAGAGAGGGCACACAATTGCTACCCAGTGAGGCCAGAAGGACTGCTCAGGCAGTCTGACTCTGAGGCAGTGGGATGGTTTGAGGGTTTTGTCCTCCCCATATTTATTGCTTTGGGCAATGCTGGAGGCTCTTAGAACCACCTGGTTTGGCACTCCCATTTCCAGGCCTGAATGGTTCTCTGTCCTCCCGTCAAAGCTACCTTCCTAAAAAAAAAAAAAAAAAAAAAAAAAAAAGCTACTTTCCTTCTGCAGGCTCCCTCAGGGGCCCCTGCAGAATGAGGTAGGGTAAGGGAGTATACCAAGCACTCACCTTGCACCTAGAACTTGCCTGGGCCCTAGGGTTGCAAAGATGGGTAAAACAGGGCCCCAGCTCTAGGTATTCCGCTTCCAACAGGAGGAAAGCCTTGTAGATTGGAGATCATCACATGGTAAGTATGGGGGTAGGGATTTATACAGCAGACTGTGAGTGCAGGCAGAGGGCCATGTAGACCAACTTCACCACCCAGATGCATACCTGTTGCTCTCAGCTCCCCTCCTTCCCTCTTCCTGGCCTCTCTAGGTACTCTTGGCTCCGCCCCTTTCCTTCATCACCTATATCTAGTCAGTCATCAAGTCCTGTTGATTTTGCCTCCTAAAAATCTATTGTATTTGCCCTCTTTTCTCCCCACTGCCATCTGCCTCTTTTACCTAGATGACCATTTCGTTTCCACACAGGTCTCCCCACACATGCTCTCACCCCGGCCAGTCCATCTCTGTCCCTGCAGCGAGAGTGCCCTTTCAAAAAACAAATATGATAAAGTTACTCCCCAGCTTAACAGCCTCTAATAGCTTCTTCCTGCCTTAAGGTTCAAGATCATCATGGCTCTCCACATTCTGGACTCTGCTTATCTCCCCAGCATCTTATTTTATTTCCTCTGTTGTTCTCTGTTGCAACAACAGTGGTCTCTGCCTGGAAGCTCCTAGCCTCTCTCTCCACCCCAATACCCAGCTAAGTTAGAAGTCAAGACCTAGCAGCCCATGGGCCAGTTTGGCTTACAGATTTTTTTTTTTAATTGAGGGATAATGAACATACAAAATGGACATATCTTAAGTATTCCTTTGGCAGGTACATTTAAAAAATATTTATTTCCTTGTCAACATTTTAAAAATGAGACGCCTCATATATCCAGACACAAATCCATATTTCTGGTTCCTTCTGAAAAGCCAGAATTTGGTGACATGGGCTCTCTTTCTTGCATGGCACCAATAAGCTGAGCTGGAACCACACATCTAGTTGGGACTCTGCTTGTTCCCAGTACCCAGCCAGGCCCCCTTTCCTCTTTATATTACCTGCCATGTTCCTGTTATCTGTTTCTCTCTAAGTCTCAGCTGAGATGATACTTCCTCAGGGAAACTTTCTAGATCCCTTCAGACTAGATGAGGTCACCTGGTTACAAACTCACATAGTCCCCTGAACTTTTGTTATTGCAATCAACCTACTCTGTGTTTTCTGCCAGACTGCAGGCTCCCTGGGGCTAGGGACCAAGTCTGTCTTGCTCCTGCCATATCCTCAGTGCCTGGCATAGAGAAAGACCTCAGTAAATAGCTGAATGAATGAACCAGGGGGGTGGGGGGGAGGGAAGAAGTGTTGGAGCAGGCAGGAAACTAAATGTTTGCCCACATTCAGTGTGTCTGAAGAGAGCCTGGAATGGTAAGGAGTAGTGGTTGGTGATACCAGAGAGGTTTGAGAGGATCCAGAGGAAAAGGGGCCGTGAACACTGAGCTGAAGAGTAAACTTTAGCTTGAGAGCCACTGCAGGAGTTTAAGCAGGCAAGGCTTTAGGTTTAAGCTTTCCAGAACTCACTACCCAAGTAAAGGGTACTCAAGGGGACGCAGACATGAGAAGCAGCGTCAGGAGACTATGGAATAACCTAGGCAAGAGGTGACAGCCTGACCCACAGCCAGGGCTGTAGGGATAGAGAGGTTGTGTTGGGCCACAGGATTGTCTCTTTCAGCTCTGGTATAGCACATTAGGGTGGAGCCTGGCTCCTGCAGACATGTAGGAAAATTTGGCTTCTAGGAAGAGGAAGAAAAAAAGGAGGTTGGACAGCTGATGGATGGAGGATAAGTGATGGGGAGATGATGTCTACTTGGCTAGCAAGAGGATGGATGGATGGATCAACAGATAGCTAGATGGAGGGTGGATGGCTGCCTGGGTGGAATCTATTAGTGAAGTTTTACACATTCACTTTGCAGTAAGTTGTCAGCATACTGTGTCCAGCATTTGGTCCAACTGCTGAGCCGATAGATCCTGGAAGATCTGTGTTTCAGGAATTAGCCATGCTGCCCCCTGGCCAGCCCCTGAACATGTTAGGCCATCCCAGACATTCAGCCCCAGGCCTCCAAGTACTTGGACTCTAGACTGGGGAGGCAGTGGATATATGAGGCCCTGTCTGCAAGTGATTCTCCAACTGGCCTGGCTGCTGGAAGAGGATGTCTTCTTCCTTCTCAGAGCTGACTTCCTGTGAAAGCAAGATAAACAAGCTTAGAACTTATATTTTGGGTCCTTCAACCTTTAGAGGATGATCTCTTTCAGTCTCATTTAACCATTTAGAATCGGAAGCCAGGTCGGATTCTGAGGTAAGATCAGCCAGGGCCTACGCCAGGCCTGGATTAGTGAGGCCAGGGCCCTGTAGTTGGTCTCCTCAGCAGCAGCAGGCAGTGCTGGCTTGTGAGCTCCATTACCAGATAGCCCCTCTGCTCTTCCATATGGGGCGCAGGTATGAGGTGGCACAGGTAGGAGGTGGCACAGGCAGAGAGTCTCTGCACTGGGGAGACACATGTAGGTAGAGAGCAGTTCTCTGGCCACAGGAAGCAGGAGTGGGGCTCTCAGCCGGCAGTGTGGAGTGAGTCTTTAACCTGTTGGGCCAGTGCATGGGCGCCATCTTTGCTGGTCACCTCGTGGTGCACCTGACTGCTGTTTCCATCGACCCAGCAGATGCCAATGTGCGGGACAAGAGCTATGCTGGGCCCCTGCCCATCTTCAACCGCAGCCAACATGCACACGTCATTGAAGACCTGCACTGCAACTTGTGCGACGTGGATGTGTGAGTGCGTGTGGACGGGGTGTGTGTGGCCGATGAGTGTGCCCGGGGAACTGCCGGCGGGAGCTGAAGGCAGACAGGGGCATGCCCAGGCTTTACAGTCATTCTGAAGCCTCAGAACCCTCTTATTTCACACAGTCAAGAATCTTAGTGGAGTGACAGAGAACTGGGTGAGGGAGAAGGTGATTGGAAACAGAAGATGAGGAATAGCATTTCCAACAAAGTAGGACAATTGGCCCTGCCACAAACACTTCTGATGACTAACTCCACCAGTAACCACCCCCCTTCTCTCACCAGCATTCCCAGGTATGGGCGGAGAGGGGAGCAACACTTGACTCCTTACCATGTGCTAAGTGCTTATGAACAACCACCCTGCAGAGTGGGCAACATCTTTCTCACTTCACAGAGGAGGAAGAGTCCAATGCTCAGAAAGGCTGAGTGGCCTGAGCTTGGTCATATGGCTACTGGGCAGTCAGATTCACAACCCAGCCTGCCTGGCCCCGAAGCCAATACTGCTATCCTTGTTTATGCACGAAGAATCTGAGGCCCAGAGACGCCAGGTGACTTACTCCAGGTCACATTGAGGGGTCAGAATGTACAGAGCCCATACCCCCTTGGCTGGTCCAGACTGCCTCCCTAAGCCCCTCTCTGGAGGATCCCAGTCTCCCAGCCTTAGGTAGGGGATCAGGGATGGGGGTATGGTTCAAGGCTAGCTCCACACTTTTAATATTAAGCCCCAAGCAGCCTGTTGAAGGGATTCTGTCCACAGGACAGAGAAAGAGCCAATGGCATTAAGATGCTGAGGACTTCGGCACCAGACCATCCTTACTTTCACTAGACACCAGTCAGCGCGTTGTTCCTCAGTGGATGCCCTGGCAGTCGCTGCGTATTCCAGGGCTCCATTCTGTTCTGGGGGAGGGGGTCGAAATTTATTCTACAACTCTCCTTTGGCCTTTCCTGGTTCCTCCCTGGGGCAGGGAGACTCTCTTGCATTCCTAATGTAGCCTCACCTCACCTGACCCACTGCGGTGAACTGCTTACTGCTCACCCAGGTGTCTGCTTACCCCTCTTCCTTTGGCTCCCTTTGGATTAGCCCAGATAGACTGGGGTTTTCTGGAAGAATGCCAGGAAAATTCCCATAGTCTGGTAGAGAAACAGGGACTCAAAAAATGGCGATGTCAGGAAGAGCAACGCAGGCCCTGGGTCCAGCAGCCTTGCTCTCTTCAGCTCCCTGGCCGGGCAGAGGGGGGTCCTTGCTTGGAAAGGAAACTCCGTTTTCGTTTCACGCCACCATCACGCGGGTGCACTGTCCCAGAGTGGGACAGTATAACGCCGCCTACACCTCCTCCCGCCGCTGGGTACACCTCCCGTCCCCACCCCCACCCCGTCTCTTCAGAAGCGCTGCTTCCTCCGGGTGCCCGCCCCACAGTGCCCCCCGCCAGAGGGCGCGCGTGCTCCCCTTTGACGCGCTCCGCTCTCCGCTTAGGCGTGGGTGGGTGACCCGCTCCAGGCGGGGAACCGGCAACCCCCCAGCCAGGCCGGGCAGCAAAAGGCGGGAGAAGCCCGCAACCGTGCTGTGCCCCCTCCCCACCGCAGGAGTGCTCGTTCCAAGCACTGCAGCGCCTGCAACAAATGCGTGTGCGGCTTCGACCACCACTGCAAGTGGCTCAACAACTGCGTGGGCGAGAGGAACTACCGGTGAGAGGCAGGCCCGGGCCACAGGGGTGCCTGGCGATGCCTGTGTCTGTGCGAGCCAGGGGCCTTGAACCTGTGTATGGGGCGGGGCGATGATAGGGGTACTTGGGGGACCTGTGCGCTGGTGTGCGTTAGTGTGTGTGCTGGTCTGAGGGTGATGCTCCCGATGGCTTCCGCCTGAGAGCGATGAGGGTAGGTTTGGAGTCTTTCTCCTGCTGGCCCAGGGAAAGGTGGGGAGCCTGTTGGGGGTGGCCGCCTATATTCACCTTTGCCCTAAGGCTTTGGCTTCGTGAGGAGTCAGGGCTGTGGGGTCAGAGGCCCAGCTCCCCATCCTAACCACCGGCCCTTCTGAGCTCTGGGCCCTTGCCCAGCTGGAGCACCTGGGTGCTGACAGCTGCCCACGGCTGGGCCCAGGCTCTTTCTACACAGTGTGGCATCTGCCTTACTGGGCGTCCTGCTCCTCGTGCTGGTGGCCACTTATGTCTTTGTGGAGTTCTTTGTCAACCCCATGCAGCTGCGTACCAACCGCCACTTTGAAGGTCAGTGTGGGCTCCAGGCCCACTCCCATCCCCCAACCCTGGGCCTGTTCTGGTCACTGGTTACATCCCTGGCTGAGCACAGTCTGCCTGTGCCTTGCAGTCTTGAAGAATCACACAGATGTGTGGTTCGTGTTCCTGCCTGCTGCCCCTGTGGAGACACAGGCTCCTGCCATCCTGGCTCTGGCTGCCCTTCTCATCCTTCTGGGCCTGCTCTCCACAGCCCTGCTCGGCCACCTGCTCTGCTTCCACATTTATCTCAGTAAGTGCCCCCTGCCCCTACCCCCACATATACACCCACACCTGCCTTTCAGGGGATGGGTGTCCCTAAGCTGGAGGAAGTTACCCAGTTTGGGCTGTAGAGCCCTGAAACTATGCCCCTTCCTAGTGCTGGCTCTTTAATGGTGACCTGGTCTCACTCTATGGCTTAGTGTATATGGGGACAATGGTTTTAGCCTGTGTTTGGGTACCCTCCCTCACCTTCTGAACTCCAGGGTTCCTTTTCCATTGCACTGAGCCCTCTCTTCACCCCCTCAGTGTGGCACAAGCTCACCACCTATGAATACATCGTGCAGCATCGTCCGCCCCAGGAGGCAAAGGGGGCCCACAGGGAGCTTGAGTCATGTCCCCCCAGGATGCGGCCCATTCAGGTATAGAAGTGGCCCAGAGGGCTGAGGGAGTGGGAGAAGGGGTGTGGGAGGGGTGGTGGGCTGTGCAACAAGTAGCCAGTGACAAGACAGGGCAAAGGGAAGCGGGCCTGGAAGAGCAGCTGGGGTAGGGGGTGCTGGAGGCAGCAGAGGCGAGGGCAAGCCTGTACTAAGCACGTGCCTACTTGCTCAAGTGTGGGCACAGCCAGAGGAAGCCCTGTGTTTCCCCGACCCCAGGGGAAAGGCTTGAAGCATGTGCTGGAGGGCACAGAACGTGGGAGCCTGGAAGCAGGCAGGTTGGGGCCGAGGAGAAGAGAGAGGGATGGATCAAGGACTGGGTTACCAGGATAGAGCCATCAGTTCTTTCCACCTGTGACCCTGAGCCCTTATACCCATTACCTCATTTAAATCTTGAAACAGCCCATGAGGCAGGTAATGCTACCGTACCCATGTTGCAGATGAACATATTGAGGCCAAGAAAGATTAAGCAAGCTGGGTCTAGGAAGAGTTAAGGTCTCTGCACTCTGAAGCAGGAATCCTCCAGCCCAGGCTCGGGGCCTGGCCAGCCCAGCTGTTGATCAGCCTATCCCCATTCCCATGCCCCTTGGCTTCCTGAGGTCAGCAGCTGGGGGTGGGGTGGTCCAGTCCTTAGAGCCCCCAGGGACTGGGAAGGCAGGGGGCCCAGGCAGGCCTTGTTGGGAAGGCTGAGCCCTGGATCCGAAGTCCTCATGGCAACTGGACACAAACACAGGCTGGTGGGTGGATTGGGGGAGTGCTTGGGACCCCACCTCTCCTGTTCTCATCACCAGGGGTGGGCCAGGCTGCCAGGCCTCGGTAGGCCTGGGGGAGTGATGGCTGTTGGTGGAAACCCCCTCCCCGCCTGCAACTGCCACACTGCTGGGTACCTGCCCTGGTGCTGGGCACGGAACCCATGTAAGCACAGTGGCAGCCATCCCAGGAGTGGGCACCATCCCTATCCCCACTTCACAGAGGAGACTGAGGCTCAGAGAGGTAGGCAGGAGACTTTCTCAAGCTTCACAGCCAGTGCCCATTGAGGCAGGGCTGGCCCTGGGATCCCCAGACTCGAATGCTCAGGACCCCTGCTCTGTAGTTACCGCCTGCTTAGGCTTTGGGGCCAGCTGTGCCAGCAGCAAGGGCATTTAATACCATCGGAAAATGACCTGAGGGAGACGTCGGCAGAGGGAGAAGGGGTGTGTTTGTCCCATCGTACAGAGGAGAGCTGAGGCTGAGAGGTGCCATGTACCATTCAGGAATGTGCAAGTTTTGAATGTCTCTGAGGGAGGATTGTAGGGACAGCTGGGGGAGGGGAATTTGAATGGGGACACCCTGGTGGCACCCTCAAACTTCCCCAGCTGGCTAGGGCCTGGCTCCTGTCCCATTCTGGCTCCTCAGGCTTCTGAGACCATCCTCTACTGCTGCCCTGCCCTCTGCCCTACACTTCTAGAACCCAAGGGCACCAGGGTAGGCTTTGCCCCCTCTTTCCTGGGCCCTGGAGGGGTGCTAGGTGCACATTGGTGAAGAGGAAATGTGTGGGGGAAGGATTCCCTTGGCGTCGCAGCCCTTGTGACTGGCCTTTGACTCCTTCCTCTTTCCCAGGGCTCCTCTGCTCAGGCTGGCACCCCCACACTCCTCCCCAAAGGGCCAGCCTGGGCAGGTGTTGGGCACAGGGCTTGCCCAGGGTTCATTCTCTGCCTCTGTGTAGCCAGCCGGTGACTGGCTGGGCTCTGGCCCCCAGATCTGCTAGGGCCATCCAGCAGGCAGCCTCCCCACCCCCACCCTGAGCAGGAATGTGGGAGGGGCCCCACTCTGGAGCCGTTGCCCCCAAACATAGGCTTGTTTTAGAGACGGTGTTGCTGTTACAGTGTCGTCTCTGCATTAGTCAGGATGCCCGGGTCTCCATGGAAATGACTGCCGAGTCGCGACAGCTGTCCGGTGCCCTACGCCCAGCCACCCCACATCCTCCGCCAGGCTCCCTTCTCGGACTGTTTTTCCTGGCTTTTGTTTCCTCACCTGCAGTCCTCTTGGGTGCGGCTCGGTGCTTGCTGCATGCTGGGGTGCAAGTGTAGGCCACTCCTGCTACCTCCTGGCTTCAGACCCCTTCACTTTCAGGGGTTGGGTCTGCTACTCCCATGGTCACTGTGAGGATCAGCGACTAAACAGGACAGAGAACACCCATAAGCCTGGTCCCAGGTGGGGCTGTGGTGCTGTTTTTTCCACCACCTATTGCTTCCCTTTACCGGTAGAAGTTGGGGAGACTGCTCATCCCCCCACTCCCCGCCAGCAACTGAGATTGTGTCTGGTACTCTGAGGACTCAGCTCCGAGGGAACCATGGATTCCTGCAGGTAGCCTCGCAGCCTCGGGTGCACACCCGGGTGTGTGAACTGCCCAGTCTCCCAACTAGGGAAAAACATCGGTTCAGAGACTGGAGCCCTGGGAGGAGCCAGGAGCAGGAGAGGGCCTCTCTGAGTCCCTCTTCTCCCCAACCCAACTTGGCCAGAACAGCTCTAGACTGGGTACGTTGGACACATGAGGCTGGAGGCTTCCTGGAGGAGGTGGAGTTTGACTAAATGAAGTGAGGAAAATGGTGGGGGTGGGGTAAGGTACAAACACAGGTGTTTTAAGCCTCATTCTGCATTGGGGTTTTCCCAGCATACCTGGGAAGCCTGAAGGACAGCCCTAGACCTCTGTGCCCAGACCTCCCACAGTGACCAGTAAGGGGGTGTTGCATCCAAGACAGAGTGGGCCCAGGACCCAGAAGGCCCTGGACCCACACCTGGCCTCCCAGCCTCCCTCACCTCCATCTTCCCCAGGAGATGGAGTTCTACATGCGGACCTTCAGCCATGTGCGCCCAGAGCCCCCTGGCCAGGCCAGGCCTGCCTCAGTGAATGCTAAGTGAGTGCAACCTGGGCACGTGCCACCTCACATCTCCCATTGGCATGGCAGGGCCATCTGAGGTGGGAGAAAGCGGTTAGGCCAAAGCCAAGGCACAGGTCTTGGTCCAGGCTATCATGGCCTGGGACAGATCAATGCGCCTTTCCAGCTAGGAAGGGAGGCTTATTTTAGGACCTCCAACAGGGTGGGATTTGAAGGAACAACAGCATCCAGCATTTATCCTCCCACTTCCCCTTCAGCCCCTCCCGGTTCCTTGCCACCCGCGGCCACGTGGAGCCTCCACCGCCCTCCTCCCCAGAGACTCTCGCTCTGCCCCCCCGGATCCGACCCCAGGTAGGGGGGGACTGTGCTGGGCCCCCTGCCCAGGTGGAAGGGGATGGGAAAGAAGCCTCTACCCCTCTCCACTCCTGCGCGTCTTTTGGCGATGTGAGGTCTGGGGAAGGGGTACTCAGGCTTCCCCCTGTCTCTGCAGAAAAAAACGAAGCGGCGCATGTATAAGGTACGGACCTCCAGAACCTTGGACCGGGAGCCCCCGTTGCCCAGGCTGCCGGGTGAGCGCCCCTTCCTGACCGGATCCTGCTCGGGGAGCTACGAGGGAGGGAAAGGTAGGGCCCTAAGTGAGTAGCAGCTCCTAGTCTCACGTTCCCTTCCGGCCCCATAGGGCCGCGGACCCCCCGCCGCCGCTCTAGGTCGTCGTCGGATTCCGCTGACGCCAGCCCTGCAGGCGCCTACCACTCGGCGTCAGCCGAGTCCATGGACGAGATTCCAGTGGCTCAGACGCGCCTAGGCAGCGCCGGGGTGGCGCTGCAGGCGCGTGCGCCGGCCGTTTTCGTAAGCCCGAGTAGCGGCGAGCCCGGTGCGCGGGGCGGCCCGGAAGCCGGTCCCGCTTAGCTGGGACAAGAAACAGGGATGGCGGAGGAAAGGCGGGACAGACTCTCTATGCAACACCCCCACCCGCGCCGTACTGAGTGCACTTTAGGGGCCGCTAAGGGCCGGCGGGATCGGCCCCCTCCCCCACGACTCAGCAATAACAGCCCCACCAGCCGTGATGCTCCAATAAACTTTTTTATGCTTTTGCGGAGTTAGTGCATACCTTCTTAATGGCAAGGGCCACGGGCCCTCCTGGAGCCGGACCATTGCAAGTCAGCCTAGGGGCAGAGGGTGAGGTGGGTTCCCCCCACACACACACCGTACGCTGGGTGGCCACCCAGATTGTCATATGGAGAAGCTCAGGTACGGGGCTCCTGGTTGGGAAAGGTCCTGGAAGCTGCCTGGAGGAGGTTATTTTTCTTGAAGGTAGGGTTTGCACTTGGTGAGAGGAGGGGAAGCAGGCTTTGGGGTCGGGAGGCAGCAGCGGAAGCAGAGACTGCGAGGCTAACACCGGGTTGGGGTGGGAATAAATGAGGACGCGGACCCAGGAAGTCCAGGAGCTTTTCCCTGGCCGCGGGAGAGACGTCGGTGTACCAGAATTTTGGGGCTGGCACTCGTGATTCGTTTACTGTCCCCTCCCGCCCCCAGTGACCCGGAGTTGTGACCTGGGATGCCACACGTTCATTGGAGAGCTGTGGTCTTGAGCCAGCTTTAGACCCCACTGTCACTAAGGGAAGGGACCATCCCACTCCTCTGCACGCCCCCCCCCCCCGCCCCCCGCCAAAGGCCTTCGGTTGCTGCTCTGGGAAGTTGGATCTCCCCTGGAGGCGGGGATCAGCTTTGAACTTCAGGTCTGGTCACCCCAGCCACAGATGCAGCGGGATGAGACTATCGCAGCAGCTCCGCCCCCGCGGAGAGCGGAGAGGGCAGGGTCGGGTAGGTGGAGCCAGCGTGACCTTGGTCACTCTCCCGCCGAGACAGCCCCGGGGGTGGGACTCGCCGTCTCTATGGAGACCGAGAAACAAGGGAATAATACGGCGGAACCGCCCGGCCTGCAGTCCCGCCCCAGAGCCGGCAGGGAGCAGAGCTGTGGAGCCGCCTAGTCTCCTGCGTCCATCGGTCCATTCTTGCGTCTTTCTTTCTGTCCATCGAACGTGCACTTCAGGAGCAGCCACGAGGGAGAAGCCGGTAGGAGACCCCGGCGCCGACCACTCTAATCAATATCCTGCACGATAAGAAGGGGGTGGGGTGGGAGCGGCCTGGGAGGGGTCCCAACCCTGGATGGTACCGAGTTGAGGGCACCAGCTGAGTGGTCCTGCCCTGGGCCCAAACGTTCCACCCCCACCCCCAACTCCTTGCTGACTGATTACTCCAGCTGTCCCAGCGGGAGGGAGCGTGGCCTGCAGACCCCTGGGACCGGGGGCCTGTGACTTGGCACCACCTGATCAGCCTGAAATTACCAAGAATCCATCTTCTCACAGACAGAAGTGAGCACAGGTGCAGGGTCCTGCTAGGCCCCTGGAACAAGCATCCTGTGGCACTCAAGCTCCCCCAGACTTTACCCTTGGTGAACAAAGTGCGGGTCTCCTTCAGATTGCTGGTGGGAGATTGCAGTGTAGGGAGAGAGAAGGGGAGTGCTGTTTGAAAGGGATTCTGGACCCACCGAGTTGCTGCAATGTAGGAGCTGTGGGTGATCCCAGTTTCAGAAACTGCAACTTAGGGATGGGTGAGTGTGGTGACCCGGGGAGGGTTTTCAGTGTTAAGGCCAGTGGTAGTGGAAGGCGGGTAGGCAGGCAGGCTCCAGGCTGTGGTCACTGGAGGCTCTATTGTAAAAGGGAGAGGTGGAAGATAGTTGCTGAGGACACAACTGAGGGTGTGGTCAGGGGCTGCAGATGTATGGAGAGAGGGTGAGTTGTAAGGCTCTGGTTAGGGGTCTCAGTAAAGCCTGTGGGTGTGTGAACGGGGGACCCAGTCCCAGGGCTTCCCGTGTATGGATGGAAGTGGCTGCAGTGCAGGGCTGAGGGTGTGGTCAGGGAGGCCTCAGTACCAGGCTGTGTTACATGGAGGGAGTTTCAGTGCAGAGCTGAGGGTGTGGTTGGGGACTGCAGTGGGTACTGTGGGCAAGTGTGGGGAAGACCCTTTAGTGCAGGGCTGAGGGTTATTATTGGGGGGCCTCAGTACAGGGCTGTTAGTATATGTGTGGGGAGTGCATGCTGAGGGAATAGCCCGGGGCCCTTTGTCCCAGAGCTGTGGGTGTGATCAAGGGACTGCAGTAAGGGGTGGGGGGCACTTCAGTGCAGGGCTGGTGTAGTCAGGGAGGTCTGAGTACCAGGTTAAGTGGTGTGGTCAGTGGAACTAAGGCCGAAGGTATGGAGGGCCAGGGCTAAGTGCACACAGCTGTGAGAGTGTGGACTAGTGTGGTGGTGCTCAGGGTGTGGCCAGGAGGCCTCCATAGAGGGCTGAAGGTGTAGACATTGGGGACGTGCGCTTCAGCGCAGAGCGTAGGTGTGAGGATTACAGGGCCAAGGCCACGGTCTCACTTGCCATCATGCCTCTAGGGGCTCATAACTCTACAACCCCCACTCAGGCTAGCCCCTCAATCTCCTGCTCCTCCTAAACTCCACAGATTGGGACGTTACAGCCCCAATGGCTGGAAAGGGGCCAGGAAGCCACGGTTGTGCCCCAGGTGCTGGGAGCGCTGATGTGCCCCACCCGTAAGCCCATTCTCCAGCCCAGCCCAGCAGCACTGGGAGCTTCTCCCTGAGCTGCCCTGACACCATCCTGCCCTTAACAACTTTCTCCAAGCAGTACCACCCTCCCTTAGCAACTGTCTCCAGGCTTCACAAACTGTGGCCAGGCCAGCCTCAAGTTCCCCTTCCCTCATGTTTTTGTTTAATAGCAAATAGTAACAAGGTCCCAGCTGGGCCAGCTGCACCCCTGCCTGTGCTCTGGCTCCCTTCTCAGCCTGGGCTGGGTCTTGCTGGGTCCTCATGACCCTGAGTGAGACACTGTCCTCACTAAATACCTGCCCAAGCAGCAGCCTGGCCTGGTCCTGACCCAGCCTGGCATGGAACTCCCAGGGAGGGGGCCCGCTCTGCCACCCTCACTTCCACCCAAGCAGGCCTTGTGCCAGGGCCAGACAAAGCCACGGCCCCAGCTGCCGCTCTCACAGTTTTTCTGGACAGTGCTACTCTGTTCCCAGCCTGGTGCGAGCATCATGATTTCATCTTCTGAACTCCACTCTGAGCCAGGCTGGCATTAAGTGACAGGACCTTTCCTCTCGGGGCTCTTCCTCACGGCTCTGGGGCCCAGTCAGACATTGAGTACTGGCCCCTTTCTGCAGGCAGCTCCATCTCCAGCTCTGAGGGTATGTGGCAGAAGTGCCTGCAACTTCAACCTTGCAGGTTTTGAGGTAGAGGCAGTGATGCTCTGTGTCTTGGGGGGTGGGGGGGAGAGCTTGGCTAGGAGGTGACCAAGGTGGGTCCCTAACAGGGTGGCATGGCAGCGAGCGCAGATGTGGCTGGGCTGGAGGAAAGCTTCCGCAAGTTTGCCATCCATGGTGATCCCAAGGCCAGTGGGCACGAGCTGAATGGCAAGAACTGGGCCAAGCTGTGCAAGGACTGCAAGGTGGCTGACGGAAAGGCTGTGACAGGGACCGATGTCGACATCGTCTTCTCCAAAGTCAAGTGAGCCCCAGGCATTCCCTCCTTCTGATGTTCCCAGAAGGGGAATTGGGGGGCTGGAACCAGGGAGGATGTGGAGAAGGGGGAAAACTCATGGTGTCCACATACCTGGCAGGGGGAAGTCTGCCCGGGTCATCAACTATGAGGAGTTCAAGAAGGCCTTAGAAGAGCTGGCACCCAAGCGATTCAAGGGGAAGAGCAAGGAGGAGGCCTTTGATGCCATCTGCCAGCTGGTGGCAGGCAAGGAACCAGCCAATGTGGGTGTTACTGTAAGTGCCCTGATGGTCTCGGCTGGCCACTGAGGGGGGGTATGGGGAATCTTGGCTGGGGTTGGAAGGGCTGGGCTCCCTAACCAGGTACCCCTGGGGGAACTCTGTCCAAACAGAAAGCAAAAACAGGGGGTGCTGTGGAACGGCTGACTGACACCAGCAAGTACACGGGCTCCCACAAGGAACGCTTCGATGAGAGCGGCAAGGGCAAGGGCATTGCTGGGCGGCAGGACATCCTGGATGACAGTGGCTATGTGAGTGCCTACAAGAATGCAGGTACCTATGATGCCAAGGTGAAGAAGTGAGGCCTGGGAAGGCCCCCCCTAGCACGGCTGCCCCTGCCAGAGGCTCAGGCCTGCGCCTAAGGGGCATGTGGAGCAAGAGAGCCCGGTCCCCTCCTTGCTGGATCTGCCGCCCAGCGCTTCCTGCCCAGCCCTATGGGGCCAGCCCACCAGACCTCTGACCCAGACTGCTCTGCATCCCCTTCCCCTTTTTCTTTCCCCCTCAACTTCTGTCTGTCTGAGGAGAGTCTGTGCCTATAGCCTCACCACCCCAACCTCGCCCCGGGCATGGCTAACCCTTGCCTGCTTGCCTCATATTTAAGCTGCTGCTCTGGCCAAGTGCCTAATTCTTACCCGGACCTCAATAAAGCCACCTTTTGTACCAATATGGCCTGGTCAGGTATATGACAACAAGGGTAATGACATTCACACCCCACGACCCCTCTGTCATCAACCCCTTCCAAGTCGCACTCTGCTGATTCTTCCACTGGCAGCCCTGCCCAGAAAAAGACACACACCAGGCCCCTTCCATTAGCACAGAGCCAGGCTGAATGAGGATGCTCTATAGGAAAATCAAAAGCCTTTTACCTCAGCCCTGACCTAGAGTTCTGACATCATGGCTATCTTCCCGCAATTAGGGCCTCAGTCTTGGCCTCTCGGCTTTCACAGCAGGTGCGGGCTATGAGACAGCAAACTCAGACTGGGCTAAGCATTGGTGGGGCCCAGTGCCAGGCCCCAACTCTAAGCTTGCTGACAGGCCTCCACTCCAGAGGGCTACCAAGGTGAGTCACTCTGGGCTGCATCTCAGAATATCAGAAAATGCAAGACAGCAGACAGTAGACAGTTCAACTCCCAATTTTATAGCTGAGGAAACTCAGGCCCAGAGAGTGAAAGGGCTTCTGCAGAATAGAGGCCAGAACCATGCCTCTTGCCTCCCTGGCCAGGCTGTTTCTAACACAGCAAGCCCCAACACTGATTTCCAAAAATGAGGCTGGATGGCCAGCAATAGAACTTGGCACCCAACATCAGCCTTTGACAGGTGAGCAGGGTGTCCAACAGTGAAGGGGCCTCTTCTTGCTGATTCCCTCCCATCTGTTCATCATCCCAGGTTGCAGGGCAGTGGCGGGGAGGGGGTCCTCTCTCTGATCCTGAGAACTCCTGGGAGCTTTCAGATCAACCTTTTCTCCCCTCTGAGGTTCTCAGTGTTAGGCCAGAGTTATTCCCAAGTCTAAGGCTTTGGGGCCAACTCTCCCTCCTTCCTGCTGACAAGTGGGCTGGATGGAACTCAGGGACTGCTCAGAGTCCCTAAAAGTGCTAGAAAAGGCTTAAAAGGCACACATTCACAAATATTTTTTCTTGACCCAGATAATAAAGCAAAGCAGCACAACTGTTTATTCCCTCTCCCTCAGGCTGTTCTAGGATGTTCTTGCCCCAGGTGGCCCCGGAGTCCCTTGAGCCCAAAGTCACTTGGAGTGAGGGTAAAGAGTGGTAGTGTGGCTTGGAACAGAGACGCTGGGGGGTGAGGTGGGAATTAGAGAGCAGAGATCATCACCTGGTCACAGCAGAGCCTTGCCTAATGGCTGACAGCTGTGGGATCCTCCTGACTCCGCTGACCTTGCATTGCTCAGGGAAGAGTTTCAGACAGCTCTACCTCTCCCACCAGCATACAGTAAGAGGAATACTTCCTCCAGCCCTGGGGAATTGGCTTAAATTGCAAGCTTACTTAAATTAGCATAATAGGAGAGAAACCCAAATCCTGCAAATTGGCCTGGTCCAGGTTATTAAGCTATTAAACTGCAGGTGAGATTACCATCCAGTGCTGTGGGAGCAGCAGTTTGGCCCCTCCTGTGATTGGCAGTGTGGCTTAGAGGAGCCCAGAGAGAGAACTGGCCGAGTCCCGAAACTCCACCTTGTAGGAGTAAAGCCCCCTCTTCTTTAAAAGTTATGGAGCCTGAGGGAAATCAAGGCCCACCCAGAGCCAGGAAGACCCTTAGTCTAGCAGAATCTGGTTCATGGCAGGAGCTGACCAAACAATGCCACTTCAGCCCTTCCGTTATCACTGCTCCGTCTCCCCATAGCCTCCTCATAGTGGAAAGCTTTGGGTACCCTTGCTAGCAGAGCCAGTTGGGCAAGGAAGAGAAGTTAGGATCTGTGGGATGGAGCCATTAAAACCCTCTATGTATAACTGGCGGGAAGGCCAAACCTCAGAGGGGCCCTGCCTCTCCTTTTGGAGAACTTCCCTGAGGACCTGTTTTCCATCCCAGCCTTGTTTCCTTCTTTCTTCTAATAGTGCCAGGCCCAGGGTGAGGAATTCTTGTCCACTTATTTTCTACTTGCTTCAGGGGTCTCCCCCCACTCCATGCTGAGCCCACTTAGCCCCATAGGGCAACAACTCTTTGGCCCTTCCCTTGATGCCACCAATCCCTACCCCTGCCCTCTGGACCAAGGGCCACACAGTGAAAATCAGAAACACAGTTGACCTCTGCATGAGTGGCCAGCAACCCTAGAGAGGGGCCTGGCCTAGGGTAGGACCAGCCACTTTCAGTGACAATAGAAAATAGAGTGGAAGGTGACTTAGTCTGGGTCAGGCTCTTTGCTCCTCCTTAGAGGTACCCTGAATAGGTTCTGGGCAAGCATTCATAGGAGATTCATAGGAGAAGGAAGGGAGGGCTGGGTTGTAGAAAGAAGTCCGTTATCCCTGCCCCCACCTCCCCTAGCCCCCATCGGCTGTCCAGTAAGTTGGCCTGTGCACTGGGCTGGGATGGTGAAATATGACAACACAGGGCTATAAGGCTACTAGCTAAGGCTACCCTACCTGGGCAAGGCTTAGGCTCTTTGGAGGCCTCTCAATGGGGCCAAGACAGGCCCATGAGAGCGGGGAGGGGGGCTGTTCTTACTGACACTTCCAGAGAAAACGAGCTGACTCTAGCTCCCTCAGAGCCATGCAGCTCAAAGAAACTTATGGCTCCTCTGTGCATGCTCCTTTTGGGAACCTACATAAAATTGAGAGATCTGTAGATTTTATTTATAACTTAGAGATGTGTGATCTTAGTTGTGATCTTCATGTCTCATTATTACAGCAATAGCTCTCCTTCCCTGCACAGCACCTGGGTCAGGGGAGCAAATAAGTGTCTAATCTTTCCACCTGCCTCTCTCTCTGACATGACCCTGAAGATGAAGAGAAGTACAATATGACATTAGGTTGAGCAGTCCTTTGCCCTGTACAGCTCTCTGGCAACATAAGCTACTTGTGCAACCTTGAAGTAGAGACATACCTAGAGCCACTTGCATTATCTTTTCCCATTGATGCCTAATCAATCAGGATTAAAGAAAAGATTGATCCTCAGTCTGAAATATAAGGTACTGACATGTAAAGTGGATGCTGAGCCCAAAGCTAACTTTCAGAAGCCACACCTCTGGTCTGGACTGCACCAGCCTTCTCTCATCTCTCTAGCTCCTCTCTGGTCCACTCCACATGGCCGGAGGTCAATCTACTCTTCTTATAGAGTAGATTGCCTTCCCAATCTAAAATCTTTTGGGAGCCATGCGACCTAGCTCCTGTGTATCTCCTCTCAGGCCCTCCATTCCCTGAATGAACCATGTTCCTTCCCATTTCATGGCCATTGCTTATGCTATTTCTCTCTGCAGCTCTCCCCACTGCCTCTGCCCTCAATCCTATGCTTTGCCTGGTGACCTCCTATTCAATTCTTCAGGTCTTGGTTGAAAGATCATTTCTATAGGGGACATTGTCCTGATATCACACCTCCCTCCCAGGCTAGGACAGGTCCCCCAGTTATATACTGTCATAGCACCATGGCCTACATCTTCTCTGCCCGGTGATCCCTCTGGGGGCCTGACTCTTCTACTTTGTACTCTTGGCCTTGGAGGCTCTGCACCCCCTCTACCTGGTACCATTGTACTCATTCTGCCAAGCTTCCACTCAAACAAGTCCTCACTGATGCCTTCTCCAATTCTCCAGAGTAGGAATTACCTACTCTCTGTCTGTCTTTCCAGGATCTCTCTAGGCTTTTATTTAGGCCTGTTTGGTACCAAAGGCAAGCTTTGAGCTCCATCACACAACTAAACCATTGGCTGCTCCAGGAAGACACCGGACCTTGTCACCTTTTCACTATGGTGGGAGAAAACCCAAAACACGTTTGATGAACTGATCAATAGAGGTTCTCCAAAATTTCTGCTAACACAAAACATACCTGGCCATGGATGTTCTTTTTAAACTTCCTACTACACAGTTTCAACTGACACTTGGGAGAAAGGTCTAGTGTTCTTTTCTTTTTGACGTTTTCAGCCAAACGTTTCTATGTGATATGATGCCTAGGACTAAGTGCCAACTATTTATGTGGGCAGAAGGAAAGAACGACTTGATGGGAGGAGATAAAAAGAAATAAAAAGGACCAACATAGTCTAATTAAAATAAGATTTTTTTCTTAATCTTGTGAGTGAATACCACCATACTAGTGGCAATGACACTGAGAGCCCCCTGGGGCTGAGAGGGAAGCTGCAAAAAAGGTGTGCAGTGCTAGCTCCATAGGCTAGGCTCTGGGACAGAGTCTGAAACACTCTGTATTAGATACTAACCCGTATCATGTGCCACTGGTGAGGAGGAAGACAGAGTGCTTTTCCCAAAGGGCGATGATCTCCCCAAATGATGACTCTTCTCAGGAGGCAGGAGTGCTTTCCCAGAATAACCTTTTTGCTCTTTAGTCAGCTGCTGCAGCAGATACTCATTAGTTACCACCAGGGATCTGAGGCATGGGGGAAAAAGACAGTCATGAAGTCATAAAAGCTAAGTCGTTGCCATTCTGACCTGAAATGTTTGCTAAAGATCAATGTAAAAAAATAAATAAATAAAAATTAAAAAATAAATGTAAAATGAAGTAACATCTTTAAATAGAAAGAACTGTCTGATTTATGAGTTGGTTATTTTAAAAGCAGGCAGACAGTTTATTTATTCATTGCAGTTCTGTTTACGTTCCAGACTGACTGTAGCAATAACATAGTTCACATTTTATATAGTGATTGTTCTGATCTTTCCAAAGCACTTTCATGATGAAGTAAGTAGACGCACGGGGAGACTAGCACCTGACCAGACCTCCAATTTCTATCCCCAAATCTTAATTTCTACTTCTTCTAATCTATCCTGCCTCTGCAATTAAACTCATGGTGCTAGTCATGACTGTATTCTTGGACTCTATATTACCATGTAATGTTGGAAGCTATCAGAGACTGCCCCTCCCCGCCAAAAAAGATGCATGCACAATGCTATTCACTGCAACACTATCTGCAACAGCAAGATACTGTAATGTCCATCAGTAGAGGACTAACTAAATACACACACAGTGGAGTCCTGTGCATGTATAAAAAGAGTGAGAACTAACTCTATACACCACTGTGAAATGATTTCTAGATAAAATGTTAAAGCAACATTATGCCTCTTTTTATATAATAGAGGGGGAACACAAATACACACCCACACCTGCAATGGAAGGCTAGTGGGAAGGAGGGAAAGGATAGAGGAGACAGGTAAGGAAGCTAGATTTGTCTGAATTTATCTGATTTTGTGGATCTGACTTTGGGACCATGTAAGTTTTACATTAATTATACGCAAGATTAAATCAAAATAATAAAAATATTCCCTATGAATCAAACAAAATGAAATGAATTGAACCTGTATATTGAATTGATGGTTTAACAACACACAGAAGAATTATTTCAAGTTACTCTAAAATATAGCATCACTAAAGATATATATCTTAATGTTCTCAAAGTGTGGTCCCTAGGCCAGAAGCAAGAGCATCACCTGGAAACTTACTAGAAATGCAAATTCTCAGTTCCCAACCCAGATCTGCTGAATCAGAAACTGGTGTGCTCTGGAAAGCAGTATTTTGATCCCTGAGCAAACTGGCCTGGATACAGGTGGTTTGCACACAGAATAGAGTTAATTTGAAAAGTATATAGATATTAACTTGCCAAGTAAAACAAAGGAGATAAAGGAAAGTAAATATCTGCTTCCAGAAGTCAGCTAGATGGACCCAGTCCTACCTCTGACTTTCGTGGAGAAGGGCCACTATCTCCTCCAGCTTTTTCAGCTGCGCAAGCTCCTGGTTCAGGCAAGCCACCTGCATGTTCAGCTGTTGGTTTTTGTGCAGAAGATCATCTACAAAGGTTACAGTAGCCAGGGGTGAGAGGATTCCAAGCGGCTAGTCTTGAGCAGAGCTTGAGTGATCAGGGAGACATCTTGAAGAGTTGGGGGCCCCACTGCACCCACCTCTACCCTCCATTCATTATTCCCTCCCTTGGAAACAGCAGATATAGTGGCAAGAATATAGGGTTTCGTAACAAACATATCTGAATTAAAATTCAACCACTTAATCTTGCACGTTAGTTCATTTTGGTGAGTTTCACTAGAGCTAGTAACCCTGCCGGGTAGCACTGTTATAAGGAGTCAGTGAGACATCTGTGCTCACATAGCATAGGCAGTCAACACATATTTGGTCTCCTTGTATTCTCCATTTTAGTTCATGAATGTATGTCCTTCACTCTGTACGGAATATGTGAAAACATCTAGAACTGTGTCAGGCACATGACAGTAGCTCAATGAGTGCTTTCAGAAACTGGATTTGTGGCCAAGGCATATCTAGCTTTCCAAATATGTTGCCACTGCCTGCAATAATAAGGTAGGTAAAAGCACAGGAACTCTGGTCCTAAGCAAGTCAGTCTTCTAGAACAGTACTTAAACTTTAATATGCTTACAGATCACCTGGGGATCTTTTTAGAAAACAGATTCTGATTCAATAGGTCTGAGGTGAGGCCAGATGTTCTATAGGTCTAACAAGCTCCCAGGTGATGCTAATGTTGTGATGTGTGGCTCACATTTTGAGTAGCAAGGTTCTGGAAGGTGGAAATCAGGGCTGCAACAGCTGTATTTATCAGCAGTAATCCAAAATAGAGAACTGGGTCTCATGGCTGATTGAAAATAGGTATCTAGGGCTTCCCTGGTGGCGCAATGGTTAAGAACCCGCCTGTCAATGCAGGGGACATGGGTTCGAGCCCTGGTCTGGGAAGATCCCACATGCCACAGAGCAACTAAGTCCGTGTGCCACAGCTACTGAGCCTGTGCTCTAGAGCCTGCGAGCCACAACTACTGAAGCCTGCGTGCCTAGAGCCCATGTTCCGCAACATGAGAAGCCACTGCAATGAGAAGTCCGCACGCCTCGACGAAAAGTAGCCCCCGCTCGCCGCAACTAGAGAAAAGCCCGCGCGCAGCAACGGACACCCAACGCAGCCAAAAATAAATAAAGTAAATAAATTTTTTTTTTTAATTTATTTATTATTTATTTTTAATTTTGGCTGCATTGGGTCTTTGTTGCTGTGCGCGGGCTTTCTCTAGTTGTGAGCGGGGGCTATTCTTGTTGCGGTGCGTGGGCTTCTCATTGCAGTGGTTTCTTTTGTTGCGGAGCATGGGCTCTAGGTGCACAGGCTTCAGTAGTTGTGGCTCGCGAGCTCTAGAGCGCGGGGTCAGTAGTTGTGGTTCGCGGGCTCTAGAGTGCAGGCTCAGTAGTTGTGGCACATGGGCTTACTGGCTCCATGGCATGTGGGATCTTCCCAGACCAGGGCTCGAACCTGTGTCCCCTACGTTGGCAGGCGGATTCTTAACCACTGCGCCACCAGGGAAGCCCAAAGTAAATAAATTTATTAAAAAAAAAAGAAAGTAGGTATCTAGTGAATAAACACCTATTTATTTTCAGTGCAGGTAAATGGAGAATGATGTCTTGATAATTCAGGCTTATGAATATCAGATAGTGATGAGATTCAACTCTGGAAATTCAATGCTGATTTCCAAATCAAATTCCTCATTCAAATCCAAATACCCATAATGTTTGTTTGTGGGTGCTGAGCTAGAAGCTTAAAGTCGAGGTAGACTTTATCTACCTAAACTATACTAATAATAAAGTAGTACAAATCAAGAATTCAATGGGGTATTATTTTTCACTTATCATAATGGCAAAAAAATATAATACCCAGTGTTGGCAAGGGTGAAATGAAAAGGCATTCAAATACATACTTACTGCTGATATGAGTGTAAACTGAAACCATCTTTCTTGGGAATGATGTGTGTAACCTCATGATGTGTGTAAACCTCAAAAATGTCCACATCTTTTGACCCACTAATTCTACTTCTAGGAATGTCTGCTAGGAAAATAGTCTAAAATGTACACAAAGATTTATATACACAGATATTAATAGCTGCATTATTTATCACAGCATAAATATTAGGACTCTCAGCTCCATCAGAAGAGAGGAAAGAGAATCTTAGAGAAGCATTTTCACTCTAGGGTCTTTTCTTCTATTTCAGGTCTTTCGAATGTTTGGAAATTCTTAGAATTAGAATTATTCATAATATAAAAGTGGCAGCTTTATTTATAATAGCTAACATTAAAAACAACTATATAGAGGACTGAATAGAGAAATATGGTATATTCGTGTAACATTATAGGAAATGCCTGTGCTATTAAATTAATAACATTAGGTTGTAGAAATCAATTGCCTAGGGTAGAGAGTAGCGGGAACTGAGTGCACAAGGGTCAAACTTTCTAGAGTACAGAAGTGTTCTGTATTTTGACTGGGATGGAGTTAAATGAATATAAATATATATCTGTCAAAACTCATCAAACTTAAAATGTATGTATTTTGTTGTACATAAATTAGTTTTTAAAAATCAAGACACAAATTTTAACTCTGAGTTAAATATATGTATAGGCATATGGTGAAAGAAAATATACCAAAAACACTAATTGTAGTTATTTCTGGGTAGTGAGATTATATTTTCCTTATATTTTTCAAACTTTCTGTAAAGAACACGATCTTCTGCTATAATCAGAAAAAACAAGTCTTTCTCAAAAATAATGACAATAATAACACATCTGTAAATGCTTTACACTGATAAAAGAGTATACTCTTTTACTCTGGTAACTCAAGTCACCTGCATTACAACTCTGAAGCTAGATGTTTGTTTCCATTTAGGAAGCCATGTGAGCTCTGGATGACGAAGCTTATTAAACGGGCCATCTATAAACAAACGGTTGTCTTGGGATGCACCACACATTGCTTTCCTGAACTTACCATAAGTGTGGGACTGGTGCCCACTCACAATCGAGGTGGTAGCACCTTCCTCCAATTGCTGGATTTTTTCTGACAAAATAAGGTTTTCCTCCAGCACTCTGACCAGTTTTTGCTTCAAACTTTCCTTTAGATTAGAAAACAAAATACAAACACATTAAGAATCTGAAATTCTGAGGACTGCTTTTAGAAAACTGAAAAAATCTTTCCTCTGTTTAGTGATAAACTGAATGGAGGTCAGCATCTCTCTTTCTCACTAGAATTTTAATTCATTGGTAAACATAGCTCAAGTGCAGCAAACAAATTTATCACATGCAATTGCAATCTTTCCTGTGAGTTATCCACTACTCTTGCAGAACAAGTGGTTGTTTTGACAAGTGGCCAGCATCTGAATCACCTATCTAAAGTTTCTAGAAACTAAACTGGATGCCTGAAAATCCTCTAATGTTAAGAAAAGGGGGGGAAAAAGCCTAAGAATATGAGTCCCTTCTTTCGCTCCCAGAGCCAGCAGCCTAACACTCTAGGAATGGCCCCTGGTTTAGGGCTCTCCATCAGAAGGGAGGAAAGATAATCCCAGAGACATCTAACTTCCCTCATCTGAATCAAACCATAACCTTCAAGAACATGGTCCTAAATGTTTTCATTCTAGGGCCTTTTTTTTTTTTCTTTTTCCATTTCAAGTCTTTCCTTAGAATTTTTGGATTAGGGCTAGGATTAGGGAGTCATCCCTGCAAAACCTTCAAGCTGTCCCTGCAAGTTTTGTGTTCCAGATTTGCACAGACTGACTTTTCTATATTTCAGTTCAGAAACATCTAGATGCTCATGGTGATGATGTTCTTTATGGCACAGACCTGTTCTAGTCTTGTGCCCCAGCCTTTTCTAGTAAAGGAAGAGTAGGAAAAGAAGCTGAGAGCAGCATACCATGTCATTAGGGACCAGCTGCCCCATCTTCTTCAGTTCCATCTCCCTCTTGTGGGAGGCTTTTGATGTATCTTCAGGACATGAGTGACACCACTGCTGAGAAGGAGCAGGGACTACCAAAGTCAGAAGCAGATCTCGGGCAGGACCTGCCAAAAATTCAGGTTGGGCACACGGGCCAATCTTAAAAGCTAAAGCACAGAATTCCTGGTCAATAACTACCAGCTCTGTAGGACAAACAGGGTAATCTAATATCCCCTTTTTTCAAGAATTTAGTAAGTGGCTGTAAGAGATGTTTCATGATGGAGATAAAAAATTATGGGCTTCCCTGGTGGCGCAGTGGTTAAGAATCCGCCTGCCAATGCAGGGGACAAGGGTTCAAGCCCTGGTCTGGGAAGTTCCCACATGCCACGGAGCAATGAAGCCCGTGCGCCACAACTACTGAGACTGCGCTCTAGAGCCCGCGAGCTACAACAACTGAGCCCACGTGCCACAACTACGGAAGCCCGCGTGCCTAGAGCCTGTGCTCCGCAACGAGAAGCCACCGCAGTGAGAAGCCCATGCACTGCAACGAAGAGTAGCCCCCGCTCACTGCAACTAGAGAAAGCACGCACGCAGCAAGGAAGACGCAATGCAGCCAAAAATAAATAAATAAAATTAATTTAAAAAATTATATCCCACATCTATGGAGAAACAACAGCAGACCCACGTGAGTGCATGCTCTGTGCTATTATCTAATCACTGATGAGTGGCTCCTGGGGATAATTTCCTACAAAACAAGAGCAAAGGATCAATGTGGGAAGGAAAGTAACTGGGCTAAGACTTCTTTTCCTGTATGTCCCTTTAGAAATGAAAAAAAGAGGGCTTCCCTGGTGGCGCAGTGGTTAAGAATCTGCCTGCCAATGCAGGGGGACACGGGTTTGAGACCTGGTCCCGGAAGATCCCACATGCCTCGGAGCAACTAAGTCCGTGAGCCACAGCTACTGAAGCCCACGCGCCTAGAGCCCGTGCTCCGCAACAAGAGAAGCCACCACAATGAGAAGCCCTCACACTGTAACAAAGAGTAGCCCCCACTCACCACAACTAGAGAAAGCCCGCGCACAGCAATGAAGACCCAGCGCAGCCAAAAATAAATAAATAAAAGAAATTAAAAAAAAGAAAAGTTAAGCCCAAACAACTTTAAAGTTTCTAGTTTTTTACCTAAACTTTTACCACCACCAACAGCTCCTTGAATTCTTCTTACATTAAACAACAAATAAACACATGGGGACAATATTTGCAAAACTGTTTTCTCCCAAGTTCCTAAAAAAGAAGCCCTAAAAAAGAGTCCACATCGTTTAGTCACTGGAGTTTTTTGAATCATATTTTTCGAATCGAATATTTCAACAGGCATCTCAGAACTCTAATGATCAAACCCAATTTCTGTTGTATTTATTGTTGGCACTTTCCCAAGGATCATAAAATCCTTTTGTAATCATTAACATGACCACGCTCTATTTTATATCTCATCACTCAAAGACTGTCAAGAAAAACTTACAGGAGGGACAAGACAATTGGTACATGAGGGAAGAGTGCTGATAAAAACAAACAGGGAAGGGAATTCTCTAGAGGTTCAGTGGTTAGGACTCGGTGCTTTCACTGCAGTGGGCCCGGGGTTCGATCCCTGGTCGGGGAATTAAGATCCTGCAAGCTGTTCTGTGCAGCCAAAAACAAACAGGCAAACAAACAACAGGTTAGAAGAAGATTATAAGAAAAATGCAGGTTTGTCAATCACTGTGTGGCTGAGAAATTTTGGTAAGTGATCATGAGAACAATTTTCCCTGCAAGTTAAGGGGACTGAGTGGCTTTTATCAGAACATAGAGCAGAAACACGAAGCAGAAGCAAGGTCTGAGCCCTTCTCCAGGAACTGAGAATGAACTCACTTACCCAGAAACTTCTTGTTGAGGAGGAGGGAGCCGGAACCGTTCCAGTGCTTATCCACAAGCTCCAGGAGCTGTCTGAGGACAGTGGCCACATGGGATGCTCTGGCAGAGATTGGGGGACTGTGGTTTCCTGGCAAACCATGCAAACTGCCCAGGTCACTAGAGAGAGGCTCAAGAAAAAAAACAAAAAACCCAACCATTTGTCATTCTAATGCAATAAGGTAAGTAAAAATCCAGACATTTAAAGTGTTAACATTGGGCTTCCCTGGTGGCACAGTGGTTGAGAGTCCACCTGCCGATGCAGGGGACACGGGTTCGTGCCCTGGTCCGGGAAGATCCCACATGCCGCGGAGTGGCTGGGCCCGTGAGCCATGGCCGCTGAGCCTGCGCGTCTGGAGCCTGTGCTCCGCAATGGGAGAGGCCACAACAGTGAAAGGCCCACGTACCACAAAAAAAAAAAAAAGTGTTAACATTAAAAAAAGAAAGTTGGTTTCATCTTTCAGTTTGGATTTGAATAGAATATTAATGTCTAAGGCAAATACAATAATATATACAAGGATAATTTCAAAGGTAACAGTATCTTCTATGATAATTTTCTGTAGAGATTTTTAGAAGAAAACAAAACATGTTTTAACACCTATGTCTATGGCTCAATGTATTATGTTATGTAATATGGAAAGATTAAACTGCAGAACATTTTTTAAGGTATTATATATCATAAAATAAAATGGGGAGTAATTTAATAAAAGCCATAACTCATAAGCTTACTAAAGATACTTCTTATTCAGTAAGAATCTTATGTATATAGATGTATAGGTAGAGCTCTCCAGTAAAACTCCCAATTGTTTATTCATTCAGATATGATGTATATGTCTATTTATTTAGTCATGTCTGAATGAATAAAAAACAATTGGGAATTTTACTGGACAGATCAATCTACAAATCTTTTCTGTAGGGTCTCAAGGGACTTCAAGAAAGCTGTTATATATTAAAAACAGCCAAATTATTTCTCAATCTTTGGCTCTTTTGATATTAAAACTATAGATGATTAATTAGATAATGCTGTCATATATGACAACTGTGAAGCAGAACACCAGACACTGACACCTATGACTTGAGTCACACAGGTGGTCTATAATTAATAAGGAAAAGCATTACAAATGGGATAAACATTTATTCAACAGATCTGTACTGGACACTGATCATGTGCATGGAGAGTTCTACATAAGGACTGTGAACATATGAAGAAGTAAAAGGTGAGGTCCTTAAGAAGTTAACAACCTGATTAGGAAGAAAAGTCATAGAAAAACTGGTTACACTACAAGCCCACTTGAGAGGATCTTGTCAAAAATGGATATTTACTGTCATCGGTTTTTCATGTATTGGTAATTCTGTGTACGCATGATGGAACAACTTAGAAACACATACATGCCTTTACGTATTTTCTTTCATTTATCACAATGCAGTGAGAGTGGGGGATAATTTTTTTTATGGACTTTGGCATAATTTTGTTACTTTTAATTTTCAGCAAATTAAAAGCTGAAAAGCCATGCCTCATGGCTTTTTAAAATTTTTTTTTTTTTTTTTCACGGTTACACGGGCCTCTCACTGTTGTGGCCTCTCGTGTTGCTCCGGACGCACAGGCTCAGCGGCCATGGCTCACGGGCCCAGCCGCTCCGCAGCATGTGGGATCTTCCCAGACCGGGGCACGAACCCGCGTCCCCTGCATCGGCAGGCGGACTCTCAACCACTGCGCCACCAGGGAAGCCCTAAAAATTAATTTTTATAATTTGTCTATGATTCTAAAGTCAGTTGGTCAAAAATAAATTTTCACAAATTCATGTTTGGTTTAATTTTGTGTGTTTTTTTATATGGGATTATTTTTTATAACTTTTATTTATTTTTTAAACATCTTTATTGGGGTATAATTGCTTTACAATGGTGTGTTAGTTTCTGCTTTATAACAAAGTGAATCAGTTATACATATACATATGTTCCCATATCTCTTCCCTCTTGCGTCTCCCTCCCTCCCACCCTCCCTATCCCACCCCTCCAGGTGGTCACAAAGCACCAATCTGATATTCCTGTGCTATGCGGCTGCTTCCCACTAGCTATCTACCTTACGTTCGGTAGTGTATATATGTCCATGCCTCTCTCTCGCTTTGTCACAGCTCACCCTTCCCCCTCCCCATATTCTCAAGTTATAACTTTTTAAATACTATTCTGATTTATACCTTTCTAGAAACTGAACAGTGTATTTCTTTTATATTTATATTCAAACAGCTCTTTTACAACTCTTCATATAAAGAAATATAGTATCTAACAGGAAAAAATAAATGGGAATTTTTAAGATAGTCCAGAAAAGTGCATTGAGATTTTAATTGCTATTTTAACAATCCTATCACATGAAATAGAGGTGGAAAAATCTCCTAGAACACGTCTTATTAATATGGCACCCAAATATCCTAAGTGTTTCTGTACCTTCGCCCTAAATACATTAACACCAGTGCTCTTTGTCTGGAAAAATAGGCATCAGTGGCTGAAAATGGAAAACAAAAAAGGACCAAAAAGTCAAAAAAGTATTACAAGACTGCCCCCTTTGGTGCACAAAAATTACAACCACCTCCAAAGTTTTGAAAACTGAATAGAAAGTATTTAAAGGGTAAAAAAACCAACCAACGAAACAACAAAACCCCCTTATAAACCCATGTCAATGGGCAAAAAGATTTCCATCAACTGAAAAATAAGTGACTAGAAATAGTTGTTTTTGACCAAATCCCCTGCTTTCTCACAAGGCAGTAAATGATTAAATGATTCGTATGACAAAGATTATGGGTTCAAGGGAAGAGCATGCCCCAAGAGCTATAGTTCTTTTAACTAATGAGAAGAAAGCTTCATGATGGAAGTAGGGCCTGGAGAAAAATTAATCTTCAAACAGATGAGAGGAGAGAAGAAGGCATTCTCCATGGAGGGATGTACGCAACGGCAGCAACAAAACTTAGTTACTAAGTAAGAACAACACTAACTATCACACTACAATTTTATGAAATGATTATATTGTATATGTGGGAATGGCTCTTGATTTGTTGTTCATTCTCAGCTAAAAATCCCTTGGAAAATCTAATTCATCTTCTTAATCTAATTCATCTTGGAAAAAATTGGAATAATTTAAATTCCTGGACAGGAAAGCAATGCTTTTAGAAGAAAGATCCCAAGCAAGTTAGTGATTTGTAGCCAAAGCAAATGTGTAAACATGATAGGATTATAAACATCAATGCTACAGAGATCACTCTTCAGCCAACCCTGAGGCCCTGGCAACTTCTGCATTCCTTCCTGTGGTAAACTCTGTTCACCACTTCTTATTATCAATGTACTTCTCCACCATGCTTATGCTCTGGAAGTAGATTAGGGACCCTGCTCCCTGTGACATAAATGAGGAAATGCTGCAGAAGGGGAATGACCTTCCCAAGGGCAAAAGAATCACAGGCTTTGGCCTGGCAGTGTTACCCACTGGCCTCTGAAAATCCCTTTGAATTTCTACCTCTTTTCATCTGAAGCACCACCACCAATACAGAACCCCAATCTGCTCTTGGACCTGATGTGATTTTGCACAAGCACAAACAAGCCAACACTTGCCTCGCTGCCTGTAGCATCTCTGAAACCATGTTTTGGATTCAGGGTATCAAGGATATTTTCTTTCCGTTTGAATCCTCTTCTCGATGGGCTTAATGACCCCTTGGTCAAACTCTCTCTGTTTTCTGAAGTCCCAGTAGGCAACAGCAGTGTCCGCAGAGAGTCTCCCAGGATGGTGTTGTTTGGGAAAGAACCATGTGCTGGTGTTAAATCGCCGAGGCTGGTGGATAAGTTTTGCTCTACATTCACCAGCAGAGCAGGGTCGCTGTTGAAATGGGTTGTGGCATACAGATCTGTGAAGGAAACAGGCCAGGAGATGAACTTGCTCTTCAACTCTCTCATGTCTTACTTCCATCCTTACCCTGTCTGGAGTCCAAGGGTCATAATGATCTCTCCCTAGTATATACCCTCAACTTTCTGGACCCTTTCTCTCTCCCTCCACCTGACAAAACCCCAACTCTGGTTAAATCCAACTGTGCACATACTCCAAGCCTACAGCAGAGCAGTGGGAAGTGACTGGAGAACAACATATATCTCTTTCCAACATCTTCACTTTAAATTCATAACCACTATCTTAACTGGGCCCGGCTATCCTAATACATTACTCTAATCAATTTACTCTTCTATTCTTTTTTTTAATTTTAATTTATATTGGAGTATAGTTGATTAACAATGTTATATTGGTTTCAGGTGTACAGCAAAGTGATTCAGTTTTACATATACATGTATCTACTCTTTTTCAAATTCTTTTCTCATTTTTTTAAAATGTTTATTTATTTGGCTGCGCTGGGTCTTAGTTGCAGCATGCAGGATCTTTAGTTGCGGCATGTGGGATCTAGTTCCCTGACCAGGGATCAAACCTGGGCCCCGTGCATTAGGAGCAAGGAGTCTTAGCCACTGGACCACCAGGGAAGTCCTATTCTTGTATTCTTTGAGATCACTATTTCACACCTCTCTTCTCCTCAAACTTCCAACACCTTCTCCCCCCTCCTCACTCTCAGTTGCTGATCTCTTTACTTCTCTGAGCAAAAGAGAGGCAATCAAAGAAAACATCTATGTGATCTAACCACTAAATCTACCAATTCCATCTGTATTTGTGTCTATAAATTCCCTCCCTTCCTTCTTGTAATAGATGAACTATCTGTGCTTCTATCCAAGGCCAACCTCTCCACTGGTGGACTGGATTCCATCTCCTCTTGACCACTCCCCAATTTTTTTTCTTGTAATTGTCCCTTTTCTCTCCTGCATCATCAATTTTCCCTCTACTGGATCATTTCCACCATGATCTCCTTGATTCCATCCCCCTTCCAGCTACATTTCCATGTCTTTGCTCCCCTTCACTGCAAAACTCCTTGAAGGGGTCATGTATACTCGGTAACTCTACCGCTTCTCCTTTGATTCTTTCTCGAACTCACCTCAACAAGGCTTTTATTAACAATGCATCTCCTGAAGCTGCTCACTAATGCGTTGCCAAATACCATGATCATTTCTCAGTCCCAGAAGTGTTAAAGACATCTATTAAGGACATCTGACAATGTATTTATAACTCCCTCCTTCTTGAAACATATTCTTCACTTGGCTTCCAGAATACCACTCCTTCTTGGCTTTTTTTTTTCTCCTACCTTAGTAGCTGCCTCTTTCTTGCTCTCCATGATGGTTTCTCTTTATCTACGAGATTTCTAATTGCTGGAGGACTCAGATTAGTCCTCAGATATCTTTTCTATCTATATTCACTCCTTTGGGGAGATCTCATCTAGTCTGTTTTAATGCCATCCACACACTTAATTCCCAGCCCCACCTTCTTCCCTGAATTCCAGACTAATATGTCTACTTATCAAATTGGCATCTCTGAGAAGTTTTAATAGGCACCTCAAACTTAAGCTGACAAAGACCAACTCTTGGTATCCATCCTAAAACCTGTTCCTCACACTCTTTTCCATCTGAGTAAAATGGTAACTCCATTCTTCCAGTTATTCAGACTTGAAACCTAGGAGTTATCCTTGACCTTCTTTCTCTCACACTTCATCCTCAATCCACCAACAAATCATGGAGTGTTATCTTCAGAACATATTCAGAATCTATTTCTCACCACCTACACTGCTATCTCTCTAGTTCAAGCTACCATCATCTCTTAACCAGATTCTAATCTGTTAATTTTAAAAACTTCTATCCTTGCTCTCCATTGTCTATTCTCAACTCAGCAGCCAGAGTAATTCTTAAGTTAGATCATGTCACTCCTCTGCTACAAACTCTCCAACAGCTTCTGATCTCACCCAGAATAAATGTCTGGCTATCTGACTTCATCTATACTCTTTACCTGGCTCACTCTGCAGCAGCAACCCTGGCCTCCTCATTGTTTCTTGAACGTGCCAAGCATGTTCCAGCCTCAGGAACTTTGCACTTACTATTTCCACTGTCTAAAATTCCTCCCCCCAGTTATCCACATGGCTCACACTCTCACTTCATTCAAGTCTCTACTTTTATGACATCTCACCTGAGAAGCTTACCCTGACCATTCTATCTAAAACATCACCTCCTCCATATTACTCTCTAATATCCTTATGTTACTTTCCTTCACAACACTTATCATAACCTGACACATATTTTATGTTTATTTTTGTTTGCTACTTTATCTGCAGAGATAGAATAGTATCTGGCACATAGTGGGTATTCAATACATTTTGTTGAATAAATAAATAACTAAGGAGTGGTCTCTTACCTTAAACTAGCTTTTTCTGAAAAAGTAACTCAGAATAGAAGTGCTTGTGGCCAGAGAAGACTAGATGTAACTAAAAATATGTCCCAGGATGCTATCAATATTTAACTAAAATAACATATAGTTATGAATCTGCATTTCTATAAATTGTCTATAAATTTTCTCAAATATATCTATCATGTTAAACACATACCCTGCAGATTTCTCAAGGCTCTATGGACCACTGGTGACTTTATTTATTTATTTATTTATTTATTTTCAGCTTGCAGGATCTTAGTTCCCCAACCAGGGATTGAACCCACGCCCTAGGCAGTGAAAGTACAGAGTCCTAACCACTGGACTGCCAGGGAATTCCCCAATCTAAGAAATATTAATTCCAAAATTAACAGTTATACTTCAATCTTCATGCCTATGAAAGAGGTCTATAAACTAACAGGAAGCTATTACCTGAACTAAGCTTCAAAAGCCTTCCAGTGCTGGAGTCAGGGTTTGACAGAGAAGTCAGTAAGTCTCTGCAGGAATGGGATGTGGTGGCCTTCATGTTATTTGAAGGTTTTGTGCTATATTCTCGGTAGTTCCTGCTTCTCTGAGGCCTTTTACCAAGACTTCCATGCAGGGGTGGATTTTGAGAATAATGACTATCATAATTTTCTAGACCAGCGTCTGAAGGTAACTGATAGGGATGAATCTGTCTAGAATCACCCACATCCAGGCGTTTACCCAATGAGGCGTCATGGGTAAGCTGATACGTATCAGGTTTTGGTATCAAATCCTTTTCTGGAGAAGAACCTGAAGACTTGTTGTCCAAAAACGATATTCGGTACCCTTCTCTAGCCATCTTCTCTGGGGTTCGAACTGTGGATTGATGAGGCAAGTAGCGTCTGAATTCTAACCATCACCAAGGGGGAAAAAAAAAACAAAAGACAATGAGAATTCTTCTTAGGGTATCCTTGTTCACTGGATATACCTCTGTCTACCAAAAAAAAGTTCTCAGGAAGAGATGGTTTATAATTTTTATAAATGGTAGCATAAAGTGATAAAAGGATTCCTACATGGAAAAACAAAACATGTTGGACATTGTGTAGACAGTAAAGAATCTGTAACATTCTGGAGACAAATTTCATGTCAACCTAATCCTGTAGGAATTTCCTTCTAAAACTGTAGTGTCAGAGTTTTCTATATACGATTTCTACTATTTTGGTGCACTCCCACATGACAAAAGTTGTGATCCTAGGTATTCAGACAATAGTTGGTAGGTCTATGATTTCATAGACGCCTCGCAATAAAGCTAAACTCACTCCTACCCCCAACCTCTACCCAGAGGATCTAGGTTCACACATTGGGAACCACTATCCTAAGCCAATTAAATGGCAGGAAATGCAAAACCTATGAAAATCCCTAATCCAGCTATAAAGTATTTCTCTCAGACAGGTGTACCTGTCATCTCCAAAAAGCCTCAGAGTAGGGCAAGTAGAGTATCAGACAAAAAGAGAAGTCTTTGTGCTCCTTGGGGCTTTCAGAGATTCATACGCTTGAAGGCCTTCCTGAGCTAGTCACATTAACTTTAAAAAAGTGGAACCAAGTACCTTCTATCTCTACAGAACCTTTAAGAATATCAACATTTTTACCAAGGGCCAGTCTATACCGTAGGGGAAAGGTTATAGAACAATATCTTTATGTAAGAAAGAAGAATCTAAGAACAAGTAATGAGATTAGATAATTCAGACTATCCCTCCTGTTGAAGATATTTAAAAAGTGGGATGATATACGTTCTTAAAAGCATCAAAGAGCTAATAAGCTAGTGAGGAATCTCTAGGGCAAAATCTAGAAAACAGCAAGAACTCATATAGGTGAGTCTAGCACTTAAAGTGACTTTTACCCTAAGGCACTTTAGAGTGAAAGGTACAGAAGTCCAAGTTCAGGATCCATCCAAGGTAAGGAGTAGGAGAAACCACCCCCTCACCCACTCCCCACATTAATATGGAATCCTAATCAGGATACAATCTTCAAAGTAAAGGTAAACTGGAAATAAACCAGCCTTGTACACTGGTAATCCAGGTTTGTATCATCTGGGTGGTCCAGGGAACCTCAAGCCTTAAGCTTGGATTAAGGTGATTCCAGGCTGATAGTCCCCCAGGCAACTGGTAGAAGCAAATGAAAATCTGATCTGGAAAAGATATCTTCATGTAAGGCTTTAAATCATTCCTACAAATAGTTTTTAAAATACAATAGCCAGCAAGTAGCCAAAACAAAAAAGGAAATAAGACAACACAAGTGAGAATGAGTAGAAAAACCAGACAACATGCACCAAAATTGGAATTAACAGATGCAGCCTATAAGATGGCTATTTTTACTATGTTTAAAGATATATAAAACAGCTGGGTGGGCTTCCCTGCTAGCGCAGTGGTTGGGGGTCTGCCTGCCAATGCAGGGGATGCGGGTTCGTGCCCCAGTCCAGGAGGATCCCACATGCCGCGGAGCGGCTGGGCCCGTGGGCCGTGGCCGCTGGGCCTGTGCGTCTGAAGCCTGTGCCGCCAAAAAAATGACCCAGCAGATTTGAAAAAGAACCAAATCGAATTTATAAAACTTAAAATAAACTACTGAGATTAAGAATTCAGAAGACAAGCTTAACAACAGATTAGACACAGCTGAAAAGAATGTTAGTGAATTTAAATATGGGTCAGAAGGAGTTATCCAGAATGCAGATCAAACCAAAGAAAGATAAAAAATATAAAAGAATAAGAGACAAAGAGGACAAAGTGAAAGAGGACATACATTTACTTAATCAAGAGTCCCAGAAGGACAAGATAGAAAAAATGGGACATAAATAATTTTTGAAGCACTTTACAGAAATAATGAGACAGAATTCACAAATTCAAGTGTAATAAATACCAAACAGGATAAACAAAAAGAAGTCCACAGACCATAGTGAAATGCAGAAAATCAAAGACAATTGGAAAATCTTAAAAGCAGCCAGAGGAAAAATAAGACAGATTATCCTTGCAGGAGTGACAAATTTCTGGCTCAGTGGTCCCCAACCTTTTTGGCACCAGGGACCGGTTTTCGTGGGAGACAATTTTTCCACGGACCTGGTCGGGGGCGTGGGGGTGTTTCAGGTGGTGATGCAAGTGATGGTTCAGCCAGTGATGCGAGCGATGGTTCAGCTGGTAATGCAAGCAATGGGGAGCGATGGGGAGCGGTAGATGAAGCTTCGCTCGCTCGCCCGTTGCTCACCTCCTGCTGTGCAGGCCCAGGGATGGGGGTGGGGGGGACCCCTGTTCTAGCTGACTTCTCAAAAGCAACTACAAAAGATAGAATACAGTGGAATACCTTCAATATTTTGAAAGAAATAACTGCCAACATAGAAACTTATACCCAGGGCTTCCCTGGTGGCACAGTGGTTGAGAATCTGCCTGCCAATGCAGGGGACACAGGTTCGAGCCCTGGTCTGGGAAGATCCTACATGCCACGGAGCAACTAGGCCCATGAGCCACAACTACTGGGCCTGCGCGTCTGGAGCCTGTGCTCCGCAACAAGAGAGGCCGCAATAGTGAGAGGCCCCCGCTCGCCGCAACTAGAGAAAGCCCTCGCACAGAAACAAAGACCCAACACAGTCAAAAGTAATTAAAAAAAAAAAAAAAAGAAAGAAAGAAACTTATACCCAGCCAAAATACCCTTTAAGAATGATAGTGAAATTGGGGCATTTTCAGACAAAAACTGAAAGAATTCATCACGAATAGATCCACACTAAAGAAAATTCTAAAAGATGTACTATAAGCTAGAGGAAAACTATCTCAGAAGTGAAGTCTGGGATTAAAAAAAAAGAGACGTAAAGGGACTGCCCTGGCAGTCCAGTGGTTTAGAATCCATGCTTCCAATACAGGGGGTGTGGGTTTGATCCTTGGTCAGGGAACTAAGATCCCACATGCCGCGTGGTGCGGCCAAAAAATTAAAATAAAAAAAAAGAGCAAAGTGGTAAATACATGGATAAATTTAAATGAACAATGACTTTATAAAAATAGTATCTTGTGAATTTTAAAAATATAGAGAATTAAAATCTATAATAATAATACATAAATCAGGAGGGATTAAAAGGAGTAAATTACTTTAAGGTCTTTGAATTATACAAGAGAAGAGTTAAGGTATTGATTAATTTTAAAGTTGAATAAGTTAAGGACACATATTATAGTTTTGGGAATAATACCAAAAGCATAGAAACAGTGTGTAACTTGTAAACTAGCAGAAAGAAAAAAATGGATGAATAAAAACATAATAGGGCTTCCCTGGTGGCGCAGTGGTTGAGAGTCTGCCTGCCGATGCAGGGGACGCGGGTTCGTGACCCGGTCCGGGAAGATCCCACATGCCGCGGAGCGGCTGGGCCCGTGAGCCATGGCCGCTGATCCTGCGCGTCCGGAGCCTGTGCTCCGCAACGGGAGAGGCCACAACAGTGAGAGGCCCGCTTACCGCAAAAAAAAGAAAAACAAGAACAAAAAACATAATAAATCCAAAAGAAGGCAAGAAAGGTAAAAGAAACAAGGAATAATCAGCCAATACAAAAAGTCAAGAACAAAGGAAGTCAGAATATCTACTCTTCAACCTGAAAGACCTCACAGGTCACTAAGCATCCAGGGCAGCCCCTTATGAAAGCAGAAAAGAATTCATCACGTAGTCTCCCAGGACTGAGACATCTCCATCTTCTCCCAAATCCCATCACACCTAGATTTCTCTGACTAGTGTGGAGAAAAATACTGTAAGCAAAATATTTACCATCTTCCTTGTGATTCTCATTTGGTATCTCCTTTCTTGCCACTTCCTGCATCTAAAAAAAAGTTTGAAAGTTTAGGAGAAGGGAGTCAATGGGCATTCAGACATGAGTTTAACTAGAACAGGGAGGTTCAGAATACTTTCCTATTAGTAAGCAAGTCCATCCTTGCAAACTAGGGGAAAAGATCTTCAAGCAAAGGTCCAGATTTAAGCTTATTTTAAAACAGTCACAATACAAAGAGATTCTAGAGTTGCTCTGGAGCAGATAAGGAGATACCTTGAAAAGACAAAATATCCTTAGATGGTAAAGGACATACCAAACAGTGAAATATTGTATTTTCTCTGCTTTAGATAACTCAGCATAGAAGTTAGATGGTACCACCTTTTCCAACTTATTTCTGCTTGAAGAACTCCCATACTTATTTTACCTCTAGTAAAGCTGAGTATCAACCATAGGAGCTACTGAGACTTTTTAATAGGCTGAAAATTAATCTAAGGCATAATTAAGCAAGGATTGATACAAAGTAGAAAGCTTTCTAGAGTTTGCTTTTTACAAAATCATCTTCAAGTATTCAGCATCTTTTTGGTAGTTATGCAGAGAAAGAAATCTTACTTCCTATTTCTTAAACTAAGAGGACATATAGTAGGCTATTCAATTTCTTCTTCTCTCGCACTTCAAGAAGTAATTTCAAAGTTTTTAATCTAAAAAGTGCTATTTAATGTTAACTGTAGATTATAGTATATTTTGTCTCCATTTCCTTTAAAAGAATACCAAATTTTTAAAAAAATGGTAATTGAAATAGTTTCTAAATTACCCAAGTAGAATCTCCAAAAACAAAGAAACCAACTAAATGTTAATCTGTCTTTTTATAAAATGAAGGTATTATAAATTCAACCTGAAATCTTACTATCTTTTTCTTTGTACAGTGTTGATTATCCAAACTGTGGATTAATCAGAGTCTTTCCTTCTCTTCTTTCTCCTTCTGGCTATTTTCAGCAAACGTATTGCTCATAATTTATCAATAAAAATGCAGACAAAAGGAGAAGTTGAAGTAGTCAATTCTGCTTCCTGCATCATATTCATTCATATAAATAAGTAATGGACTCCCACTAATTTTTTTCTCTAAAAACTTATTTTTAATTCTTCCCTCATCTTGCATGATCTCTATCTCTTCATTGCCCACAACTTCTATGCCATCTTTACCGCTTAACTTTTCTTTTTTTGTGTTTCAATGAAGAGGCAGTGTTGGGAGAGCCACCCCTGAGATGTTAAGATCCAGTAATTAAAAGGCAGAGGTAGAAAATGTAAAGAAGCCAGGTAACAGGAAATGGAGACATTGGTTAGAGAGGAGAAAACTGAAAACCAGACAAAACCTGTAACAGTTGTATCCCTGTTTGAGTGCCAAAATGCCTGGCATAAAATGTGCTAAAGTTATATGTATAAATATACTACATCTGATCAGGTACTGGGGGAGAGGGAAATTTCAAGAGAAATTAAGAAGAAGGCAAATATTTTGCATACTTCTGAAGTGAATATATAATAAACTTTGACACCAATTCAATTGGTGCCAATTAATAGAGAAGGCCCTTTGCATCCTGTCTTGTGCTTTCCTTTTAAAGTGTCTAACATGCCTTCATCAAAAAAGTCCTCTTAAGTCAGACAGAGAAAGACAATATCATATATAGCTTATATGTGGAGTCTTAAAAAATGATACAAATGAACTTATTTACAAAACAGAACTAGAGTCACAGATGTAGAAAACAAACTTAATGGTTACCAAGGGGGAAGGGGAGAGGGATAAATTGGGAGATTGGGATTGACATATACACACTACTATACACAAAACAGATAACTAATAAGAACCTGCTGTATAGCACAGGGAACTCTACTCAATACTCTGTAATGACCTATCAGGAAAAGAATCTAAAAAAGAGTGGATATATGTATATGTATAACTGATTCACTTTGCTGTACAGCAGAAACTAACACAATATTGTAAATCAACTACACACCAATAAAAATTAATTTAAAAAAGTCCTCTTAGACCTTCACAATAATTGAGAGTCCACTGGATTATTAGCATTAATCATTGATTAGTCAACAGATCAGCAGGAAAGTGAGTACATTACCTGTGTCCCCAGTGGCAAAGTGTCTAATTTCTGATCTGGTATACCATTGCCCTGGGTTACAGAAGTACTTGTTGGGGAATCCTTTATTTCCCAGTTAGGGAAGGGAATAAAAAGTCCTTTGTTTGAGCCTGTGTCAAAAGAAAAGGCATACAATGAAGCACTGACCAGACTTTAAAGGCAACATGTCATATGGAAAGATACTAGAAGAGAAGTCACAAGATTGAGAGTTAGTCCTGGTGCCGCTACTTGGAGACCATGTGAACTTGGACAAACTGCTTAACCTCTCTCAATCTCTCCACTTGTAAAACAGTGATGATAAAATCTAAATTTCCTATCTCTTAGAGTTGAGGTGAGGTTAAAACAAGACAATGGATATGAAATGGCTTCATAAATTATGAAATGCTCAAGAGAAATTAAGAAGGCAAATATTTTGCATACTTCTGAAGTGAATATATAATAAACTTTGACACCAATTCAACAATCTCCAGCTACAGGGGGAGATGGCTGGAAATAGACTCCTGACATCAGGCATCTCCAGGGCTTTAATCAACAGTCTGCAATGATTTGTCATTTTAAATCAGCTTCATCATTTCAAACCAGCTTCTTTCTGCCTTGATTTCCTTATTTGTTCAAAGAAAAAGACTAATCAGGACCTATTTCATAGAAACCAATGCCAAATCCTTAGGTTTCCCAGTATTTTTGCCTACCATTAGAGAAACAACTTTAAAAATAGAAAGGAAAAACAAACAAAAACTGTATCCTATCCTGGCCACCTCAAAAAGAGTTTGTTAGGATTTCTATTAGATTGTAACACTTGTACAAAAGTTTTTGCATATCCTTGATCAATACTTATTAATTGCAGAATTCTGGGATTTGGGGTCTTCTGGGAGACCCATGGATGAAAATAAGAGGTTTTTGTTTAGGGAGGTTTTTTTCTCTAGTAGGATTGGATAAGAATTAAGATAGTTTCCAAAGTTTGGGCCTTAGTCAAACAGTGTGCTCTTCTGCTAGTTCCCATGTTCAGGCTCTGGCAACAGAAAGCTACTATAAGGCAGGGCAACTGAGAATACAGAGTGAGAATAAAGCCAGCCTTTTGAAAATCCAGCCCTTTAGTCCATTTGGAGCTCTAAAATGCTTCTTATTTCTGAGTTGCCTTTTGGGAATGAAATGTCCTACTACTTCAATACAAGATGTTCTTCCACCCTTGTACTTGACAGAACTATATTTCTCAAAGTGACATAAGCTGTCAAAGTTTATGTTCTGTGGTTCCTTTGCAGTAGCAACACAGGAAAAAAAAAAAAACAAAGGTGAAGCAGAAATTGCTGATTTTAACCTGATTCTTAGTAGAAAATTAGAATGGTTAGTAAGCTGTGACTTTGGGTTCAAGGCTCCTCTTAACCCTTTCCTACAGAACAATACAAACTTCCCAGGTGTCCAAGACCCAGCTCCATCCTGGTTTTTGTTCTACCCTGCTAATGCTCTTTTTTAGATTCACAGGTTCTTTTTCTTTCAACCTACCTCTTGGTTCAAACAAATCCCCCAAGGTCCAAACTCTTTGCTGGATGCTATCATACCTTCTCTTTGGTGTCAGCTGTCTCCCAAATCTGGCTGACTTTAAATCTAAATATCTTAACTCTGATCTGTCGTTTCATGTCCAGACTTAAGTTTTTTGAACTGCCCCCCAAAGTGTGCCCTATAGACAACTAAAAAGTCAGTATTTTCTTTTTTTGTGTGTGTGGGATTTTAATTCCCCAACCAGGGACTGAATCTGGGCCCAGCAGTGAAAGTGCTGAGTCCTAACCACTGGACCACCAGAGAATTCCCAATTATTTTCTAAATCGAACTCATAATCTTCACTTCCAGGTCTACTTCTGCTGATGGTCCTCACCTCCATCCCTAACCCTCGTCTTAATACTGGCATTCCTATTCACCCGATCCCTCAAGATAGAAACTTGTTCTTTGATGTTCTCTCTCTCATCTCAAATGTCAATCAATTATCAAATTCTATAGAATCACTTTTTTTGGTGGGGGGAATCTTTATTTTAATTGAGGTATAATGTACATGCCATGTAAGTCACCCTTTTACAGAATACAATTCAGTGATTTTTACTGTATTCACAAAGTTGTACAACCATCACCACCTTCACTTTCATCACCCCAAAACAAACCAAATTAACTGTCACTCTCAATTCTCTCCTCCCCACCAGCCCCTAGCAAACATCAAATAGGATTTGCTTATTCTGGACATTTCATGTAGATGGAATAATATGTTTGACCTTTTGTATCTGGTTTCTGTTAAGTAGCATGATGCTTTCAAGATAAATATTGTAGCATGTATCAGTACTTCAATCATTTTTAGGCTGAAAAATATGCCTTATATAGATATGCCATTATTTTGTTTCTCAATTCATCAGTTGATAGACTTTTCAGCTATTATGGATAATGCTGATTTCATTCCTGTACAAGTCTTTGTGTGACATATGTTTTCATTTATCTTGGGTATATATCTAGGAGTGGAATTGCTGGATCAAATGGTAACTCTAACTTTTTGAGGAACTTCTAAATTGTTTTCCAAGAAGCTATACCATTTTCCTTTCCCACCAGAAATGTATGAGGGTTCCAATTTTTCCACATCTTTGCTGTCACTTGTTATCTGTTCTTTTGATTCTAGCCATCCTAGTGGGTGTGAAATGGTATCTTCCTTGTGGTTTTGATTTGCATTTCCCTGATGGCTAGTGATGTTGAATATCTTTCATGTGCTTGTTGGCTAGTTGCATAACTTCTTTAGAGAAATGTCTATTCAATCTTTTGCCCATTTTCTAATTGGGTTGTTTGTCTTTTTGTTATTGATTTGTAAGAGTTTTTTGTATAGAATGGATACTAGACCCTTGTCAGATATATGATTTGCAAATATTGTCTCCCATTCTGTGGGTTGCTTTTTTACTTTCTTTGTTTTTTTAATTAATTTATTATTATTATTATTATTTTGGCCACACCTCGCGGCATGAGGGATCTTGTAAGTTCCCCAACCAGGGATGGAACCCATGCTCCCTCCAGTGGAAGCATGAAGTCCTAACCACTGGACTGCCAGGGAATTCCCCAGCTTTTTTAACTTTCTTGATAGTGTCCTTTGAAACACAAAAGTTTTAAATTTTTATAAAGTGTGACTCATCTATTTTTTCTTTGGTTGTTACACTTTTGGTGTCATATTCAAGATATAGGCTCACTCCTGAAAAAGATAAACTGACACCTTGCTCTGCTACATTATGACTATGCATGTCATGTACCACAGTCAGGAAAAATCAGGAAAAAGAAACAATTTGCATTCTGAGATAATTTTTTTCTTATCTTATACTTCAATTTATTTTCTTCTTTTTCTTCAGATGTAAAATATATCCAACACTTAATTCCAAAAGCAAATATATTTATGACATTGTTGTCCAGCCCAGGTTTTTATACCCATATAACCAATGTGATAGGACCATAATTCATTATCTTTTTACCACTGAAAATTGTTTTATATTTTTAATGACAGAGAAATGGCTTTATAATGCTGATGCTGGTGGCAAAGAACTAATAGTTGGCTACTTCAATTACCAGTAATCTTATATGGATGAGGCCCTGCTTCACACATTTGGCCAAAAACCTTGCAACCCATCTGAGGTAGAAACAGAGATGCACTACCCAGATCCCTTTCAAGGAGGACTTGATTTACTCTTCAGAGTGTGTCTCAGCTACAGAGAACTACCTCCTGAAGTCATGCCCTTCCAGAGGCAGTCCATATGCAGTGACCAAATGGGGCCCAGGGGCAGTCCTTGCTCTAGAGCTGTCCCTCTGCTCAACTCTCCTTCCTCCCCTTCCTTTCGATATTGATCTCTAATAAACATCTTGTACCCTAGATTCCACTGAGATAAAATTTTGAGAGCAGAAATAATGGGTCTAACACTAGCCTCCAAAATAAATGAAGGGGACTTCCCTGGTGGTCCAATGGTTAAGACTCCGCGCTCCCAATGCAGGGGGCCCAGGTTCGATCCCTGGTCACGGAACTAGATTCCCATGCTGCAACTAAGAGTCCGCCACAGCTAAAGATCCCGCACGTGGCAATGAAGATCCTGCGTGCTGCAACTAAGACCCAGTCCAGCCAAATAAATAAAGAAATATTTAAAACAAAACAAAAAACCCCAAAATAAATGAAGATTTGCTATTTCCTTTAAATTGCTTATCCCCAATGAGGACAACTTAATCCCCGACTTTTGAAATAATATATATGATATATATTATCATATATTATTAGTATATATAAATTATAATAAATATTATAGTGTATATAATATATATTAATATATGATAGCCATTGTAGATATGATAATAATGAAAGGAAATTATAGTTTTTCCCATCATGAACAGACTGCCTAAGTAACCTTGTGTTTTTCCGCCTTAAATACCTGATATGTATTTCATTCAAAATTCAACTCTTTGAAGTTTGTACTCCCTAGCAAAACATTGCAGGTAAAAACACTTAATGTTTTATCTCCAAGTTTTCTTTTCATATCCTCAAGGATTTAATCAATCTGTACCTCCTAATTTGCATTCACACTGCTATTATTGCCCTATGTCAGGACATGTCCTTATTATCTCCCATTGGGACTACTGTTCCAATTTAGAGTTATCTCTCTGTCACACATTTAATCATGCTTACCACCTAAAACACATTTGCTACCCATTTTCAAGAGAATAAAATGAAAATGTTTAGTAAAGAGGCCCTTTGCAACTTGGCTTTAGTCAAGCACCTTAGCTCCAGTCACAAGCTGAGTCAATTTCCTAATCTGTCACACCTGTTTTTTCTACTTCTCTATGCACTTAACACCCAACTATGCCCAATGAATTCTATTTGAATGCCCAACCTAAATGTCTCCTTTTTGTGAAGTCTTTTCCCAGGTCCCCAGTCAGTACTAACTGCTAGTGCCTCTCCCCCATAGTTCTTTATCTCTATCACAGTCGAACTCATGTCTCAGCCTGACTTGTAACCTAATAGCTATGATAAATCTCTGGTGTGGGAGTATCTGAAGATCTGACACTGTTGTGTCATTTCCTAATGTGCCTAGCCTCTAACACAAGATTTTCCAGTAGATATACACTTGTTCGCTAAATTGCTCTCACATCCATTGTGTCAGAGATTGACAGTTGCCCTCCACTATATCCTTTATTCACCTCTTAGAACCCCCAATAACATCCCTAGACTGCCAACATCTGGATTTCTATATGAGGGAGAAATGAACTTCTATCTGCCACAAAACCTTTCCTCATTTGCTCCTAGCACACCCTAAGCCTCTATAGCATATGCCTATCTACATTAGTGTTTCTCAAACTCAACATCCTCATAAACTCTGAAATATGAATCCAGTTTGAGAAACTTCAATTTAAGAAACTCAGAGTATAAAAAGGTATTTTAAAAAGCAGATTATATTGGGTGACAGTTTGCAAATTTCTCACAAAACTAAACACTTGGTATTTACCCAAAGGAATTGAAAGCTTATGTCCATACAAACACCTGCAAATAGATGTCTATAGCAGCTTTTTTCATAATTGCCCAAACCTGGGAACAATCAAGATGTTTTTCAGTAGGTGAATGGATAAACAATTATTCCGGATAATAATAATGGAATATTATTAAGCACTAAAAAGAAAGTAGCTACCAAGCCATGAAAAAATACAAAGGAAACTTCAATGCATATTACTAAGTAGATAAAGCCAATCTGAAAAGGCTACATACTGTACGATTCCAACTATATGACATTCTGGAAAAGGCAAAACTGTGGGGACAGGGGAAGATGGCAGAGTAAGAAGCATCTGGCATCTGTCTCCCACCTAGGCAACAACTGCACTGGCAGAATTCTGTCATAACTATTTTGGAATTCTGGGGTCTACTGAAGACTTGCAACTTCTGGGGGAAGACGTGGAAGGTAAATTAGGGTTAATTTTGCTTAATTCAGTTCTTAGCAAAGTAGCAGCTACCCATCACTCATTCCTCATACAAAAGAATGAAGCTGGACCCTTACCTAACACATACACAAAAATTAACTCAGAATGGACCAAAGACCTAAATGTAACACCTTAAACTATAAAACTCTTAGAAGAAAACATAGGGAAAATGCTTCATGACACTGGATTTGGCAATGTGACACCAAAAGCAAAGCAACAAAAGAAAAAATAGACAAATTGAACATCATGAAAAATTAAGGGGCTTCCCTGGTGGCACAGTGGTTAAGAATCCGCCTGCCAATGCAGGGGACACAGGTTCGAGCCCTGGTCCAGAAAGATCCCACATGCCGCGGAGCAACTAAGCCTGTGTGCCACAACTGTTGAGCCTGCACTCTAGAGCCCACGAGCCACAACTACTGAGCCCACACACCACAACTACTGAAGCCCGCGTGCCTAGAGCCCATGCTCCGCAACGAGAAGCCACCGCAATGAGAAGCCCACGCACTGCTACGAAGAGTAGCCCCTGCTCGCAGCAACTAGAGAAAGCCCACACGCAGCAACAAAGACCCAACGAAGCCAAAAATAAATAAAATAAATAAATTTATTTTAAAAAATTAAAAATTTTGTGCCTCTAAAAACAATATCCACAGAGTAACAAGGCAACCCACAGAATGGGAGAAAATATTTGCAAATCATATATCTGATAAGGGATTAATAGCTAGAATATATAGAGAACTGCTAACACTCAGCAACAAGAAAACAAACAACCTGATTCAATAGCAAAGGACCTGAATAGACATTTCTCCAAACGAAGATATACAAATGGCCAATAAATACACACAAAAAAATACTCAACATCACTGATCATTAGGGAAATACAAATTTAAAAATACAAGGTACCACCTCACACCCATTAGGATGGCTACTGTCAAAAAACCAGAAAATAACAAACGTTGGGAAGGATGTAGAGAAATCAGAACTCTTGTGCATTGTTCGTGGGAATATAAAATGGTACAGCTGCTATGGACAACAGTATGGCAGTTCCTAAAAAAAATTAAAAATAAAATTACTATATGATCCAGTAATTTCAGTTTTGGGTGCAAACCCCAAAGAAGTGAAAGCAGGGTCTTGAGAGATATTTGTATACCCATGTTCATAGCAGCATTATTCACAATAGCTAAAACATGGGAGCAACCCAAGTGTCCATCAACAAGTGAATGGATAAACAAAATGTGCCACAACTAACTGCACTCTAGAGCCCGTGCTCTGCAACAAGAGAAGCCACCACAACAAGAAGCCCAGGCACCGCAATGAAGAGTAGCCCCCACTTGCCGCAACTAGAGAAAGCCTGTGAGCAGAAACAAAGACCCAACGCAGCCAAAAATAAATTAATAAAAATAAATAAATCTATTAAAAAATATATGGAGATGGTAAAAAGATCAGTGGTTGCCAGGTGTCAGAAGGGGAGAAAGGGATAGCTAGGTGAGCACAGAGTATAGGGCAGTGAAACTATTCTGTGTGCCACTAAAATGGCAGATACATGTTATTATACATTTGCCAAATCCATAGAATGTACAACAGTAAGAATGAACCCTAAAGTAAACTAAGGACTTTGGGTGATGATGTGTCACTGTAGATTCATCACTTCTAACAAAAGTACCACTCTGATGCCTGATGTTGGTAGTGGGGGAGGCCTTGCATGTGTGGAGGCAGGAGGCATATGGGAACTCTGTACTTCTGTTCAGTTTTGCTGTAAATCTAAAGCTGATCTAAAAAACATTCTATTTTTAAATAGCAGACTAATACTGCAAGAGTATTTTTGCTTTTACATCTTTTAAATATTTTTCATAACTGCATCAAACAAAAGCACAAAATTAAAGGGTCTCACATTGCCTATGGACCTCTAAGATATATCCCTGGACTAGGAGTCCACAACCCTGAGTTCGAGGAATACTGATCTGTATCATTCATTTGACGTTTTCATATGCACTGCCTGAAATTGTGTTACTTAGCTCTTTCATGTTTGTCTCATTATCCTAATTATGTTGCAAGTGATTCAGGGAATGGCTACATTTTCTATTTCCAGAATATATGTTCTAGAAGATAAATTATGTGAGTCTACAAAAAAAGGAAAAGAATTTTGGTTGAGAAATCAAAAAATTTCACTAAAAAGAATGGACTTTGAGTAGGGTCATAAAGAAAGATCAGGATTTTGATTCAAGCATTCCAAGCAGAGGGGACAGCATTAGTTCAGGGGCAGAAGAGAGAAAAAGGAAGAACTATATGAGAAGGAGGGAGTGGTTTGGTTTGATTGAAGCATTGGATACTGTAGTTGAGAAACAGGAGATAAGGTTTCAGGGTAGGTTGAAGAGATAACCTGCAGCCACTGTTTAAAGAAGCCCTGTGGGTCAGATTAAGGACTCTTAATTCAGTAGGTGAGTGGGAGTCATGCAAGTTTTTGAGCAGGCAAGTATAATAATCACAGCTGAGTTTTAAGAGAATGAAAGAAGAAACTGGGAGGCAGCATGGTGTAATGTTTAAGAGGACTTTGATGACAGATGGACTAGAGTTTGCATCCCAGCTCTACCACTTACTGTATAATTAGAGCAAGTTATTTCACCTCTTTGGGCCACAGTTTCCTCACATGTAAAACAAGGATAATTATAACCACCTTCAAGATTGTTGTGAGGATTAAATGAGACAATACACAGGGCCTAGCCCAGAGTCTATACTCAGTAAATGATAGCTATTAGGCATGCCTGTTAAGAGACTATTAGAAAAGGGAAAAGGCTTGTTAATTGTGAATCATAGTGTAAGGTATGAACATTCAGCTGGACTTTAGGGGAGGGGCAGCATCAACCCCCGCTCTAGTTCTGAGCCTCAGCAATGGGAAAGTGGTGGTAACACTAATGAAACCCTAAGAGCTGTTTAGGGCTGGAGGAAAGGGGTTCATTTGGTTTTCTAACATGTTTAGCTTGAGGGGCTGGAAAATTATTCAGTGGTGATTCCAAGTGTATATTAATAATTGGTCAACAGAAATGGGGGACTGGTGCAGAGAAACTGGTACAAGTTGTCAAAGCTAGACCAACATATTTAAGAGTCATCTACAGGGAGGAAATAAAGCAAGCTGTGGAAATAGATGAGATCAATAGGGCAAAGAGTAGAGAAAGAAGAGAGTCTGAAGGCATAGTCTAGGTATGCTTATTTTAGGGGTATGGGAAAAGACAGAGGGAACTTTGAAAGAGTCAAAGATTATGTGGTTAGGAGACTAGGATGAGGATCCATTACAGTGAGTTTCCCTGCCATCCTAAATGATTGGTAGAAAGCACTGTTTTGAACAATTGAGCTAGTGGGAAATATTTTTCAGAAAGTTTTCTCCTAGCCTGTGGCACAACCATTAACGTGGTATAACCACTTTAGTCATGTTGGATTACCAACAGTGCTTACAGGCAACACTCCCCAGGGATCTAGCACAAACATAATTTTCAGGGGAAAGCAAAGCTCTTTAACGTTTCAACATGGCAAAATAAATTTTACATTAAAAAAAATTCCAGCAACAGCTGGAGCTTCCAAGAACCTTTAGAAATAGGCCCTGTGTCTAGTAAAGCAGTTTGTTCTCAGTAAAGACCGTGCACTTTAATATGTTATAATTCATAGAGTGACTCTGTGTGTGCTAATGATGTAATATGATATAAATGAAGTTTAACTCAGCTCATACAAATAAAGGCAGTCAAATTATGTTTCAGTGTATCTTTGTCTTTCTGGAAATGGATATATAAATGCTTGTACCTAGAAAAAAACCAAGAAAGCTATATACCAAATTAACTGGGATTCTCTTTAGGGGACAGGCTTCTGAGTGATTAAAATATTGTTCTTCATGCTTTTCAGTATTTTCCAAAATTATTACAATAGAATTTCATCAATTTTGAAATATAAAAAATGCTATTTAAGATGAAGTAGAGCAATCCATGGTCCATGACTTACATGTGCTGAGACTTCCAAGAAAGGAAAATAAAAATCATACCTCACTATGGCTTATTTTACCATGAAATACTGTGAAAATAACTTGTCAATTAATGTCTACATAGATAGATAAGAAGTCAGGAAATAAAATATTGTATGTTACAAACTGAAAACCCTTAATGTCTAAACTGCATAGTCAATCTATTAGTTATTGTTGAGATTTTAAGGATTAATTTTTAGAGTTTGTATATAATTCAATAGACCCTTCAAAGGGACAGAGGCCTTGATACAAAAGAAAGTTTTCTCAATTAAAAGGTCATCTGATGAGTACCAAATTAATCTATAAGGGCACATTGAATGCAATTCCTCCAGTGGAAAGCTTTCTCCTAGCCTGTGGCATGACCATTAATGTGGCATAACCACTTTATTCACGTTGGATTACCAATAGTGTGTATGGGCAACAATCCCCAAGAATATAGCGCAAACACAAGAGATTCTGTAGCTGCAAAGGTTCAAGGTGGAGAAGTCCAGAAGGCTAATGGTGTCAGCTGCATTGATGCAGATGAGTCCTGAGTCTCTGGTTAATGAATCCTGTGGAGATGGGTAATGCAATTTTCAGGATGGCCTAATGATATAAAGTGATGTAAGTGAAATTGAACTGAGTACAGCTTGTGCACTTTGATGGGTTTTGGCTTAGGCCTACTCAGTAAATAGGGCCCTTCTGGCAGTGAAAGAAAAGAGGAAAAATACAAGCCAGTAAATTTTGTGCTTTCTTCAAATGTGGTTATTTCTCAACTATTTTGTCTTCATCCTACTCAAGATTGGCCATGAAAACAGAAACAACTAATGTTTTAATCGTTTTGTGATCAGAAAGGGAAAACTTACCAGTTTCAATCCTGTCATCAACATCAGTGCTGACTTTTGATGCAGTGCTCTCATTTGCTACACAGTTTTTCACTGTCTTCTCCCTAGAGCTACCACATTGAATAATTTATTTAAAACTCAAAAGAAGCTTCTGAGAGCACCAGTAAAGGCTATTTAGAAAACATTATTTCAGGGTGATCAGATTTCTTTTTTCAAATGCTCTAGAACATATTATTTTCACAAATATTTCAGTTAAAGCTATTTTTTTTAAAGTCATATTTTTATTGGGAATAATGAGAGAGAAAGACACTCTAGTTCAGCTTTTAAAGCATGAAAGCCAGAAAGTTCAGAACTTACTCTGTTTTCTTGACACAAACTTAGGTCTGGGTGATTGAGGGAATAGTATTTCATACTATAAATAATAATATTTTCTTTTGTATCAAAAAACTCATAGTTAGGACACAGAAAAGAAGGTTCTTCTACCAAGAATTATAAGGGAGACAACTATAGCCATTAGTTTGAAAAAGAGACAAGAAAGGCAAGTGTTTGCACTTGGTTGATATAGTATAGTAAGATTGGGAAGTACAGATTGGGAAATACAGTAAGTACAGAGAGCCTAGACTATAAGCCAGGCACTTTACACCCACCATTTCATTTAATCATAAAAGATCTCCTATTAATCTATTATCACCATTTTATAGGTTGGGGGACCTGGGACTCAGAAAGGCTTTAAAAAAAAACCTTCACCCAAGGTTGAAGAGCTTATAAAGTATTAATGTTAATACCAGGCACTTGAGCAACATTTTACCTCTGCTTTTGCAGTCACTATAAGGTAACTAAACAGAAATATAGTGGTGAAAATTATTTGCCTCACTAGTAAGTTTATTCAGTTATACATTAACTCATCTTTGGATTTCTATAGTAAACAAGGTACCCCAATGCATATAAAATAGGAATTAATTTACAAAGTACATATACAAATAATTTTTAAGACATATTCCATTTCTTTCTACAGCAGGGTGAATTTTAGTCTATGTAAATTAACCTTAATAAACTTGACTTTAAAAAAAAGGGAGCTTAAAAAAATAGGGAACTAAGGCTGCTCTCTGAGGATTACATTATAAAATATATAATGGATCAGAGCAGAGACAGGCAAAGTCAGTGGAAACGAGCAAGATCCCAGGCCAACAGGCACTGACTTCATTCATTCATCATTCAACAAATTATTCCTTAGCACCTTATATGGGCCAGACATTGTTCTAGGCACTAGGGATACTGCAATAAACAAGACAAGCAAGGTCTTTGTTCTCATGGAGCTTATGGTCTAGTGGAGGGGAAAGACAATAAAGAAGTAAACAAATAAAAACCATTCTGGGGAAGAATATTTAATGTTGTGTGGATATTTTCATATTTTATCAAATTAAAAAAGGTATGTATAGGAAGAAAATTACTATAAAATAAATGTAATATATTTATTATTTTATATTTACATATTGATTATATAATATATAATGTTATATATTGTTATAATATATAAACATGCACACACAAAACACACACACACACACACACACACACACACACACATACATATACCTAAGACTAAGAGGATATTTACCATAATATAATTAGTATTTATTTCTGGGTAGTGGGATTATGAGTGGCTTATTCCTTGTTTTTTTTCTCTACTTTCCATATTCTCAACAATAAACCCACATTACTTTTACCATCAGAAAAAAGTACTAATAGATATATCTACATGTGTATATAGGTACACAGATGTCTGGAAGGATGCATACCAAACATTACTAGTAGTTAACTCGGTAGCAAAATATGGGGTGATTTTGACTTTTTTTCCCTGTACTTCTGTATTATTTAAATTGTTTATAATAAACTTCTATTTTTCAAAAATAATAAAGCAACTTTTTTCAAAAGCATGAGTTTTGGGGTAGAAAATATGATACCTTACTTTGATAGAATTTTGGTAATAAGAAATAGAAAAAAATCTACCATTCAGATACTTTAGAGCTTAAAGGTCCATTTACTTTTGGTTTTGTACAGAAATGCTTCCCTTATCATTCTTTAACAAATTTATCTCTAACGACCCTGCCCATGGTAACGTAATCCTCCTAATTCAATGGGAAAAGACCATGTACTGATTTATAACTCTACCAAGAAAGGGTTGGTATACACTTATGGGGATGATAAGTAATACCATAATATCCCTATCTATAAACTTTGAACAACACCTTTAGAGAATGTACAACGATTATATCCAAAGAAGACCCAATAGTTCAAGAAAGCAGAAATGTTCCACTGAGGGCCAGATTCTCACCCCATATAAATCTCAAAATGTTGCATAGATACTTTCATTTCTGATCTGAGGATTCTTACAACTTGTAGAGATTTCTGCTGCAAAATGAAGAAAGTTAAGCAGGAATTCACTATTCTCTGTCCAGAACCAAACTAAAAAATTTTTTTGTAAAAACTCTTCTTACCTTTTTTCCACCTCTAAAAGAAAATTTTCATTGTTACCCAACTGACTAAAATGCAGCTTGGCAGCCTTTCTCTCACTTTCTCGTACGGCTCGGTCATCTAGAGGCAAAAACCGTGGTCTGAGCATGTTTCTTTTTGGAGTAAACAGTAATGGGTCAGAAAAGCATATTCACAGAGTAAAAACTAAAGATCAGTCTCATCTTTTGTTAGAGATGGGTCACAGAATAATGCTATTATGTTGTCACTGGAGCACTAGTAACTCAGGGAGACTACAGGGACACCATAGCAACAACTGCCACATAAGTGTAACTACCTCTGCAGCAAAGTACAGCTTGGGCAGCAAACAATCCAAATGGCCTAATCTTAAGGCTGAAAGTTACACCATTTCTGAAAGACTTTTCTTAGTTCCTCTATAATAACTTTCCCAGGGGCATGTAACATAGAAGTTTATATCAATAAGAAATGTATACTCAACAATAAAATTATAAAGAAATACAGACTAACTCATTTGAAGGAATATTTATTGTTCCTTGACAACTAAGCCCCAAAGAGTTGTTGTATTCATTTTCTATTGCTAATTCAGTTACAAAGTTGGGGCACCTGGAAAAATAAATCTCAACCTGGAAACTTTTTGTTGGGGAGGAAGTGGTGATGAAACCATCAACTGAAGAAAACTAAAGCTGGAAGTAACTGATAAAATCATAGATTGTCATTCAATAAACAATAAAAGGACTCGTCATACATCCTGCCAAAACAAAAGAGTTACATAAATATTGACTAATAAACAAATATATCCTGCCAGTGCATACTCTGGGCCAACATCCAAAAGGTTAGGAGGCAGCTGGTTTAAAGTAAGATTCTGGGGCAAAGAACAGGGGAGGAGGGTCTCACCCAGTTTCTCCAGAGTTTGTAGCGTGTACACAGCAAAGAGCCTATAATCTGTATCTTTCCTGACAACAGGATTGAGTCTCAAATCTAGTTCTTTGAGGAAGGGTAAAGGCTGTAGGCGGGACACCTCCACTAAGGAAGGAATGTTGTTATAATATAAATTCAAGTCTTGGAGTGAACATAAATACTGGATGCCCTGCAAGGAAAAGACTACATTGTGAAACTGCACATTGGGAAGCACTAGGAATCTCACAGATAAAGACGGAAATACAACTATTACTTTCCATCCTTAAACAGTTACCTGAGACACCCATGAGAAAGGCAGGGTTGAAATTCCCATTTAGTTGCCTGAGAATAAGAATGCTGCAGCCCATGGGCACTGGATGTGCTATACATTAAATAATTCATACATATCATACATTTCCTCCTTTATAAGCTCTGACATCCAAATATCTGCGGTCAGTTCTCTACTTCTGTTGCCCCCCATCACTCTCCCAATCCAATCCTTCTCAGTGGTAGCCAGGCCAAGTCACTTATGTACTTCTCTCACCCTTGCTATAACCACTCTCCTGACCCCAGGAGTACCTCAATTTAAAAGAGGGAGGGAGGGAGGCAAAAGAAAGATGGTTCTGGGGAGAACGGCAGGGAAAAAAATTAAGTGTGTATGTATATGTTCTTATATCTCAAGACCTCACTTTTAGGGTGAATGGACTATATGGCAAAACAAAACAATGTGATCTCCAAGTCTTCCCTCCTGGACCAGTCAAGAGCCCCTTTTGTCCTTGTTTTCCCCTTCAGAGTTACTGCCACCCTACAAGCTCCCCATCCTCCAATCAGTCAGTTCTCCTTGGTAGAAATGTTCTGCCTTCTTCTGTTCTATTTCTGTGGACTTAGCAACCCCACCCCCCTCCCCCCACATCTCTAGCAACAGTACAATCAGAACTGGGACACTGGAGAAGAAAAGCCACAATTTTTTTCCTTTGCTAAAACTTACTATTGAAAATAATTGTTAAATTTTCATGTATTTGGCTAGTTAGGTGCTTGTGCCCAACACTAAATTTCAGGACAATATTTCAAAACATGTACATATATGTATAATCACATACTGTTAGTAGTAAAAATGGTTACCATAAAAGGAACTCTGTCATTGAGAGTTATTTCAGAAAGGTAAAATTATTTTCCATCATGTATTTATAAAATAATGTTTTTATTCTCCTCTCATTTAAAATTAACCTTTTTATAATTGCAGGAAGTTTAGAAAACTCAAAGATATATTCAAAATATTTCTGAATAGAACACTGTTTACAGTTGGATGCATTTCTTTCTGGCTTTTTTCAGCTCCACTAACTTCTACATTGTGAAAGGGTCAATGGTTGGGAATATTTATCAGTGCTTTTGGCCTCACTCTCAGGGCAGTACACCATTAGGACTGTCTTTAAATGTGTCTGATGTCCCAGCTCAAGTAATCTTTTAATGTCTCATTGTAAAAGTCAAGGAAACAATTCTTATCCTCCTCTCATGTTTCCCAGTTGGCATAAATTCATGTATTCCCCAACACTACACTAGAACTAAACACAAAACATTTCTCCCCTGGGAAAATTAAGCAAAATGATTCAGAACTGCTAGAGATGAATACATGCAGATAAATCATAGATGCAAAAAAATTTGTAAAACTAACATTTATTAAGTACTTCCTATATGCCAAACACTACAGGAGTCTTATATATGTAATACTTGATTACACGTGCTAATTTGATTAATCTTCACAACAGTTTTCAGCCAATTTACAGAAATGGAACAAAAGAGAGTAAAAAAGCAAATGACAGCAATGTTCACTCAATTTTTTTTAGTCTGAAAAGAGCAATCAGATAAAAATACATATGAGGAGACCTAAATAACTCTGTACTAATACTTTCTGAAATTTGTGGGCCAAATACAAAGGGCTGTTATCAAAGAGTCTAAAGACCTAGTTCAACTTGGAATTTCTGCTTTTAGAATCCTAGTTGGAAATTTGATCTAGCTTGGATTTCTTCTTTTGGGGCCCTTAGTTTTAGACCTTGAGATTGGGTCTAATTTGTGTTGTTGAACAAGTTTCCCCTAAGAAATGCAAAACTGGAGGAATAATCCAGATCATTAACCAATCCTGGATAGAATCTGTCTTTCACCTTCAGTCTTGCACAAAAGGGCTTTATCAAGACAGCCCCATAGCTGGGCAAAAAGGGAACCGTGGAAGAAATACCATTTGGGGGTCTATGCAAAGAAAATAAAACTTCCATCTCTGTGTGTGTGGGCATTTATATTTGTAGAGCTCTTTCTGTGCGTTTGCTAATCCTCACACTTTCTGCTTAAGCATGCTCCCACCTACTTTCCTAAACTGCCCTCTGCACCACCACCTCCTGGCATGGAAATTTTTGTTTTTAAGACCATCATTTCCTCCCCCTCCTAGAAAAAACTCACAGTAGCAACTTAGGCCATGCACCAACATCATCAGAATCCCCTGGGAATGCCCTGGACCCACCACAGATTTATGAACTTAGAGTCTCTCTCAGAATAGGGACTAAGACTCTGTACTTTTATTATTATTATATATTTATTTTATTTTATTTTATTTTTTTGGCCATGCCGCATGGCTTGAAGAATCTTAGTTCCCTGATGAGGGATTGAACCCGAGCCCTCAGCAGTGAAAGCAGAGTCCTAATTACTGGACCACCAGGGAATTCCCAAGAATCTGTACTTTTAACAGTGCTCCTCATAATTTTTTTAACACACATTAAAAATTGTACTATTGCCCTAGGCAGTGATAGTTTAATATAGTTTTCTCTCAGTATAAAAGGAATTTCTTCCCAATATTTTATAATAAAAAAATGTCAAACATAAAAGAATTTCACAGTGAATAGTAAAATTTAGTTTGGAAACATTTAAAAGGAAGATGCTATATTCCCCAGGCTGATATTATCTACCTTTTATTTCTTCTCATCAAAAAAATAAACTGACTGGTCATAGAATATAGAACTTACCTTCAGGCTAGTGATCAAATTTCTTGATAAATCTAAGGATCGGAGACTTTTAAAATTTCTGAAGGCATCACCAATGGAATGGATTTTTCCAGCATAAGATCCCTGCAATGAAAGAGACTCCACCAGTTCTGAAAAGAGATCATCAGTAGATATATTATGATCTTGGCTTGGATAAAGAGCAGAGTCACTGAAAACAGGCCTTCCTTCCTCCCGTATCTCATCTGTAAAAGATCCTACATTCAAGGCTCATAAGATCAGATCATCCTTTTAAAAGCATCAATATGGGGCTTCCCGGTGGCACAGTGGTTGAGAGTCCACCTGACGATGCAGGGGACATGGGTTCGTACCCCGGTCCGGGAAGATCCCACATGCCATGGAGCGGCTGGGCCCGTGAGCCATGGCCGCTGAGCCTGTGCATCCGGAGCCTGTGCTCCTCAACGGGAGAGGCCACAACAGTGAGAGGCCCGCGCAAAAAAAGCATCAATATGGTCTTACGCAGTGACGCGAAGCCTTGGTTTTACAGAACCCTTGAGTTCTCTAATTACCCTGAAGGATGTAGTAAAAGTCTCCAAAAGTTCTCAAAACAAACAAATTCAGCAATCCCACTGTGAGGATTTAGTCCTATAGATAATACTCACAACATTTTGCCAGGATATATAATGTAGACCAGAAGGATGTCAATCACAGGAAAGTTTTAGGAGGAAGGAAGGGAGGGAGGGAGGGAGGAAAAGGAGAAAAAGAAAACTGTCAAAGAGCCCATCAGGAGAAGAGTAGAACTAGATGGCCTAGGCAGCAGTTCATTGATACAATGGACAATGTACTAGATCTGTGACCTTGTACAAGTCACTTAACTTCTCTGTGCATCGGTTTCCTTATCTGTAAAATGGAGATAATAGTACTTACCTCACAAGATGTTGTAGGGATTAAATGAATATATATATATGTGTGTGTGTGTATATAAAGATATATACATATATATGTGTGTGTATACAAAACTTAGAGTAGTGCCTGACACATGGTGCTATATACATGTTAATTATTGTTATGCAGTCATTAAAAAGAATGAGGTAGATTTGTAGATGCTCATATGGAAAGATCTCCAAGACATTAAGTGAGGGAAAAGTATGACTCTGTGTCTGGGTGTGTGATTGTGTTTTAAAGAATATATATGTGTGTGTGTATGTAGGTATGTGGGTATATGTGTATATATATATATATATTATATATATATATACACACACATACATATGTACATGCATACATATATGTCAACTAGACTTCTAACAGCACTGAAAAGAGGAGAATCTCAAAACTGCCAATAGGAGCTCACTGGCAAGTGTGGTGGGCCAAAATGACAACAGCAACCAAAACTGGAAGGAGTTTCTGCAGAATCCCATTTGCAGGTGACTGCCAGGGGATTGCATTGAAATAAGCTCTTAAGGTGCTGGAGCAGTCTGGAGCAGTCTAGGACCTATAAACTATAAAAAGTATGAAACTGAAGATCCCTTTCAAGGCAAGACTCATCCCTGAGAGAAATCAGTGGGAGTAGAATCCACATTGAAGGGGATAGAGACAATAGGTTCAAAAGAAAGAGAAGGTCCAGATACAAGTCAGGGAGGGAGGCAGAGATGGCAGTTCTCCGCAAGCTTAAAGCCCTATTTTTAGTACTTTGTGAACACAACAGAAGAGGGAGCTCCAAAACCTTGAAACTAGGAAAGCTATTCTGGCCCACTCTTCCCATCTAAAAGTATAGAAAACGTAATGCACTTTAACAAAGAGACACAGAAAAGGTTTACAGTCATATTTTATATGAGGTTATTAAAACAAAAAAGAAAAAAGAGCAGAATAGCATCCTTAAAAAATGAAAGCACTACAAAAAGATACATCCACAAAACAAATGAAAATTTTAACTTAGTATTTCAAAACAAATTTCAAAAGCTAAAAGATGTCATAACAAAATGTGACAGTTCTCAAAACATGGTCCCTAGACCCCTGGAGGTCCCTGAGACATGTACAGGGGTCCACAAAATCAAAACTATTTTTAGGGACTTCCCTGGGGGTCCAGTGGTTAAGACTTCACCTTCCAATGCAGGGGGTGTGGGTTCGATCCCTGGTCAGGGAGCTAAGATCCCACATGCCTCGGGGCCAAAAAAAACCAAAACATAAAACAGAAGCAATATTGTAACAAATTCAATAAAGACTTTAAAAATGGTCCACATGAAAAAAATCTTTAAAAAAAAAAACTATTTTTAAAAATTATTTTCATAATAATATTAGAACATTAATAGCTCTTTTTGCTGTGTTGACATTTGCATGTATGGTGTAAAAGCAAAAACTACTGAGGTCTTAGGATGAGTCAAGGCAGTGGCATCAAACTTCATTCTTAGTCATTGTATTCGTCACCATTGTATGTTTGCAGTTAAAAAAAAAAGCCACTTTCTCTTAAGAATGCCCTTGAAAAAGCAATAAAAATGGTTAATTTTAGTAAATCTTGACGCTTGAGTATGTCTTTTTTATATTGTGTGACCAAATAGGAAGTACGCATGAAGTACTTCTGCTTAATACTGAAGTATGGTGGGTGCCTTGAGGGAAAACACTTGTGTGGATTTTGAGATGCCAGCTTAACTAACACCCCCCCCTTTTTTTTTGAACACCATTTTTACCTGAAAAATCTGACACACTATGGTTATTCAGACTTGAATAGTTGGCAGACATTTTCTTGAAAATAAAGAAAGTGAGGCTGTCACTTCAGGAAAACAAGTGACAGCAACTGTTGTCAATTATAACATATGAGCTTCCAAGCTGAAATTAGAATTTTGATAAACTTGTATTTGCCACCATAAACTTGATAGATTCCAAAACCTAAAGATACCTCTGATGAGATTTGTGATGATACTAACAAACATGATTTTTTAATGTAACAAAATGAAATTTGCCAGTATTTGGAAGACAGACATAACTCAGTGAGTTAATATTTTTCAAATGACGGATGCCTGATGTTACTACAAAATCATACACGGGTAAAAGATCTGTTTAAGTGCAAAATTACCTGGGGAATTCCCTGGTGGTCCAGTGATTAAGAGTCCGCCTTCTAATTCAGGGGACGTGGGTTTGATACCTGGTCAGGGAACTAGGATCCCACGTGCCACGGGGCAACTAAGCCCTCGCCACTGAGCACGTGTGCCTCAACTAGAGAGCCTGTGTGCCGCAAACTAAGGGGCCAAACGCTCTGCAGTCTGTGCATTGCAACTAGAGAGAAGCCTGTGCGCCACAAGGAAAGATCCTGTGTGTTGCAACTAAGACCCGACGCAGCCAAAAATTTAAAAAAATAAAAATAAATGCAAGATTAACAATAGATTTTTTTTTTTTTTTTCCCGGTACGCGGGCCTCTCACTGTTGTGGCCTCTCCCGTTGCGCAGCACAGGCTCCGGACGCGCAGGCTCAGCGGCCATGGCTCACGGGCCCAACCGCTCCGCGGCATGTGGGATCCTCCCGGACCGGGGCACGAACCCGTGTCCCCTGCATCGCCAGGTGGACCCTCAACCACTGCACCACCAGGGAAGCCCCTGCAGTGATCATTTTGCAATGTATACAAACATCAAACCATTATACTGTATGCCTGAAACTAAGTTAATGTTATATGTCAATTATACCTCAATTAAAAGATTAAAAAAATTTTTTTAAAGAATCAGTGGTTGCCAGAGGTTACATACTGTATGATTACAACTATATGACATTCTGAAAAAGGCAACAGGAAAAAGGTCAGTGGTTTCCAGGGGTTCAGTAGTGAGGGATGGAAGAATAGGTGGAGCACTGGGGATTTTTAGGGCAGTGAAACTGTTCTGTTGATACTGTAATGGCGGACACATGACTATACATTTGTCAAAAACCCCAAAACTGTACAACACAAAGAGTGAACCCTAATGTAAACTATCGACTTTAGTTAATAATAACGTATTATTATTGGTTCAACAACCATAACAAATTTACCACGTGAATGCAAGTTATTAATAATAGGAAAACTGAGAGGGGATATGGGGGAGGTGTGATGGGGGGAAGAGTATATGGGAACTCTTTTATCCTTTCTTTCCTATATAAACTGTGCCTCAGGATAACCAAATAGTTGGCGTGAGGAAATATCTTTTTATATAAGTATTACAACTAACAAATATTAAAGAATTTTAAAATTATCATTTTGCAATCCCGAATGAATTAATGGATCCTAGGCAATCATATTCAATGACTGAGAATATCACAAAAAGAACACCAGATGTTATATACTTCCTGATGGAAGTATACACCATCACTTATGAAGTGGTCTTGCAAAAAAACCCAAAAAAACAGGGACTTCCCGGGTTGCGCAGTGGTTAAGAATCCGCCCGCCAGTGCAGGGGACATGGGTTCGATCCCTGGTCCTGGAAGATCCCACATGCCGAGGAGCAACTAAGCCCTTTCACCACAACTACTGAGCCTGTGCTCTAGAGCCCACGAGTCACAACTAACTGAGCCCGCGTGCTGCAACTACTGAAGCCCACGTGTCCAGAGCCCATGCTCTGCAACAAGAGAAGCCACTGCAGTGAGAAGCCCACACACCTCAATGAAGAGTAGGCTCCCCTCACCACAACTAGAGAAAGCCTGTGCACAGCAACGAAGACCCAACACAGCCAAAAATAAATTTTAAAAAAAAATCAAACCTGAATGTGATCAAGCCTTATCTAACTACCAATTCATAGGAAATACAAGGAACAGAGGTAAATGTTAAACATCTTAGGAATGTAGTGAGCAAAATCCAGATTGTAAGAAATTATTCAGGACATGACTAGTTTCTTCAAAAACAATAGAAAATACAAGAAAAATAATGGGAAGAACCTGTAGATCAAATAAGATTTAAGGTAAATATCAACCAACTGCAATAGACCTTACATAGATCCTGATTCCAAAAATTAAAAAAAAAAGAAAAAATGTATAGGACAGTGGGGAAATTAGAAAACTAATTGGATATTTGATAATATTAAGAAATTACTGTTAAGTATTTTTAGGTTTTATATGTGATTTTTTTTTTTTTTTTTTTTTTTTTTTGTGGTAATTGGGCCTCTCACTGTTGTGGCCTCTCCCGTTGCGGAGCACAGGCTCTGGACACGCAGGCTCAGCGGCCATGGCTCACGGGTCCAGCCGCTCAGCGGCATGTGGGAACTTCCCGGACCGGGGCACGAACCCGTGTCCCCTGCATCGGCAGGCGTACTCTTAACCACTGCGCCACCAGGGAAGCCCTATATGTGATTTTTAAAAAAGAGTTCCAGGGACTTCCCTGGTGGTGCAGTGGTTAAGAATCTGCCTGGCAATGCAGGGTCCACGGGAATCGAGCCCTGGTGGGGGAAGATCCCACGTGCCGCGGAGCTACTGAGCCTGTGCTCTGGAGCCCCTGCTCTGCAGCAAGAGAAGTCACCTCAATGAAGAGTAGCCCCCGCTTGCCATAACTAGAGAAAGCCCATGTGCAGCAACGAAGACCCAACGCAGCCAAAAATAAGTTAATTAATTAATTAATTTAAAAGATTTACTGTTAAGCCATGGTAATTACAAAAGTCTGATATTGGTGCAGGAGTAGATAAACTGAACAATGGAACAGAACAGAAAACCCAGAAACAGACCCACATTTATAAAGTGACTTGGAATATAGCAGAGATAACACTACAAAATAGGTTCTGGGAAAACTGGCTATTAGCATAGAAAAATACAATTATATTATATCACATATCATATATAAAAATAAATTCCAAATAGATTAGATTTTTTTAAAATTTGGAATCCATTGTTTCCAGATATCAAACGAAACAGATCATAGTTAATTAATTAATTAATTAATTTTTTTTTGGCTTTGTTGGGTCTTCATTGCTGCGCTCAGGCTTTCTCTAGTTGCGGGGAGTGGGGGCTACCCTTCATTGCGGTGCGTGGGCTTCTCATTGTGGTGGCTTCTCTTGTTGTGGAGCACGGGCTCTAGGTGTGTGGGCTTCAGTAGTTGTGGCACACAGGCTTAGCTGCTCCGCGGCATGTGGGATCTTCCCCTACCAGGGCTCGGGCCTGTGTCCCCTGCATGAGCAGGCAGATTCTTAACCACTGAGCCACCAGGGAAGCCCCTGGAAAATTAGACATAATGTGAAAAGCAAAGCTGCAGAATTTTTAGAAAAAAAATGCAGGACCCTATTACATCAGTGTAGGGGAAAACTTCATAAATAAGACACAAAAATCACACATCATAAGGAAAAATAAACTTGACTACCTTAAGATGAAAATTTTCTGCATGACAAAGGATAATTATTTATTAGAAATTTTTACTACAGAGTAATATAACAAAGAAAACAAACATACAGAAAAGGTCTATAACTGTACCACCAAGATTATCCCTTTGGATATTAAAAAGAAAGTAATGCTTATTACACAGCCAGAAAATTCTAACAGTACAGAAAAGTACAGAATAAAAGTAAAAGCCTCTCTCCCAAAAAAAAAAAGAAAAGCCTCTCTCCCCCAAGGTGACCACTGTGATTTTATATAGAAGAATTTTAGAATGCATATACCAGCACATTCATTTAACTGAAAAGTATCCATGTTTTGGGAATTCCCTGGCTGTCCAGGGGTTAGAACTCTGCTTTCTCACTGCCCAGGGCCTGGGTTCAATCCCTCGTTGGGGAATGAAGATGTGCAAGCCACGTGGCAGAAGGATAGAAAGAAAGAAAGAAAGAAAGAAGGAAGGAAGGGAGGATGGAAGGGAAGAAAGAAAAGTATCCATGTTTTATTGGTAAGTAAAAAAAGCAACTTGCCAAATAGTATATATGCTCTATTCCTTAAAAAAATAAAAAAGGATACCTATGTATGTATGTTTGTATAAGCAACAGAAAAGGAGAGGGAAGAATATTCTTTTACTTTAGATACTTTTGTATCGTTTGAATTGTCAGAATGAGCACAATTTTGTTATTCACATGTAATAAAAACAAGCTAACAAGCAAAAAAAAATCCTGCCACATATTATTCTAGCTGGAATATGGAAGGGGTATGTGCCCTCCCCAAATCAAATTGAATAAATTTTTAAAAAAGGAAAGGAAAAAAGAAAAGAAAGGTACACCAGTATGTCAAGCCAATGAAGCTTTTCTTAGATAACTTGTAAATTAGGGGAGCTCAAAGTATTAATAGTTTGGAAAAGAAAAACCTGAAATATCTACATCAATCTATCTATACGCACACCAAACCATTATCTTTGGGGTGGGGTGGGGGATTTCCAGAAGAAGGACCGATTAATACCCTCTTTGCTCACTCATGTAGTGTTTGACTGTTACCAGCATGTATTAATTTTGATAAATTTTAAATAACAAATAATTTAAATAAAATAAAACCAAGTTATTGCATATCCCACAAATAAAAAGTACTAGAGGAAGAAAGGTAACTTTGTTACGGTTAGAGCGCAGGCTCTGGAATCAGAGTCCTGGGTTAATAAACTCTGGCTGCATTACTTACAGCTGTGCGGCTTCGGGCAAGAGTCTAAACCCAATTTTCCTCAACTGTAAAATAGGAACAGTAACAGCATCTGCTTCACAGGCTTGTTATGGGGATTAAATAATGCAGGGAAAGCATTTAACACAGGGTCTGCCATTACGATGCAGTGAATTTAGGAAGGCTAAAAGTTGAATCAGGAACGCTGATAACTTTCCCAACATTTCTACTCCTTAAAAACTTAGAAAGCAAGCTGTGTGAGTCAGACCCCAGGTCAGAGGTGGGGTCAGCAGTCATTCCGCCCGTTTTACCTCTAGGACGAAGTCAAGGCACTGATCTAAACGCCTCGAGAGATCAGCTGCTATTCCTTTTACATCAGACCCCTTTCTGAGTCTCAAAAGGAGGCTACGCATCCAGATGGATCAAATGAATCGCTAAGTTCTCGAGGTGAAGACTGGACGAAGAGAGGGGCTGATGAAGGAACATCCTTTCCCATTTCACCCCAACCAGGAAAAGCCCTCCTGGGTCGTTAGTTTCCGAAACTGCCAAAATTAACGCCCTTTGTGGCTCCTCAATAGCACCCCGACCTCAAAAGCCCTTCTCACCGCGCTTCCCTTCTCCCGCCAATGCCCCTCTTGGGGCTCATTTTCCTTCCACTAGTTCAGACTGTCCAGTTCTGTGTTCCTGGCCTCAGGGTCCGCGTAACCTTGTTTCTCCTTCTCCATTTTAGACTCGGCTTCTCTCCCTCAATTTCTCACCCTCCGCCCCAGACTCCCCAGTTACTTCAGTTCCTTCACCTCTACTTCACTGTAACCCTTCCGCTTCAGTAACCCCTCCTCCGCCTCAGAGACCGCTCCTCCACCGCCGTTCCCCGCCATCTACCTCATATTCCTCTGCCTCCCCCTGTTTTCTCCCCTCAGCCTCTAACCCCAAGTTCCCGATCCAGGCCCTCCCGGCCTGGCCCTACCGGATTGCTCCAGGGTCAGCGCCCCCAGGCGGCGGATGCCCTCCTCGTCCAGCTCCCACTGCTCCGCCATTCCCGCCCACCTGCCCCACTCCGCCGCTCACCTGTCACCGCCCGCGAGGCCGCCCGGCGCGCGCCAAACCCCGCCCCACGCCTCCAGGCCCCGCCCTGCCCCGCGCGCCGCCGCGCTTCCGGGGGCCGTTATTGCCCGGGTCACGCTCCTGCTTACCCGCCTCAGGACCCTAGACCATGGTATGGAGCCCGCCCTGGCGGGAGCCCCAAAACGGCTAAAACTGCGAATGGGTGCGATGTGGCGGAGGATTAGGGCTGTGGGGTTAGGAACCTGACTCTGGGACACGGGGTGGATATTGCCCCAGCTTTGAAGGGTTTGGGGGCTAGTTCTGAGGAGTCAGAAGAGAGTTGAAGTGTTATATAGCTCTGAGGGTGTGGGGGACGCCAGGTCTGAAGGGTGGGAGTGTGCTTCTGACGCGGTGGTCTCCATATCTCTAGTTCTTGGGAATGTTGTCTCTGAGGCAAGGCGGTGGGCGGGAGGGTGACCGTGGTGGGTGTGGGGGGATCTGAAGGATTGGGTTGGAGGGCAGCTCTCTGAGGCATGATGGGAAGCTCCAGATATAAAACGTTGTCTCTGAGGAGTTGAGGTCCTGTCTTTTTTTTTTTTTTTTAATTTTATTTATTTTTGGCTGTGTTGGGTGTTCGTTTCTATGCGAGGGCTTTCTCTAGTTGCGGCAAGCGGGGGCCACTCTTCATCGCAGTGCGCGGGCCTCTCACTATCGCGGCTTCTCTTGTTGCGGAGCACAGGCTCCAGACGCGCGGGCTCAGTAGTTGTGGCTCACAGGCCTAGTTGCTCCGCGGCATGTGGGATCTTCCTAGACCAGGGCTCGAACCCGTGTCCCCTGCATCGGCAGGCGGATTCTTAACCACTGCACCACCAGGGAAGCCCGAGGTCCTGTCTTTAGAGCATGAGGCAGTTCTAGTTCTAGAAACTGATTTGGAAGGAGCTCCTCTGGGAGAGAGGGCTCAGTGTGGAAAAGAGAGATACCCTTTGGGATGGGGTCGGATGACTATGCTGGGGCTACCCCATTTCCTGCAGTCAATCTGGCAAGAAGCCTTTTGTCCTTCAAGTACTACAGGCCCCCAGCCTGTGACTGAGGGCTCTTCCCCAGCCGGGGTAGTTCTGCACTAACCAGCTCCTGAGCAGTCTTTGGGAAGAAAACTCTGGAAAGCATAACCACATCCTTAACCCCAACCCTCCCTCCAGCAGGCTTCTCTTGAGAGCCCACCTGTGGATGGGCCATGTACCTGTAAGAAGGAGGCAAACTCTGTGGCAAGACCTCTTGCCATACCCTATCTTTAAAGAGGAACTGAGACCAGAACTGTGGCTCACCTTCAAGGAGCAGGTTTTATTTGGCACCCAAAATATGCACACTTGGGACACTTTCACTAGGCTCTCAACCAGCCTGTCACCTTTAAGGAGAATAGAAAGCAAAATCAAGAGTCCTTGCATATTTATGCTTTCTGGTCTAGGTGGGGTCCTTAGTTACCCTCAGCTTGTCATGTTCAGCCTTACCTATGTTTAGAAAGGCCAGGACTTAAAAGCTTGGATTAGCTCACTAGATTGGCTTTTCCAGCTCTGCTTCTGTGAGTCGTGACACCATTACAGTTTGTAATCTTTCTCTTCATGTCCCTTTTAATTTTTCTAGCCTCAAACGGGCCATGTATAATTGTTTTTCTTTATATCTGAATATATCAACAAGGCTTGTTAGAAGAGAACCCCACCCCCTTCTTTATTGCATGCATTTATTTTCCTAACTCAGCTGTCAAAATAGGAGATGCAGATTTCTGTTGGAGAAGTGGGCTTTTCCTGCCTTGAGAAACCACCTCTTATTTTAACATTCTTTCCCCCCACCAACATTTTAATACAAATTTTGAAACATTCAGAAAGTTTGAAAGAATTTTACGGTGAAACTATATACCCACCACCTAGATTCTACAATGAACATTTTGCTGTAATTATTTAATTACATATCCTCTATCCATCCTTCTATCAATTCGTCTTAGCTTTTGATAAATTTTAAAATAAGTTACAAATATTGGTACATTGCACCCCAATCACTTCAGCATGCATAATGTTTACCTAGAATTTGTTAACCTAAAACCATCAGTTATTTTTTTTTACCAGCAAAACAGGTTTATTTGGGAGAGTAAAGAACTGCAACTCAGGACATGCAACCAGGGTGAACCACATGCAAGTCGGGTAAAGCAAAAGAGGAAACTCTTTTATAGGGAGAAGGGGAAGTTGGGAGGGGCTGTTATAAACAAAAAAATCCATTGGAGGAAACTGGGAGTTTGAAGTATAGTGACTTTTCATTGGCTGAGTTGTGCCAGGCAAGGAGAAAAATCTTTCTTCCTCCTGCTGGCCAGTAGTAAGGTAGTATCACCTCCTCCTGGAGCTTTGAGTTATGTCTCTTCCGTTGGATCTTTTATTGACCTTGAGTGGCATGTGTGTGAGAGCTCCCTCTTCTGGCCTCCTGACTCCATTTTAGTGAGGCTTCCCTTTATTTTCACAAATTCAGTATTGTTTTGTGGTTCTTTTTTAGGTAAAATGTTACATACTATTTACGACTCTAAATTTTTTATAAGAGTAGTGCTCCTTGAGTGTTCTTTTTTCTATTAATATAATTTATTATAACAATAGGCCACATGATCATCTCTAGTGACCAGAATATGGTTTGTTTGTTTTTTTACATCTTTATTGGAGTATAATTGCTTCACAATGGTGTGTTAGTTTCTGCTTTACTTGAGTGTTTTTTTTTTAAAAGTCTGATACAGATTGTTTGTATGTTTGATGGCTTTCTGCTTTTTTGTAGTGTTGATAAGTTAGGTCATCTTGAAGCAAAATGGACAATTTGTTTATGAATAGATAACCTTCAACTTTTAACAATGAACTGAGGAAGGTTAATGATCTTTGCTGCTTTTGTATATATAAAAAGGAACCCACAGCATTCAGCCATCCTGCCATGACCTTAATAATGTAATGTCTCTGCAGGTATGATTCCAAGAGAGCCCTGACATATTCAGTGGGGAGGGGAGCACCTCATCATAACTCTTTCAAAAAGAGCTTTATTAAGATATAATTCACATACCTTTCAATTTACTGTTTTAAAGTGTACTATTCAGTGGTTTTTAGTATGGTCACAGAGCTGTGCAGCCATCACCACAATCAATTTTAGAACATTTCCATCATCCCAAAGAGAAATTCCATACGTATTACTAGTCATTTTCCATTTCCCCTCCAACCTCCCCAGCCCTAAGGCAACCACTAATCTATTCTCTCTCTCTCTAAATTTGCCTATTCTGCACATTACATATAGATGGAATAATATGTAGTCTTTAGCATCTGGCTTCTTTCACTTTGCATAATGTTTCAAGGTTTCGTCTATGTTCTAACATGTATCAGTACTTCATTCCTTTTTATTGACAAATAGCATTGCATTGTATGAATACATTACAGTTTGTTTACTAGTTCATCAGCTGATGGACATTTTGGTTGTTTCTACTTTTGGGCTATTATAAATAATTCTTCTATGAATGCCTGCAGATTTTGCTTGCAAATTTGCCTGCAAATTTTGTTTGGTCATAGGTTTTCATTCCTCTTCCACTTATATCTGGAAGTGGAATTGTGAACCATGTAAGAACTCTGTGTTTAATGTTTTGAGGAACCACTGAACTGTTTTGCAGAGCAGCTGCACCATTTTACACTCCCATCAGCAGTGTAAGAGATTTCTAATTTCTCCAGTCTTTGTCAACACTTGTTATTATCTTTTTTTTTTTTTTTTTTTTGCGCTACGCGGGCCTCTCACTGTTGTGGCCTCTCCCGTTGTGGAGCACAGGCTCCGGACGCACAGGCTCAGCGGCCATGGCTCACGGGCCTAGCCGCTCCACGGCATGTGGGATCTTCCCGGACCGGGGCACGAACCCGTGTCCCCTGCATCGGCAGGCGGACTCTCAACCACTGCGTCACCGGGGAAGCCCATTATCTATTATTTTGATTCAGGTCATCCTAGTGGGTGTTAAATGGTATCTCATTGTGAGTTTTGCTTTGCATTTCCCTAATGACTAATGAGGCTAAGTATGTTTTCATGTGCTATTGGCCATTTGTGAATCTTCTTTGAAGAAATGTCTATTTAGATTCTTAACCCACTTTTAAATTTGGTTATTTGTCTTTCTGTTATTGAGTAGTAAATGTTCTTTTTACATAGTCTAAGTACAGATTCTTTATCAGATTGATGATTTGTTCCATTATATGGGTTGTCTTTTTACTTTCTTGATGATGTCTTTTGAAGCACAAATGTTTTTACTTTTGATGAAGTTTTATTTATTTATTGGTTTGTTTATTTATTTATTTCACTTTTGCTTTTTGTATATTATCTAAGAAGGCATTGCATAATCCAAGGTCATGAAGATTTTGTTTTCTTCTAAGGGTTTTATATCTTTACCTCTTATTTTTAGGTTTATGATCCATTTGGTGTTAATATTTTGTATGGTGTGGGGTAGGAATCCAACTTTTTTTTTTTTTTTTTTGCATGTGGATGTCCAGATGTCCCAGCAACATTTTTTGAAAAGGCTCTTCTTTACCCATTGTCTTTTCTTGGCTCTCTTGTCAAAATTAATTAACCATAAATGCAATGGTTTATTTCTGGACTCTTAATTCCATTTCAGTTATTCAAATGTCTGTCCTTGTGCAGTAGCACACCATCTTGATTACTGTAGTATGTTTTTGTTTTGTTTTTTTGTTTGTTTTTGTAGTATGTTTTGAAAGTGTGAAGTGTGAATCCTCAAATTTCATTCTCCTTTTTCAAGATTGTTTTGATTATTCTGGGTCCCTTGTATTTCCATATGAATTTTAACATCAGCTTGTCAATTTTTGCAAAAGAAAAAAAAGCAGTTGGAATTTTCATAGGGATTGTGTTCAATTGTACAATAGATCAATTTGAAGAGTATTGCTACCATAACAGTATTGTCTTCTGATCCGTGAACATGGGATGTTTTTCCATTTATTTAGGTGTTTTAACTTTTCTTTCAACTATGTTTTGACGTTTTCAGAGTACAAGCATTGCACTTCTTTTGTTAAATTTATTCTTAATTACTTTATTCTTTTTGATACTATTGTGAATGGAATTGTTTTCTTAATTTCATTTTTGTGTTGTTCATTGCTAGTGTATGAAAATACAGTTGATTTTTTATATTGCTCTGTACCCTTCAACCTTCTTGAACTCATTTCTAATAATTTAATAGTGAATTCCTCAGGATTTTCTTTATGCAAGATCACATCATCTACAAATAGAAATAATTTTACTTCTTCCTTTCCAATATGGATGCTTTTTATTTCCTTTTATTGCATAGATCTCTTTTCATTTTCCCTTTAGGAGGAGGCTGGTATGCCTCATGAGTCAGCAGAGGATTTGTTTCATTTCAATGTCGGGGGCTGGCATTTCTCAGTTCCCAGAAGCAAACTCGCTCAGTTCCCAGACTCCCTGTTATGGAAGGAGGCTTCAGCGTTGACCTCTTCGGAAAGCCAGAGGCTGTTCATTGACAGAGATGGTTCCACATTCAGGCATGTGCACTATTACCTCTACACCTCCAAACTCTCCTTCTCCAGTTGTGCAGAACTGAACTTGCTCTATGAGCAAGCACTGGGTTTGCAGCTGATGCCTTTGCTGCAGGTAAGATACTCTTGTCTTCCAGGGGTGGTGATCAGTAACATAGGCCTTACATCACTAAAATATTGTGTCCTTTTATATATTCGTTGCTGAGATGATCCTCTTAATGAGGAAGTGTGATGAGTTAGATAAGGTAATAAACGGTACACTAGAAATGCATGTTCTGAATAAAGGATTTCATCCTGACTGTGCCTTATCTATGCCAGCAGCCACCACAGACCCAGGATAGGACTTTCCACGGCCTGAAAGGGTGTTCTTGACTCTTGGAAATCCTAGCTTAAGCTTCTTCTTTCTTTTGTTGTTGAATTTTAAAAGGTGGAAACACTAGAAATTATAGGATTTTCTACATACACTGTGTCTGAGATTTAAAATCTACAAGACCTGTCAAGAACATTACTTCTTGGGACTTCCCTGGTGGCCCAGTGGTTAAGAATCCTCCTGCCATTGCAAGGGACATGGGTTCGATCCCTGTTCCGGGAAGATCCCACATGCCGCGGAGCAACTAAGCCTGTGCGCCACAACTACTGAGCCTGCGCTCTAGAGCCCGAGAGCCACAACTACTGAGCCCATGTGCCTAGAGCCCGTGCTTCAGAACAAGAGAAGCCACCACAATGAGAAGCCTACTCGCCGCAACTAGAGAAAGCCCGTGCGCAGCAACGAAGACCCAATACAGCCAAAAAATAATTAATTAATTAATTTTTAAAAAAAGGACATCACTTCTCACTGTGCCTGTTAGGTACACAGTGTTCACTTACAGCAAAGTAAAACGTCCTCCAAACTGCAGAATCTTTCATTTGTCTTCACTTCTCTGTTTTCCAAGACTTCTTTTCTCGGTGTAAGAGCTTTAAATACCTTTACTTTTAAACCATCATAGTATCACTGAAGAACATTACCTTCTTGCCTAATTTTTCTCCAGACTACAGAAATCATTTCTGTGGTTTATCTTAATTAGTTTATTCTTAGTTTTTGAACAATGATATTTTTTTAACCTGGAAGAACTAAATATTATGACTGGGAAGGACCATTGGCCATGCTCCATGTTAATCCTACTGTCTGGACAAGGTGTTGTTTATTCTGTCTTCACGAGCGCTGACTGACAAGCCACAGTGCAGCTCAGTGCACTATGAACTATGCCTCTCCAACACCTCAAAGAAGAGAATTGAGGTAGACCATGTATATCTGGGTCATATGGGAATGAGAACATTTCATAATGCATGTTTTTATGGACACTGTTTACGAAATCAGTGTTTTCTCTTAAAAGGTATTATACATTTGGAAATCAAAATCTTTAACATACTCCAGTGCAAGTTGTTGTATATTCTTTTCTTTTTATTTTTTTTAAAGTTACCTACCCGAAATAAAAATTTTTTCAACTATCCCAGGAACTGAGTACTAGAATTGCTTACAATTGGCTTCTAAATCACTTAAACAGCCCGGATTGTCAAGATGGCTGCTGATTTTTTGGGGGAGGCGGTTGCACCACACGGCTTGTTTACTGACCAGGGATCGAACCTGGGCCCCTGGCAGTGGAAACGCAGAGTCCTTACCACTGGACTGCCAGGGAATTCCCAAGATTGCTAATGATTCTATACCAAAGCACCATTTTGTGGGGAAAAGGAGGGAGTCACTTGCAGAAAATCAAAGAGATCAAGGCAATTTTTTGAAGAACCATTTTAAAGAGCACAAGCCTATTATACAGTTTATCAGCCCTTTAATTCCTTTGATGTCCTTACTTCCCAAATTGAAACAAAATATATTTGGGAAGCAACTTCTAAATGGGAGGTAACAACTCAGAAGCCAATGAATTGGTCCAATTCCAAAGTTCCAAGTTGTGTGAGCAGTAGTATTTGAGGAATCATATGGATCTGCCTCCCTAAAACAGACCAAAAAATAAGTGCTTATGTTTTGGAAATGGTGCTCTAAATAAACATTTAAGCCGGCCCAGCTGAAGTGGTATTTATTTGTTGAAGCAGGGTGTAAATATATCTGGAGAATCAACAGCAATCTCAAGCAAATCAACAGCCTCACTCGTTTCCATCGCTTTCCCCACTCCTAAGGCCTGTCCACATACTGAGGTTCTTGCCTAAATGTACAAACATTTTGCTTGGAGAAAATGGAGTTTGCCAGTTCTAGTCTAAAGTCCCTTCTCAGGCAGCCCACCTTAATGCATTCAGCCAGTATTTATTGAAAGCACTGTGGTTACCAGGCATTATTCCTATGGGCTTTAAGGAAAACATAGGATGATCCAATAAAAATATAATATAAACCACATATGTGAGCCACGTGTGTAATTTAAATTTTTCTAGTAGCCACATTAAAAAAAAACCAAGTGAAATTAATTTTAATAATATATTTTATTTAACCCAGTATATTTAAATACTGTCATTTCAATATGTAACGAATATTTTAAAATTAATATATTTTACATTCTTTTTATGTACTAAGTCTTCAAAATCTGATGTGTATTTTATACTTAAAGCACATCTCAGATTCAGACTATCACATTTCAAGTACTCAATAGCCATATATGGCTAATGGCTACCATATTGGACAGCACATATCTAAATTGTTCTAACCTGTTAGTGCTGCTCACTGTAGAGTCCTTCAGATTTAGCCCCTAGCAATAAAAATGGGACTTTGCCTCCCACTAACTAAAGTTCCCATGCACGCAACAGGAGGCATATCCTACACAGGATTATCTATAATATAGTAAACTTTGTTGGAAAGCCATATAGGAGCCAACAAGTAGAATGAGATGGGAAGCTTCTGGAGGACAGGTGCCTGAGCTCACACTGCTGCTCTGCTCTCTACCCTTCCTCATCCCTACCTTTTATCTCTCCCCGTCCCCCAGCCCCGTCCACCTGCCCACCCCACCTCCCCCTGGCCTGTAGCTTTGGCCTTCAAAGGGCACGCTCAATACCTATTATTGTCTTGATTCTAAGTGTAACATTTATTGTGTATTGAGCACTAATCACAGGCCAAGCACTGGAGCTATAGGCATAAACCATACAGCCATACAAGGTCAGATAGAGGTGTGTGCTATGAAGAATAGAGCTGTGTTTCCTGTGTAATAGTGAAGGAGGATGGCATTTCTGTATTCTAGAACTTCTTGGGGTTTCAGAATATGTTTATATGATTTTCTTTTTGTATGTATAGTTTTTATTTATTCTGTCAGTCACTGCCCTCATAGTACTGGAATTTAGTTGAAATAATAAAGCATTTACATCTAATCTGCTTGTTTTGTAATGTACTGATATGTAGTATGTGGTAAGGAGATAGCAAGTGACTGAGGCCAGCTACTCCTTTAGAAAGAGTGGTCAGGGCTAGTTGAGGCTCCTGGGCCTAATGCTTCCAGCATGTCTTGAGTGGCAGGAATTGCGATCTTTGTAGATTTACTTGTTTGTGTGTTTTGGTTTTTTTTTCCTTTTCAAGATTTGTCAAACATACCTTTTTTGGGGGAAAATGGTACTGCTTACACTTTACATTAGTGGAAGTAGCAGGAAATGGAGATTTCATTTCTATAAATTAGATCATTCTTCCCTCAACTAGCACATCTCTCAAGCTAGTTGGACTCTCGTTACTGACCCGCCCCAAAGGACACACCTGGGTACCAAAGAGCACCTCCAAATAGTGCATCTAGGTCCATCCTCAAACAGGTTGTTCTCCCAGGTAGGGATTTCCCTCCCCCAACATGTCGCCTCCCCAGTGGCTGATTTAGAGTTGTTCAAGGGCACCACTGTTTCTTCCACTGAGAATCTCGGGATTTGAATCTGCAGATAAAGTAAATGGCAGGTTCAGGTTCCAGTGATTCGGTTAGCTTAGGATAGGCTTGGAATGATACGCTGTCTCTTTTAAGCTCTCCCTAGTTTCACTTCCTTTTCATGCTACTTCACCCAATGTCTTTCAATCCATTACGGATCAGACCCAAGCTGAGCCCTTTCTTCCTGTCATCCTGTCTCCATCTCCTTCATCCCTGTCCTTTACCCCATTAGATCTTCCCTCTGGACTCCAGCTCCCAAGTTGGAATTGCTGCCTCCACTGTCCTCTGAACTCTCTGGTCTCTGCCCATTGTAATCCTGAGCTGGCTTTTCCTGTGGTTTTGGATTCTCACCATCTTTCTCAGTTTTTATGAGTGCAGTCTGCTTTTCTGCCAGCTCCTTTTGGCTCCCCCATGTCTCATTTTGCTTTTCATTCCAGAGGACTCAGCCCTCCAGCCCTCCATTTTTATGCGATTTCATTCAACACAGCAATTCTGAGCACTTACTACATACTAGGCTCTAGACTAGAAGCTGGGGTTGCATCAATCCAGCCCTTTTTCCAGGAGCCTCGGTAGAGGGGGACGGACAGGCCTGAAACCAAGCCACAGGCTGAGATAGAAAAGTTTGCAGGGGTCTCTGGGAACAGAGGGGGAGGATGAACCACTCTGGCTGGGGGAGGCTCCAGGCTCTTCAGGCAGGGAAGGGAGGAGAGAGGTATTTTGGGAAGAGGGAACAGCATACATAAAGTTGAGGAGGTATCACTGAACATGGTGTGTCTTTGGAGTTTTATGCAGTTAATGTCACAGATGAGGGGGTGGAGACAGAAAGAATGGTGGCAGGTGAAGCTGGAAAGGTAGTTTGAGATTTGACCACTAAAAGGAAGGAAACTAATATAATATTTCCTTTAATCCTTACAACATCTTCCAGATTTTACTGTCTCCACTTTGCATGTGAGGAGCCTGAGGCTTGCAGAGGTTAAGTGACAAATGGGAGGCAGCTGGTTAAGAAAAGTGGTTAAGAGCACAGGCTCTAGCATCCTGAGTTCCAGTCCTAGCATCTCCACTTACTTGGGGCACTGAGTACTCTTTCTCTTCCTGGATCTTGTTTCCTATTTGCTAAAAGAGAGTGATAGTACTAGAGCCTACTTTGTGAGTGGGGGGACGTTATGAGGATTCAGTTTAAAAGTGCCTGAGTAGTAAATGTTAGCTCTTAAGTGTCAGAGTCAAGATTGAAACCCCAGTCTGTCTGAGTTCAAGGCCCTTGTATTGCTCGTGTATACCCTGCTCCTGGTTCTTGATTGTGAAGGAGCTTACGTGCACTGCTAAAGAGAATTTGGACTTGATCCCATAGGTAATGGGGAGCACTGAAGATTTTTAGGATGGGGAGTGGTTTGGACTCATTTTCCTGTTTGAAAAATCACTGAATGGAGAGGGCCTGGGGACAAGGAGACCAGGACTGGGGGAAGGGAGAGGAGAGAAGGGGTGGTGCCAAGAGCAGAAGATGGAGTCCTAGGACTTGCTGGCTGACTGGGTAGAGATGGTGTGAATATCATTCAAATCACAGTCCCTGCTTTGAATCCTTCAATGGCTTCTCTTAACCAGGGGATAGACTCCTCATCCCAGATGACAGAGCTCTTCACTCTCTGGCTCTTATTTACTGCTCTGAATTCACCTCACACACTCCCTCAACCTCCATACACCTTAAACAAAGCCACATTCAAGGCAGAGAAGCAGGTGGATGAGCATATATCCCTACCTACTGTCCCCCTGACCCTGTCCTGTCCCTTCTGTGCACAGTCACCATTTTCCTTTCTTTGCCTCACAGCACAAATACTGCCAGGCTATTATCCCTCACCTTAACTCAATAATCCTGCCCACCCACTGATACAGAATCTGTTCCAGCCTCTCAGTAACCTTCCTGGCACCTCATTTTTATTCCTCTTTGCCCAAGACCAACTACTCCCTCATACGGAAGTCAACCTCTCACTGATTTTCCTCCTGAGAACGGCTACAGTTTGACATAGAAGCTAAAGTCGTGTGCAGTCTTGAGCAAAGAGGGACAAGAAAGCTTGGGTCCCCTTCTAATGCTGTTGAAAGAAATCCCAGAGTTCCTGGAGGTCCTGAAACTTCATAACTGATGCTGCCTCTTATCTCAGTATATGTAAACTGTGGGATCCAGGCACAGTATCTGACTGTGGCCCTGGGGTTGTACAAGTATTTCTCAAATGAATGAATGACAGACTCACTTCTGCTGTTTCACGCATGCACTGTTCTCCTCCATTGTCAGTGCCAACAGGAAAGCACTCCACATGACCCTGCCATTGTCCAGTCCTTCCACAAATCCATCAGCCCCCCAAAGTGGGGAAGATTACCCGCTCCGGTCCTCTCCTTTTACAGACCTTAAGCAGTTGAGAGGGTGCATTTTATAGCCATGGCCACCAGAGGGCTCTTCTCAAAGCTCAGGATTCCCTTGATCAGCTTCACAAGAGCTTCACCTGTGTAGCTAAGCAGGTTCTTTTATCAGTTTCATACTGCATCTGAGGTGTTCTATCCATTCTGAGGCTCTTAGAGAAAGAACTGGTCATGTGGTGCCTTTAGAGGACTACTTTTCCAGCTATTTCCAAAAATTTCTTGGGAAAATACTATTTTCTTCTAAGGAAGGGACAGAAAAAATGGGCTTGATGTTATGGTAATCTGCGCCCTGTGCAGGACTTTTTAGGGAGGGTAGGTCCCTGAATGTGGGCAGCATGAAGACTCTACTCTGGGCTTCAGCCCAACCTAGCTGGGGTGCTCCATTCCAGCCTCAGCCCACCCCTGGTCACCTGCTCCTTCAAGTGGAGAAGCTGGACTTGGAAGACTGCTTGGGCAACTCACAAATCCTTTGACTGCAACTGTCTCATCAGCAAAGTGGGAATGCAAACACCACATCTATCTCACAGAGCTGTGTCAGGGTAAATGAGCAAATGTAGGTAAAAGTGCTTTGAAAAGCGATGCTCAGTGCCACCTCCATTTCCCTACTTAAATAAATCACATTACAGGATTAGGATGAGCACAAACAATAAGCAGATCACAATTATAACAGGTCAAAAGGGTTTCTGAACTCTTGAGGAGAACTGATAGCAGAAAATCTCAAGTTTTTAATTATTAAATATAAATTACTCTTAAGATTGCATAAGATAAATTTCTATCAATCAAAATTATAATCCAGAAAAAATTGTTTCAAAATCAGAAAAGAAATAGTCATTGATATTTTGAATATCAGCATATCATCTTATAGACGTACATTTTTGTGACTATTTCAAAACATTTTACCAAAGTAAGTCACAAACTATTTTTCCTGGTATTTTACCCTAGAACTGGTAGATAGTTACTTGGTTTAAAATTTTCAAAGCAATAATCTTCTTTATCTCACAGACTCTAGATAATCTGAAGGAAGGGAAATACCATCTACGTGTGAGGCCTGCAGACATACCTGTTGCTGAGAGAGCATCTTTGAACTACTGGCGAACATGGAAGTGTATCAGCAAACCCTCAGAATTTCCTATAAAGAGCCCAGCCTTCACAGGTATAACCACAGGCTGACCTTTTCTGAAGCCCAGACCAGCTTCCCTTCTCACTCTACAGAAGTGGCTTCAATCCAGAGAGTGCCCTGATTTCTGAACTAGTTCTGGATGATTCCTCTACCTTCCTGTCATCTCCTTTGAGCTTGTACCTGCCACATGCCCTCTCCATGACTTCCTACTCACTGGAACTAAACATCCTTCTCCATGTTCATTCCCCTGCATGCTGGTTTCACTTGGGCAAGGCTGGGCTGCATTCCACCCCGTCCTATTGGTCAGGGCACTCCACCATACTTTCAAGTCACCTCTAACCACCACACAAGGAATGTCTCCAAATGATCACTGTCTGGTGGGTGCCTTGCAGCATAGATCCACCTACCTGGGACACCAGAATAGCCATTCATGATTATTGATGGGTTTTGAGCTTTCGGGAGAGTCAAAAGGATCTATTTTATCTGTAGGTCATCTATTTTATCTGTGGTTGGTTTGATCAATTCAAAAAAAACAAATAGGTAACCAGTATGAATTTAATGACTGAGTATATAAGCCAAAATTTCACATGTCCCACTGCCCTTCACTGCAGAAAAACTAGATTTCCATGCCCTGCTCCCCACCACACTTCTGTCAAACCTAGGGTTACATCTGAAAAGAGTGAGTGAGAAGAAGGAGGTATCTGGCAGGGACCATCTCTGGAGTGATCTCTTCAGCTTCCTCTGGGGCCCCTGGGTCAGTGAGAGCCCTGCCCACTTCTGAGAGCCCTGGCCTCTGGGAGGTGGTGACGCCCCTCTGCATGTTCTCCTCCAGGCCTACATGATAAGGCACCTTTGGGACTTATGGATACACCACTGTTAGACACAGAAGAGGACGTGCACTACTGCTTCCTGCCCCTAGACCTAGTGGCCAAGTATCCAAGCCTGGTAACTGAAGACAATCTGCTGTGGCTGGCTAAGACCGTGGCCCTCATCGAGTGCGCGTGCAGCGAGTTCCGCTTCATTGGTGATTGCTCTATCTGGGGGGTGGGGGGTGGCAGCAGGCTGATAGGACCCATCCACCCCTCCTAACCCCACACCACTTGGAGGCCCAGCTTGGGGCTTAGGGCCTCAGGAGCTTCCCTGGGCAGAGCTGGTGGAAGCATGACAGAGCCTTCCTGGAAGCAAATGGATTCCCAGCATTAGACTCCCACTAGCCTCAGGGCTATTTTATTCCCTGTTCATTTTGGAATGGCCTGGGTGTAAACGGGCACTGGAAACTAGCTGCAGTGGTGTCATGGGCCACAGGAGTTAGTGTAAAGGGCAAGACCCTGAGCTAGACTCCAAACTACTTACCTCTCTGCCTTTATGTATCCAACTGGGCTCTAGACCTCAGTTCCTCTCACCATAAAATGAGGGAATAGGGTGGTTTCAAAGGATGGTCCCTTCCTCCTCTCACTTCCACTAAACTCAGGATAAAAGGGAAGAAGGGTAGATGGTGAAATGTTCCCCAGAATCATTGTAGAATTGTCCACCTGAGCTAGTGGCCTAAAGAGGGATGAGATCTTCAAGCCTGGACAGAAAAGAGCCTCCCTCCTCCACCAGGACAGGCTCTGGTGGGGTGTGAACTGAACTGATTCCAAGATGCTGCTGCTGCCTATATGAATAGGGCAGGAAATACCCCAATTGTACTGGGGACCAAATGCCTGGAACCCCAGCCTTTCATAGTCACAGTCACCTGGAATGTTGTCTATAATGTGCTTCTGAATCTCCAAGTTGATTCACACAAGACAGTAGCGTTGGCTCCATCTCTGCCTCCCACACTGCAGACCAAATGCCTGGAACCCCAGCCTTTCATAGTCACAGTCACCTGGAAAGTTGTCTATAATGTGCTTCTGAATCTCCAAGTTGATTCACACAGGACAGTAGCATTGGCTCCATCTCTGCCTCCCACACTGCAGTCCAGGCAGGGAAAAACTGCAAGAGCCACCTGCCAACCCAGGCTCAGCCAGGCCCTTCCTCTCTAAGTGGCAAGACAACTCCCTCTTTTGGAATGACCTGCTCTTGGGTCAAGACTCACAGGGTAAGTCTCAGGGCCAGTGTGTGCTCACCAGGAAGGCCTGGCTTGGGAGCCCCAGGCCAACCCATGGGAAGCCACACCCACGGACTCAGACACAGGAAAACAAAGTAATTTGGGGGTTTTCACCTTGAAAACCACAGACTGAAAGCTAATCTAACCAGGTATGTTTAGAAATTGTTTTGGAATAAGGAGCCCCTAGGATAAGTTGTAGCACCAAAAACCTGCCAAAACCTGGACCTGCAATTAGATCAGAAATAACCTTGTTAACCCATTTTGTTTCCTTTTGTTTTTCAAGTGAATTTTCTCCGCTCACAGAAGATTTTACTACCAGATAATTTCTCCAACATAGATGTGTTAGAAGCAGAAGTGGAAATCCTGGAAATCCCTGAGCTCAGTGAAGCTGTGAGGTTGTACCGAATGAACATGGGTATGTCACCAGGGGAACCTTGGCCTCCCCTTGACATCCTGGGGCAGTCTGGGCTTTAGCCAGAAAAGCCAAAAACAAACATCTTCCCTCCTACAACCACTCTGGGCTTTGGGTGGTAGTGAGAGAAGTGGGTGTTCTGGCTGACTTAGAATCTGAGAAGAGAAATTTCAGTCTGAAACCCAGTGTGCCCTCTGTCTGCTCAGTCTTGCCACTGACCTGTAGGTAGCTCAGCCCAGCCTGGGTGGGGAAACCGGGCCAGAGTGTCCAGGGGAGGGAAGTTGGGCCTGAGGCCCGGCTTCCCAAGATCAGGGGAGGTCTGCCCTCCTTGTGGATGTGTCAAGCAACTGGGAACTTGTAACTAACCCCTACCTGCCACTCCCATCCTTCCTCTTCCAGGCATAGCTGGAGGGCGTGGGAAATTCCCCATAGGACTTCAGTTATCCCACACACACCCCAGTTCCTTTGTCCCCCCTACTTCAAATCCCTGGCTGCTGTGCCTGTTTCTGCCTGCTCCTGACACTTCCTGACCCTGGTCTAGGCCTTCAAGTTCCCGGCCCAACCTCATTCCAATTTGCTCCTCATATTTTTTATTTGCCTTTCACCATCCCATTTCCCAAATCCTGCATGTCTATGGAAGCTACTGTGCATGTTGCAGGAGCTAGCTACCTTAGCGTGGCCTCAGCTGGCATTCTGAGAATATATAGAACTGTCTTGCACATGTGAAGTTTGGCCTGCATGTCTCCAGATATTTATTCCATGGGAATCAGACTTTCCCTACTTTTAGGCCAGCTCTCCCAGACTCCTCCCCAGGCAAGTGGAGTCCTATCCTATTTGGGGGTAGTGGCATCCTGCTGCAGGTCTCAGGAGCCTGTCTTGGGATCTTACAACCCACTTCAAAGGGTGTAAGTTCAAACCTCTCCCCCAAAGACTTCTGTTCCTTCAGAGAACATGGGTCAGAGAGATAAGTAGACCGGTGCATGCTGCACAAGAGCTATGTGAAGTTGGAAGGGAAGCATGCCTGTGGACAGGCTCTGTAAGCCATAAAGCAGCCCCCAAACACAAAGCATGTTTTTTGTCTTTTATAAAGCACCATAACTAAGGGAAACAGCTCTCGTAGCCTTGGAGGTAGAGGCGCTCTCAAATCTCAGCTCTGCCCCACCTAGCTTTGGTATTTGGGGCAAGGTTCTTAACTGGCCTCTCAGGACACAGTTTCCTCATCTGTGATAAGAGGAGAGTACTACCCCTCTTGTAGGATTGGAGATGACCCATGAAAATCACCTGGCAGCTTGCCACTGGCCCACTGTTGCCACTGGAACAGGGTCCTGTAGACTGTGCATTGTGCCCACTGCAGGAGAACAAGGTTTCACCCATGAGCTCGCAATTCAAATATCCAACCTGAAAGTAACACTACACAGTGTGTCTCCGGGGAAAATTCTGCCCAAGAGTGATAGGGACTGTGAATCCGGGAAGCCTGTAATGCACATTAGGTTCAATGCTGTGGTTGTCATTCTTTACCCATGGATAATTAGAGCAGAGTATGGAACTAAGGGAAATTCCTGCAGAGGCTGGGGCCAGATGGCTGTTATTCTGAAATTGAAATGTTAGTGATACAGCTAATTAATCTACCCCCCATACCCACCCCGCCTCTCAACAAATAGTTTTGACCTCTAAACCTGACTGAATATAAGAAAAACTATACTGATTTCGAGCGGATCCAGATTTGGCTGTGCAAGGAAATAAGCTCCCTCAAAGTCTCTTTAGTTACTGATTTAAGGCAGCAGTAGGAAGCAAGACCCAAAGCTTCCAGTACAGTTATGACCATGAGGGATCTAGGAGTCACCCCTTTCTCTCTGGCACAGGTGGCTGTTTCCGGACCTCCTGTCCTCCTCCAAGCCCTGGGAAGGGGGGCCGTGCAGCAGGCCTAGAGTCTGTGAAGCCACTGTACATGATGACCCTGGGTCTGCTTGTCAAGTACCCAGACTCCGCACTAGGACAGCTCCGCATCGAGAGCACTCTGGATGGAAGTAGACTGTACATCACTGGGAACGGGGTCCTCTTCCAGCACGTTAAGTAAGGCCCTCCTCAGAGCACAGCTTGGTCCCACTCAGGCTGAGCTTTACCTTTCTTGAGGAACCAACCTGGGGCCCTGCCCATGAGCCAGAGATTGTGTCCTTGGGGACAAAATGATCATTTAGCCACTCCCACTACCCACACCAGCAACACCAAATTTGGGCCTCGGAGGAGAGGCCTGGTGCCAAGGTATAAGGTTCCCAAGGTTCAAAGGTCTCACACTGTTTCATATTTCCATCCTCTGTGATCTATTGCTCTGGTTCTAGCCCTGTGCTAGGTCTGAGGTGACCAGGCCAATCACAACACTTAGGGTGCTGGATAGTCCCCCTCCTTCAAAGGTCCTCCCCACAACCCTTGGGAGGCTCACTGACACACAGAAAGAGCCAGGGGTGAGCCCCCCCGCAAGAAGCAAGGCAAGGCAGGCTTCCTGGAGGAGGTGATACCTGGCCTCTGCCTTGTGGGATGAGCTCAGAATGTTCCCATTAGTGCAGGGGCATGGATTCTAATCCTGTTTTTTTAATTAATTTAATCAATTAGTTAATTAATTAATTTATGGCTGCGTTGGGTCTTCGTTGCTGTGCACGGGCTTTCTCTAGTTGTGGCGAGAGGGGGCTACTCTTTGTTGCAGTACATGGGCTTTTCATTGCAGTGGCTTCTTTTGTTGTGGAGCACCTGCTCTACGCACGCGGGCCTCAGCAGTTGTGGTGCACGGGCTTCAGTAGTTGTGGCTCGCGGGCTCTAGAGCACAGGCTCAGTAGTTGTGATGCATGGGCTTAGTTGCTCCGCGACATGTGGGATCTTCCCGGAACAGGGCTCGAACCCATGTCCCCTGCATCGGCAGGCGGGTTCTTAACCACTGCACCACCAGGGAAGCCCCTAATCCTGTTTTTTGGGGGGTTTTTTAGATATTTGCCATGTATTTCTTCTTAGGTCTTTTTTTTTTTTTTTTTTTTTTGCGGTACGCGGGCCTCTCACTGTTGTGGCCTCTCCCGTTGAGGAGCACAGGCTCCGGAGGCGCAGGCTCAGCGGCCATGGCTCACGGGCGCAGCCGCTCCGCGGCATGTGGGATCTTCCCGGACGGGGGCACGAACCCGTGTCCCCTGCATCGGCAGGCGGACTCTCAACCACTGCGCCACCAGGGAAGCCCCCTTCTTAGGTCTTTTTATTTAATTAATTAATTAATATATATATATTTAACATCTTTATTGGGGTATAATTGCTTTACAATGGTGTGTTAGTTTCTGCTTTATAACAAAGTGAATCAGTTATACATATACATATGTTCCCATATCTCTTCCCTCTTGTGTCTCCCTCCCTCCCACCCTCCCTATCCCACCCCTCCAGGCAGTCACAAAGCACCGAGCCAATATCCCTGTGCCATGCGGCTGCTTCCCACTAGCTATCTACCTTACATTTGTTAGTGTATATGTGTCCATGCCTCTCTCTCGCCCTGTCACAGCTCACCCTTCCCCCTCCCCATATCCTCAAGTCCGTTCTCCAGTAGGTCTGTGTCTTTATTCCTGTCTTACCCCTAGGTTCTTCATGACATTATTTTTTTTCTTAAATTCCATATATATGTGTTAGCATACGGTATTTGTCTTTTTCTTTCTGACTTACTTCACTCTGTATGACAGACTCTAGGTCTATCCACCTCATTACAAATAGCTCAATTTCGTTTCTTTTTATGGCTGAGTAATATATATTTTTTATTTTTGGCTGTGTTGGGTCTTCGTTTCTGTGCGAGGGCTTTCCCTAGCTGCGGCAAGCAGGGGCCACTCTTCATTGCAGTGCGCGGGCCTCTCACTGTCGCGGCCTCTCTTGTTGCGGAGCACAGGCTCCAGACGCGCAGACTCAGTAGTTGTGGCTCATGGGCCTAGTTGCTCCGCGGCATGTGGGATCTTCCCAGACCAGGGCTCAAACCCGTGTCCCCTGCATTGACAGGCAGATTCTCTACCACTGAGCCACCAGGGAAGCCCCCTAATCCTGTTTTATAGAAAGGTAAACAGGTTCAGAGTAGGGCAACTCTCTTAGGCTCACTAAATACACTGGTACCAAAACTAAAGATAGAAGTGGGTTTTCCTGAGCACCTGGGGAGAGGGTCAGCCAACCCCAAACACTGTCTTACCCCAAAACTCTCATTTGTGGCCCACACCATCCATTTCTCCCGGAGATGTCCCACCCCTGATGTCACAGGGCACAGAGGGCAAAGACAAGTGCCTTTGGAGGTGGGGGGTTTCCTGGGCATACAAGGTATCAGTAATCTCCCAAACCGTGACAGGCTGCCACATAGTGACTGAGATGTCTTGGGCAGATATTTATGGGGGCAAAAATGGAGTGACTGGGCCCCGGCCTGGATTCTGGAACCTGAGACAGGGCTTGGAGGCTTGCAATTAGTCAATTTAGAGGACTTTGCTGAAATAGGTCAAGCTCAGCTGCAAAAGGGTGAACCTATGTGTCCAAGTATACCCCCCTATGAGACGTCATCAGAAACCAGTTAAGGAAATGATGTTAGTGGCCACAGGCTTGAGTTAGTGTAAGGGCAAGACATTCTCGACATGGAAGGGTGACAGGCTGGACTCCCTTGGGGTACAATGCTGAGGCTCTCTGTGACAGACCTTTCCTCTGGGCAGGAACTGGCTGGGGACTTGCCGGCTGCCCCTGACTGAGACCATTTCTGAGGTGTACGAGCTCTGTGCCTTCCTGGACAAGAGGGACATCACCTATGAGCCAATGAAAGTGGCTCTGAAGACTCATCTGGAGCCGAGGACTCTGGCACCCATGGATGTGCTCAGTAAATAAAGAAGCTTCTCAGTTTGAATTCAACATCAGAGGAGGGTCTAGGGGATCACAGAGGAGAGATAAGGCTGGCTAGAACCAGGAACTGTAGATGGAACAGAAAAGGAAAGCTAGACTAACATCTGTGGGTTTCGCCTAAAAGGAAACTTTCCTGTTAGGTGACCCCTCCCCACCCCAAGCCCACAGGTAGCCTCAAGTAGTCCAGGCTGAGCTGTGCAGACTGACCCAGTTGGGGGGCCACATGGGACCCCAAGGGCATGCCTGCTGTGGCTCTGGGAGCCGATGCTATGCCCATTTGGTCCTCGCAGCCATCCAGGGAAGAATGATCCCTGGGTCCATTTAACAAAAAAAGCAGAGGCTCTGGGAGGTAACTTGCTTATATTACTAGATCATGGCCAAGCTGGAATTTAAATCTGAGTCTAAAGCCAATGTTGTTTCACCAGCTGCCTATAACTGTTTCCTAACAAAAAGTGTTTTAGATCAATTTATGCTATATTACTATCATTCAGCAACATTCAGTACTTATTTGAGCACCTACCATATACCAGGACAGTAGATAACACTAGAGGTACAGAAGAGAGCAAAACAGACCCAGTTTCTATCTTCATGAGGTTCACAACCTATATACCTCTTGGTTATATCATCTATTTATATACCCTTCATTCATTACAAAGCTCATTAGAAACTGGTTCTTAATACAGAACAAAGCCTAAATCTAGTCACCCCAGGAAAAGGGTCATGAGTTCATCTTCCCAGAATAAAGCCCCATTCTCCAGACATGCCTCGAGACTTGGTCTCTATAGAAGTGATAGTGATTTGATGAGACGCTGGCTCTATGATATTTGCCAAACCATAAGCACAAACATACAGAGGGACTCCTAGCTCCGGTCTGAGTGGCCATGTGGAAAATTACACACCCAGCTAGAAACCAGAAGCAGTTAGCAAGGTAGGTAGAAAGGTACATTAGCCAAGCTTTCTTGGGAGAGGTGGGCCAGAGGAAGAACAGCAGTGCCCTTGGGGTTGGTGGCCCTCCCCCAACCCAGAGTCACCAGCTGACCCTCCAAGCTGCTATTGACACCCAGAAAACCATATGGTGAGCCACAGGGAAGGCCTGAGGAGCAGAAAAGGTTGATGTCAGGGATTTCTGCTGCTTCTCAGACTAGGCAACAGAATATGACTGATGAAGATATTGTGTCTTAACATGTAACGGACAAAATGCCCTACCTAATTTCCCTTCTGGCCACGTGATGTGTTCCCTCTCATTGGTTTCCTTAGATGAGGAGTGGACGGCAGAAATCACTGTGTATTCCCCTCAACAGATCGTCAAAGTTTATGTTGGAAGCCACTGGTATGCAACCACCTTGCAGACCCTGCTGAAGGTACTGCTGGCCTGAGGCTGCCCTCGTCTCCTTTTGGCTTCTGCGGCTGAGAAGAATCTGTCACCTGACCCGTACACAGCCTTCAGCACCTGATTAAAACAAGGACCTTCCCTCTGCTCCATGGCCCAAAGTGCTTTTATTGTATGAGCAGCATTCTGGGAAGGCTTTTAGGAGTTTGGGTAGGGATGAGGCCAGTCTGAGGGGCCTGGACTGAGCAGGACATAGGGTGAGGTTCCAGATGCCTCAAGAGAGTGGTCTAGGAGCCAGCAAAACTTGAAGCAGAGATGATGTGCTTCTCCCTAGATGCTCTGCTCCTCATTATGGCTCCTTGTGGCCAACAAGATAAGGAGATGGAAATCCCAAAGCCTCTGCTCTAGAATGGTTAGGAAAACGAAGAGAAGGCTGACCTGCCCCTTAATAAGCATGTAGCCCTTTAACAGACTAACAAGAGTCTGGTGTCCAACCCTTTGCAGTATCCAGAACTGCTGTCCAACCCTCAGAGAGTGTACTGGATCACATATGGACAGACCCTGCTGATCCACGGGGATGGCCAAATGTTTCGACACATTCTCAACTTCCTGAGACTTGGAAAACTATTTTTACCATCTGAATTTAAGTGAGTGAAGGAAGGAAATCATATAATGAAACCCCATCCCTCTTCAAGACGGAAATTTGAGTTTGTAGCCTTCAGGGAGATTATATTATTTCCAACATGTGAACTGCTGTTCAAGGCAGCAGCTCTGGAGGCTTATAACCCCACCCACACTCCCACCCCAGATGCCCAGTGCGACATCTTGTCATTTGCAGGGAATGGCCCCTCCTCTGCCAGGAGGTGGAGGAATACCACATCCCGTCCCTCTCAGAAGCCCTTATCCAATGTGAGGCATACAAGTAAGGAAACTGCTCCTGACACCATGTTCTAAAGTTTGAACCTTTATATTCCTCTTGGGAATCCTGTCCTAAGTCTCACCTCCCAGTAGGACCTGTTCTCCTTAGAGTTAAGGGGGTGGAGCAGGCCCAGGATTGGGCAGGGACCTAAGCAAAACCCTTTAAAGCCCCTTCTCCCCTGCTGTCTAGTTAACTCCCAGCCAAAGGGCAGACGTGGTCGATGGACTAGTGGAAGCTTCTGCTTACTAACCAAACCCTCTTGGAGTCTGCAGGTCATGGATCCAGGAGAAAGAATCTGGAAATGAAGTTTTTCCCATCAGAAGGCTGCATGTGGTGACAGAAGGGCCAGGGTCACTGGTGGAGTTCAGTAGAGATGCCAAAGAAGTAAGTCCCAGCATTCTTTGGTTTGGTGTTATCCTGAAAGAGCATCAGCACAGGGCTCAGAGGGCAGACCGCTACTGAGGGCTATGGCAAAATGAAAGAGCCGGGCCTACATGGCTCCTGGCACAGTGACTGGTTTCTGAACCTGGAGGGAGACACCAGGAAATGCTGGCTGTCTGTGGCCTGGGATGCTGATATGTCCCTTTGGTGTGTGAAAGGACCCTGGGCTGGTACCACCCCCACTCAGACTGAGCAAATATCAAATGTAAGACCCATGTGGGGGATGGGATTGTTCTGGGTAAGCAAGTGAAGTCTTAGAGACCCAGCTTATGAGATCTTGGGTAAGGCTTCGATGTGGAAGCACAAAATGCACAGAGCTGCTGTGCCCTCCCTCTCCAGACCACAGCTTGCATGCCTATGGAGTTCCAAGACTGCAGTGACAGGACTCCACGGAACAAGGCCAAGGGGACCCTGGCCAGGTCCAGCCAGATAGAGGAGGCTGAGCAGTACTTCCGGACAATCCAGGTGTCCCTATGCCGAGGTGCCAAGAGGGCGGGTAATCCCAGCACATACTCACACTGTCCTGGTCTATGTGCCAACCCTAGACACTGGGGGGCCCACCCTGAGAGTCCTCCCAAGAAGAAGTGTACCACAGTCAACCTCACACAGAAATCTGAAAGCAAAGACCCTCCTGTCACCCCCATGCAAAAACTCATCTCCCTGGTAAGGGAATGGGACATGGTCAATTGCAAACAATGGGAATTCCAGCCACTGCCAGGCCCCCCGAGCAGCTCCTTGGAGGAAGCCACCCTGAAGCTCCCCTCAGGAGGTGAGGCTGTTTCCCAGCCCAGCACCTCAGCTTCCTGGAAAGGCCATTACACAGCCTCAGAGAAGGACCCAGGCCCACAGGCAGGGGCTGGAGCTGGAACCAAAGACAAGGAGCCAGAGCCAACTTTTAAGCCATACTTCCCCATGAAAAGAGCTGTCACCTTGAAGGACTGGGGCAAGCAGAGCCCAAAGGAGAGAGGTGAGTCCTGTCCCATCCTTGACCTAATTCTCATTTACAACAGAGAAGGCAAACCTTAGCCAAGACCACAGAGTGAGTCAGTGATTAAGGGGGACTAGAGCTCTGCACTCACTGATGCCAAGCAGAAGACCGAGAAATGACAGGCACAATGGCATGACTTGGGGGCTTGAGAAACTACTTGAGGCATATGGGAGGAAGTGCCTATAAAGTGATAGGAGCACAGAGAAGGGTTGGGGGCTGAGGAGTCAGCAGGGGAAAGAAGGAGAAGCCTTGGGTGCTTGAGGAAACACAAGTCATGCGTCTAGCAGCTGGAGACCAGGCTTCACATGAAGTGATAAAGAGATAAGGCTGAAGACATAAGGAAATCAGGACAGGTCTTGTGGGTCAGGTTCAGGACCTAGCAGTTTGTTCTGATCCTAAGGGGAGTGGACAGCCACTGAAGCATTCTAAACAAGGAAGCAAGCAGTCAGGTGTGCATTTAGAAAGTTTGTTCCAGGGCAGAGGAAATGCAGCAGCAGGAGGATACGTGTTAGAAATGCCAAGATCATTCTAGATGAAACAAGTTAGGCAGTTGGAAGAAGCAGGAAAGTATCAGGCCAAGGAGGGGGCAGGTTTCTGGTTTGGGTGATTGCAAGGGGGTGGATGGTTACTGAGGTAGGAGGGACAAGAGAAGTAGGACTTGGGGAAGATGACACATTGCATGTGAGGTACTGATGGACATCCAAGGGGAGAAGTCCAGAAGACAGGAGGGTATATGGGGACTGGGCTGAATAGACAGGTGTGTGTGTGGTGGGGAAGTATGGAGCAGCCCAGAGAAGTGAGCTGAGAACTGCTATGACGGACTGTTTCCTCTGCTCCTTCAAAGTCCTTCCTCCAGTATTCTGTCATTTTCCCTTTTAGTGGCTCAGGCCCTGCTTGGAGGGGTCTTCTTGGGCCCCACCTGTGAGCCCCAAGTTGGTTTCTCAAGCATATATTTTTTTAATTTATTTTTGGCTGCGCTGGTCTTTGTTGCTGCACACAAGCTTTCTCTAGTCGTTGCAAGCTGGGGCTACTCTTAATTGCAGTGTGCAGGCTTTCTCATTGCGGTGGCTTCTCTTGTTGCGGAGCATGGGCTCTAGGACCGTGGGCTTCAGGAGTTGCAGCATGCGGGCTCAGTAGTTGTGGCTTGAGGGCTCTAGAGCACAGGCTCAGTAGTTGTGGCGCACAGGCTTAGCTGCTCCGCGGCATGTGGGATCTTCCCGGAACAGGGATCGAACCCAGGTCCCCTGCATGCGCAGGCCAATTCTTTTTTTTTTTTAAATAATTTATTTATTTTTGGCTACGTTGGGTCTTTGTTGCTGTGCACGGGCTTTCTCTAGTTGTAGCGAGCGGGGGCTACTCTTCATGGCAGTGGCTGGGCTTCTCATTGCGGTGGTTTCTGTTGTTGCGGAGCACAGGCTCTAGGTACGTGGGCTTCAGTAGTTGTGGCTCGAGGGCTCTAGAGCGCAGGCGCAGTAGTTGTGGCACGCAGGCTTAGTTGCTCTGCAGCACATGGGATCTTCCCGGAGTAGGAATCAAACCTGTGTCCCCTGCATTGGCAGGCAGATTCTTAACCACTGTGCCACCAGGGAAGTCCCTCAAGCATATTCTTCAGAATGGACATGCATCAGCAACTCCCCACAAAAGCTCCTCTCATAATTTTACTAAGATTTCCAGTCCCCAGCTGGGTTATCAGCTCTATTTACTACCAGTCCTAGTTCAACAGAGGATTTGGAAAGTTTCTTGGAGTTCTGAAATTCAGGATTTGGCTTGCAGTGATTCAAGGGCAATGTAGAGAGGAGAGCCAGAACATGCCCCTGCCAGCCCAGGGTACCACTTCTGAGAAGCTGGAGGCAAAGGCTCGTGACTGACTGTACTGGTCTGTTGCCAGAGGTCTCCTCCCTGCTTGGGCTCTGAGGTGGCTTAAGGAGAGCCCTCTCCCCATGTTGTTTCCACAGAAAGTCCTGCCCCTGAGCAGTCTCTGCCTGAGGCCAGTGAGGTGGACAGCACAGGGGTCATCCTCAAAGTGACCCACCCCCCCGTGGTGGGTAGTGATGGCTCCTGCATGTTCTTTGAGGACAGCATCATCTATACCACACAGATGGACAACCTCACACACATGCCACCCACAGCCAGCCCCCAGCCCCGAGGTAAGGCTCTGGAGCCATGCCTGGCCCTGCACTTCCTCGTGGAGATGCCTGAGCCCTCACCCAGGGTACTTCAGGGATACAGTCTCCCTTGGAAGCCCTACACCTCTCCCTTACTCTGGGCTGGCTCTAAGGTTCTAGCCGTGGCAGATGTGGCCACATCCACACTCTCCTCCACAGAGGTGACTTTCCTGAGTTTCTCTCTGTCCTGGGAAGAGATGTTTTACGCACAGAAATGTCACTGCTTCCTGACTGACATCATTCTGGATTCCATCAGGCAAAAGGACCCCAAAGCCATCACAGCCAAGGTGGTCTCCCTGGCCAACCGGCTGTGGGTACGTGTGATAGGCCTCAGGCCTTGTTCCTTCTCCACTTTCCCTTGCCTCCACGGTAAGTAGGCAAGGCAAGAGGAAGCAAGCCAAGATACGGGGTCAGGGGAATAAGGGGGAGAGATCAGGGGCAGAAGGACAGGGACAGGGAGACAGGGCAGCAGCATCTGGGCCAAGCCTTGGCCAAGAGGCAGTTTGAACTGATAGTATCCTCTGACCTCTGCAGCTCCTGCAGGCCCAGGGAAGCCCCTGCTCTGCATCCCACTCTGAGGGGCTGGGAGCAAATGTGTGTCACACTGCTGCCCCCAGCCCTGCCTGACTGTGGGCTCTTCTGGCAGACCCTGAACATCAGCCCCAAGCAGTTTGTGGTGGACTTGCTGGCCATCACTGGCTTCAAGGATGACCGGTACACCCAGGAACATCTGTACAGCTGGGTGGAGGTGAGGGCCTCCTGCACCCCACTGGGAATGGCGACCCTCCAGATGCCTCAGGTGTACACTGTCTTGCTGCATGAGGGCCAGGCCAGTGCTGCCCAGAAGGCAAGACAGGCAAGACCTCTAGTCTCTGGTCCCAGGGAGGGAGGAACAATGGATGAAATTAACCTGTCTAGAGTGGTCAAAAAGCAGTATTCAGGCCACTGGTTTTTGTAGTTTTCCTCCCATTTTACCAATTTAGCCTTCATCACTAACAACCCTGACTATACTCAGGGAAGCACATTCTACGAGCTCAAGGTTTTGGGGTGCTGAAATCCGAGAAACTACTGGGAGTCAGATAGATGTTTTCAATGACTGATACCAACTTCACCTACTCAGCCATGATGTCAGTACTTTTGTACATTCCTTTTACACTTAAGCTGCTTTAAAGCAGTTTTTACAAAGAAAAGGAAAATGTTCAATAAGGGCAAAGGAATGACTCAGGTTCTTTGTTTTTTGATTCCTTAAAATAATTTTAGGATTCACATTTTTATTTTAACATTGTAGGTGAAAAAGATTTAGCTAATTTTTCATTAATCTGGCATTTCTGTAATCAAGTACCTTACTATAACATCTTTCACTATAAACACAAAAGTGCCAAGTTACTAACCTCTGCCTAGTCTATTGAGTGGAATGTGAAGTCAGCATCTACGACTAGAAAGTGGAAAACCAGTGGCAGGAAACATGCACTTTTGGCCCTCTATTCATTCTGTTGTGTTCCCTGGTAGCCACTCGAAACCACAGGTCTGTGAGACGCCTTTAGGCAGAAGTGAGCTCAACAGCATCAAGTAGCCTTGCCTTGACCCTGCCCCGACCCAGATAGGAGGACCCCATCCACACAGCCAGGAAGTCAGGAATAAGACTAGCCTTTTCCTTCCAGCTCACGCTGCCATTTGCCAGGAAATATGGCCGCTGTGTGGACCTGCTCATCCAGAGGGGCCTGTCGAGGTCTGTCTCTTACTCTCTCCTGAGCAAGTATTTACAAGATGGCTAAGGTACCCAGAGAAGCTGACCCACAAACACCCCATCCCATCACCAAGGTTCATTTTAACCGGGGATGTCCCCAGAATGTGTGTGCCCGTCCAAGGGTGTGTTAGTTTATTTTTTATTGTAAACAAAGAATAAATCACAAGTCAAGGGTCTGGACTCCGTCTCTGAGACACCAAAGACCTTACAACCAGTGAAATAATCTTAAACTGAAATCTATTCAAAAAGCTTTCAATCAATATAACCAAACTGACCCAGGAAAGAAGGGCCTGGACCTAGGGAGCCAGGGCAGACAAGAGTCCAACAGGGATGAGCTTGGCTTTGAAACCAGGGGTTGGGAAGCAGTGGCTAGGAACCCACCTGTATTCCTACTGAGGGGCCACCTGTATTCCTACTGAGAGGTGGGGCAGCCCAGTCACTAGATGTCCCACCAGCCTACAGCATAGAAACAAATACCCACCCTCTGTTCTGGGTGGGAACAACTGGGGTGGGAGCTGGAGACGGGGAAAGAAAAAGGGGACATGAGACCAGGGCCCCAGAATCAGGGTGCTCATTTAGGCTCTGCAACCAGCATCCCCTGGAGAGGTCCCTGCTGATCTGTCCAATGACACAGACATCAGAAAGGGTAGTCAACAGGGCTGTGCATGTGGGCTGGAAGCGACCCAGGTGCCACCCATGGCCTGGTCATAGCAGATCTTGAGAAAGGTGATGTTCCTTGGATCTAGCAACTCCTGGAGCCACTGCCCACCTTCAAGCCCAGGCTCAGACCTGTGGTGCAAAGCTAGGCACGAACATGTATTTCCCTGGCTCGGGGTCCAGGTGGGGTCTCTGAGGAATGGCTCTGACCTACCACCCCCATTTCCACCTAAAAGCAAGGCAGCCATAGGCCCAGGCAGGGCTGAGAAAGGGCTGGTGGGTATAAGGCTAAATGGAACTCACATAGGACAAGTCCTCCAGGCCCCTGCCCAGGGCCTGCCCTGACACACAGCTGCTGTCCGAGCCACTGGAGCCACTGGCTGACGGGCACTGGGAGGAGACCTCTGAGTCCTCAGGAACTAATAAGGGAGACTGGGTGAGCTGTCAGCAGAGGAGGCCCAGACCCCAAGCCATGCCCTCCTGCCTCTGGCCAAGCCCAGACCTACTCAAAGATGGCTGGCTGCCCAGCTCAGCTTCAGTCTCCAGTACTGCTTCCTCTGGGAAGCTGGTGGAATACAGGGGCCAGCGGAAGCCCAGAACAGCTGGGTCTCTGTACAGATGCAGGTTGAGGGACCCCAGTACAGAGCAAGAAGCAGGATCTTCAGAAAGGGAGCTTGAGGCCCCCAGGTAAGGGCTGTCATAGTCAAATGGGGCCACAGCAATGGAGGCCCGAGAGCGAACTTCTGTATGAGAAAGAAGGTCAGGTTGGGACAGGCCAGAGCCCAGGTGGGCCAAGGTCCTGAGGTGAGCGCAGGCTAGGGCTGACAGAGGTCCATGTTGCCGCCTGTGCAGCTCTCCTCACCCCAACCCCCTGCAGCCTGCCTGCTACCTTGGCACTTCAGGATATAGTTGACGGTGCGGTCGTTGATAGCTTCTTTGCTGGGGGCGATGTCCTGGAAGGCCTTGTTCCCCACACCCAAGGACACCATCTCAGCCATGCGCACCTCTGGGTGGAGAGTGGACATCTGGACATGAGCCCAGCCCTTTATCACTCTTTCCCCTTATATTAGTCTCTCCTGTACACCCATAGCCTGCAGATTGTCCTGTGTGCTGAGCCTTTCCCAACAATCCCATGAGGTGTCATAATTCTCTTTTTAAAGATGAGGCCTCTGACACTCAGAGGTTAATACTGTGTGCACATTCTGAGACTGAGTGCAGGACTGCCTGACTTTGGAGTTCTTTCCCCTGCGCTGGCTGCTGCTGAGGGACCTTTTCCACCCTCCCAAGTATTTCCAGGTCCCTAGGCCCTCCTTGGGGCCCCTCTGGGACAATGTAAGCTCTCCAAGGAGGGGAGTGTGGGGTGAAATGGGGCAGGGACCCACCCTTGTTGTGGACAGCCTGCCTCCAGAGCAGGCGGGAGATGTCAGCTGTCCAAGCCTGCTTCGTGGCCAAGCTGGCAGCTTGTAGCACAAAGGTGTCCCTGGCCTTGCGACGGCGAAACCAGACCTCAAAGCGCAGGTTGCTATCCCCAGAGCACTCAGTGAGGCCAAGGTCTGCCATCTGTGTGGCCAGGAAAGGAGCTTAGTGAGGCACTGGGGGTGCAGGGGGTAGAGGGAGGGGTTGGGTGGGCCTACCTTGAAGGAGCGCTTGTAGGCAAATGTGTCGATGCCTTTGGGTCCTCGGCGAGGCTTGCTGAAAAGCAACAGCTCCTCAAAGAGGAAAACACGACGCAGGGACTTGTGGCGCCCAGAGCACACCGTGAACTCATCCTGTCGGACCAACTGCCCCTGTTCCTTGAGGTTGACCTGCCAAGTTGGGGCCCAGTGGGTTCCCAGCCTCTTCTGCCCCCTCCCTTCACACCCACTGCCCCTGCCCACCACAGCCTGCGATGACTCACGTCACAGCCCTGGATGGCATCCATGGCTAGCAAGTCATTGCCGTGTCGCAGCTGGAAGCGCACGAGGCTCTGGGCAGCCCGCAGGGCACTCAGCTCTGGCACGGTTCCCCCGCAGGCCCGTGCCAGCTCTTGCAGCAGCAGTGTGTACTTGCTCATGCGCTGGATGGGCTTCAGCAGATAGGAGGCCAAGTCCAAGTGGTCCCCCAGTGCTTGCTGCTTGTCCTGCCAGGTGTGTAAGAGACCGTCAGGGAGCTTCAGGTTACCTGCTCCATCCCCCCCTCCCACTACAGTCTCAGGCTCACCTACCCTGAAAAAGATGTGACCATAGCTGGTCATCAGGGCATCGGAGCATGGTTTATTCTTGCTGTAGAGTGCGTACATCCCAAACTGCACCCTCTGCAAAGATACACAGCTTGGTCTGGTGCAAATGGGCCAGCATCCAAGGGGGCCAAACCACTCTCAGTTTGGGAGGACCAAAATGCCTAAAGGTCCCAAGAAGGCCTCCCCACACAGAGCCAATGTGCCCTGCTTTGAATGACGGGTAATCTGGCAAGAGACACTGTGCGGAGAGGGGCTTGCCCTCAGGCCCTCTGGGGAAGAAGTCCTGCATACAGCTTTGCTGCTCCCACAGCTCTGAGAGCAGTGCTCTAATCTCACCTCACCTCAGACTATACCTTCCCTTGCTCACTACACTATGCTACACTGACTTCTCTCTTCCTTGACCACTGGGCCTCTTTCCTGCCCAGGGCTTTGCACTTGATCTTTCCTCTGGGTGGAATGCTCTGACTGCAGCCCCTCCCTCTGGCCTTAGCTCAAACATCAGCTCCTCTAAGCGGCCTCTCTAATTGCTCTCTCTAAAGGGGATACCTCTGCCTTGCTGCTAACTCACAAATCACCTATCTATCCCATTTTTCCCCCGTAACCTCAACTATAACATGGAATTATCTTTTTTACTTTTATGTCTCCTCTACTAAACTAAGAGCACCCTGAAAAACAGGGACCGGTTGGTCCTGCTCATAGCTGTACCCATCACAGGGCCTGACCCCAAGCACGTGCCCAGTAGCTCTCTGTTGAACGTGGCAGAATCAGCCAGGGCCTGTACGGCCTGAGGAGCTTACATGGCGCAGGAAAGCATAGGCCACCCGGGGTGGGTGCTGGGTACAGGCCTCCAGCTCACGCAAGAAGAAATGGCGGTGGAAGTCCCGCAGCTTCTCCAGGTTGCCAAAGAGGTGGGTGCGCTGGCCACGGAGGCCCTGGGGCACATCAGGGCGATCCAGCTCGGGGAAGTAGTTCTCCATGGTATAGTCAAGAGCACGGACATACTCCCGCTCTGTAGCCACCATCTCCGCCAGCACCAGCTGGAGTCTACCAGGTAGGTGGAATCAGGACCCAAGACATCTGCCCTGCCACACTGCCCTCCCCGCCCTGCCCACTGCCTACCTGTTGGGACTCCTGGGTTCAGAGCCACCTGGCGGAGGCATGGTGGGGCATGACCCTGACTGGGCACCAACTCCAGCCTCTGGTCTTTGGCAGGCAGCCACAATGGCCTCATGGTGGCAGTGGTGGGCAGATTCTCTGAGACTCAGTCCCAGATTCCGATCAAGGCTGTATGCCTTCCTCAGGGGAGGGGTAGCAGGTACAGCCAGCACCCGGCTGACACACAAGCTAGTGGTGCTACCTGTCAGTGGTGGCTTCACAGCAGCTTCCAACTTCTGGTCCAGGGCCAGCCAGGTGTCCTGGCACCGCGCCCAGGCCCAGCGGCACTCCTGGCGGATACCCTCAGATCCCAGCCCTGTGGCTAGAGCCCACATCTTTCGGAAGTGGGCAGGAGGCAAGTCAGGATGCTTGGTCCAATGCAACTGCAGCCGTTGCAGCACAACCCCTGGGCGTTCCTGTTCCAGCTCTGCCAACACCCGCTGCCCCTCCTCAGCCCACATCAAGGCCTGCAACACCAAAGCCAGATAGGCATTGAGGAAGGATCCCACCAAGACTGCTGAGCCTTCTCCTCTACCTCCCCCCATCCCCACAGAATGTTGGCCCCAGGCTGCATCCTCAGTGGTAGGATTTTGGGGTCAGACTGAAGACAAGAAAAGAAAACAGGCAAGGTATACAACAAAGCCCAAGCTGTCGTAGAGCCGAGCAGCCGCCCCTCTGGCTTCACTGACCGCCTGGAGCCAGGGGTGGGACCCCTCACCCACCTGCCTAAAGAGCTGCAACAGCTTCTCAGCATCCGCCAGCCGCTGCCGCCGCTGGGCTAAAGCCCTACAGAAGTCAGTCAGCTGGGCTTGCAGGGTCAGAAAGCGGGCCCCAGCGGGGCCCAGTTCAGCTGCATCCCAGCCAACCAGTGGCTGCAGAAGTTTCTCCCCTCGCCTGACCTGCTCCTGGAGACAGAGACTGGGCTCACCAAGCCCGGGCCTGGTAGTGCAGCCCGCGAGCCCTGGTGTTTTCCACAGATGTCTACATGTCCTCATCAGTCACTTCTGTGAAGACCTTCCCTCCACCCCCAACCCATTCCCCTCTCTCTCCGTGCTCAATGAACAAGTAACTAAACTCACCTGGGCAATTCGGTCCAGGTCCCCAAAAGGGCCTTGGGCCTGAAGCAGCATGTCCAATGAGGGTTCCCTTGGCTCCTCAAGTGCTGGCCAACCCACCTGCTGTAGCCACACTTCAATCTGGAGGAGTACAAAGAAAGAAAAGAGAGCTGCTGTGGGGTAGGGGTGATGCTTGAGACGAAAGGTGACGCCCACCTGGGCAGATAGTTCTCACCTGGTGCAGCTCGCCCTCCTGGGCCTCCAGCATCTGGACCAACTCCAGTGCTTGTACTCGCTGGTTACTCTGCAGGGTCAGTTGGTGCAGCAATCCATCCACACGACCATACAGCTCCTCAACCTCGTCCACTGCAGGCCTGGTGCATGGTACATGTCTTAGCACCCCTGCTGAGTGTCTAGCTCCACTCCACCCTGTCCTAGGACCACAATCCTGGCTGGTTCTGAGCCAGCCACTGAGTCCTTGGCATGGGATATGGTGGGCTGGGAAAAGATTTGGGCTTGCACCTACCTGTAGTCTGGGCTCAGGGTCACCTCTGGAACCTCCTGCTTCAGCCATGCCAGCTCCAAGGCTCCCTGGCACTGTAGCCATGCCAACTGAGGTGAGTCTAGCACATGCTGCATCAGGACCCGTGCCTGCTGCAGCAGCCGACCGACTTCCTGTGATTAAGGGCAACAGGCAGTGGAGGTGTGCATGGGAGAAGAGGAAGAAGATAGGGAGCATTCGGGGAGGTGCTGAAAGGAGACACTCACCCCAGACTCCATGGGCTGGGGCACAGCCTTCATGCTCTCAATGGCCCCCTGGAGCAGGGCACAAAGCACCTGGCAGCTCTGCTGTAGGGTTTCCAGACGCTGTGAGCAGAGGCAGGCATGACCAGGGCAGTGCACAGTGCTAGTCCCAGGCATCTTGGATCCCAGGCCACTGCACTGCTCAAGCCAGCCCAGGGGAGCCTCCTCTGCTGGCCAGATTGCCTGCCTACCCACCCTATGCCCCACCCAGTGCACTGACCATCCGGAAGCCCAGCCAGGCCTGGTGGCAGTAAGGCAGGCCTCCTCCTAGTGAAGTGGGCAACCCTGAGGTGGAGATGTGGGTCAGCAGGCTCTGATCAGAGGACAGCTGTTCTAACTGAAGGAAAAGAAGATGTAGTGGACTCAGGCCTGGTGGGGAAGTGCCCCACCTCCACCCTGGCCAAATGGCTCAGTCCCTACCTGCAGCCCTGAAGGCACCTCCTGAGGCATCTTTCCCATTAGCAGCACCTGGTGCACCGACCCTGGGGCTGCTTCCTGCAAGGAATCTGAGCTCAGCCCTGCTCCTAACCCTATAAAAAGGGTTGTGGGGGGGGGAAGAGGAGAGCTATAATCCTGTACTCACTTGCAGCTGGCTGAGCCCCCAGAAGAGGGAAGAGATTGGGGAACAAATTCGGGCATCCACTAACACGGTCAGTCCCAGGGCCTGTACTTTGGGCCTAAAGGAGCAGGCTTTGGTTCAGTATCTGTTTCCACAGCCCTGCCATCCCCTTGCTCAGGTTCTGTCCCCCAGCCTCCAGCCCGCAACCTGGGGATGCTTCGCAGGTAGAGCAGGAGGCGGATGAGTTCATGGCTGCTGCACTTGGGGTGAAGCCAGGCCGGGTTATGGGCACTCAGAAGCAGCACTGCCCTGCCTTCTACATCCCGAGTGCCTGTGCGGAGAAGGCAGTGAACACCTGCACAATCAAGTCACCCCACCTCTTCTGCCTCTAGTGTCTCCCAGTTACCTGGCAGGGCAGCCAGGCCACTGGCAAGCAGCTCCCAGGCAAGGTCTTGGGCCAGGAGGCAGTCAGTGGACTTAAGGAGCCTGGATCCGTTGGAGTCTTGGGAAGGAAAATGGCTCGGGTCTACATTGGGCCATTTACCCAGAGACCCCTACGTGAACTTGGGCTTTCGCCTGAGTAGAGTCAGAGGCCTCCCCACCTCCAGGTACCCTCACTCTCTTCCAAGACTTTCCTTCCTTACCTGCCTCCAGTAGCTCTGATGATGTCTCAGAAAGATCCCTGAGGTTCACAGGGTCACTGTCCAACCCTTCAGGGTCCAAGCGGATTGGCATTGCCCTGCCTGAAACTGAGTCCCCTGCCAAGCCTCCTCCTTGGCTGTCATTTTCACCCTGTGCCAGACTAAGGTGGGAGAACATTGGGCATAGGAGGATCTCCATTCCAGAGGAGGCTGGCTCCTCCTGCTGGACTAAGGAACCTCCTAATACACCCCTCTGGCCATCCCCCGACCCATCTGCAACCTTCTGTCCTGGAGTTGACTGAAGCTCACCAGGCAGAGGGCTGCCCTGTAGCCCTTCCCCCTGGGCTGCCCCTGCTGGTGGGCTCGGAGGATTGGGGTCCTGCATCTGGAGAGCAGGTTCCCCCTCATCCCAGGCATCTCTGAAACTGCACACAGCAAACCTCCAGTCGGTGGCGTGGCCCTGGGAGGCTGAGGACTCATCCCCATCCTCCAGGGGCCCTTCCATCACCCCTTCCTTAAGGGTGGGCCTACTCCCGGCAAGTGGCAGAGGAGCTAAGCCCTCGGTGTGAACTGAGGCCTCAGCTCATCCAGGAAACAGGTTGAAGATGGGCGGGTAGGGCTGAGCGGGCGATGCAGGTAGAAGGCACTAGGCCGTAGGAGATGCCAGTCTTGGTGCTCGGCTCAGGGAGCGCAGTCAGTGCCGCAGTTCAGGCCTGAGGAGCGGGGAGAAGAGCCGGTGTCTCTCCCCCCAGCTCACGGCTCGCGGGTCCACGCTCACTTGGGCCTTAGCCGGAAGCGCCCCAAGCTCGAACGCTCACTTGCCGCCACGCTGGGCGGGCCTACGCAGGTGGGACGCTCACGGGGTGGGCGGAGCGCTGCCTCGTGCTCGCGCTCCCGTGGGCCCAGCCGACCCTGGCGCCCCCTCCCCCCGCCACCGGGGGACTCGCGCGCCCGCTCCCTCCCTCGCTCGCCCGCCCGCCCGCCGCGCTCACGCCCGGGGTACGCGCCGAGGGAACCCCGAACCCGGGAGGCCAGGCAGCCAGAGCCCTCGAACGTAGCACACCGCCGCCTCGACGGCGGGTACGGCGCGGCGCCTGGCGTTGACGGGCGCCGCCTCCTGGCCGCGGGGGCGGGAACGACCGCGGCAGAGGACCGGGCGCCACGCCGCACCGCCCCCTGGGGGCCGGAAGACGCAGCCACAGCCCACCCGCCAGGCCCGACGGCAGCCGCCTGAGCCGGCCGGAAAGCGCGAAAACGCGGGCTCTTGCAGCGCCCCCGGCCCATCCACCCCCTCGTCCCCCGCGGGCCCGGACGCCTCAGCTTCACCGCCCTCCCCCGCGCCGCCGCCCAAGCCCCCGCTGACTCTGACTTGGCTTCTCAGTTCGCCGGTTGGGGCAGCGACCAACGGCCTTCCCACCGCGCCTGCTCAGCGCGCCGGAAGCGCTCCCCCGCTGGGGAAGGCGGCGAAGGTGCGCGAGGGTGAGTGAGCAAGGGGTCTGCCTGGGGCTGAGGGAAGGGGCTTGCAGGGTGGCGGCGTAGGGAAGGGGGGCGCTTCTGCTCTTGAATGCACGCAGGATGCGGGGAGCCCTACCACAGCCTCCCTCAGCAAGACAAGGAGCACTCGTTCCTGTCAGCTGGGAGAAGAAAAGTGTGGGCCCAGGGGCCCAGGAGGCCTCTAGGATGACACCCTAAACCCAGGCCAGCTGCTTGGTGCTGCTGGCAGCCAGTAGGGGTATCTTCATGGAGGGTGGGAGGGAGGGGCCCTTCCGTTGCAGACCCCATCTTCCTTCCAGTCCTCAGTCCCAGGCACCAAGAGCCAGGTTGTATTATGCCATGATGGGCTGCTGTTTGGGTTAGAGAGAAGGAGGAGGCAGGGAGGGGGCTCTGTGGTGGGAGCTGACCCAGACCTGCCAGGAATCCACCAATCCGCCAGGCCCAGCCCCACCACTCGCTTGCGCTTGCGTTCCTGCACTTCTTTCATATACACTCCCTCCCCAGCCCCACACCCCTCCCACAAAATCCCACCGAGGAGGCTGAGACTGAGGTCAAGATTCTGGAACCAGAGGGCCAGCTCTGCTTTTCCACTTACCTGATGGGTGAACTCCAGCAACTCAGTTGTCTTTGAGCCTCATATTACTCACCTGTAAAAAAAAAAAAAGAGGAAGAAAAAAGAAAAGAAAGTCATTCTTTCCTCCTGGGATTGCCCCGAGAACTAGGAAAGATCCTGTATGTCTAAGGCCCCCTTGCTGCTAGCTCTTGGGTGGTGTTCGTGTCCTGCCCCTCATTTCATCCTCAGTTGGGGGACCCTGAACTGGTGAAAGTCACTTGGACAGTTGACTTGTGAGATCTCTCCCAGCTCTGAGGTGTGAAGTCCCTTTGGTGCATGTGGGCCTGCTGTACCATAACATGCTTAGGCCCTTGGTTCCTTGTGGGGAGAGGGCAGTGGGTGCAGTGGCTTCCCTGGCTCTAAGGTAGTCAGCTCCTTCATGAGCCCAGGGAGGCTGCCAGAGGAGGGAACCTGGGCATCAGAAGCAGGCACAGAGGGAACAATAGCAATCCTGCCCTCCCCACCATCGCAGCTGCCACGTCAGCACCAAGTCCAGGTTCTCAGAGCAGCTGCACAGGAGCCTTCTTCATGAGGGGATCTGGCTGTGAGTGAGGAGCCTTGGAGTTGTCCTGCTCCTTCCCCAACCCCCAGCAGGCCCTTTCATCCCACCCTCCTCTAGCTTCAGCGAGCATCAGGACCAACCTTGGCTCCCTCCCCAGCTGTCCTAGAGCCGCCCCACTGAGTCACTGCCTCCAGCTCCCTCCCTCCCCTTCTTCTGCCCACTGTCTGCCCACCCCCACCCACCAGCCAGGCACCCTGTGAGCCCTAAGAGCTGGTTGGACCTGCTGGCAGGCACATGTACCCCTCCAGTGCTAAGAGAGACCTCAAGCCACAGGCCATAAATGACCCCAGCACCCCTGAGCGCAGGCAGACAGACTGATTCAGCAGCAGGGCCAGGCCTTGGTTTATTCACTCTACATAGAATGTATGCTGTAAGCTTTGCGAAGACAGAGACTGTGTTTTATCCACTTCCACTTCTATACTTCTAGCACCTAGCACAGGGCCTGGAATAAATGTTGAGGGGTGCCTGAGACTGGTCGCACTACCCCTGTCCTCCCGAGGTTCCCCATTTATGAGCCAGGTGTAAACCAGAGTCACAAATGGAGACAGATTCAGAGGCTCGGTCTGAAAGGGATGCAGAAGAGGCAAAGAGCTGCAGGATGCACAGCCCCAGGATGGCAAAGATACAGATAGAAATGGGGACAAACTGAGCCTAGTGGGGAGCACTGGAGGCTGGGCCTGGAGCCAGCCTGTGCCAATGACCACAGCAGGCTCTGTGGGCTGAGCTTGCAGGACTGAACAGTGACTCATGGGGCCCATCTCTGTGGCTCTCCTGGCAGCAAAATCTACTCACAGCAGCCTTTTCCACTGAGATCATAAAATGGGGATAGGCCTCCCTCCCCTGCCCCTTCCCTGCTTTCCCTCAGCTTTGCATTTCTTACCAACATGACTCAACCAAAAATGAAGTGGGAGCTCTGTGCCTCAAGGAGCCTAGTGATAAGAGATCCACAATCATTGCCCTCATTCCATCCCAAACCTTGCATACCCTTTTCAGTACTGCCCCAGACAGTTAAGTTGACACATACCCTAAACCCTCCAGATCTCTCTCACCTCTGGCCTGAATAACTCCAGACTCCTTAGTGTGGTCTTCAAGACCTTCTAGAGGCATCACAGCCTTCCTGACCAGCTCTTACACAGGCCTGGAAAACTCATCTGATCACAAGTCTTGTCTCAAACTGTCTCCTGTACCTGGTATGCCCATGTCCATCTCCCCAGGTCAAAATCCTTCCTCCTTCAAGGCACTGGAGGCCACTTCTGCCATCCTGCCTAGTCTGGTGGTGACTTGCTTGCTCTCCTGCATCCCAGGTGCCTGCCTCCTCCCGGCTGTGCTCACGTGCTTTCTTACCCTCAGTCTGCTCATCTCTGACCAACCCTATTTGCCTGGAAGTCCCCCCTTTTACCCAGCTCCAGGCCCAGGAGCCCCTCTGCACCCCTCTCCCCTATACCATCAGTTGTCTGATGGTGGGGATTTTATTTCTAAACCTTTCTAATCTCGTAATTTTTGAAGGATGTGGTGTCTGGACCACCTTCCTCTGGAGACCTGGTTAAGATTACAAATGGCTGGGCTCCCGTAGGCCTGCTGAGTCAGAACCTTTGGGGTAGGCCCAGGAATCTGTGTTTGACAAGCTCCCAGTGATACTGAGGTCTGAGAATGGCTGCCTGCCCTCTTCAGCACAAGCACCTTCACATCCCTGGGCTGCTGGAGGAGCCTCCCAACAGGTCTTCCATTTCTAGCCTTTCCTCCTACCAACCCTTCCTCCACGTGGGGTTTCACACATCTTCCACCTGGCACCAGCTACATTCGAGCTCCCTAATGCGCATCACTGCCCGGACTCCCCAGATCATAATTCTCCAGGCTGGCTTTCTGCCACTCCAAAACTCAGTGGGGTTACCCCACCCAAGCCTTTGTGTCCCTGGCTGGTCTCTCCCCAGCACATCACCCACTGCTCCTTGCTTTTCACCATGTGTGCTCCAGATATCTTTTATTCATGCTGCTCTTCCCACCTAGAATGCACCCATGCAATTTTGCCCATGTTGTCAGAGCCCCTCCACACACACACACACACACACACACACACACACACACACACACTCATGCTCCTCCCAAAGCCCTCCCAGATTTCCTCAAGGCCTCATATGTTCCTTGGCTTGTAATGTAACACCAATGATGACAAACATAATCCCTTACCATGGGCCAGGCTGTATACTAGGTTTTTACATTTCATCATCTAATTCAGACAGCAGCCTTATGAAGTAAGTATGATTGTTACCTCATTTTAGAGATGAAGACACTGGGGCTCAGAGAGAATATGTGACATACCTACGATAACATAGCCAGTGAGTGAGAGCTGGGACTAACCGCTGGGCCTTAACACTGCCGACTATAAGCAGTGTGAGGGCAAAGCCTAAAAGTCACTCTTCCTTCTCTTCACACCTTCCCCAGGCATGACAGAAAAAATGTTGACTAAATTTGTAACCTCTGCAGTGTGTTGGGTCCTTCAGATCTGTAAAGATTACACACAGGATGGTGATTACCTAGGGCTAGGCAGAGGGTGAGGAGTGACGGCTGATGGTAGTTTCTTTTGGGGACGATGAAAACATTCTAAACTAAGGCTGTGGTGAGGGTTGCACAATTCTGTGAATATGTTAAAGACCACTGAACTGTACATTTTAAATGGGTGAATTTGATGGGGTGTGTGTTAGGTGTCAATAAAGATAGGTACTTTTTTTTTTTTTTTTTAATTTTCCAGCACAGTGGAAATTGAATCTGGGTCTGAGATTTCTGTCCCTAATGTTTCTGGACCCCACAGTATCCAATTTGTGTCAGAAACACTCAAGGTAACCAGCTCCCTTGAGATTGTCCTCCCACCCGCCAGGTGCAGAACATTTCTGTTCATTTGTCCTACACCTCCCTCCGGGTGTTTAAGGAAGGCTTATCCGGTCCCAGTGTGTGGTGGCTGCATCTTTGGGCACCTTGGCACCTGACCTCTGGAGTCTCTTTTCCTACAGGTTGTTCCCATTTTGTGGACTCCCAGTTCTGTGACCCTGTGCCCATACAGCAATCACCCGGACTGCAGGCATCCTGTAAGTTGACGTATTGGGAAGGAATGGGAGAGGAGGGAGGGAGGGCCATAGGGCCTAACAGTCCTTCCCAGGACCCCAGGACCCCCCTCCCCATTCTCTATCCAGGAAGCCCTGGGGCAGGGAGTTGGCAGTTTCCATCTCCCTCACCACCTGCCCTCTTGCCTCCTGCCCACACCCCAGAACCCCCAGACACATGGACACAGGACACACATCCATCCAAGAGATGTTTAATGTATCTTAGGTTCAAAGTACAAAATACAGGGCAGGCGCTAACCCCAGGAAAGTCACCTGCCACCCAGTCAGCCCCTTACCACTGCAGCCGGGTATCCCAGCCCCAGAGCAGTGGAGCAGTGGCCCTGGGATACCTGGCTCCTTTCCTGTTTGGGGAATAACAAGGTGACAATGTGAGTGGGAGCCCAGAGACCATCGTCTCCCCTCCTCATAAAACCCAGACCCAAGGATCTGAAAGGTCCAAACTTGGACGCAGAGCAGCAGATCCCTCAGAGTAACCCTGGCTAAGAAGCAGCCCTGTTGTGAAGCCTGGCCCAGCCCTGTGGCCATAGTCCTGGAAAAGGAGGAACTATTGCCCCAGTGACTGGCAGCAAAGGGAAGGAGATAAAGCAAGGAGTGGAGACAGATTCTCACTGCCCTAAGCAAATTGATTATGGGTAGCTGACCCAACAGAGCAGCAAAGCCTGCTGCACCTCCCACCCCATACCCTCTGAGGACCAGCCCCTCGCAGAGCCTTCTGTCAGGGTACTGTCCTTGCACTGGCGCTAGGGAGGAGATGGAGGGCAGGAAAGGCCAGTGTCAGCTGAGGAATGATGCCCTTGCTTTGGGGGCAAGAATATCTGCGTAGAGTCACCCCATGAGGACCCTCTGGGGAAGGGGCATCAACTACCCGCATCTCTGGGCCTTGCCCCTAGAAGCTCTGGACTGGGTCTTGAGCCAGGGTAAGGGCCTTACTGAAAGGGAAAGTGGCAGGAGTTAGAAGCAGGGAGGGTGGTGAAAAAGGTCCCTGTGAGGACCAGCCCAGGAGACCCTTCTGACCTGCCCCAAGGGAGCCCAGTTGCTACTTCAGTCCAGGCCCCTCTAGCCCCATGTCAGGTTGAGTGGGCTCCTCTGCCCGTTGTGCAGGGAAGGTTTCCACAGGGGCTCGGCCCCCTGCTCCTCCTCGAGTCCCTGGGCTACAGCCGGCCACCTCTGTTGAACTGGATGCACCAGTGGGAGTTGGCGGTGCCTGGGCTGAGATGAGTGTGGTCCTCGTGTCCCATGAGGGGCTGCAGCTCCTGCTGCTGGGGGATGTCAGCGCTGCTCTCGCTGTGAGAGCGGCCAGCCTTGGCCAGGCTCGTGGGAAAAGCAAAGCTAGGGCGTAGATCAGAAGGCAGGTTGAGAGGGGCCTGGGACTCTTCAGTGACCAGTGAGCGGGGAGGCAGGCGGGTCATAGGTGGGGCCTGGGTACAGGGTGGGGATGCCAGGCTCTCCAGGGACGAGATGCTTTGGTTCCAGCCTGTCTGCATGTCCACGGGCACAATCTTGGTGGTCTCTGAGGACACGTAGACTGCCAGGTCCCCCTGCCCACTCTTCCAGGGCAGCTCCTTCTCTGCACAGGTTGGGGAAGGGGGTATGATGCGTGGGCTTGGACACACCTCAAGGCTCCCTGGGGACAGAGTACACATGCATTCATTACCAATCCAGTGGAATCTTTCTCAAGTATAAGCACACTTTCAATAAATCAGTTCATTCCACAATTGCTGCATAACATCCATGTGTGCAGTTATTTGATGCATGCCTTGCTGAGTGGAAGCGCCACAGCTGGTTTTGCTCCCCATAGTATGCCCAGCACCTAGCACAGGGCTGGGCACATAGCAGTTGCTCAACAAATACCTATTGAACAAATGAAAATAACTAAAGCAAGAGAAAGGGGGATCAAGGCAAGAAAAAACCCATCTACGATCAGCCCTCACCCAACTTGCAGTGCTAGTCTTAAACCACATCCTGCCAAGCCCCATCCCAGGGTGAGACAGCAGCAGAGTGAGGAAGATCTTGAGGCTTGGCCACTGGGCTCCTTGCCTGAGTTCCCACCACAGCCCTTTGGTGCGACAGAGTCCAGGAGTGTGAGCTCATGTGAACCTAACAACAGGCTAAAGCTGTGCCGGCGAGGGGGATGCCAGAGCACAGGGGACCTGAGAATCCCGGAACTGCTGGCAGCCAGCATGGAAGGCCTGGCCGCTGCATTACAGGAAGTCTGAGGTTCTGAAAGAGGAAACCTGCGAAAGAGCAGCCCTCTGGCCACCTACCACCCCTTGTTCTCCAAAGTCAAGCTCAATGCCTTGTGTATAATAGGTGCTCAGTATGTGTCTGCTCATTGATAAAGTCCTGAGCCCTCCAAAAATCTTGACTGAGTATGTTATGAAATGTATTAGTTCTGTGATTGAAAGTAAAACTACCTCTCTTGAAAGACCTGGGATGCTGGATTGAATTTTAACAACAACAAAAACTAAACAAAAAACTTCAGTGTTGGGCTTCCATAGTGGCGCAGTGGTTAAGGATCTGCCTGCCAATGCAGGGGACATGGGTTCGAGCCCTGGCCCGGGAAGATCCCACATGCCGCGGAGCAACTAAGCTCGTGCGCCACAACTACTGAGCCTGAGCTCTAGAGCCCACGAGCCACAACTACTGAGCCCACGTGCCACAACTACTGAAGCCTATGCGCCTAGAGCCCGTGCTCCGCAACAAGAGAAGCCACGGCAATGAGAAGCCCGCGCACTGCAACGAAGAGTAGCCCCCGCTCACCGCAACTAGAGAAAGCCCGTGCATAGCAACGAAGACCCAACACAGCCAAAAATTAATTAATTAATTAAAAAAAAAACTTCAGTGTTCACCTTTAGAGGATGCTGGGGAACTAACTGTTGGTATGAAAACTGATAAATAAAATGAAAAATTCAAGCATTTATCCATTCTTCCCTATATGAGCTGCACCTCAGAGTAACCAAGTAATTGATGAAGGTTTTCTTATAGAAGAATTACTGTTAATCAATGCAGATGAAAAAAGAGACATAGAATATCACCACTGTGCAACCCCTAATGAAATGTTGGATCTGGCAGTGATCACCAATGGCTGCCAAGACCGTCTGATGAAAAGTTGACAGGGAACTTGATAATGGATGGATCAAGCCAACAACAGCTAAAGCCTGTTATCAACGTTAACCTCACAAAAAGAGAGACACCCAGATGCTTCCCGGTGTGATGAATGCAATAGGAGGTACAGCATCACCACCTATGAAGTATGCTTACCAGATCTGATCTGGATTTAATTATTGGTTTAGAGGAAATATAAGGGTCATTGAAACATATTAAATGATGCTTTGGGGATGCAATCAGCAAAATCCAGACAAAGAAAGACTGGGGGACAAAGAATCAGGTTATTTCAGTAAATCCAGTGGAAGAAAAAAAGGTATTGGTGGGGGGAACCTATAAATCAGGGTTTTTCAAACTTGACATTATTGACAGGTTGGAAGAGATACTTTGTTGTAGGGGGGCTGTCCTGTGCATGGTAGGATGTTTACCAGCATCCCTGGCCTCTCTACCCACTCACTGCAGAGGTAGCCCTCCAAATGTGACAACCCATGATGTCTCCAGACAATCCCCTAGAGGGCAAAATCCCTCCACCACTACCCTCTTCAGAATCACTGCTGTAGATTAGAAGAGACTTATCAACCGGATTTCATGGGTGGGTCTTCTCTGGATTTTTATTTGAACAAACCTACTGTAAAAAAACATTAAGACAATCAGGGAAACTTGAACACTGACTGGATATCTGATAACAAAGATTTTGGATATGATAATGGTATTGTGGTTATATTTTTAAGAAGAATCCTTATCTTTTAGAGATACATGCTGAAGTATTTTTTGATAAAGTGATAATGATATTTGAGATTTGCTTCAAAAGAATCCAGTGAAGAGAGGGGCATAGTGAAGGGTATGGATGAAATAAGATTGGTTAGGAGTAGATAATTATTGAAGCTGGCTGGTGGATAGATGGGAAGTTTATTTTACTATTCTGTCTATTGTATATTTTGAAATTTTCTATAATATGTTTTTTAAAAGACACCTAGGGTGCTTGAGCCAACTCAGGCTCCTCTCTCAGGTCAGGCTGCCACCCTCACCGGGTCTGTACCTGAGGGCTGGTGTGCTGAGCATGGGTCACAACGGAGCCTGGTGTTAGGTTTGCTTGTCACCTCGTGTTTCTCGCCAGAGAGTAAAGGGAGGCGGCACGGCAGTAAAAAGGCTTTGGGCTTTGAATCGGGTGGGTTAGGTTCAAATTCTGGTTCTGCTGGCTCTGGACAAGTCCCAAATTCCTTTGAGCTCAGTTTCCCCATCTTGGTTGTTGTGAGGATTGAATCAGATCATGTATGTCAGGTGTCTGACATAAAGGAGATGCTCAGTAAATGCTGGTTGGTGAATAGATGAGCGAATAGGAAGAGGTATTGTCTGGAGTAGAGGCCATCAGTGAAGGGGGAGGAAACCAGCTGCACAGTTCCAGAGGGAGGTAGGCGGGAGGAAGCCATTACCTGAAACTTTGCCCTCTTGGAGAACCTCACTGGTAGCCCGAGCCACAAAGATGATCCCTTCATCGTCCTCCTTCTCTGTCTCCGAACTGTCGCTGTCCTCCTCCTCCTCAGACTCTACGGTTAATATCACAGCAGCTGGAGAGGGACAAGAGCCAAGTGGGGTTGGCCACCAGCAGCTGCCTCTTGGTACTGCACAACTCCAAGCCGGACCCCCTGTCCACCCAGGTAGAGCCTGCAGTTGGCAGGGACACCTGCTTTGTCCTGTGGCTGTTACAGCACTGGCCTATGGAGTTGGGTGTTTGAGAGGAAGGGAGGTGGGGCTGCAGAGCTGAAGGAGGCAACAGGGAAAGCCAAGTCCTCAGAGGAAGCCATCAGGAAAGTCACACTTTCCAGCTCCCCCATCATCTCTCAGCCCCAGATCCCATTGTCAACTGGAAGCGTAAACATCTGGAGGGCTGGAAGGCCCATCAGGGTGCAGCTCATCCAAACTCCTGGTTTTATAGACGGGGACACTAGGGTTCACCCATCCTTCAAGGCCCAGACCAAGCTCCCCCTTTTATGACACCTTCTCCAAGTCCTCAAGGCCTGTAACCTGTAGTTAGCTATCTGATGTCACAGATGTCTAATAACTGCTTAGATATGTTCAGCTTTGAAATCAAGTATGCCCATCTAGTCCCTGAGGGGAAGAGCTCCAGTTTATGGTATTGAATGCTGTACAGAGGAGGTCCTTCAGGCTTCTGGCTGATGGGCCCCTGCCCTTTCCCTCCCTATCCCATCCTCAACTCCACCCCACTCCCTGCTTGCCTGTGTCCTGGAAGCCCAGGTCTCGAGGAGGTTTCCCATTTGTAGCCTCCGTGTTAGCCATGCCATCCTTCTAAGGACCAAAAAACAAAAAAACAAAAAACCCTAAGCCTCTGGCCTGGCTCCAAACTCCAACCCTGTCGTCTGGTGGGGTCAACAGGACAGGTCTTCCTGATGCAGCAGGGAAGGGAATCTGTCAATCCCAATGGTTCTACCATCCCTTGACCCCACCCCCCACCCCCACCCCCGCAAGTGTGGAGTCTGACATGCCCCAGCAAGGACACTCAGTACGTCAGCTTGGGCTGAATAAGGAGCTCATGGAGTCCCCCCAACGAGGAATCTGCCTTTCTCCTGCCCATTTCACCTCTGGTAGGTGGTCCTGCTGCCTCCCAGCATGTGACCACATGGACAAGAGGCTGATCTCCTTCTGAAGCCCTTGCCTTCCCCTTCTGGGGCTCCAGGAAGATGCAAAAGGGAACCCAAGCTGCTGCAGCCCCCAAGTCCCTGAGAATTATCCATCTAAGGGGGCCCCCTGGGCTGGATTCCAATACTTGGGAGCTCAAAACTGCGTGCCGTCAGCCTGCAGCTGCAGACAGGAGTCCCAGAGAAAGCACATGCCTTCTTGCGGCCGGCCTTGCGGGGTCGTGGCTTGCTCTTGGTGAGGCAGATGTTGTGCTTGGTGGGCTTAAAGGACTCCAGCCGCCGCTTCATGTTCTGCTGGAAGACCTCCTTGTCCTGGCGCTCCTGCGCATCCTCAGAGATGAAGTGGCGGCTGCAGCTGGCTTTGTACTGACAATGACAGCCCCGCCCTGCCGTGAGGCTGGGTGTCCCGGCCTCCCACAGGGACCCCAGGCCACAGCCCCATGTTCACCATAGCTCCTGCCGGCCCACTGTTGCCAGAACTAGCCATGGATTGAAAAAACAAAACAAAACAAAAAATACAGTAGGGACCCAGCCAGACTCTATACTCTCTATATGCTCAGTTCACTGGGGGAAAACTTTCCTTTATCCCAGAACCTGTTCCCTCAAATTTGGCTTTCCGTATTCCCTACTGCCCTCTCCCAGTTCTCTCTGATCTGAAGTGACAAGAGGCAGGGGACCCTGTGTCTTGTCCCTCAGGGCTACTGTGAGACCAAGGGGGGCATTTCCTTCTTTGCACCTCTGTTTATCTGAGCCTGGTCCACATGCCTGGCCCATTTGCCTCCTTTTACCTACACAGGACTCTCTGTCCAGCTGGAACTCTCCAGCTAGCCAGTTCTACAGCCACCACCGTGACTCCGCAGGCTGCACTTTGAACTTCCATGACTACCTGTCTTGATACCTTCGACCCCCTCAGTCCCACAATACCTGAATTGGTGTCCAATTCAGGACCACCCCCATCTCCTCTTTCCAACTCTTTCTCATAAAGACCAAGCCCACTACACACTCACTTAGACTGTCTCCACCTCTGCCCTTGACTGCTGAGAGGCCTTTTCATAACCTAGTGGTAACCCCCCAAAGTACTGCCCACATGTTCCCAGTCATTTGTCTTGCCTCACATCCCCAGTCTGGTCCCTTTCCTTTGCCTCATATTTCCTGCTTCCCTGAGCTGGATCTAAGAGCCCCCTTTAAGTCTCCTCCCAGCTGCCCTCTTCTACGCGCTCACACAGAGGTGCCCCTCTCTCCTGGGCATGCGGGGGCCCAGCTCCTTCACAGGGCTCCTCACTCCCCAACCCAGGCCTCCGCTTTGCTTAGCTCACTCCCTGCCTCCAGCAGTTCCCTGCTCTGCTCCCTCCTCCCTCCCGGTCCTCCACTCTCCTGCATCTTCAATCCTTCCCTCGACTCTGGCCCCCCTCCCTCTGCTTTTAAGCATGCTCCTACCCTTACCTCCTTGAAAAAGGCCTTTCCATTGATACCATTGCTTCGCTTTTGCTGCCAGACTTTTACACTTACATTCTGACACTTCCCCTAGTACCCATTCCTTGACTATCAGAGAAACAGCTCCATGTACATGTATAGCTGATTCACTTTGTTATAAAGCGGAAACTAACACACCATTATAAAGCAATTATACTCCAATAAAGATGTTAAAAAAAAGAATAAAAAAAGAAATGCAAACTAAAAATAAAATACAGCTCCAGGGGGGTTTGCCTGATTACAACTTCAATGTGCTGCTTTCTCCCTGGTCAGCAGTGCCATGGCCTCTGGTTAGGCAACATCTGTGCAACGTCCAGCCCTCCTTATGCCCCAGGCCTCCAAGACACCATCTGCTACTGCCCCTCCAAGGGCTCCTTCTCTCTCCTCCACTGGCTCCCCTTCCTTTTCTTACATGTGCATTCCTCAGTGTTGTCCTTGGCCCCCCTCTCTCCCCTCTAAATGCCCTCCCCAGTGAAAGTGTCCTCGCTCAGCGCCAGCTAGCCCAGGGATACATCTGTGTTTCCCAAACATCAGCCATCAGACCAGCTACATGTGAATCCCCTCAGGGGACTTATTAAGAGCAGATTCCTCATCCCATTGCACACTACAGGATCAGACTCTCCAGGAGAAGCCAGGAATATGTATTCTAGCAAGCTCCCTGGGAGATTCTGATGTAGCCAGGCCAGGAAACCTCTGATATAGATTGCTTCCAAATCTTTATCTCCAGCCCGTATCTCTCTCCTAAACTATAATCTTATGTTTCTAACTGCATACTAGATACTTCTGTCTCTCTCTGATGATATTTCTGTGAAGAACATGAGGAATTATGGATTGTGTTCTGGCATAACTAAGTGGATTTAGAACTGGTTGAGTAACCATACCCAAAAAATTCTTGATCAAGGTCAGTCTGGAGGAAAGTCTTTAGTAGCATGCCACAGGGCTCTGTCCTCAGCTCTATCCTGTTCAACATCTGTATGTTGATTTTGATGAATACAAAGTTAACAGGCTTAGCAAATTTTCCTATGATGTGAATCTGAGGAGATATTTGGTGGCAGACATGGGATCCAAACAATGGAATGATGGGCTAAATCAAATAAGATGACATTTAACAGGGATAAACACAATCTTAATCCAGTTTTTTTTTTAATTGACTTCACAAGAACTGGTTGGACTGAACCATTGACCAATCTTACACACACACATCCACAGACAGTCATTATGTACTTCCTGATGTAATACAATAAGAAATACACAGCACACCTATCGAATGTTCCTGAATACAACCTGGCCTCCAGATTTAACTACCAAGAAATACAGTATGTAGAGGAACATGTTAAACACCACCACTGGAATGCAATCAGCAGAATCTGTAAAATGGAACATTCTCTGAGATAATGGATCCAGTTTCTTCAGTAAGTAAATAATGAGAAAAAAAGGAAGACAAAACTATCACAGATTTTTTTAAAAAAATAGAGACATGTTTACTAAATGCAAACTGTGGACTTTATTTGGATCCTGACTTGAACAAACCAGCTGGAAAAAGGTATTTATTGGCCACTGGCTGGATATTTGAGGTGAGAAGGAATCACTGTTATTTGTTGTAAGTGATAAGGGTACTATGGCTTTTTTTTAAAAAGAATTCTTGCCACCTAGAGATACATATGGAAATAGTTAGAGATGATATGATGTCTGGAGTTTGCTGTAAGATAATAAAGTGTAGCTGGGGCGTAGGGGGGGACAGAATGTAACAGAATTGACCATGCATTGAAAATTATTGGAGGTGAGTGGTGGTTAAATGAGTTATTCTCTCTAGTTTTCTGAACGACAGAAATTTTCCATAAGAAAAAAGTAAACAAAACCAAAAAAACAAACAAACAAAAAACCCCACAGGTTGGATGCAACAGGGTTTAATAGTCATTAACTGAGGAAGACATGGTGGGTTGCCTGACTGTAAGGACAATATGGGGCCTCAGGGTGGTGAGCCAAAGCTGGAGGGATTCTGGGCTGTGAAAAGAGAATGGCAAGTTCCAGAACTAGAAAGGTGAAAGAGCCCCTGTGCCAAACGCAGGCCATGGCAGTGAAAGCCCAGAGTCCTAACCACTAGGCTACCAGAGAACTCCAAGAGCCCTCATTTCTAATGACTAAAGAAGGCACACCAAGGACAGGAGCTGCTGGCCTGAGGGCAAGGAGGCCTGTGTGGAAGGAAGCTGTTTTGAAACCTTTGCAGACTTACTCTGCAGAGCTGCAGAGAGTCAAATCAGGACCAGTGGGAGAAAATTAAAGGAAACCAATCTGTCTCAGCGGTAGAAACAGCCTTGAATGTTAAAGCTGCCAAGAATGGTAACAGCTGGCTTCTCATTTCAAAAAGGTTCAAGGTAATGGCTTGCTGCCCCCTTGTGGGGTTGCAACAGATTCCTTCCTGTATGGGTTGGGCCTTTCCAACCCCAAAGCTTCATGACCTGCATCGGACTAAACTCACATTACCTAAAACAGATGTCTGCCTCCCCCAGGTTAAGGTGGTCCTGCAGGCGGCTTCCTCAGCACTCCTGTTCTGTGACCCCATCAAGCCCTCTGTATCTCCTGCTCTCCTCTTCCTGGCTGATCACACAGTTCTTTGTGCTCCTCTCCCTTCCGACCACCCGGGTCTAATCCACAGTGGTTCACTCCAGCTTCCCAACTGGCTCTCCCAGCCTCTCAACTCACCCCCTCCAGTTTGATCTGCCCTCTGCTACCAGAGAAGACATTCTTAAACAGCTCTTGTAACAGGCCAACCTTTCTCAAAAAAAAAAACAAAAAAAAAACTAAAGGTTATAACCAACAAGATGAAGCCCACACTCTTCAACTGGGCATCCATAGCTCTCCACAAGCTGGTGCCAGCTGCCTCTTGAGCCTTCCATTGTGGCCTCCCCAGACAATGCTCCCCCTCAGAACTCTGCCCTGCCTGTTCTCACCCTGTAGCGAGGTTTGTAAAGGCCTCCACAGAGCAGGTGGTGCATCACAGCATCCTCACGGTCCCGGCCGCTGCGTACTGTGTCAATCACCTGCAGATCCAGACATGCTCCACTGCCACTCTCCCTCCTGCAGGAGGGAGGAGACACGTGTGCTAGGGACGGGCCAGGAGGCACAGGCCAGGGGAAGGGCAGAAGCAAAGGTGCTCACAAATCTTCCCCAGAAGGGATTCAGAGAGAGGGCGCAATAGAGAGGAGCTTGAGGAAGGGGGAGGGGGCTCAAGGACTTACAGCAGGTTGGTGACAGAGGTTTCTGCCACAGAATTGCGGCTGGGCATAGAGGGCAGAGTGAGCCCGGTGGAGGACAAGACGTGGCCTCCCTGCAGGGGCCAAGTCAGAGGTCAAAATGGCAATCAGATGAAAGGTGGCCCAGACAATCAGAGGGTAATAAAAAGAATAACAATGGTTAACACACTTTGCTCTTTTGAAGTTCCAGGGACTGTGCTAGGCACTTTTTATACTGAATCTACAAAACTCTGACAGAGGTACTTTTACTCGTGCTTTCTTACAGTTGAAACTGAGGCTCCGAGAGGATAAGTGACTTACCCAAGGTCACAAGCGTGAGATGATAAGAACTGAACCACATCTCCTGACTCCAGAGTCCAGCTGTTTCCCACCTTCCTGTACTGCCTGCTAGACTCTACATGTCAGCATCAGGCCAGGCTCGTTCCTGCAGCTGCCACTTCACAAGACTATGGAGTCTGCTGGGAATTCCCAACTCCCTGCTCAGGGCCTGCCTGCTTGTCACCGCTTCCTGCCTTGCCCTGCTGGCCACCTGCCCACCCACCATTGTCTGCCGGCCCACCTGGTCCACGAAGCTGATGGCATCCCGGATGTTGAGTCTGTAGTACACATCCCAAATCTGGTCCCGGATGCGGTAGGCTGACCGCCGCATCAACAGCTGACTCAGGTACTTCTTATCAAACTGCTCCCACCTACAGAGGATGCCAGGCCCGGTCCTGAGTGCCATCCCTAAGGCCTGGGCGGCTGGCCCTTCCTCAGACAGGGCAGGGGCACCGCCAGCGCTGGGCCTATGTCTCTTGGTGTGGGCATCAGTCAGGGAGAATCTTGAAGCTGGTCCCTGCCCTTACGGAACTGACAGTTTTGTAGGAAAGCCTGACATTAATGAAGTTATTACATATAACTGTAAAATTACAACCATGGTAAGAACTATAAAGGATAATTATAGAGTATGATAGGGATTTGTCCTAGTCAGGGAGGCCAAGGAAACCTCCCTAAGGACTTGATGCCTGTGGTAAGATCTGAAGGATGAATAGAGGTTAAGTAGGTGAGAGGGAGGCAAAGGAATGTTCTAGTAGAAAGAACAACATGTGCACATGTCCCAGTGGCCAGGGCCGGGGGAGCATGGTGGGTTCTGAGTTTCTAAAACAGGGTTCATTTCATTGGCAGACAGATAGTCAAAGACACAGCTGAGCACAATGTGGCTGGTGTCTGGAGGTGCCAGACCATGCAGGGCAGAGCGCGCAGGCCTCACTGGGAGCCTTGTCTTATCCTGAGAGTACTGGGACACCAGTACTGCCAGTACTGCCCGAAGGGCTTCAGGAAGGAGTTGCCCAGCCTGAGCCTGACTGTGTCCCTCCTCAGAAGTGTGCACATCCCCCATGCTGCCCTGGCTGGTGAGGCTGCCGCTGCTGAAGGAGCCTCGGAGCAGCTCCCTCACCTGTCCCTCCAGTAGTGATAGCCATGGTGCCCCACAACGTCCTCCACTGCAGCCAGAATGTGGTCAAAAGTCTAGAAGGGGGGTGGGTAGGGGGACCGGATCAGGACTCTGCTCAAAATAGGAGAAGGGAGAGAGGGACAGGCGGAGGGATGGGGTTCTGGTACCCACGTGCTCATGCAGCTCCTGGTTCAGGGTAGGTTTGTGATGCTCACTCCTCTTCACCTTCAGCCACTTGACCAGTGGCTTGATGGTCAGGCCCTACGGACAGGCAGCCAGTGAGCCCTGCCCTGTCCAGTTCCCTGCTGCCTTTCCCTCCTCATAGTTAGGCCTCAGCTTCTGTATCCCCACCTCACTGCACTCAAGGTCTGGGAAGTCAGGCCCCCCTGCCTCCCACAAGAGGAAGAGGAGCCCCTCTCCCATAGGCTCTAAGCCTCCCCCAGGGCCTGCCAGACCCTCTCCCCATCCAGCCTCGTGGGCGCTCCCACCTGCACGATGACTGTGAAGAAGACCACCACAATAGTGGTGGCTACAAAGTAGTCCTTGGCAGGGATCTTGGTCCTGTCCAGGAGGATGACGAGAGCGAAGGCCACAGCCCCCCGCAGGCCCCCATAGGACATCACCACCTGGTCAATCTTGTCCAGAGGGACCAGCCGGAACTGATTCAACACCCACGTCTGCAGGACTACGCCTACAGCAGGAGGGAGGCCAGTGGGAGCAGGGTGTTGGAGGGCACGCCTACAGCAGGAGTGGAGGGCGCTGGGCATGGATGGCACCAAGTATGTGGGCTAAGGTCTGACAGGGGCTGGGAGGGGTGAGCAATAAGGGGAGGCTTAGAAATTGTTGTCAAGGATGTGGACTCAGACTGGGAGATGAGCTGGGAGGGTGGGCAGGAAGGAGGGTGGGAAAGCAGAGGGTGCCGGCAATACCGAGGGCTCGGAAGAACAGGATGAAGAAGAGGGTGCCCAGCACCAGCCCAGAGTCCCAGGCCCACTTGGAAGAGTCCACGGCCGAGATGCCAAGCAGCATGAAGATGATGGTCTCAGCGCAGCTGGCTAGAGTCTTCATCGTGTACTTGACAGCTGTGCGGGACTTATGGGAGATGTTGGCCTCCACGTACTTCTTACAGCCCAGGCCACACATAGTCACCCTGGGAGAGGAATGGAGAGTTAGGGCGAGTGAGGAGGGGCCACAGGAAGCACAGCCCTTGGGGTTTGAGCATGCACAGGAGAGGGTGTTGCCCATCACAGGATGTCAGATTCTCAGAGCCAAAGCCCAGGGAGGCATGGAAGCCATCCAAGGGTAGGTAGTGGTGGTCCTGGGATAAAAGGCTCCGAATCTCCAGGCTTCCCTCTCGGTGCCTTCTGGAGGGGGGAGGTGGGAGAAACATGCTCTGACCAGCGCACTGTCTGAGGCACCTTTTAGAGTTCTGTGGCCACCAGAGCCAGTAGCACCAGGCCTCAAAGTCCACTTCCAGCTCAGCCTACACCCCAGAGAGCACTTTAAGCAGAGGAATTTTGGGTTCTGGGGTGCCCAGGACAGCCCTAGAGTCAGGTCCTGGAATGTTACCTGAGGCTTAGTATCTCCCCAGGGGAGTCTGAAGCTCCCACTCCCACAAGGGCTCAGGGAGACCTATGGACTCCTCCGGGTCCTGCTTCTGTCCATGTGAGGGCGACCATCTCCAGTGCCCCCTCCCAGCTGCCTGCCTGCAAGGCCCCCAGGACTCACGCAAGAATGGCGGAGAGCGAGGCCATTTCAGCAGTAAGGTAGGCTGCGTAGGCGAGGAGGAAGACCAGCAGAGGCTCGATGATGCGGACCCGCTTGGTGAAGCGTGTGGTCAGGGCCAGGAGGAAGGCAAAGACTAAGCCCACGGCTGCCCCGCCCAGACTGACCACAAACAAGGAGGCTGGGGGAGGAGTGGGTTGTCAGCATGACCCCTGGCCCGGACCCCACCAGGGCTGACAAGACTGCTGCCTGGCAGGGAGTGGAGGATGATGCCCACTGTGCATGCCCACTGTGCTCCCCAGGGGTCAGGGTCCCAGAGCTAGGATTCCAGGAAAGGCCCTCCTTCTCAGGTTCTCAGGGCCCTATTTCTCCATACATGAGGGAAGGGAATGAGGCAACCCGAGCAGCGTCCTCTGTCCTGACGCGGTGGGGGGCAGGGGCTCAGCAACCCAGGGGAGGCAGACCTCCAGTGCCCGCCAAGAGGGAGGAAATACTGACCGACTCCCTTCAGGTAGTCAGTGGCCTGCACGTTGGCAGAGCCCATCTCCACAAAAGAGTTGCAGACCTTGTACAGCACCTAAGCGAGAAGAGGAGCATCAGGAGCGGCGGGGGAAGGTGGCAGCCTGGACTGCGTGGAGACGGTGAGGCAGGGCCTGGGGAGGAGTGGGGCCTGGTCAGAGCATGGCAGCCTGGGGTCAAGGAACGGCAGCGAGCCGAGCACTCTCACCACAGTAACTGCATCGTTGAGCAGGGACTCGCCGAAGACGATGATAAAGAGGGTCTCGTTGACGTGCACCTCCTCAAAGACAGCCAGCACGGCCACGGGGTCCACTGCTGAGATGAGGCTCCCGAACAGCAGGAAGTCCAGCAAGCCAGCCTGCACTCTAGGGGCTTTCGAGGGACAGCAAATGGTGAGGTACTGAATTGCCTACAGCAGTCCCTGTGACAAGCCCAGACTCCAGCCCCACTATTAAAACAAGTATCCCCAGAGAGGACCTGGGACGGTGAAGAGAGCATCGGCCTGCAGGTCAGGAGACCTTAGGTCTTGAGCCTAAGGCCTGCCTTTGCCACTTACCAGCTCTGTGATGTTGGCACTGTCATTGTCACATGACTTCTCATAGGCCATGCCTCCTCATGTGCCTGCCTAACAGTACTGCTGCAAAAATCAACCCAGGAGATGGCTACGAGAGCTCTATGTAACCTGGAAAGCTAAGGTGGCACTGACAGTAAGAACTGCAGCAACAGTAATACTAACCACCAGCAGGTGGAAGTTGGCTGCTGACTGGCTTTATTCGGGAGAAGAACGAAAGGGAGTGCTTTCTCCCACACCGGTGGTTCTCAGCCTAAGGAATTCGACATGTCTGAATTATCAACATTCAGGCTTGAATGGATTTGGGGGCCAGGGAATGAGGAAGAAGGGAGCAGGACAGGGCAGCCTGAAGGCAAAGAGCCTCAGGAAAACAGACCTCTCCTGCTCACTTTGGACCTGATACCGAATGAGTTTAAGGGCCTCTATTTCCTCATCCATTAAAGTGGGACAAATTATAACCCCGGCAAGGTTGCTATGAAGAGCCAGTGGGATGAGTAAAGAGAGAACACCCAGTGTAGTGTCTTGCATTCTGTGGATGTATAATATGTATTTATTAAAAATAATAATAAAAACAGAAAACCACCCTGATGTGACCTGGGCAGAGCCCTCACAGGAAAGGTGAGCTGTGCCTCAGGGGAGCCAGGCTGGCAAGTGGCAGTAGGGTATCAGGGCAGGAGGCAGCCAGAGTCCCAGCCTTGGCAGCCCACACACAGCTGGGAGCCAGGCCCCTACTCAGCTGTCATCTGCAGAAGCCCAGACTCATCTGGCAGGGACCTAAATGAAGGCTGAAGGCCCATCTGGAGCATTGCCTCACACTCCAGTTGGGAGGGACCTAAGATGGAGCTCTCAGGGCATGGCTGTCATCAACATAGGATCTTCAGAGCTGGAGGAGAAGGGAGTTGGGTGATGAGGCTGGCATAGCCTCCCGCTACCAGTCCAGGTCTTAAGGTCACTCACCCACAAGTCCAGCCTGCTGCAGGCCCCAGAGGGCAGCACCTGTCGTGAAGGCATTCCAGAGTGTGCCCACCACAGCGTAGGTGAGGATGGCGCCCAGGTTGTCAAAGAATAGCCGGCTAGGCATGAAATAGCCCGAGTCCAGCACGATAGGAGGCAATAGGAAGAGGAAGAAGGTGCCTGGCTCCAGCTGGTATTCAGCTTTCTTGGCCACAGCCAAGACAATGCCCCCCAGCACCAGTCCCAGCAAAATCAGCAGGCAGCTCTCAGGGACCAGAGACGTCACCTTCCGAGACAAGTGAAACACTACAATGCAAGAAGAGGGCAAGAGGTATCAGCTTATGGGATGCATGCGCGCGCACACACACACACAAACACACACAGACACACACACACACACACACACACACACACAGTGGCCTATAACCTCCCAATCTTAGAAGTTTATTCAAGGTCGAGACCCCTGACACTGGGACCAAGGAAGAAGAAACATTCAGGATTGCTAGAATCTCCAGCCTCCAGGGCTTCAAATCCCCCACTGCAGCCAAAGTTGTCTGTTTCTTGGTGCTTCTGTCATGGTAACCTAGACCTTTGCTTACTTTTTCCACCTCTGGAAATGCCCCCTCCTCTCTACTCTCATCCTTGAAGGACCTCACCTTTCTCTGATCTCCCTTATCCATTGCCATTATTTGAATCTCAGCAAATACTAGGTATATTTTTATGCATAACACAGCTGTAAAAATCAGGACCTCTGGAGTCAGGCTGCCTGGGTTTAAAGCCTAGCTCTTCCATTTACTAGTTCTGTGACCTTGGAGCAAATAACTTCACCTCTTTGATTTTCAGTTTTCCCATCAGTAAAATGGGGATAAAAACAGTAATGATCTCATAGGATTGTTGTAAGGTTTAAGTAAGGCAGTCTACTCAAAAGCACTTAGCCCAGTGGTTTACAGTAAGCACTCTATAAATGTTACCTATTATTGTGCCCTGCCTCTCGAGCTAGACCATAATGCATAACATACCTCCTAGGAGCACTGTAGACCTCCTAGCCCAATGTGCTTTTCATTATATAGGCTCACTAAGGAGGACTCAGTAGTTTAAAAAGCATTAAGTTTAGCAGTCAGAGATCCAGTTCTTCTTCTGGCTCCATTCCTTCCTAATTGTGTGATCTCAGGCAAATTACTTAATTTACCTGAATTCCAATTTCTTCTCCTGTAATATGGGAAAAGATAACCATCACACAGGGTGAGGATAAAATGATATAGTGTGAATTTTCCTAGCAGAATGTCAGACACATAATAGGATCTCAGCAAATGTTAATTCAATATGACTCTGAGAGAAAATAATAACAGATCTGTCCCTAGGAAAGAAGAGGAGGTTTTCTAGCCCTATTGCCACTCCTACCTTTGCCTCCTAATATAAACTGTTTTGGCTTTCCCTTGGGACCTGAGACCAGATGAGCACCTCTCCCCAGACAATCCCTAGAGTGGTAGGTAGTGAGGGAAGCCTCTGTGTTAGGCTGTGTGAGACCCAATGCCAAGACAGTGCCCTTTGGAAGCTGTACCCAGAGAGCCTAGGGTAGTGCCTGGCACATGGTGGGATCTACATAAATATTTGGTGAATAAAAGGGAAAAAAAATCTCCTGGTAATGAAGCTGGGGGAAGGTATCTCTGAACATTCTACCCATCTCCCCTGCCCCCATTCCCAAGGATTTTGTTTTGTTTTGTTTTGTTTTGTTTGATGAGAAAAAGGCTCTCTTCTACCTCCATAGGAGATGTCATCCAAGCTAGAAAAAGCACTATGATTTATGGGGGAAACTACAGTCATTGCTGTAAACCCTAAATAAGACAAGAACTCTCCAACTGGCAGACTTCTCAGCAAACCCAATTCTTGGCTCCCAAATCTGAGGCTCCTCCCACCTTGCTCTCATTGCTGCCAGGCCCTAAGGTGAGCTCAGCCATAGCTCTTCCCACACTCATCCCTACCTTTGGTCCCCCTTTCCTCTCCTTCAGGGACTTTATTCCATCCTTATCTCCAGAGCATGTATTAATCCCAGTAAAAAACCCTTCACAAAAGCTGTTCTCTGACAGCACTAGGCTCCCTGAGGGCATTTCAAGCCCCATTTTCCATTATTAATGGACTGCCACAGCAGAGTGGAGAGTTCTTCTGTTCCTGCCCAGCCCCCAGCCCCAGCTGTGTCCCTGGGGGGAGAAGGGGGCAAATCCTAGACTGTGTGATTCCTACATGAAGACTGTATTGGTGAGACTGGAGTACAGGCTGTGCCTGCATAGATGGGGAGTGAGTAGCAACGGCTCAGCTATAATTAGTCACCCCCACAGCAGAGCCTGCACAACAGGGAGAGGGAGGAGGGTCTGTGGTGGGAGGAGGGACCACTGGCTGCTCAGAAGTGGGGAGGAAGGGGCAGAGACAAGGAAAAGCAGCTCTATTCAAGGAAAGGAGTCTGAAGCACAACCTTTATTGTGCAGACTGAAGGAGACTGGATGTATGAAAGCATCCAGTGCAGGCAGTGCAGAGTATAAAGCCCCAATAAATGGAAGTTTCTTATATCCTGAGGAGGGAAGAAGGTAGACCTGAATTGGGGCGGGGGGCACAGCTAGGCACAAGAAGGGGCCACCTTTAGGGGAGCAGAGGGGGGATAGAGGAAAAGTGGCAGTTTAGTATCCCAAGAGAATGGACACTTGGCGGTGGCCTCCAGGGAAGGCTGCTTCCTCAGAACCAGGATGCCTGGGTTTGTAGGAGAACACCATCCCCTCAATGTCCCCACACGTCTTCACTGCTGACAGAAGCTTTCAGGATGCTGGGGATTGGTGGAGGAGAGCCCAGATCAAAGAGCTTACTTCAAGGAGAAGAGAGGAAAGGGCAAAGGAATCTAGGGATGGGGCTGGAGAGAGCTGGGGCAGCCCTTTGAGAAGGCAAATCCTCAGGGCTCCCACTCGAGGAGAAGAGGAGGAGGGAGATCAACAAGAGGAGGCGCAGAAACAATGTGAGAGCCTGGATTTGTGGAATCGGAAGCTAGGTCGGGGCACTCTGCAAGAAGCCGGCCCGGATCTGGGGACTAGGGGTTGGGGGCGGGTCCAATGACGGCCGCCGGCCCTGGCGCACGCACACACGCACTCACCGATTTTAGCCAGGCTGGCCACCAGGATCCAGAGGGCTACCAGGTAGGGCGCCTCCACCTCGTGCCACTGCCAGCGGAAGAGCGCCAACCCTGGGGGAGGCTCACCCGGCGACCCCGGCTCCTGGGTGGGCTCTTCGGTTGCTCCCGCCCCCGCCAGGGGCAGCCAGAGCAGCGGCAGTGCGGCGCGCAGCATCCTGCCGCCTGCCTAGGAGCCCTCCCGGCACCGCACGGCCGCCGGCCCCGCGTCGCCGCCGCCGCCGCCTACCGGCCGCCCCCGCGTCACAGGCACGTGGGGCCCGCTCCCCCCAATCCCGGCTCCGATACCCCCAAGCCAGGTCCGGACTTCGAGACCCTGCCCCGGGCGTCCGTAGTGCGGACGCCTGCCCCTCCGCTCTAAACCAGTCCCGACTCTGGAAATTCCCCAGTGCAGCCCTTCCCCAAGTCCTGCAACCTATTCCTTCAAGCGCGCTCCCCCAAACTCTCCCCAAACCCTCCCCGACCCGGATTCAGAGCTGTGAGCGGCCACAGCCCTCCAGGGGCACCTCTGCATTCCACCAGCCGGTGGCGACGGTGGCGACGGCCAGCCGCTGGAGTGACCGGGGTCTGCCGGGGGGCGGGGTCCAGGCGGGAGGAGCGCGGCCCCGCCACCGAGAGTGCTGTCAGCGGCCAGCAGCCGGTCCCCGATACCGAGGCCGCGGGCTCCGGCGCTGCCGGGTGCAGACTGGAGGGGCCCCCTTCGGGTCCCCGCCCAGACCAGAGCTGCGCACGCGCACTGGGCCCGTTTTAGAAAGCCGTGAGGGACAACTGTCCCCATCGTCCCCAGAAATCCCAAGGCCCAGATTGGGCCCAGCTCATTCCAGGCTGAATAGGAGGCTGTTCCTCTTCATTTACCAAACCGAGGGACAGCCGGCCTCCCTTTCCCTTAAACTACAGTGTAACGCTTCTCACCTTTTCCATGAGACAATGAAGGAAACGTATCTTCTTCCCTAAACTATGGAAACCCCAGTCTATCGATTCCCTTCAAACTAAGAGGGATCCACCCAACCTCTTCCCCAAACCTGAGGGGGCATTCGGCTTATCTTGCCCCAAACTGAAAAGGACCGTTTCCACTTTTCATTCAAGCTGAAGGGCAACCCATCCCCGTTCTTCCCTAAAATTGAGGGTAACGTTCTACCTCGCCGCCAAACTGAGTCATCCCATCCTTTTCCCAGAATTAGGGGCACCCTTACCTCTTTTTCCTCCAACTAAAGGTAAATGATCCCACCTCTTCCTTCGAATCGAGTGTAATCTATTTTCACTTCTTGCTCTAAACTGAAAGGGACCCATCTACCTGCTTTCTCCAAATGAGGGAAGCCCATCCACTTCATCCCTCAGCTGAAGGAATCAGGACCTTCTCGCCCCTAAACTGAGGGGGACCTGACGGGCCACGATCCGAAGAAACTTGCACCCCACCTTGCCCTAAAGAGAGCGCAGCCTCACCGCCCCCAAGCCCAAAGAAAGCCTCCCCGTGCTCCGCGCGCTCTCGAAGTGGGTGAGGGGCGCGCGAGCTCGGGTTTTCCCCCAGACTAGCCAGTGAACTAACAGGACCATGATCGCGCCCTCTGAGTGGCTGGCTGCAGTCTCCGCCACCGGCAGCGGTTGCCCACCCCTAGCCTCCGGAGACTACTATTGGCTCCACCCCCTTCCTCCGCCCCGCCTCCGCCTGGCTCCGCCCCTCTTCTTCGGCGTCCGGCCCGGTCCCGCCCAGGCTGCGAGCTAGTTGAGGAGACGCCGCGGCGCGGCCGGGACCCGCCCGGAGGCGCACTGAGCGAGCCACTGGCGGAGCCATGGCCGGCCAGGAAGACCGCGGGGACGGGGAGCCGGTATCAGTGGTGACCGTGCGGGTGCAGTACCTAGAGGACACCGACCCTTTCGCATGTGCCAACTTCCCGGAGCCGCGCCGGGCCCCCACCTGCAGCCTGGACGGGGCGCTGCCCCTGAGCGCGCAGATACCCGCGCTGCACCACCTGCTGGGGGCGCCGCTCAAGGTAAGGGGAGCCGGAGAAAGGTTGGGGGCGACCGAGGGTTCAGGGTCAGCGCCATGAAAGCCTTTGGGAGCCCCTCGAGGAGAGGCTGGAGCGGGTGCGCTCCTCCGGGAAAGTTTTGTACTGGGGACCCAAGGTACACGTTGCCCGGCTTGTTGGGGAACGCCTCTCAAGCTGAGGGAAGCTGAAGAAGGGAGGATGGGAGCTTGTACTCTGCGGCACCCAGGCTGGTCCTCGAAATGAGGCCCACCTGGGGAGGCGCTCGGGGTCCGCTCGCTGCCAGTCGGCCTGGTTAACTGCTCTGGATAGGGTGGCGTGCGTGTTTGCGCGGTAGCGGACTTAGGAGACGGAGCTGGGGATAGAACAGCTTTCACCTGCTTCAGGTCAGGTGGGGGTGGGACCACGAGGAGGGCGGACCCGGGGCGGGCCGCTGGAGGTGTCTGGAGGTTGGATTGGGTCCAGCCGGACGGCGTGTTGTCCCTGCCTGGTGAGGCCCGGCTGGGGAGTGCCGGTGGAGAAGAGTCTTCACGGGCTGAGGGGAGTTCCCGGGAAGCGGCCTGGCCCGGGACACCCCGAGCGCGGGAGGCTGCACTGGTGGAAGAGCCCTTTGAGTCACCGCCCCCACCATCTCGTACAGCTGCCGCCGCCGGCCGGGAAGCTGGAAGGGAGGGAGCGGGCCGGGCTAATTTTAAACCGCCGGCCTGCCCTCGTTTGCCTGCACCCCAGAACCGACTCGTGCACAGTGTCGGGAGAGGCCCTTTTCCAGATGGCCCGCCCTACCTCCCCTCCTGCTCGCTGCGCTCAGTCCCCCGCAGGCAGCCTTTTCCGGCGCACTCGCAGGCACCCGGTTTCCGGGCCAGAACTCTGGGAGGCACACAATCACCTCCCGGGGTGCCCCGCCAGCCAGGCAGCACCAAGTGGTGAGGAAGAGAAGAGAGAGTTGGTGGAGATGCCCTCCCCTGATCCCAGGCTTAGCTGGGCGCCGAGTTGCGCAAACTTGCCCCCCGGGCCTGGGGTCTCCCCTGGAATGTGCCCCAGGCGCCAGGCCCCCAGCTTACATTCCTAGCGCTGCGGGCCTGCCCCGCCTCCGAGCGCGGGCGGGAGAAGTGCTGAGACTATTGGCCTGGGGAGTAGCGCGTGTGAGCAAAGCCCAGGCTTTCAAGGACAAAGATTGAAGATAGCAGCACATTGCCCTCTCCAGAGTTTTGATGCGACCCCTTCTTGTCCTGCCCTGTTCAAAGGGGCAAACTGAAGTGGACCTAAAAGGAGCACCTCCAGCCAGAGGCCACCTCCCATTCACAATGGACTCTGGGGAGAGAGGGGTGCTGAACTGAGGCCAGGTTCCTGCCTCCAAGCTCCTGGAACTCCTAGTACTGAAATAAGCCTGGAGCACTACAGAGAACATAGTATTCCTCCCACCCCGGACTCGAGGACAGAACTTAGCCCTAACACCCCTCTTCCCAATTAGGGGCAAGTTTGGGAGGTCAGCTACAGGAAAAAGGATCAAAATTACCCCTTGCCTCTCCCCCTCATTTAGGGACCCATCACCACCACCCCTTCAACCAGGGCTCTGCCCTCTGTTCTCTGCTCCCTAGCTGAGAGCTACGATAATGCATTAAGTACCCCCCAACTCGGTCCTTCTTGGTCTTCCCACTTTCAGAACTCCCACCTGGTGTGCCTGAGGACTGCCATACCCCCCACAGGCAGACTATGGGGGCCTGCACACTGGGTTACCACTGTGCTTGGAGCCAGGACTCCCTGGGGCTGGCAGCTCTGCCAGGAATGGTCAGCTGCACTGTGAGTTGCTCATCCCAAATATAAACTGTGACCACAGCCCCAGAATAGAAGGCCAGAGGAAGAAGGGCTGAGAGTAGGGCAGGGGCAGGGACATCAGAGAGCTGAGGGAGGGGGAGCAGGGCTCCTCCTTGTAGGAAATGTCAACAGCTGGTCCCTCCCCTAGTCCTATAAGTGGGTGGCCCAGGGGCACAGACATGACTCAGGCCTGCTCCACAGCCCTCTAGAGGGGAGAGGTGGCCCAGAAACCCAGGCATCCCCGTCCCAGGCTGTAGAGCAAAATAAGAGGGAGGGGTTCTGTGCTCACTGTTTCAGCCTCTGCACAGTTATCCAGCAGGAGAACAGTTCACAGCCAAATGACCTCTGCCTCCCATTCTGGCCACTGACGCCCATCGTCCCCCCCATACCCTGCCCCTTCCCTGGGAATGTACAGAGGCCCAGCCCACTTTCCCTCTGTGGCTCCACCCACACACACCCCACTGGGCTGTGGCTTGCCTATAGAGTTCCCCTGGGGGCTTCCTTTTTAAATGTTTCAAAGCTCTCAGGTCTGAAAAGGCCTTGCTCATTTCCTCCCAGTCTAGGAGGAAGCTCCTGGCCACAGCCTCTGACTCATCTCCTGGCCCTGGGGGGTGGGATAGGGGGTGTCCTGGCAGTGCCTTGGGTCATGTGTGGTGTCTCCAGGGGAACTCAGGAATATCTGTCTCCCCTCTGTGCCAGAGCCCAGGGACCTGCCCCTGCCCCAGGGGAGAACCTGGCCCTCTGGCCCTGCCTCATTGTTTTACCCAGAGCTGCCCAGTCCCACCCTCCCTGCTACCCTGTCCCACTCTCCCGTGCTACCCCTTTGCCCTTCTGGGCCTGCCTCACGAGCCCCTCCCTGATATCCAAAGGCCCTGCCACATCTGGGATAGCACAGACTCCTTTCTCCCTGGGCTCTGGGCAGAGGGACCTGGGTACTGCTCTGACCCTCATGCAAAGGCCAGATGAGCCCCCTATTCCTAGCAGCAGAGATAGCCCTAGCAATCTGTTCATTACCAGCAACTTTGTTTCCCCAACTGCTGCTAAACATTAGAGCGGAGCAGGGGTGGTACTTGTTTCCTGACCTTGCCCATCCCTACTCCAGCCTCAGTTTATCCCTAAGGAGCAGTTGTGACAAAGGGGCTAAAGTGTGAACCTGACCTTCTGGGACAGGGACCAACTGGAGGGGTCCCAGAAGACTCTTAAGGGTAAGATGGGGTGCTCTGGTGATGAACTGAGCCCTTTCCTTTTTTGTTGTGGAGGTCTCTTTGGGAGACTATAGAAGATTGTGATGTGGGCATGAGTCATGGTCTCCTCCCATCTTTCCCTGGGGCCATCATGTCCAGTCTGTTCATTCTGGGTTGCAGCCTGGTAAGGGACCCGAACTTAGTCCTGGCAGAAGTACGCACTGTTACCCCAATGTGTATGATGTGTGTGTGTTCATTTGTGTTCCCTTGCTGGAACTAAGAGGACCAGTTTGGGGTATTTGTACAGTTCAGAAAGCTGAGGGGCGGTCTCCAGCCCTCACTCCACCTCCCCTGCAGGGTTCCCTGGAGCACTTCCAAAGTCCATTGGCCCAGGATCTAGGTCAGTTAGCCCTGGTTCCATTCAGCCTGGGGCAAATTCACAGAATTTCTGAGCCTTGGTTTCCTCACCTGTAAAAGGATTATCAGGAGAATCAAAGGAACCAGGCAGCCCAGTGTGTGACACAGAGGAGGCGTAACAAATGTGGGCTTCCCTCCTCAAGACCCATTCATGTCATCTCATTCAGGAAGCCAAGGTCCAGTTGGAGACCCAAGATAAAAGGGAAGGAGGGGGCTGTCCCTGGTGGCGCAGTGGTTGAGAGTCCGCCTGCCGATGCAGGGGACACGGGTTCGTGCCCTGGTCCGGGAAGATCCCACATGCCGCGGAGCGGCTGGGCCCGTGGGCCCGTGGGCCCGTGGGCCCGTGAGCCCGTGAGCCCGTGAGCCCGTGAGCCCGTGAGCCGTGGCCGCTGAGTCTGCGCATCCGGAGCCTGTGCTCCACAACGGGAGAGGCCACAACAGTGAGAGGCCCGCGTACCGCAAAAAAAAAAAAAAAAAAAGGGAAGGAGGGTCATCAGAACACAGGGTCTTACATTTTTAAGAAAGGAGAAGAAAAAGGTAGTTAACAAATTATTTCCTAAAACAAGAGTCCTTCAGCATGTAATTCTGCACTATTCTCCATCTTCCTTGCCCCTGGCATTCTCACTCGATTATATTGTTATGAAAAATATTGGGTAGTAGGCAACATGGTGTCCTAAGCTTGTAAAACCATATGTAACAAGTTGGTTTGGGCTGCCAGAAAAGCCTAGCCCAAGGAATCAAGAGAAAAGTGGGCTGGGGCAAGGTAGGGGTAGGAGATTAAGAGGTACAAGCTACTATATATAAAATAAATAAGCTACAAGGATATATTGTACAGCACAAGGAATATAGCCAATATTTTATAACAATTTTAAATGGAGTATAATTTTTTTTTTTCTTTTGGCCATGCTGCGCAGCTTGTGGGATCCTGGTTCCCTGACGACCAGGGGTAGAACTCAGGGCCCAGGCGGTGAAAGCGCGGAGTCCTAACCACTGGACCGCCAGGGAATTCCCAAGTATAATCTTTAAAAATTGTGGATCACTATGTTGTACGCCTGAAACTTATACAATATTGTAAATCTACTATACCTCAATAAATAGAAACAAATAAATAGAGAAAAGTGGGCTGGAGGCTGAAGCGCGGAGCTGAGCCTGGGAAGAATGAGGGAGAGACTCCACCCCAAGACAAACATCAGAGAAGTGTGGAAGACAAGAGCCAGGAGGGAGTCCAACATGTGGGCCTACACTGACCCTGTGCTGACCCCAAGTACTGTCCTCAGGGACTAGGGTTTGGGCTTACGCCAGCCTGGCCCAGTCCCAGGGTGTGAGAAACAAGGCCCAGGGGTTTAGCGCTCAGAAGGGTGACCCCAGGATGGGTCTAGAGATTGTCATACAGAGTGAAGTAAGTCAGAAAGAGAAAAACAAGTATCGTATATTAACGCATACATGTGGAACCTAGAAAAATGCTACAGAAGAACCAGTTTGCAGGGCAGAAATTGAGACACAGATGTAGAGAACAAATGTATGGACACCAAGGGGGGAAAGTGGCAGGGGGTGGTGGTGATGGGATGAATTGGGAGATTGGGACTGACATATATACACTAATATGTATAAAATAGATAACTAATACGAACCTGCTGTAAAAAATAAATAAATAAAATTTAAAAAAATTTTTTTAAAAAGGGTGACTTCAGGAAGGGGCCAGTGGTGTGAGGGACAAGCAACACCCAGCTGGCAGGAAGTCTCCGCTCCTTGGAGCTTGCCTGACCCTGCTCCCCGCTCCATCTCCACCCGGGACAGACAGTTAAGGGTGGGGGGCATTGTCCCGGAGGCTTTGGGCTGGCTGTTACCTCTGGACCTCCTCCCCAGAAATGGGGCCCTGGCAGGATAAGACAGGTGAAGTGGCTAGGGAGCCACTGCTACCACCACAGAGGGAAAGGGGCTCATGTGAGGAGGCTGGGGGTGGTAGAGCATTCAGTCTTCAGGACCGTGCCCCAAATGGATGCAGGTATTCTGGAAGGCGAGGGCCACGCTCAGCTCGCTTGGAATTAGAGCCTGCAACTGTGCGTGCAGGAGGGGAAGAGTGCTTGCTGGATCTGAGCTTTCTGTGGGTGTGCTTCTCACCTGTGCGTGGCCAGTAGCATATATATACCCTGCCTGACTGTATTCTTGGGTATGTAAGCTACTCCCAGGTGGAATCTGCTCACTCCTCCAGTGTTTACCTTTACAGCACCCCACCCCTCCCCTTTCTTAGCACCCGTGGCAGTTGTGCTTCTACATTTATTTGTGGCCTTTTTCTGAGTCAGACCTGCCTGCCTCCCCAGCGGGGTTGGAAGACAGGGAAGGCAGAGGCAGTATCTTGTTCCCTGCTATGTCCTCAGCACCTAAAACCAGCCTGGCTCGTGAATATTTGAATGAACGAGCTATTCTATATGTGTGTGATCTGGGGGGGTCTCTGAGGGGGGTTGTGACTTTGGGGGAAATATGTTTCTCTGGGGTCCCAGAGTCCTCCAGTCCAAGGCAGAAGGAGATGTAACTGTGCCTGGCTTGGGGGGGAGGGCGGTGGTTGGCTGCTGAGTCACCATGTGGGAAGAGGAGTCAGGAGGAATGTGGGGCTGCCCTCAGCTGAGCTGGCCCTGGACAAAGGACCCCAGCCCTGGGGCCTTGCTGCCCCATCTCAGGGCCCATTCCCAGTAGGCCCTGGAGAAGATGACTCTGCTCCCAGGGAGGGGAGAGAGGCCAGGCCTGCCCAAGGGAGGGCAGGCAGCCAAGCAGGAAGTGGGACAGAAAACAGGCTGGAGTGTTTGTCCTATGTCCCACGTCCCACGCAGGAGCCTGGGGGGGTGGGAAGGAGTGGGAGGTGTGGGTGTCACCAAAGGGCCTTACAGGCTGAACTCAGGCTCTCAGGCATGAGCGGGGGTACTAAGCAGAGGAGGGGTAGGGGCCGGAGCTGGACTCCCTTAACCCCAGGGGACCAAGGGCAGCTGGAAGTCCTTGGGCTGGGTCCAGAGCAGGGCAGGGCTGACAGAACATCAGAACAAATGTTGGGGTTGACTTTCCCAGTAAGATAGAGACCAGAAGACACTCTGCCTCCCCAGAGGTGGGCTTTCCCTGGGCCTCTCAAGAAGCGCCACCACTCAAGTCAAGGGAACTTTGCTGAGCCGTGCACACTGGCACTGCGCTACATGGTGTAGGCATCAGGGAGCGCACGGTGCTGCCCTCAGACTCTCCAGAGTCACCTCACTAGGCTTCTCTACAGGCACTTCTCAAGGGGCCAAGAGTCATCCTGGTGGTGGTGGTGGTGGTGGTGATGGTGGGAAGCCAGCTCAGGGGGGTGGGAGACATGGGCGGCAGACTCATGGGTGGAGCACCTGACTTGTTACGGTGCAGGTTCCAGGGACCCACTGTAGGCTGACTGAGTCAGACCCTAAAACCTGGTGTTTAATAGGCCTCTTGGAGGTCTCTGAGGTCCAGCTAGGACCATGGTGACTGTAGCCCACTTGGGGCAGGGCAAAGGCCCTCAGGCTTGGAGGGACTGGGAGCCCTTCTCCTCACTATCTTAACTCGGGGAGACACACGTCCCCCCTCTCAGCTGGGTTTGCACCTCCCAGCATTCTTAACACTTTCTCCCTGGGTGTTGAATGTTCACAGCTGCGAACTTCCTTGAAAGCAGGAACTTCCTCCTATTTTCTCTCCATTCCCCTTCCTCATTCATGTTCAGTAGCTCAACAACCATTTAGGGAGCACTTGCTTTGTGCTAAGTGCTGTGATAGGCTCTGCAGACATTGCATGGACAAGACAGACATGGTGCCTGAACCCAGAGAACACACAGTTAGTGGGGAAGGAGACTAGTGTCTAGGATGTGTGGAAGGCCTCAGACGAGGGTACACACAAGGGCTGGAGGGATTTGCATAGCATTGGCTAGAGGAGTCCAGGAAGGCTTTCCAAAAAAGCATTATCTGGGAATTCCCTGGCGGTCCAGTGGTTAGGACTCCACGCTTTCACTGCCAAGGGCGCAGGTTCTATCCCTGGTCAGGGAACTAAGATCCCACAAGCCGCATGGTGTGGCAAAAAAAAAAAAAAAAACATTATCTAATCTGAAACCTAAAGAATGGGTAGGTATGAGGCAGGAGAAAAGCTCTTTGAGCCACATGAGCTTTGCACATAGTAGGCCCATGAGAAATGACTGCTGAAGGAATGCATGGCTGTACACTGCAGGCCCTTGTGGTGTGTCTCTGCCAGCACCCTGAGTGGGAGGTAGGAGGTCATGGGGTCTCCATACGTACTCCTGCCACCTCTTCCGCAGCCCTGACAGCTGTTCCCTTTGCCCCCAGCTAGAGGACTGTGCCCTGCAAGTGTCTCCGTCTGGATACTACCTGGACCCTGAGCTGTCCCTAGAAGAGCAACGGGAGATGCTGGAGGGCTTTTTTGAAGAGATCAGGTCAGAGCTGATGGGGCCAGGAAGGCTAGGCTGGCTCCCACCCTTGCCCCCAGGCTGGAGGGGCTGGCTCAGGTGTCAGCAGCCAAGACACTTGATCTCTAGCCAGGGCTGTGGGTCTCCTCCTACCACCCCAGGGAACTGTGCCAGGGGAATCCCAAGGCCTGGCCAGTGCTACCTGCTGCCTGGGACCGGGGTGGGGGCTCTCCTACATACCTGAGATGCCTGTGTTCTTCAAACCCTCCTATCTGGACAACCCTTTGGCTTGGAGAAGCATCTGGGGAGAAAGGAGCTGTGGCCAGGTTCTGGCTGCCTTGGTGTGGGTGGAGAGACCCTGAGGAATGGGCTGGGAGCTGCTGACTGGGCTACTTGATTCCAGCAAAGGGCGGAAGCCTACTCTGATCCTGCGGACCCAGCTTTCTCTGAGAGTCAATGCCATCTTAGGTGAGTGTGTGAGGATATCAGCGTCGAGTGCCTCCCCTCCCCCCAGCCCCGGTTGTCTCCGTTTCTTTCAGGCGTGCGCTGGACAGCAGACAGAGTAGATGGGAGATGGGATGTGCGACTCCTCCCATTCCTATCCTGACCTCTTCTTCCAGGGCAGCTGCTAGACTGCGGTCGGGCTTGCCCAGAGTCAGGGAGTGGAGGAGGAGGTGGGGGGTTCAAGAGTACTAGAAGATTCTTTGATGGGGGGTTGTGGTTGTGTCCCAGTAGAAGGGGGTGGGGGGCTTGTGGTGTGTCCCCTTGAGGTTTCCATGCCCACCTACCTCTTGCAGAAAAGTTGTATGGCTCCAGTGGCCCTGAGCTCCGCCGCTCCCTCTTCTCACTAAAGCAGATCTTCCAGGTGAGGCCCAGAGGTGGGCTGGGGGTGAGCATCCAGGCTGAACCTCCCCCCACTAAACTCCCCCATGGTGCCTGCAGGAGGACAAGGACCTGGTGCCTGAATTCGTGCACTCAGAGGGGCTGAGTTGCCTAATCCATGTGGGCGCTGCTGCCGACCACAACTACCAGAGCTACATCCTCCGAGGTCAGCCTCACCCCTCCCCCATGACCCCTGCCTTCAGTGACCCCTTACTGACCTCTTCTTGTCCCTGTGTCCCCAGCACTAGGCCAGCTGATGCTTTTTGTGGATGGGATGCTGGGGGTGGTGGCCCATAGTGAGACCGTGCAGTGGCTGTACACACTGTGTGCCAGCCTGGTAAGTGGCCCTCCACCTAGCCATGTACCCTTTTCCCACTGCCTCTCTCTGGGCCTCAGTTTCCTCTTCTGCAAAGTGGTCTGGAATGGAGGGGGTCTGTAGCCCCTCTAAGCCTCAAAGTCACTTCAGTACCTGGGCCTAGAGATGGCTCTTTCTGCCTAGACTCTCCTCTCTGGGTCCAGCCCCAGGAGCCCTTCCCCCTCCCCACCAGGAACCAGCACAGGTCTGGCCCAAGCCCCACTCATGTATGGTGACCCCTTCCCCCCAGTCCCGCTTGGTGGTGAAGACAGCCCTGAAGCTGCTGCTGGTGTTTGTGGAGTACTCTGAGAGCAACGCACCACTGTTCATCCGTGCAGTCAACTCTGTGGCCAGCACCACGGGTCAGAAACTGTCCCTCCCTCCTCCATTGCTCAGGGCCCTCTCTCCTACTTGTTCCCATATGACTGCTCCCTATCTGGGTGACAGGTGCTCTTCCATGGGCCAATTTGGTGTCCATCCTGGAGGAGAAGAATGGCGCTGACCCCGAGTTGCTGGTGTACACCGTCACCCTCATCAACAAGGTGGGATAGGGGGAGCAAAGGGGGAGCCAGGTGCCATTCTGGGCCCCTCAGGCTCTTGACTTCTGCTCTCCATCAGCTTTAGCCTTGTCGTCCTATCCCCACCCTCCAGACTCTGGCAGCGCTCCCGGATCAGGACTCCTTCTACGACGTGACGGATGCACTGGAGCAGCAGGGCATGGAGGCACTGGTCCAGCGCCACTTGGGCACCGCGGGCACTGACGTCGACCTGCGCGCCCAGCTTATGCTCTATGAGGTGGGCTGGGCGGGCTGGGCTGTCAGGGCCCGAAGGCAGGAGAGAGGAGGGGAGGGAGGGAGGCCGTTCTCCAGTGCCCCACCCCACCTACTTGGGCCTCAGTCGCTCCCATCTGGGCTCAACTCTCTTAGAGCGCCCTGCGGTTGGAGGATGGGGACATGGAAGAAGCCGTCACAGGTGGGCGGCGCATCACCCGCCGAAAGCCTTCCTCAGAGGAGGGCAAGAGGATCCGCCGATCTCTAGAAGTGCGCTCCCCGGAGCCTGGGTAAGAACGAACTGCCTTGGCAGAGGCGGAGGGGTGGAACCGCCAGGAGGAGCCCTGCCTCCTGACAGGTCACATCTCCAGCTCCACAGGCCCCGCCTCACCAGTAGTCTCCACCTCCTCCTCCGCCAGCCCTGCCCTGCCGACCGGCCCCACCTCCAGCCCCGTAGGCCCCGCCCCACCTACAGGCCCCGCCTCCAGCGCCGTGGGCCCTGTCTCTGGCCTCCATACCACCTTGAGCCTCTTTCCTACCATCTCCGTGACGCCCTCACCCAACAGTTCCTGCGAGAGGAGCATCTACAAGTAAGTAGGGAGATAGAGCCTGTCCCGGGAGTCTTTCCTCCAACTGTCCCTCCACTCTGCGCTCCTCCACGGGCCCTCCGCCTCCTCTGCCCAAACTTCTCTGCCCAAACGCGTGCTTTCTTTCTCTTTCTTTCCAGACTTCACCAAACTGCTCCTGTTTGGTAAGTGACTGCTGGGGGGTGGGGTTCGGCTCTGACTGGACCTCCTCCTCCTGCGGCTTCTCTTCTTTCTGGCATTCTGCCTGTTTTGTCAACGTCATCTGTCTCTTTACCCCCTTCTGTCTTTCTCTGTCACTATCTCTGACTCTCCTGTTTTGCTCTGTCTTTGTCTTTTACTGCACCCTGTCCTGTGTCATGTCAGTCTCTCCCCTCCACTTCCAGTTTCCTCACATCATGCCTCCCCCTCTCCCTCCTCTTCCCACTGTGGCTGGGAAGGAACCCCTGATATCACTGCCCAGCTCTGTGTGGGTGTGAGCAACTGGGCTTTGGGGTGAAGCACGTACCACAATTACCATTTTTTCCTCTCATTCCCCCCTACCCAGGGCCCGTGAGAGCCCATCTGTCCCCCAGTTCCCTACTGGGCAGGCCAGGCTGGAGTAAGTACAGAGGCCAGCCTGCCAGGCCTGCCATGTGCTCAGGGCTTCAGCATTGCTTCCCCCAGCAGGGGTCCCATGTGCCTGATGCAGCCAGAGCTGGGGGACTCTCCCAGACTTATGTGTCCTCAGTTACCCAAGGACTAAGCACTAGGAAACAGTTCACTGGGGTCATAGAGGTCCCAGTGCTTTAACAGTTGACACCTTAACAGCTTTGATCAGTGATGAGGATGTGGACTCCCAACCTGGAGCCCATTCTCCTGTGTCCTAAACCCAGGATTAGGGCTAGGAGGGGATCTAGAGTGCTGTGTGGTGCGGAGGTGGAGGAGCAGCCTCCATCTAAGGGAAGGACAAAGACTGAGTGCCGACAGAGGCTGGAGGGACCAAAAAAGAGATGGGATCACCTTTATGACTTCAACATAAACTGAGTGCCTTTCGTTTACCAGGCCCTTTTCTGGGCATAGGCCATAGCTCTCAGAAGCTGCTAGACATGCCAAGGGGGGGGACAGCCTGGTGTGCCCATTGGGACAGGTATCCCCTCCCCCTGCTCTAAGGGTCCTTGTCTAGAATCAGAACAGTGAACATGAACAGCAGCAAGGTTGCAAGTTAGATGTTAAGTAGAACTTTTCCCTGTATGTTGAACTGGGAATACTGGGTTGGTAGTGACCCTCCCCAGATGTGGAAGACTGAACAGGGGCTGGCCTTGGGGTGGGGGTGGGGGGCAGGTCCCGGGTCTGCTCAGCGCATGGACTGTTCCCTGTGTGTCTGTGTGTGCCTGCAGTTAGGGGCAGTGCCCACCCTGGGCTGGGGTGTGTCAGACACCCTCACTGACAAGTCCCTCCCCCCAGAGCCCGGTTCCTGGAGAATGTAGCAGCAGCAGAAACAGAAAAGCAGGCTGCGCTGGCCCAGGGCCAGGCAGAGACATTGGCTGGAGCCATGCCCGATGATATCGATGGACACCCAGGTGAGCAGGTGGGTGGGCAGAATCCACCCATGTTGCCCTGTTGCTCCACAGAGGACGTGACACTGACGGCTGTTTCCCTTTTTCTAGACACCCAAGAATTACGGGGCTCCCCAGAACCAGCCCCTGCACCCGGAACACCCCAGAGCGCTGCCCCTCAAATCCTGCTCCGTACTCGGCACAGCCTCGAGCCAGAGCCCAAGGAGCCATTGGCCCCACCAAGCCCCAAGGCTGAGCCCATCCGGGAGCTCCCTACCAGCATACCCAGCCTCTGCATTGGGGACCTGGACTTCTCAGACCTGGGGGAGGATGAAGACCAGGACGTGCTGAACACGGAGTCTGTGGAGGCGGGGAAAGGGGTCCCGCCCCCGCCACCCCCGCTCCCGGGAGGCCCCCCACCTCCTCCGCCACCACCACCCCCACCCATCAAAAGCTCCTTCCCACCACCACCCCCAGCTGCCGCTCTTCCCCCCTCAGCACCTGATGGCCTAGCCCTTCCCACCAAGAGGAAGACAGTAAAGCTCTTCTGGCGGGAGCTAAAGCTGGCTGGGGTCCATGGAGGCTCTGGCAGCCGCTTTGGGCCCTGCCCCACCCTGTGGGCCTCACTAGAGCCTGTCTCGGTGGATACAGCCCAGCTAGAACACCTGTTCGAGTCCCGTGCCAAGGACGTGCTGCCTTCCAAGGTAAACGTGCCCTCGTCTGCAAGGTAACCCTAGGGGAGAGGGGAGGCAATCAGAGCTCAAGCGCCTGAACTGCTGGGGCTGCCACTCATTTCCCACCTGGGGAAACCGAGGCAAAGAAAGGAGTAGCGACTTGTCTGAGGTCCTTCAGTAAGGATTCAACCCAACCCTAACTAGCGTCTAAGCCCATCCCAAGGCCTTACACATCCCAGATCCCTGGTTGTGGGGTAATCCCACCATTTAGCCATTCAGAGTGGGGCCTTAGTGTGCCCTCTTAGATTGTTGCCCCAGTTAGACCCTTTCCCAATCTTACACTGCCCTTCCCCCAATTTCAAAGAAAGCTGGTGAGGGCCGCCGCACAGTGACCACCGTGCTGGACCCCAAGCGCAGCAACGCCATCAACATCGGCCTAACCACGCTGCCACCTGTGCACGTCATTAAGGCTGCCCTGCTCAACTTTGATGAGTTTGCTGTCAGCAAGGATGGCATTGAGGTAGGGATACCCAGCTAAGGGTGCAGCAAGTCCGGCCCTCTCCTTTGGTCAGTGGGCATTTCCTGTCCCTCCAGTGGTGGGCATGGGCTTGGCATTTCCCCAGATTCTGGGGCTGCCCCAGATGACCTAGGGAGGAGTCAAGACCAATACCTGAGGCCTCAGGCCAGCACTGAGTGGCCTATGTGGGCCGGTGGGTGCATTCTCAGAAGCTACTGACCATGATGCCCACAGAGGAGGAGCGGCAGAAGATCGAGGAGGCCCAGCTGGCCAATCCTGACATACCCCTGGGCCCAGCCGAGAACTTCCTGATGACTCTCGCTTCCATCAGGGGCCTGGCTCCCCGCCTACAACTCTGGGCCTTCAAGCTGGATTATGACAGCATGGAGCGGGTACCTGGGTCATGGGATGGGACAGGCACTGGGGACAGGTGAGCATGATGACCACGTAGTCTGAGTCCCTGGTCTCCCACACCAGGAAATTGCAGAGCCACTGTTTGACCTGAAAGTGGGCATGCAACAGCTGGTGCAAAATGCCACCTTCCACTGCATCCTGGCCACCCTGCTGGCTGTGGGCAACTTCCTCAACGGCTCCCAGGTGAGCTGAGAGCACATGAGGTCGGGGCCCGGGGCTCTGGAGCCAGCCAGCCTCAGGCTCAGACGGGGTCCTTTCAGAGCAGCGGCTTTGAGCTGAGCTACCTGGAGAAGGTGTCAGAGGTGAAAGACACGGTGCGCCGACAGTCACTGCTGCATCATCTCTGCTCCCTGGTGCTCCAGACCCGGCCTGATTCCTCTGACCTCTACTCAGAAATTCCTGCCCTGATCCGCTGTGCCAAGGTCAGCACCTGCCATGAGGCTTGACTAAGACTGGCCATAGCATGAGGGAGCACTGCTTCTCTCCCTAAGTGGGCTGCTGGGCCAGGGCTTGCTTAGGCTACAGGCATGCACGTGGGCTGTGTCCTCTAGCAGAAACTCTTTCTTCTATTGGTATGGCTACACCTACTCTGTCTTTAGGTCTGTTTAGCTGCCACTTACCCCAAGAAACCTTCTCCGTTCTCCACTGCATCAAATGGACTTGTCTCTTGCATCAGACTGTGAGCTTTTGGAGGGCAGGGGCCGGATCTTGGCTGTGTCCTCAGGGCCCAGGCTAATCAGCCCAGCACAGAGGCAGCTCAGGTGGTGTCTTTCTGTGGGGGGACAGCTTGTGTACTCCCTGCTTTTCCAGGTGGACTTTGAGCAGCTGACTGAGAACCTGGGGCAGCTGGAGCGCCGGAGCCGGGCAGCCGAAGAGAGCCTGCGGAGCTTGTCCAAGCACGAGCTGGCTCCAGCCCTGCGTGCCCGCCTCACCCACTTCCTGGCCCACTGTACCCGCCGTGTTGCCATGCTGAGGGTCGTGCACCGCCGTGTCTGCAACAGGTGGGGGCGTGGGCCAGAGAGAGGTAGGACTGCCACCACTATCCCTCAAACCCCAAGCAGGACTCACCACTCCTCCCCACCCCAACCTGGCTAGGTTCCACGCCTTCCTGCTGTACCTGGGATACACAGCGGAGGCAGCCCGTGAGGCGCGCATCATGCAGTTCTGCCACACGCTGCGGGAGTTCGCACTGGAGTATCGGACTTGCCGGGACCGGGTGCTGCAGCAGCAGCAGAAGCGGGCCACGTACCGTGAGCGCAACAAGACCCGGGGACGCATGATCACCGAGGTGGGTATCCCTTCCGGGTCTTGACTGCCACCCCCATGGTTTTCTTCCTCTACTCCCAACCCACCCCTTTCCTCTCTCCAGACAGAGAAGTTCTCAGGTGTGGCAGCTGGGGAAACCCCCAGCAACCCATCTATCCCAGTGGCTGTGAGCAGTGGGCCAGGAGAGGGTGATGCCGACAGTCATGCCAGCATGAAGAGTCTGCTGGCCAGCAAGCCTGAGGACACCACACATGGCCGCCGCAGCAGAGGTGGGATCTATGGCCGCTGGGGGCAGTGGGCTCTGGGGCCGCTTTGGCCTCACCTCCCTATCTGGCTCCCTCAGGCATGGTCCAGAGCAGCTCCCCAGTCATGCCCACAACAGTGGGGCCCTGCACTGTACCCCCAGAAGAACCTCCAGGCTCCGGTTTACCCAGTGACACTTCAGATGAGATCATGGACCTGCTGGTGCAGTCAGTGACCAAGAGCAGTCCTCGTGCCTCAGCTACTCGGGAACGCAAGCGTTCCCGTGGCAACCGCAAATCTTGTGAGTATTCCCCACACACCCACTGCCCACCTTAACTCCATCAACCCCCTCCAACCCTGCTCTGTCCTTGCAGTGAGACGGACGTTGAAGAGCGGGCTCGGAGAGGACCTGGTGCAGGCGCTAGGACTGAGCAAGGGTCCTGGCCTGGAAGTGTGAAGGTGCTGCCTCCACAATACCTATCTATCTGGGCCCCAGCCTGCAGTGCAGGAGACTATGGTGAGGAGGGACCACAGCACAATTCTGGGCCTCTTCTCAACTCGAGGGCCAGTGGCTGCATTCTCAGAAGGGAGAATGGCCCGTGGCCAGCGCCGTGAGCAGTATTAGCTGTGCGTGCCTCTGTGCGTGTGCGTGTGCATGTAGGAGCTCCCTGGACACGTGGAGCATAATAAAGTTTTCCTAGCCAATCCAAGAGCCTTTTTCTTCTTTCAAAGCACCCACCACACTGTGCCTGTAGCAGAAGGAAAATACCAAAGGACTGGCTGTTCCTGCCTTATCTCTATCACCCACACAGCCATTATCCACATTATAAGCCATTTATTCACCAATCCTATACCTTAGACTACCTTTGGCCCTTGGGCTAGGCCCTCATTGCTCCTGGCATGGAGGCCATGTAGCCTGACTGATTGATAGAGCCACCCGGGGCCCAGAAACCTGTAGCCACAACGTCAGTGGCTATAACCGCTTCATCTGCCGCCGCTCCTGTCGGCGCTGCCGTTTCTCGTTGTGCTCTGGTGCTGGGGCGCCACTGTCTGCTGTAAACCAAGGGCCCAGTACATTGACCCACAGGAGGTAAAGGGCTCTCCCTGGCGCCTAGGAGAGAAAAGGGAGCTTGAAGCCAGGTGCAGGAAATGAAAGAAGAGAAGGGGTAGACGCCCCAGCTCCTCGTTGGGAGCCCCACGACCCACGTACCAGAAGCCAGAAGGACCAGATGTAGAGGGAGAAGCAGCTGAGCACCTGCACAATAGCTGTCAGTAGGATCACATCTTTAAGGTGCCTGTGGATAGAAGGGAGGCTGCAACGGCCAAAAGCAGTGGACGGAGAATTCCCTGGCGGTCCAGTGGTTAGGCCTCCGTGCTTTCACTGCTGAGGGCCCAGGTTCGATCCCTGGTCGGGGAACTAAGATCCCACGAGACGCACAGAACAGCCAAAAAAAATTTTTTTTTTAATTAAAAAAACAGGGGCTTCCCTGGTGGCACAGTGGTTGAGAGTCCGCCTGACGATGCAGGGGACACGGGTTCGTGCCCAGGTCCGGGAAGATCCCACATGCCACGGAGTGGCTGGGCCCGTGAGCCGTGGCCGCTAAGCCTGCGCATCCGGAGCCTGTGCTCCACAACAGGAGAGGCCACAACAGTGAGAGACCCACGTACCGCAAAAAAAATAAAAAATAATAGATGGGCCCTAGTTCAACTCCCTTCCACCCTCTTCAAGTCACAGGTAGCTGTGGGTCTTGGGCCCCAGCACCCCAGCCCTGGCGCCGCTCACCTGGGCTGACAGCGGGGGACACTCACTCTGCCATGCCCTGCTCCATGTTGAGATCCATTCCACCATCCATCAGGGCCCCATCCTCAGAGAAGGCTGCCCTTGCCATCGAGCTCATAGAGTGGTAGCTGGCTCCGTATACTGCCAGACTAAAGCCCAGGGCCATCTGCCGAACAAGAATGGGGGTATCAAAGGCCAGCCACTGACCCTATGTGCTTACCCACTTCCCAGGATGCAGGACACTTACCCAGGCCCAAAATGAAGCAGATGAGTAGAAGAAGACCAGGGTGACAAGACAGTAAATGGCCTGTAAGCAGACACAGAATCAGGCTGTGATCGAAAGCTTACTAGGGACTTCCCTGGTGGCACAGTAGTTAGGAATCCGCCTGCCAATGCAGGGGACACTGGTTCGATCCCTGGTCTGGGAGGATCCCACATGCTGCGGAACAACTAGGCCCATACACCACAACTACTGAAGCCCACGTGCCTAGAGCCCGTGCTCCACAAGAGGAGCCACCGCAATGAGAAGCCCGCGCACTGCAACGAAGAGTAGCCCCCACTTGCCACAACTAGAGAAAGCCCATGCACAGCAACAAGGACCCAATGCAACCATAAATAAATAATAAAATTTTTAATGAAAAAGAAATCTAAAAAGCTTACTAAACCATGGACCTCCCTCGACTCTGACCAAGATATTAGGCCAGGTGATGAAAGAAGACAAGTCGCTTCTTATACGGGTGGGGGAAGAGGCCTGCTTCCTGAATACCCAGACTCCCCTCTGACATTTCAGCCCAGGAAAGAAGCCCCTCTGTATTTAGGATGGGAAGGGCTCTCCAGTCAATCTGAGACTCACACCCTCATTTCGTTTTTGGTTTTTTGTTTTGACTATTCAGCACTTTCTCTGTGCCAGGGTCCTTTCTCATCTACTTTTAGTTGGAGTTTTCTTCTGGAGCTTTAGCTGTCATACACTGCCACCACTCCACCCCACCAAACAGAGCTGAGGGCTATGGAACATTGGGTGGGCACAGAAGCAAGGAGGGAGGCACTTACATTGGCCCCCAGTATGATTCGCAGGTAGAACTTCAAGGTCTCTTTGTTCTCCTCAAATATCTGCTTCTTCCCTCTCGTGCCCACTTTGCCCTTGGGCTGAAGAGAGATGACGAGATGCTGTCAGAACCCTCATCAGCCAGGGTCTTCCTTATCCTCCCCACCATTCCGGTTAGCTACAGAGTTTCATCTGCACCTCAGCCGAGTCTCCGTGGTGCTCAAAGCTAGCACAATTCTTGGGATGTCCACCCCTCCTCCAAACCATCCTGCTTAGGGCTGACAGCATCTTTCCAGCACACCCAGCAATGACCGCCTCCTGCTCGGGCTGGGAACAATCCAACACTAGGCTGGTATCTCCTGAATCCTCTGATAAGGCTCAGTTTTGGGCTGACAAACCCTTCAGAGGGGATCGTTGAGGGGGCTTGAATGGCGACCCTCTCCGGCCTCTACTAGAGTAAACCAGATCTGGGCTAACGTCTACCCCACCTCAAGCCCCTCAGATCTCCAGCTAGTCCTGACACTGTCTGGTACTGACGCCCACCCCTCTCCGGCACCAGCTCTGGTACCTCTCCACTCCCCCCCTTAATCTAGTACGGTCCAGCCACCGGATGGCACCTCCCCCTGGCCGACCCACTGCCCTTGATGTCCTTCCTCTGTTTTCAGTCTCCCGCCCCGAGAATGCTTTGCCTTGCGGACCCCGCCCTACTCGCCCTCCTTACCGCCATGGTGCGACGCAAACACCCAGCCGGGGAAAGATGGGAGAGCGACCGAAACAGCACTCAGTAGGGACCACATCTGCTGCACAGGCACTTCCGGTGCAGACCCAAATCGTAAGCAACTGGGACGGAAGTGGGAAATCCACGTCCTTCCCAAGCTCCGCCCGCCAGAGTCGGCGGGACTTCACTTCCCAGAAAGCCTTGCGCGGGGGCGGAGGCGGCAGGGACGCGATGGCTGAATCTCTGCCCTGGAGGTGAGAGGAGGCCGCCCTCAGGCCTAGCTCGGGACAGGCCCCGCCCTCGGGGTCCCAGGCTGTGGGGAGCGGCTGTCTGACAGCTCGCCTTGGCCCCGCCCGTCTGGCGGAAACAACCAGCCCGGGAGATCCAAGGACCTGCTGGCTATGGGTAACGGCCCCGCCTTTGGGCCACCCCATCCCCTTACCTTGGGCGACCATCCTCTCCTTCCCCATCGGCCCCAAGAGATGGCCGCTCTGTCACCTCAGCGAGGACAGGGCCTCTGCCTACCCTGCATCTCTTGAGATGGCCGCCCCTCCCCCTCAGCTCTGGAAGATGTCCGCTCCATCCCATCATCCCCGAAGGTTAAACCGATCTTATCCCCATTGGCCCCTTGGAATGGTCGCTTTATTCCCTCCTCCCCGAGAGACGGCTGCCCCTTCCCCTGGCGGTGGAAAACAGAATGCTCCCTCCCATCAACTTCGGGCATGGTCTCTGAGTTCCCTCACCGGGGACAGGCCTGCTCCCCGCTCCCTCGGCCCCTAGTGATGGCCATCCCTGCTTCCTTCACCCCATGGGATGTTTGCTCCCTCTTCTTAGCCTGGAGCAAGACCACTCTGCCGCTGTTATCCAGAGAGAGATGATAAGTTTTGTCCCCAGTGGCCTCTTGGGATGGTCTCTTCATCCCTTTTCCCCTGAGAGCTGGCAACCCCCTCCCTCAGCCAAGGGAGACAGGCCACCCTTTCCCCATCAGCCCTTGGAATGGTGCTCCTTTCCCTTAGCAAATACAGGACCGCTCCAACCCCAGTGAGCCCCCTGCGATGGCATCCTTTCCCGCTTTGGCCCCGGAGGATATCTGTTCCATCCCCATAGATCTCAGAGATGACCAGTCTTATCTCTAGTAGCTCCTTGGGATGGGGTTCGTTGGGTGGCCACTCCACCCTTATCACTGCTTCTTCTGGTCCCTCTAGAAAGGCCTCCCCACTTCTCAGCTCAAAGAATCATGCTTCCTCCCCTCAGGGAGGACAGGTTTGTTGCCCTCCCTTTGCTCCTTGGATTGACTGCTGAGCCCCAGAAGACAGGATGGCCACTATCTTACCTCGGCTCAGTCAGATTTTCCTGCCTCCCCTTGGGGATAGGAGCGTGATCAGTCCCAGTCCCCATCGGTGTTCTCTTGCCCATGCCTAGCCTCCCTGGTCCAGAGGCTGTTCTCCCCAGTCATTCTCCTCTCAGTAGTGATCTGCTTTATCTTCCCACCCCTTCCTTGAGCAAACCTTTGGTGAAAATAGAGGTAAAAGACTGTCCATCCTTACTTAATGCAATCCAGTAAGTATTGACTGAGTACCTTCTGTGTACTAGGGATCAGAGAAGGAAAGGAGATCAGAGTGGACTGGGGAAAAGGTCCACATAGGCAAAAGGAAATAAGGAAATAGACATGCTGTGTTTGTAGGACAGTGAGGAGACTGGATTGTGGAAGCTCTGGAATCATGGGTCCAGTCAGGCATGGAGGCCTGGCAATGCTGACCCAGGAGAAGAGATTTTGTCTTGAGGGGACTGGGAAACCCTGAAGGTTTTCATCAGGAGTGCACTGAGACTGAAAGCTGTGTTTTAGGAAAATTAACCTTGTTGCATTGTGAGGAATGATTAGCAAGGATGAGCCTGGATGCAGGGAGATCAGGTGGGAAATTGTGGAAGGAATGAAGGCAGGGGTGATGAAGATCTGGGCTACTAAGGTGGTAAGTTTTCAAAGGCAGAAATGTTAGTAACAGCAATCCAGGAACCATTTATGGACAACCTACTAGATGTGAAGCATATTATATCTATTAAATATATATATATATATATAAATTATATTATGTATATATAATTTAATCCCCATCATAAGACTATGATCTAGATTTTTAATATCCCCATTTTACAGGTGTGGAAACTGAGGCTCAGAGAGTTCAAGTACCTTGCCTGAGGTCACACAGCTAGGAATCTGTGGAGCTGGGATTTGAATGAGTCTAAGTTAGCCTGGCCTAAAGCCTGTGCTTTACACCTATATCTGAGAGCAAGGGACAGAAGAGCATGAAGAGTACACAGTATTATCAGGATCATCAGGTGAGATGCACTGTTGGCATTGAAGCTCAGGGGCTGGAAAGTTGGGAGGAGGGGCTGCTTTGGACTGAGGTTGAGATGAAGGTGATGGTAAAACATTTGGATGAAGAATCCTGTGGAGAGTTGGCAATACTAAACTAGCACATGAATGATAAAACAATATGTCCATATTGAATTGCTGGTTATTCCTATAGAGGTAACTGTTAAAGCCATGCAAATGAATTTATTATCCTAGAAAGTAACAGACTGAAAGGCCCAGGTCTGAACCCTGGGAGCCACAGAAGAATCCAGAAACAGGGCAGTTGGAGTGGTGAGTGGAGCCCTAGAAAACACAGCGTCACAGAAGTCAAGGAGGGAAGATTCCAGAAGAAAAGAAGAGTTAATATCAGATAATTCCTGGTCTCACAGGCAACTCCCTTCCCCAGTCCCTAATAGGGCCTCCACTCCCACGCACCCCCAGCCTCACAGAGCGTAAGTGGAGTGAGAGTCTAAGCCTACCAGGCTGTTAAGATTTTCTTGCTGAGAATCTTAACAGTCAGCTGAGTAGCCTAGTTGGCAGTGGAGAAGATGGGAAAAGAGTGCGGTCCCAGTGTAACTTCCTGAAGATCAGAGAAGGAACACCTGACTTGCTGTGTTCTAGATCCTATGCAAGACACTTTACCATGTTATTTAATTGTCACAACAACCCATTTAAATCTCACTACAATTGTCTTTTTATAGATAAGGAAAGTAAGGCTCAGAGAGGTCACTTGAGAGAATAAGGATCTAAACTAGGTTTATCTGGTCCCAATGCCCAGGTTCTTTTTACCAACTTGAGCAGGAAGTTTGATTTTTATCAGTCAGAGCAAACCTGCATCCAGGTGGTGCTCAGGAGAGGTTTATTCCCAGTAAAGATACCTGGCGGCTGGAGAGGGGAAGTGAAGACTCCATGAAGCTTAGGATCCAAGATGAACTAGAAGCCAGTGCTCTAGTCCCCTCTGACTTACTGTGCTATCAGCTGGAGAAGGTTCCAAAGGCCCCCACCAGCACTAACAGCCCCCAATGCCCATTCTTTTTCCCTCAGATGCTCACATATATTCTGAGCTTCCTGCCTCTGTCAGATCAGAAAGAGGCCTCCCTCGTGAGTCGGGCTTGGTGCTGTGCAGCCCAGAATGCCCTTCGGGAGGTAAGGTACCCGCCCTCACCTGGCCCATTCTCACTTCAGCTTGCTCCTGGCCCTGCTCATGCATCATTCATCCACTCATTCCTGCATACTTATTCATACATGCTTGGCTCTGGGTACAGTGCTGGGGCTCTACAGATGAATAAAACTCCCCTGAGAAGCTCCTAGTCCAGTGAAGGAGAAACACAAATATGTGAGTGATCATGATGTCGTGTGCTCGGTGCTGTGACACTGGAATGAGGGGTGCCATGGGGACATGAAGAAGGACATCGAAGGAGACTGGCAGCATCAGGGAAGGCTTCCTGAAGGAATAGGATGAGGATGAAGGTTGGTCTTCCAGAACTCATATCAGCACAGGTGAAGGCACCAAAATGTGAAATAGGTCTGGAAACGACCACACAGGTTCCCTATGACTGGAACTTAGGTGTGTGTGTGAGAAGTGGTGGGAGATGAGGCTAGAGAGGGGTCAGACAGCGAGAGGTGCCAGGTGGCATTGCTGGGACTTTCTCCTGGTTATCATCGTGGGGCCTTTAAAGAAATATGAGGCAGGGGAGTGACATGTGGTGATTTGTGTCTTAGACATCTGCAGTGCAGAGTGGACTGAGAGGGCGAGTCGGAGTGCAGGGAGACAGCCCACTAGGAGGTGAATGCAGGCATCTGTGCTCGTTTGAAGGGCAGCAATGATAGCTCTTTGTTTCAATTTTGACTTCTTTGATTATCACTGAGGTTGAACAGTATTCTCATGAGCTGACCATTTACCTTTCCCTCTTTTGTGTATTTGTGTTCCTTGTCCATTTAACTATTGGGGTCTTAGTATTTTTCTTATCCATTTGTATGAACTTTTTATAATTAAAGAGATTAACCTTTTACATATTTATTGAAATACATTCCTAATATATTTGCCTTTTAATTTTATTTGTAGATACGTGTCTGTTATGAGGTTAAATATCTAGGTTGTTGATTCTGAACTTCTTTTCTTTCTTATTTCTTCCATTGCTTTAGAGATCCTTTGCCTCTCTTCAGAGATCTGATAAATATATACTTATATTTTGTGTCTTTCTTTTTAATTAGAATTTACTTTTTAGATCAGTTTTAGGCTCACAGCAAAATTGTTTCTTGTGTTTTATGGTTTGAATTTTTATATTAATTATATTTTTTATTGGTGTAATTTATTATTATTTCTGCTCTAAGGTAAGGAGCTAAACTGATTAGTTTTCAAATAGCCCAAATACCATTTATGTATAATGAGTTGGAAGCCTCCTCTGTCATATATTAAATGTGTGTGTTTAAGTAGGGTCTGTTGTTGAGTTCTCTCTCCAGTGTCATTGAGCTTAGTGTCTAAAGGAATCTGATTTGAACTTGTTGAAAATTTGAAGTATAAGACATCTAAATGGTGAGATCCAGTTGGCAGTTGGGTTTCTGAGAGAGGAATTCAAGAGAAGGGTCTAGGTAATAAATATATATGTGGGTGTCATTAAAGAACAGGTGGGCGTTTAAGCCATGGATCTGAGTCCCTTCCCCTAGGGAGAGCCCGAGGAGCCCTGAAGAGCAGGCCACAGAGAATGCCCCCGAGCGGACACCAGTCCAAAGGCACGGAGAGGAGGAGGGGCCTACAGAGGGGGCTGAGGAGATCCCAGCGAGAGGAGGACACACAAGTCAAAGGTGAAGAGCATTTCAAGTGTTGAGTGGATGAGTAACAGTGTCAAATCCCACAAAGAGTCCAGAAAATAAAGAACAGATAGTGTCCGTGATGTTTGACATACAGGGCGGTCACCAATGGCTTCAGTAACATTTGGCATCTGGGGAAAAAGGCTGGGTAGGTTGAAGAGTGAATGAGAGAAGAAAGGATATGTAGAGGATGACCTCACTTGCAAGAAATTTCCCCATGAAAAGAAGAAAATAAATAGAATTGTAAAGAGAAGTTGAGGTGGGCTAAACAAAGGATTTTAACTGGGAGAAATCTCTAATGTGTTTATGTGCTGAAGGAGTCACTAGTGAGTGTAGGGAGGAGAGAGGTCAGGAATGGCAGCCACCACCTGAGGTGGCAGCCAGACAGGCTTCAGTAAACAAGGCTTGGTCTTGGGTAGGATGGAGAGGATGTCACCTCTCCTGAGGAAGTGAAGGGGTGGGGGTGGCAATGTGAAGCTGTTTGCTGAGGCAGTTCCTTAAAGCCTGGTGGGTTCTTTGTGTGGTGACCGTGGAGGCCAGGTTGTCTTAGGGGAGTAAGTAGGAGGCAGAGGCCAGGGCCTCAGCAGAGGTTTGGAATATTCACACAGCAGGAGGAAGATGGGAAGTTACCAGAGACACAGGGAGGGGCCTCCCTCACTCAGGTGGTGCTACTGCCTCTCTGTGCCCAGCACTCTGCTGAGCCCTAGGAGTGCAGGGTTGGGGCTGACACAGCACCCAGAGTTGATAGTGAGAGGGAGACAGCACAAGCCAAAAGGAGGGGGTAGGGTGCTACACTCAAAATCGTATGAGGCTCACCAAGGATGCAGAGAGAAGATTCACAGAAGACTTCGTGGAGAAGGGGATGCTTGGGCTAAATCTCCAGAGAGCAATAAATGCTTGCTAAATAGACAAGTAGGAGTAGGTGAGGGGTCAGACCCACCCACCCCACCCACCCCTGCCAAAAATAAACAGAAAACAGCTGAACCCAGCCAGGGGAGCATGAGACAATAGAAGGGCTTGAGTGCCAGTCAGGAAGCTCAGTCTCCATGCTGTGCAGTGGCGAACCATCAAAGGGCCTGAAGAGTGTCGTCAATTGCCTTTTGTAAGGATCACCGTGGTGACAATACCAAGGATAGACTGGAGCCAGGGAGAATGGAGGCCCGGACCCTGATCAGGAGGAAACTGCTTAATATATTTCTGACAGACAATAAGGACACCTGAACTAAGGCAGAGCAATGAGGGGGGAGCAGAGGGACATATTACAATGTATCAAAGGGATGGAATGGAAAGGACTTCCATCATTGTGGATGTGAGGGAGTGGTCTAGGATGACCCAAATTTCTGACTTAGGTGATGTGGTAGAGGGCACTGAGAGTTTAGGAGAAGGGCCAGAGACCAGCAATAAGACAGTAAACTCAGGTTTGGGCATATTGCATCCTTGAATCCGGAGAGAGGTCCATCAGATCATGGCTCCCAGTATCTGGTGCTCAGGAAGAAGGTGTGGAAAACAAAGTAGTTGGAATGGGATGAAGTCTGCTGGGTGCATGTGGAGGGAAACTGTGTGTGTGTGTGTGTGTGTGTGTGTGTGTGTGTGTGTGTGTGTGTGCGCGTTAGAATGGAACAACCCATGGATAACCCACTGGTCTATGGACTGGGTCCTTCTCTTCTTTGGTGACCCTGAATGGAAAGCAGGCTAGAAGGTAGGAGAGCCAAGAGGGCAGAGTCTCGGAACCCCCAGTGGGAGAGAGCATCAGGGGAGACTGGCCATCCATAGCAGGCAGCATGGCATGGCAGAGAGGACACTTGTGGGAAGTCTTCAGGGGAGCCCCCAGATGCTGGTGACCTTGCCAGAGAGGAGCTGTTGCTGGGAATGAGTGATTCTGTGGGGACAGTGGTGGAGGGGTAAGTGGGCAAAGCCATGGTAAAGAGGTGGCCACAGTGGGTGTGGGCGCCCATGTGCTTCCAAGCAGCTTGACAGTGGAGGGGAGGGGGTGAAAGGTGAGAAGAGGGGATGCAGGATCAAGGGAGGCCTTTGCTAAGACTCCGGGGTGTTTGTGGACTCTGGGGAACGGGCAGTGGAAAGGCAGGGTTCTCAGAGGAGAGGGTGGGGGACAGGCTCAGTAGGCCGGGAGAAGGGGGTCACCCTGAACCAAAGAGCAGGAGAGGGAAGGAGGTTAGGATGGGTCCTGCCAGGGGTGGGCTGGTGGATGTGAACAGGGAAAAGGGAGGGCCTTCCCACCTGAGGGGCTTTGGTTTCTTTTTGAAATGGTCAGATCATCTGTAAGAAGGCTGGAGTGAGGGGAGGGAGCTACAGTAGCGTCAGGGGCTGGAGAAGATAGTGGGCTTGGAGAGAAGTCTGAGGGGAGTGAGAAGAGAGGGGGAGGCAGTGAGGAGGTGGGAGTGGGCAGGCCAGTGCTGACAGTGCAGGCACGAGGGGAGGCCACAGCTTCCTCGGGCACAATTCTGTATCCCCAGCACACACCCAGAGGAGGCAGCGGTCTCATCATCCCTGGCCAGGCAGGGGGCAAGGAGAATGGGCACAGACAGCAGCATGATGGGCAGGGCCACAAGGACCCAGAGGAGAGGTAATCCGGGGGAGGCCTCTTGGAGTCCAGCAAAGAAGGAGAGCATAGAAGAAGCCAAGTGGGCAGTCAGGCCCCGGGGATAAAGGTGAGATTGGTATGGGAGTAAGGGAGGGAGGAAAAGGAGGAGACCAGGGTCAGAGTTTGGGATCGTAGAGTCTACCATTTTAGCACTGGGGCTTCTCCAGCTAACTCTTGAACTCCAGATAGAACATTGACAAAGACCCGTTTGGTGCCTCTGCAAAACTCAGTCCCCCACTCCACCCCCAGGGCTGGGAGTGCTGGGAAGCCAGGCCACAGATACCTGAGCATCTAGGGCCCTGCCGGCACCATGTCCCAGAGACCAATCTGCAGAACCCTGTTGGCAGGAACCATCTCCCAGGGCTCAGCAGCTTGATAAGGAGGTGGAGCCCCAGCTAGTAGGTGCTACAGAAGACTCTGGCTGACCAAGGCCAAGCTGGGGCCTATATGGCTCCAGGCCAGGCTAGGATACTAGACTTCGTGACTTCTTATTCTCCCTGACCTGCCCCCACTTAATTCCATTTTTTCTCAAATAAGAAGGTAGACAAAGGCAGCACCCCAACAATACACCCAGGCTCTGTCCGTACCAGGGCGGGGGTGCTATTTGCCTGCCACTGGGCTGGTCACTGAAGAACTCAGGACGGCTCCCACCCCCTGCGGCCTTCTCCTGCCCAAGGCGTCTATAACGCCTCTGGAAATGACCCCCAAGGTCTGACTCCTCTCTGGAGACCAAAGCCTCTGGGCGCCAGGGCATATATTTTCTCAAAGGGCTTCTGGAAAACAGGCGTGTTAACTTTGGATTCCTGTGCCAGCAGACAGGAGGGCCACGTCTCTGTCAGATGGCTTTTCAAGTCTGCACACAGTCCTGCCATCTCAGCTCAGGACTTCAGTAGTTATGACAGAGTCCTGGCCTCTCACAGTCAAGGGACATGTATTGCTTTTAGCAAGTTTAGGGCATTTTCCAAATGATTTCGCATTTACTCTTAAGATGCTGGCATTGGGAAGGGAGGAGCCCGGGGGCTAGTCAGCCCCTCTGTGATGGGGCGGCTGAAGCTGGAGCAGGTACCTGTGTAGTCCTCCCTTAGGCCTTTAGAAGCATCTTCCTAGGGCCTGGGAAGGGGGACTTTCCTACACTGGGGCCAAGGACCAGAACCCAGAAGCCTGCTGCTCTGCCCCCGCAGATGATAAATATCCCTAACAGGCTGCTCCTGGGCTCCTGTATTTGAGTCCCAGGTAGACCACCTCGGTGATGGCTTACAGGCTTCCTCCTCCCCACCAAGAAAAACAGTGGGGAGCAAGGAGGCAGTCTAAAATCTCACCCTGGCCCCATAGCTCGAAGTCCTTTAAGCCAGGCCCTGCCCCATTATTGGGTAGCTTTTGCTGCCACCTGCCAGCCCTGTACTTGGACGCTGGGCTGTTCATCTACCTTGTTCACAGGAAGGCAGTTGGGAGAGGGAAGAACTTTCCTGGCAGCCAGCACTCAGGAAGACAGGGAAAAAAGGAAGACTGGAGGCTGCTGGAGCTGGGGCCTGCGGGGGTGGCATGTGACTATTGGGGGCAGGTGCTGCCTGGCAACCAGCACCGCTCTGCACTCCCCCAGCCAGAGTTCATTCTACTCATCATCAGATTGGCTCATCTGTCGTCACTGCAGGGCTTTGAAAGGGCTGGAGGCACGCTTTACCTTTCCTTTCTAGAACCTTTTCTCCCTGATCTTTTCGGTACCCTCCCGAACCTCACAAACTGAGATCTTCCCCAGCTCTCCTTAAATCTGAGAGAGGGACCCAGGTCCTCGGGAGTCCCCACTACCCCACTGTCTCCCAGTGTCCACGCGGGGAATCTGTGGGGAGAGCTCATCTCATCCATACTGACCACAGGGTCTGAAATGGGAACCTGGTTTGACACCCTGATTCCCGTGAAATTCGCCCGGCGCTGGTCTCCCTTACCGTACGCTCCTCCTTCCCGTGAGGACAGCCATAGTCAGCTGCTTCTCTCTGGGGCAGAAGCCAGGCTGATTCTCCACACCTGGGAATGAGTTCCACGCGTCTTCCTGGGAGAATCCTGTTGATAAGTATCTTGCGGGGAGTGCGTATTAGGCGTCATTTCTACCTTTCTGGTTCCCTTTTGATGATGTTCTGTGGAGAACAAGCAGGGAATGTCAGCTTGTTCTTGCCGTTACTCACAGGACAGGTTTTTGGGGGAGCTTGCTTGTGAAAACAAGAGCCTTTGAGTACCACTTGCCTGCAACCTGGGCATTGGTCAGGGGTAGAGAAATGGGGCTAGGATTTTAGAAGCCAAGTCCTCTTCTCCCTCCCCCCACAGACCAGTTCCACACATTCCTGTAGCTACTGTCCTTTGGCTCCTTCTGGCACAAGATCAGGGAAGGTTCCACAAAAACGTCTCCCTCACTGGGGGCTCCCCAAACTGGTAAACAAGCCAGCTTTTTCCCACAACAACTTAGCCCTGAGCTTGCCTCCCGGCCCCACCCAACTCCGACTGTGTGCTCCCCGCGCTCGCTCCCTTTCCTGTACGGCAGGGCCAACTCAGCTTCCTCCCTGCCTCTGAAATTCATCCTATGAACTCCTGCCCACAGAAATGGGACGCTTCTCCCTCCTTACCTGGACAGATAAGACAGACCCTCTAAAGATGAGCCCCAGGGCTCACAAGCACGTCTTGAACTCTCGAGCCTGAAGGGCCTACACTTGTGAGCACGCCCACGCCCCCACGCATGCGCACACCACACTCAGTGCGTGAGCACGTTTTCACTCACACACAAAACCCATTTTTGCAAACATTCATGTGGCTGAGACACTGAATGTGTGTGGCCACCAGGGGACCTCGGCCTCACTGCCTGTCCCAGATCTCTGGCATCTGGGCCACGGGGGATTGTGCTGAGCAACACCTGCGTACCTTCTTCCCGCCCTCAGCTGTTCCGAGGGCTATTTATATGCTCTCGCGAAAGTGGGGGAAGCTGACTGCTTAGCTAAGGCCAAGCTGAGGCCCTGGATTTGGAGCCGAGTCCATGGGTCTCAGGGCCACCTTCTGAAAGTCCCAAAAGTTGGGGTCCAGCATACTTTGTCCTCCTGCTGCTGGGGGGCTTCTCTGGCTCTCCTCCAGTTCCCCCCCAGCCCTCCTGTACTCAGCACGCTAAGTCCCCACTCTGGCCCAGGCCCTCCATAGGCATTCAGTCCTGTCCGTCACTAACCTTCCTGTCCTCCCCTCGTAGTCATCCCCTTGAACTCCCAGTGGGACCCATCCTCCCAGCTTCCACTTCCCAACAGCACCCCCTCAAGCACACATGACACCACACACGACAGTGGGTCCCCATTGTAGAAAACCCCTTCCCTGACCTGCCCTAATTCTGGCCAGCGAATTGCCCCCAGACCCGACGGCCAGCACACTCTTGAGACCAGAGGGTTAACCCCGGGCCCGCTGCTGTCCCATAGGCCAACGTAAGGTACAACATCCCCGTGTTCTCTGCCTCCCTTCCGACCGTCAAGAGCCTGGGTCTCAGGGGCATCTGCTGCCATCAGCCTGACCAACCTGGATGGCTCGCCGGCTTCACACCAGGTGCTGCAGTCTGTTGCCTACCACCTGGGCCTGCACTTGCAGAGCTTGTGCCTTGGTGGGGGCAGCCCCACAGAGGCCTCCTTCATGGCCCTGATCCTGGGCTGCCCGGCCCTGCGTTTCCTTGACCTCAGTGGCTGCAACAGCCTTTTCACGTCAGGCATGCTGCTAGCTCAGCCCAAGACAGCACAGCGGGTCCAGCAGGCACTGAGCGGCCTCCGTGAGCTCAGTCTGGCTAGCCTGCGGGGACCTGACTGATCTCAGCTTCAACCGGCTCAGCAGTTGTGTCCTCAGGCTGGAGCGCCTCTCCTTGGCCTGCTGCCACCTCACCTTCGAGCCAGGCCCAGCCCAGGGCTCCATCGGCCCCCAGGATTCCTCCCCTTCCCAACTCTCCTTCCACAACCTGCTGCAATTCGTGGAGCAGGCTGGTAGGCTGCACGCCCTGGGCCTGAGTGGCACTGGCTTGCCACCCGAGGCCCTGCAGGCCCTGGGCCAGGTGGCCGGGCTGCAACTGCAGGAGCTGAGCCTGCACAGCTGCCGGGACCTCTCCACAGAGGCTGTGGACACCCTTTGCCACCAGCAACCAGGCCTTACCTTCCTGGACCTCAGCGGCTGCTCAGAACTGGCTGACGGGGCACTCTTGGCTGTGAGCCGGGGCCTGCGGCGCCTGTGGCACCTGAGCCTGAGGAAGCTGCAGCGGCTGACGGATGCGAGGTGCTCAGCCCTAGGGGGCCTGCGGGAGCTGCAGAGCCTCGACATGGCCGAGTGCTGCCTGGTGAGAGGGCGGGAATCGGCCCAGGCCCTGGGCTTGGTGTGCGGAGCTCCACACCCACTGGCCTCCCTCAGCCTGGCCTACTGCTCCTCACTCAAGGTGAGCGTCCCATCCCCTTCCTTCCTTCCTTCCTTCCTCACCAGGACCAGGGATTGGGGGAACTGGGAGCGTGGCACCAGGGAGGCGCCCAGTGTTTGTGTCCAAGGAGTAGTTAGAGCTGAACTGGGGACACAGTCGGGAAAAGGAAAGGAGCCTAGACAGACAGGTCTGCTGCCAGCACTCCTCCCCGCAGCCCCACAGTGGGTCCAGGTAGAGGGAGGTCCAGGAGACCAGGGGGCCCAGCCCACAAGGTGGCACATACCTCACGAGCCAAGTGATTGGTGACCACTGCAGTCTGAGGAGGGGAGTGAGGGTGGGTGTTCTGGGGGCCAGGAAGGCTGATGAAAGGGGTGACAGAACCGAGCCCTGCGGGGAAGGGGTACCGAGGTTACACAGCAGTCATGGTTCAGGCAGGGTCCAAGGGAGGTAACGTGACGTGGGAGCAGAAGGGTCATTTCTTGACTGAAGCCAGTTCCTTCAATAGGGCTCAGCCCTGTCCCTCTGGGTGGCGTCCCTGTCTTCCTGCAGTGTCAGTCTCTTCCTCTTTAGCAAATTATTACTTCAGTCTAGCACTGTGCCCAGAGCATTGCCCGCCTGAAAAGCATCTCAGCCTTTTCCTCCAAGTGCCCCTCTTCCCCTGCCCTACTCCATCCTCACGGCTTCACCACTGTGCGTCTCTCAGCTGCTCTCTCTGGGGCCCCGCCTTCCCGTGTCTCTGCATCCCTCTACAAAGCAGCTTCCTCTGTTCTGCCCTTAGTCCTGCTCCTGGTGGTGGCAGCCCTACCCGCTCTGTGACCTCACAGTCCTAGAGGGAGCATATTTGACTGGCTCAGCGAGAATCAGATGTCCACCACTGGTTCTGGGAGCACAGGCAGGGTGAACACCTTAGAAACTTTCACCTGCATCCTTCCTGCCCCAGCCAACCTAGGCATTTGCTTTTCTCCTGGTGTCCCACCACTGCAGCCCACCAGGTCCACTCTGACACTCACCAGCACAGGAATATTGTTGCTTCCTTCCGTGGACCCTGTGGCAGCTTCCTGTTGCCTGTGGGGCTGGAACCTTGGGCAGAACCTTCCTAGTGACCCCCGCCAAGCCCGGTGACACAGGCACAAGCCACCACTCCATTGCCCTCTCCCTCTTCCACTTCCCTCCTAGGACGCCTCAGTGCTCTCCCTGATGCCAGCGCTGGGCCCAAGCCTCAGGGTGCTAGACTTATCCTCCTGCGTGGCCCCTCACCAACCGGACCGCGCAGGCCATCTGCACCTACCTCACCCACCTGTCAGTCCCGCGCCTGGCCTGGTGCAAGGAGCTCTGTGACCGGGGGCTTCTGGGCTTGGGGCAACCAAGTGAGGAGACTCTGCAGGGGCCGCAGGTGTGGGACCCTCGAAGTCATGGCGGGTGGGGCGGTCCCTGGGCTCAGCTGCCCTCCTGCCCCTCCTGCCCCTCCTGCGCCTGTCTCTGGGAACAGCTGAAGGCCAAACTCAGGAGGAATCTGGGAAGCAGGGGTTTCCTCTCACAGCCACCCCGAGAGCTGGGCATCGGGCCTCCAGCTGCAAAAGGACCCTTCTCCCTGGCCACAGGGCCCGCCCTACTCACACTGCAGGCCCTACGGGACTTGGACCTCACAGCCTGCAGCAAGCTGACTGATGCCAGTTTGACCAAGGTGTGGGGCTGGGGATGTGGATAGGCTGAGGGCCCTGCGGCTGAAGCCAGCGGTCGGGGCCAACCCACTTTTTGCCTGGAAAAAGTCATTTCTCATTGGCTTCTGCTGCCCATAGCCATTCCTCTGGCTGGGGGTAGGGGAAGCTGGAAGGGCTCCAGCGCCACACCACCCGCCCCCCGCCATCCTCACAGGTGCTCCAGGTCCCCCAGCTGAGGCGGCTGTCACTGAGCCTGTTGCCAGCACTCACAGACAAGGGCTTGCTGGCTGTGGCCAGAGGCTGCCCCAGCGTGGAGCGCTTGGTGCTGAGTCACTGCAGCCGCCTCAGCGACGAGGGCTGGGTCCAGGCAGCCGGCTCCCGGCCAAGGCTGCAGCACCTCAACCTGTCCAGGTGCAGTCAGCGCTCGGAGCAGTGAGTGTGTCCGGTGCTGCACAGTGTAGGGGCTGGGCTGGGGCCCCGTGCCGGGTCAAGCGCTCGCCCAGTGGCCTCCCTGCGGAACGCTGGGTTCCACTGGGCAGGCGTGCAAGCAGCTCCGGGTGGCAGATGTGGCCATGTGTCCTGGCATCAGCATGGCTTCCGTCAGGCGCTTCCAAGCCCAACTGCCTGAGGTGACCTGCGTCCAGTCCCACTTCGTGGGAGGGGCTGACCTGACCCTAACACTCTGAGGCCAGGTCAGTAACCAGCCCTGTGGCTCAGCCTCTGTCACCTCCAGAGGCTCCAGGCCTGGCCTCTTGACCAGGAGTTTGACTCAGTGCCTCCCACCTCCCTCTGCTACATGCCCCAGAGCCCCTTCCCCAAGCTAAAAACCCCTTTTCTAGGACTAAGGGTGGGACTATATCAGGGCAACCCAAGGGGCTTCCTGCCCCAGTCTGCCCCACAGCCCAGCAGGAACCTTTTCCAGCTACATGTCGCTGCCACAGGCCCCTGGAAATGCCAGCTCCTGCTCTCCTGTCCAGGCCTGGGTCCAGAGGCCAGGCCCACAGGTGGGCTGGGTCTGGTGCTGGGAGGAACAGACCCTGTGCCTCTGGCCCTGCCCCTTCTCACACTAAGGTCTGTACTGTTCCCCACAGCTCTCCCAGCCCCCTACCAGCACTGAGCTTTAGCAGCCAAGCCACAGTCTTTGTTGTATACACAAGATTAAAAATTCCAGATCTCACCTCCTTGTCCGAAGTTCTCAGACCAAAGGGCCCCTTCCCTCCCCACCTCAGATGAAGCAGCCCAGCCCAGGGACAATGTGTAGGAAACACCAGAGGGACAGTTTCTTCCTCACACCTGGCCCAAAGCCCTACAGGTGCCCCCAGCAGGTCCTAGCTTCTTCCCCACATGGTAGGAGACTCCAGAGGCCTCTCCCCAGCACAAGCCCCAGGACATGTCCTGCAGCAAAGGCATGTCTGTGTACCCTCATCCCAGCCAGATCCCAGGAGCAGTGATTAAGGCTGCCTGAGTCGGTGAGGCTGTTTTCAGCACACACACACACACACACACACACACACACACAAAAGACACTGAAGAGGATAGCATCTCTGGGTAGGAAGGGTCATTAGAGGTCTAGTCCAACCTCCTAAACAGAGACAGAAGCTATAAGCTTAGCCTGGGAGGTCAAGGAAAGACTCAAGTCAGTGAAAAAAGAGGAGGGAGGGAAGGAGACAATTAGGCAGAAGGGACCAGGGAGGTGCACATGGGCAGGCCAGAGCTGGTGCTGGGTGTAGGGGTAGTCCCAGTCCCATGGCAGGCAGGGAGGATGCCAGCTTGGACCGAGCATCCTTGGTCCACATGCTTGTGACTCTGTAAGCCACAAGCACTCTGTTGAAAGGGCTAAACCACAACACGTCTGCAGCCCATCTCAATTCTGTTCAATCATGGTACCGTGACCATTATCCACGGTCAATAGGGAGACACCGAAGAATACAGGGGAGACAGTGTGTGTGTGAGTGTGTAATTAGATCGGCTTCCTGTTTGAGAAAGCAGTGTGGTAGTTGGTATTGAGAAGATTGGAAGGGCGAGACAGGAGGCAGGAAGTCAGGAGGTTCCTGCCAAGATGATAGTGGCCTGTAACAAGGGACTGGAGACACTGAGAAGGAAGAATTGATGGTATTAGGAGACTTAACTGCACTTGGGCTCCCCATTTGCACCTTGAACTCAACAGGGACTATTCTAAGTGCGGTGGGAAGTCTGAATGCAGGAGTGGGCATGTGGGGCCCTGAATGCCCAAGTCAGAAGCATAGCTAGAGAGGGGGAACAAGTACTCCCCCAGAACATTCTTCAAAGGAGGTGTTGTATCATCAGGTTTTAGGTAACATGATGATGGTTAACACTTAAAAAAGATATTTTGAGGAGGCACTGGGAAAGAGAGGTAGTGAGAGGCATGGAGGAGGTCAGAGGGTGATGGCTGGCAGCTTCCAGCCTGCCCGTGGGTCCTGTGGGTGGGTGTGCTCCTCTTTGCCTCAGAGGCTTGGCGTCTATGACCATAGCCTCCGAGCTTCACCTCCAGCTGGCCTGTCTGTGGCCCCCACCCCACCCATGCTGCTGCAGTTGGGTTTTAATCAGAATGCAGGCTTGCTGCACTAAATTCCCTCTTGTCAGAATCAGCCTACATCCTCCCACTGGCCTGGGGAACATCTTTTGGAACCTTGAGTTTGCCCTTCAGCACAAAGCATACCCAACTTCACATCTCTCCCTTCACGCCTCTCAACAGGAGGCCGTCACGACCCACAAATGACGCAGGGGAAGGGCCAAGCAGGGTTGAGGACTGAGCTCAGACTGTCAGGAGTCTTCTTCTGGAAACATGGCTCCCAGACTAGGCCCCTGTTAATGGCGCCCAGAAAGGCATCCACTTGGGGAAATGCCTCCTGCCCTACCACCTCACCCTCAGCTGGCTGGCAGCCCCAGACCTCTCTCAGCTGGTGCCCCCAGACTACAGGCCAACCTTCTTTGCAGGCCTAGCACTGAGGGAGGCTGAGGACTCACATTGGAGAAGGGTAACAGGGCCAGCCGGTCCCCACCGTCCTTCAGAACACCAGCCCCTCAACTGTAGCTGCCCAGGTTTGTGGCCCCAAGCTGTGGCCCTGGCCTGACGCCCTCATCTTATCTGCCAGCTAAGCTTGAAGGCAGGCTTAGCCTGCAGGGTTCAGAGCTCGCTCAACACATGTCTAAGAGCCAAGCAGACTTTATTTCTGCTGCAGCCTCTGCTGGTCAGGGTGCCTGTGCTTCTCCCCCCCTCCACCCTTTGTGGCCACCACAGTGGCAGCAGCTGTGGCCCTTGGCCAACCTCACTGTCAAGGTTCAGTGATGCTGCAGTCGTAGCAGAAGTTGAAGTTGGTGGGGGGCGGGGGAACGGGGGGTGGCTGCTCAGGGATGGGCACATTTTCCAGCTCCAGCAACCGCAGCTTGGTTTCCATGGTCAGCAGCTGCTCCAGGTCCAGCCGTGTCTGCTCACTGCCCATGGGACTGCCCAGCAGGGCGCTCAGCCCATCTGTCCACAGGTGGAACTGGGGATGGGGCCATCTCCATGAGGGCCTTCCCGTCTCCTCCCCTGCCCGTCTGCCCGACTCTGCTCAGCCTGCCCGGACACTCACCTCCCGTTTGGATGGGGCAACGAAGTTGAGGTATGCCTCCTCCTCCCCGTGGTCATAGCTGACTGAGAAAGCTAACTCACAGACGTCCTGGGGAAGCAAGGGAGCCAGGAGCACTAAGCAGGGGGCACGGCAGGAGCGGGCAGGAAGGAGCCCCTGGTCCCCACTGCACTCACCTTGTTCTGCTTTCCCGAGCCCTTCTCCCGGACGTGGGGGCAGTCCTTGCCTGTCAGCAGTGCCCTGATGTCGGCCACAGGGACTGCAGGAAGAAGGTAGGGCTGACCACTGGGACCCCAGGCGGTCCCGGGGTGGGGCGGCGGTCTGGGAAGAGCAGGTGTCTGACCCCCACCCTGCCCTCCTTACGCTGCTCAGGCAGGCTCTCGGGGGCGGGCGGGCCGACGCCCTCCTCCACATCCCCATACTGCAGCACCTTGTGGTTGGGAGACAGGCAGCAGAACCACAGCTTGTCTGTGGGCAGAAAGGGTAAGAGGGAAGGAGTGATGAGAGGGACACGCCCTGACCCCAGCCCAGCCACTCTCCAGCCCCACTGCCCAAGCAACGACCCTGGCGCCGTCGGCTGCTGATCTTGCGGAAGAGTGTCCCCTCGCAGAGGCGGAGCAAACGCTGCTGGCGGATCAGGCCCATGAGCTCTGGCTTCAGCTTCTCCCGCAGCTCCCTGGGGAAGTGGGGGAGGGGGCTCGCTGAACAGGACGACCTGGGCCTGAGCGAGGCCCAGGGGGCAGCAGGGAAGGTGGGGGCTAGGACTGGGACCCATCCCCACCAACTCACAGAATGGGAGGAGCCAGTGTGCCTTCCTGATGCAGCCGCTCTGTCTGCCGCAGGCGCAGGACCTCCCCGTAGGTGAGCGCGTTCACCTTGGTTCGGAAGAGCTCCAGGGAGCTGGGCTTCAGGGCCAGCGTGCGGGCCAGCTGCTCCCGCACCACTTGCGTGACCTGGGGCCACCCCAAGCTTAGCTCAGGGCCTGAGTTCTGGGCCCCGACCCACAACAATCCCCTGCCCTGGCCCAGGTTTCCCTGTTCCCGCCCTACGCACCTTGTCAAAGTCTTCCTGAGTGGCCCGCATCTCCTTCCAGGTCTTATTCAGCAGCTGGATGCTCACACAGAAGAGCTCATGGAAGCTCTGGTCTTGGCCAAAGAACATGGGCGAAAAGTCCTGGGCAGTTTCGGAGCCTGGAGCGGGGGGGCAGGAGGGGCTCAGGGAGAAAGTGTGTGCAGCCCCTGGCCCTCTCTGCCCTTCCGTCCCCCGTTCCTGGACACGCTGTGCCCAGTACCACTCACAGGGCTCCCCGACATGGAGCAGTTCACACAGCAGCACAGTCAGCTGGATGCTGCTCCGTGCAAAGGGACACTCATGCTTGTCCTCACGGCTGCTGTTCTCCAACACAAACTGGGGTGGTGGGAGCACAGGATGGGGTGGGGAGTCACGACTGAGGCTGTGGAGACCCCCCGCCTAGGAGGCAACCTGCCGTATCCCACCCCACCCTGTCACTGACCCGGCTGTAGGCGCTGGGCGCGTGTCTGGAGAAGTAGAGCATGTTGTCCAGGGCCAGCAGGCCAGGGGGCACGCGCTCCAGGTCCTGCGCAGGGTTGCTGTTCTGGGGGAAGGGGGAAAGGCAGCTGAGGAAGGGCCCAGCCCTCTGGAACAACAGCAGCCCTGGGTTGAGGCAAGGGCAGGGAGCTGGATAGGGGTCACTCACAGAGAAGCCCAGTTTGCGGAACTCGCGGGCACAGAGGGAACGGCGACGGTCAGCACTCAGCCCCGTGCCCAGGGACTCCCCCTCTGGTTCAAAGGCAGCCTGACGCAGGGCCTGCAGCTGCTCCCGCTGCTCCTGGGGTCATTGTTGGAGTGGTGTTAAGACTGAAGATTCAAGGCCAAGCTCCAGCCGTCCCCAGCCTCGTGTGCCCCAAAGGCACCTACCTGGCTGTAGGGGTCCAGTGGCGTCCGCATGCGTGGCTCCAGCAGCCCCAGCGTAAGGGCCTGCAGTACATACAAGTGGTGAGCCATCTCGTCGCCCAGTGGCGCTGCACTATGGATGATGTTCTGGAGAACAGCCAGTTCACGGGTGTGAGTGTGGGCCGCGAGGAGAGGAGTGGGGAAGGGTCTGCCTGGCCTGGTCCTTCCTACCTTGTAGATGAACTGGCGAAGGTTTCTCTGCCACAGGTAGTCAAGCATGTGCTGAGGTGGGTGGGAAGGGGACTCAGGTGATTTAGCCCCACCATGAGCACCCATCCTGAAGGCCCACTGTGGAGCACACTGCCCACCAGCTCCTCCCCCAACCAACCCGACCACTGGTTTGACACCCACCTTACGTTCAGCAGCGCTGGCCCCCTGCAGCAAAGCTGTCAGCAGTGCCATGGCCTTGGTTTGCAGCTGCTGGTTCATCCTGAGACAGGAAGAGGGCTCAGCCGGCCATCCAGGGTCCAGCCCCGCTCCACTCATCTGTACCCCACCTCCAGACACTTACACCTGTAGGTGCACCAGCAGCCTATCCAGTGGCACCTCACTCTTGACCAGCTGGCCCAGGGCAGGGCTGCTCAAGGTCACACTCTCCAGCAACCCCAGGGCCAGGGGCTGCACAGATGCATCCATGAGGTTCATGTTCACATAGCACACCACCTTTAGAGGAGCAGGGGTTGTCACCACCTCAGCACCATGGAAGGCCAGACCCTGACACCACTCCACTGCCCCCACCTGTTACCTCTAGAAAAGCCCACCCACCTTCCTAACAAAGGGGATGCTGAGCGTCTCCCAGGACACCACGCCATGCTCCATGAGCTCCAAGAAGGCCTTCAGTGCGAGGGCCAGCACCTCTCCTAGGCTGGGGAGACATGTGGGGCTGAGAGGACCACACCAGGACGCCCAGCCCCACCACGTCCACCACCCACCACAGCCCTGTGCTCACTCGTCCCCATCCTCAATGATGGAGCCTAGTCTCTGAAGCCCATCACGGCTGATGACTTCCCGGGTGAAGGTCATGTCTGGGGCCAGCAGAACGAGGTGCTGAAGGGCTTCCCGGCGCCCTTCACAACTCTCGCTCTGCAGCCCACGCAACAACCGCTCAGCCTCAAGGTCCTGCCAGGGGTGGGAGCAAGAACAGAGGTGAGGAGGTAAGGAGTGGGAACTGGGGATGTGGGGACTTGGGTGTCCACTAGGTGGGGCACTACTGGGCTGGAGCTGGGGCTAGGGCTGGGGCCTCCAGACCTAGGGCCCAGGTGCCAGTGGCGGGCAGAGGAGGGGCACAGAATGAGGGCATGGTCAGGAGGGACATTACTGGGGCAGTACTGAGGCACAGGATGCTGCCATTCTTGATCTCCGTGCGGTTCTGGAAAAGATGGCAGAAAATGAAGAGAAGTCAAGAAGGGCTCTGAGGATTCATTAATTGGGGTTGTCAATAAGGGAGGATTTGGGAGTCAGTGAAAGAAAGATCAGGTTCCAGAGAGTGGGATGATGACTCTGAGTCAGAGCCAGGTGGGTTAAAGGGGTCAAGGGGTCATAGAGTGGAATGTGGGGCGGGGATGGGACTCACGTTCTCAGTGATGTATCTCCTGTGCCCATCAGCAAACTGTAGGGCATAGCGCTCAGAGTGAGGCAAGCTCCACCTGCGGGCAGCAGAGGCTCAGCGAGGCGGGTAGGGGGCGCCCTCTCCCTCCTGCCCTCCCACCTGCCCTCCCACCAGCCACCCGGCGTGCCCCGGCAGACCCGCACTCACGCGTCGCACACCTCCTTCAGCACAGCGGCCAGGGGTTTTGCCTACAAGTGGAACAGTCACTCACCGGATGGGATTGGGAGCTGGGGAGGAGCCTGGGGGAGGGGAGGCTGGGCTATTCGAGGGGAAAGGGGCGACCCGGAGGTAGGTGGTGGGGTGGACGGAGGCCACACAGTCCGGGTGACCTGGTCCAGCTGGATGAGCTGCGGGATGGCGTCGCGCATCTGGACGGCGATCTTCACTACATTCCGCGGGGGCACCATAGTCTACCCGAGGTGGGGGCCTCTGTACTTTCCAGATGTGCAGCTTCCCGCCGAGGGCACACCTGGTCTGAGGCCCCTGAGGACGAAGGTGTTCCTCTGCCCGAGACTTGGTTCCCGTGGCCCGCACTCACAGCCCAGGCTCCCACTCCCAACAAGGCACCGCGGCCTTCCCAAGGGAGCCAGAGCGGAGGCTAGTTCCGGGTTGGAGTCCCCGGGGGTAGGAGGGTAGGAGGGTGCCTCCCCGCCCCGCCCCGCCCCGCAGAGGCGGCCCCGCCCCGCCCCAAGGTGCGGCAGGTGGGGGGGGGGGGAGGGCGGGCTGTCAGCACCGCCACACCTTTTCCAGAAAGTTGACCCGCCCGTTCCCACCACCAATCCAGCACAGTCCCAGGGAGGATCCCTGAAAGAACCAGATCAAAGACAGCCTTAGGCATGGTCTTTATTCATTTGGACACTGTACAAATATTACAATTTCCTTTTGTTGCAAAAAGTATAAAAATAATCTTTATATAGGAATCCATTCGTTACTGCAAATCTTTCTAAATCTCTGCAAATGGCTCTAAATGAGGATAAATGAATAAACAAGAGGGGGACTGTGGGGCAGAGGGAGGCCGGGCCAATCCTCAGGGACTCTCCCGACCAGATTCCTAGCTAGAGATCTCCATTCCTCCTGTTGGCAACCTGCCCGCCCCAACAGGTTCTCAGGGCCAGCAGAAAGGGAGCACACGAGCGGTACAGAAGGAGCTGTGTGATCCACGTGGGGAGAAGTGAAGGAGGCTAGGCTAGGTGCTGGCAAGTGCCCAGCCCCACCCCATGCTTCCTCCTGGAGAGGGAGGGGCTGGCAGGTACAGGGCAGTGGGGCTGGATGCGCTGCCCTAAGGAGGGTGATGGAGGGTCCTTGGATCTGTGCCACTGGGTGGCAGCTGAAACTGAACTCTGGGAGGGCCGGGGGAGGCTACCAGGTAGGGGAAGGCCCCCAAAAAGGAGTGGCAAACACTTTGGCTCCACAGTGGAGAGGGCTAAGCCCCCTTCCCCTGCTCCCCCAGCACAGAACAGGTGTTGGTGCAGGAGTGGGACTTGTGGCCAGAACTGTGCAGTGAGGGAAGGCTGGGGAAGCCAGGAGTCTATGGCTCTCAAGCTGTGTAGGGGTGGGGTGGGGGGAGGTCCCCAGGCAGCCCCCAGGTTAGACAGTCTGTGTCCCAGCCACAAAGGGCATGCCCCTGTCAGTCAGAGGTTGAGAACAGGCACATCAAAGAGGTCACAGACACCTTCACTCTCATCCAGGTTGTAGATGTAATCGTGGTCTCCAGGGGGTGGAGAAAGGCGGAGGAGGGGTGCAAACACTGCAGAGAGCAACAGGCTGAGGCCCCAGGGCCAAGACCCCACCCAAGCAGCCACCCAAACCCTGCCCACACACACTCACCCCCCACCTGCCTGGGCCACCTACCTTCTGAGGACATCAGCTCCTCCAAGAGCTCTGAGCTCATGCACTCTGGGGATGGAGGGAGAGCTCAGTTACATTCTGGCTCCTGCCTCTCCACCCACCAAAGCCCATGAAGGGGACCACCCAGCCACCATCAGGAACTTTACCCTTTGCCCAGGTACCGGGCACAACCATAAGGTCCTCAGAAGGGCAAGAAAACGGCCCTAACACCCAATGAGCTGTGCCCCTCACCCCAACCCCAGGGAAGAACACAGCCCTACCTCGAGTGGGATCAAAGATTTCTGACAGCTCTTTGGGGAGCTCCAGAACTGAAAGACAAGAAAGCCATGCTCAAGGGCACAGAGATCCAGCCTGGTCCCACTCTAGCCCCCACTTCCCCAGATCCTTTATCACCCACCCAGGGGCTCCGTACAGCTGAGATGTAGGTCCTGCACCAGACCAAGCCGGCACTGTCTGCAAGTCTCCCCTACCAGACCTGAATTCCTCGGTGCCAAAGGACCACTGTAGGTAATCAGTACAGCCCTTCTAACTCAGTGGTTTGGCAGAAGGGCAGCACACCCTCTCCATTTCTAAGCTCAGAGTACATACCCTGTCTGATGGAGGATACTCTGTCTGATGCAGGATGCCCTGTCTGACAGAGGATGTCCTGTCCATCCCTGCCCTTGCTAAGCACCTACTTGGTGCCAGGCTCAGAGACCACAGCCCAGGCCAGTCACCTGGCAGAGGAGGAGGCACTCTTAAATAGGGGATAGTGCTACAGGGTGATGACACTGCTACAAAGGTCTAACCAGGAGGACACACATGGGAAACAGAGGAAAGGAGTGCTGGAGCTGGATCACGAGGGATTTCATATGCCAGGTTTAGGGGCTCTGGTTTTATCCAGCAGACCTTTGGGAGCTGTTAAAGGTAATTTTGTAGACAGAGAAATGCCAGTCAGGCTGTGTTTCAAACAGATTCTTGTCAGTCGGGGTGAAGAAGATGCTGAAGAACTTAGGATAGAGGTGGCTGGCAGTGATCCTGAGTGTTAGGATACATGAGGCCATCCATGGGGGATGTCTGCAAGAGAACTCACTAAGCTGATGTGGGGTGGGGAGCAGGAGAAGGAGGGAGAAGGAGGTAGAGCTGGAGTTGACCCCAGGTGTCAGGCCTGGGTGACTAGGGCCAGTGGTCGGGTATGCACAAAGGTGGAAATCCAAGTTTCAGTTGAGGACACATGGGAATGAAGTGCCCACTGGATGTGCAGAGGAAGGCACGTGGACACAAGAAGTTAAGTTCAGGCAAAAGGCCTAGGCAAGATGGAGGCTGGGATTCATCTACCCAGAACTGGGGCCCTCCACAGGTGTGGAATGAGCCAGAGATCTGGGAAACCAGATTTAAAGGAATGCCAGGGAGAGGTCAGAAGAAGAAGCCAATTAAGGGAGAAGAGCCAAGAGCTGACATCATTAATGCCAAAGGAGAAAAAAGAGCATCAACACAGAGCAAGAGAGCACCAGAGCAAATTGGCCAGAAACCTGCTGGAGCTGGCTGTCAAAGCTGGGCAACTTATCAAGAGTAGCACTGGTGTAGCATGGGGTGGGGGTTTGGGGTCCTGACTGCCGCAACCTGAAGGCTGACTAGGAGACCAGGGTATGGAGTAGAATGGAGATGACTTTATCAAGGAGTCCAAACACAGAGGATATAGGGAAGAAGAGAGAGAGAGACACAGGCGATGAAGTGGCATTTAACGAGGAGAGACTTAGCAGTGCTTGAGGGCCGAGGAGAATGAGTCCTGGAAAAAGCAAACGCTCAAGTCACAAGATGGAGAGGAGATACCAGGCAGATGACACCACCTCTCCTAAGAACATACTGCCCACCTTTGGAGCCTGAGGGCCATACCACAGCCCGTTCCCCAGGAGAGCATTCACACCTTCCTGAGACCAGGGTCCAAGGGGTGGCAGGCAGGGCTTGAGGGAGGGCCAGGGAGGTCTGTGTCAGCCCAGGAAGGGGGCAAAGGGGCACCAGCACCAAGCCAGAGGCCAGGCTCCTCACCTTGGCTGGCAGAGCTCTGGTTGATGGCAGGGGGCTGACCAGCTTTGGCTGAGGAGATAGGAGAGCTGGGTTCCAAGCCCAACTCTGTTTCTGACCTAGGACTGTCTGAGGCTGGGTTCTCACTGCTGCCAAGGGGACAAGTACTCACCACCTGTGGGGTCTGCCTTGATGGGCTCAAAGGAGGTAGAAGGGTTGGGTCCAGATGAACTGCTATTGCTGCTGCTGCTGCTGCTGCTGTCCAACAGGGCAGAGGACTGCAGCGGCCGGGTGTCCAGTGCCGTCAGGCCTAGCGGGAGGGAGCTGAGCTCACCACCGTCCTTGTTATCGGTTCCAGGGATAGCACTCACTGCAACCACATCCCCCAAACCCAGTCACTTGGGGACAGGAAGCAGGGTATTGAAGCTGGCCGTGCTAGAAGCCACAGCCAGGATGATTAGCACCCTAGTTCCTAGGCCCAAGGAAAGTTAGGCACTGCCCATCACTCCCAAAAAGGTAACGTGAAAATTAGTCACTGAAGGAGACAAGAGCATGAAGCCTGCAGGAGGGAGACTCACGGACATGGCCCCTGTGACCACACTTCAAGAGGGGCTGCCAGGGCAACTGTGACACTGGCAGATCTGGGGGAAAACTACCACTACTAATGCCGCTTCACACAGTCAGAACTTCCCTGTTAACAAGGGCCATTTGCTGCACTAGCAAGGAGAGGCCTGCGAGATGGGGGAGCAGGAGAAAGAACGGCACAGGGTCCCTTCCACTCTGAGTACGGCATTCCATCACACAGAGGTATTGCCTCTTGGGCCCCAGAAATCACCCCATCACCACACGGCCATTGTGCCTCACCTGTGAGCTCAGCGGCTGGACCGGCCACCCCCTGGGCTTCGGTGCTGCCGGGAACAGGGTTGGGGGTGGTCACCTGGGGACTGCTTGGGCGTGAGGCATCCTGGGGCGGGACCAGAGCAGGCTTGGGCAGAGGTGGAGGGGTAGAGACAGCAGGTGGGCTCTGGAGCAGATCTTCGGGTGGCGGCACAGGCACCGCCACAGGTGGTGAGCTCCATGCCTCCTTGTTCACCAGCAGCACCTCGATGGGGCCACTTATGCTCTTCAGGTGAATCTGGTACTTCTTCTGCCCATTGAGGCCCTACCGGTGAGGGTGTGGGGTGGAGGACAGGTGGAATTGGAAGCAGGCCCGGCTCCTGCCTGACCCTGGGCAAGGGCCAGTGTCCTCTCCCACCCTAGGCTGCCCGTTCTCCTAGATAACCTCAAACCCCAGGCCTCCCCCTACCTGCCCCACCCGGGACTTATCGGGCTCCACAGCCAGCACCCGCCCTCACCCCGCATGGCTGGGCTGAGCACCCACCTCTGGGATGGGCACCTCCAGGCTGGTGCCCGATGGGGCCCGGATGGCAAGGAGGGTGTCTCCTAGGATGACAAGGAGGATGGATCAAGGCCCACGGGCTCAATCTGAACTGAGAATGGAGTGCCTATCCCTTAGAGTAAGGAAGGAGATCATGGTCTCTGAGAGGCTGGACAGTAGGCTGGGGTAGAGAACTAAAGCTTTTCTCCTCCTAAGAGCCCAGGGGTCAGTAACCAGAAAATCTGGGTTCAGACACACAGCAAAAGATTGCTGGCCATGGGCACCTCACTTGATTGACGGGGCTGCTCCCCAAGCGTAGATGTTCTAGCCAAGGCCAACATCCCTTCCCCTGAACCAGACTGGGAGATGCAAGATGAACAAGAAACAATTCCTGTACCTACAAGGCAACTAAACTAACTGTAGATTGGAAGTGGGCACCATTGCCCCCTGCATACAAGCATACATGAACATGCAAACACACGTTCTGCCTTGTATGCTTCTGTCACACGTGAGAAGCCAAACCTAGGGGACGATGCAGGTAGGGGTTGACCCAGGGACCCAGCCCAGAATTCTTGTACCCTCTCAGTATGGTTAGCCTCCATAGGGTCCCAGTGACCCTCAAACCCAGGACTTACCCTGTCTGGTTCTTCTTTGGGCAGGCCCCAGGAACCCTCTTAAGAGACAGAAATCTCTTGGGCACTGAGTCCACTGCTCAGAGCTGTGGCTCAACCCATCCCCACCCCCATCTCCCCCTACCCAGGCTCTGCTCACCAGCAAAGCATCTGCAGATGTCCTCATGAGTCACGTAGGCCAAGGTGTGGGGGTTAAGGAGAACGGCTGATGCCCTGCCCGTGGCGACAGATGGCTGACCACAGAGAAGACCCAGCTCTCCAGCAGAGGTCTGACATACATGCTCTCAAAGAAAGTCCTGAGCCCTGGGGTCTACATAGGGAGGGATCACAGTCCAAGACTGGTGGGCGAGAGGCTCTGAGGAGGGAGCCTGAGGCTGGAACCTGGCCAGGAGCTGTAGGACCACCCTCCCAAGAGGCATAGGGACTAGTGGACCACAAGCAAACCCAGCTGGACTAGAGGGCCCCTCGCCCGCTCCCCTGGAGCAAGGACTGCCAGGAGGATATCAGCTGTTCTGCACGTCCTCTGTGACGTTCCGGATGCTCTGCTGCACCCACACCTTGTGCTGGTCTAGTTCTTGCTCTCGCTGCTGCAGCTCCTCGATCTCTGCCTTGAGCTCAATCAGCTTGTCCGCGATCTCCCGGGTATTGCAGCCAGGCCCCACGCCCCTGAGCCCGGGGAGTGGAGCTGAGAGGGGCTGCCAGGAACTCGGGGTCCCACGGCCCCTGCTCTCTCTTGCACCCTCCACCCCACACCCCTGACGCTTCTGGGTAGGAGATCCCGTTGCCCTCCCTGGTACCCCCACTCACTTCCACTGGATGCTATTCTTGGATTTTTTCTCGATCAGCCCGATACCTTCCAGCACGTTAGTAATGTCATAAATCCGCCGCTTCTGGCGAACAGCTAGGGTGTCAGCTGCCTGGCAGGCAGAAGAGAGTGGGGAATGCTCAGCCCCACTCTCAGGTGAGACTTAGTCTGGAGTAGTCTCTAAAGGGGGTGTCCTTGATTCCAACCCTCCTCCCAGGCACTACAGCAGCTCGGGACTGTGGGGCGGGAAGAGGCCTGGCGCCGCCTGAGCTGATGTTCTGATGCTCTTCTCCCCACACCTGCCGGGGAGGGCCACGAGGACCAACACCTGCAGCCCCAAGCCTGGCACATAGCTGACGCCCAATGGCCTCGGCCGAATGAATGAAACAGCTCCCGGCCTCCCTCCTGTGAGAAAGCACATGGATGGCGGCCTGCTCTGAGGGCTCAGCTGGGCCGCCCCGGGGGTTCCCGCTACCGGCCCAGGCCTGGTCCACCATCCCCCCTGTCGCCCCTTAGCCCGGGCCTCACCAGCTTGAGGTCAAGCACGCCGTCCTTTGCCTCCTGCAGAAGCGACACGAACTTGGTAGTGAGAAGTCCCAAACTCTTCTCGTGCCGGCTTGGGGTGCCCGGGGGCGGCGGCGCCTGTGGCCCGGCCTCCGCCATAGCGCCCTCCCGCCACCTCCCCTCAGCCAGGCCAGGCCAGGCCGGCGCCGCCGCCACTTCCGCTTCCGTTCCTGGCCTCCAGGCCGCCGGCGCCAGCATCGCTGCTTCCGCTTCCGCTCCGCGCCCTCCCAGGGAATCCAGCACAATTCATCTCTGCGAACACAGCCGAAAAACTTCGGGGACCATCAACAATTGTCCAACCGCCGAAGAGGACGAAAATAACCCCAGGATCCCCGGAGACCAGCGTTGTTAAGGAAGGATGTGGAGGAAGTCTTTGGGCAGCCTCGGCAGCAGGGAAGGAGGAGCCACTGGAACCTTACGGGCTGGCCAACCTGCCCCAACTCCACTAACTCTACCCCAACCCTCACCTCAGGAGAGGAGACTGTGCTGCCTGATGAACCCAATGTGTTTCCCCAAACCTGCTCCTAAAGGCTGCCCCACTGTCTTGGGATCACCCATCCTATTCCTGTCCTTCACTTCCTGCCAAACAGCAAGCACTAACTACATCTAGCTTGTCCACTTGTCTCCATCCCCACTCTCTTTCCCTGACCCCAGCCTCATCTTTCTCTTATCTCCACACTGCAGCGCTCAGAGGCCATGGGATTATAACCACTTTTCAACCAGTGCAAACATGTTTACCTATGTGTAAATACATGTAAAGCGCTTAGAGCTGTTCCTGGCATGTGGGAGGACTGTGTGTTTGCTAGTATCATTTCGTTATTTTTAACATTGTCATTATTTATTATTGTTTACTTTAGGTCAAGTTGTTTGGGAAACAGGGATGTGCCTGCAAGAAGTTTACTGAGAAGCCACACTTGTAAGGGAGTAAGACAGGCAGAATCGGGCAGAGAGGAGAATTAAACTGCTGTGCAGTTAAAATAGAGGCCTCAGAGACTTCCCTGGCCGTCCAGTGGTTAAGACTTCGCCTTCCAATGCAGGGGGTGTGGGTTCGATCCCTGGTCAGGGAGCTAAGATCCCACATGCCTCACGGCCAAAATAGCAAAACGTAAAACAGAAGCAATATTGTAACAAATTCAATAGAGACTTTAAAAATGGTCCACATCAAAAAACTCTTGGGCTTCCCTGGTGGCGCAGTGGTTTAGAGTCCGCCTGCCGATGCAGGGGACATGGGTTCATGCCCCAGTCCGGGAAGATCCCACATGCCGCGGAGCGCCTGGGCCCGTGAGCCATGGCCGCTGAGCCTGCGCATCCGGAGCCTGTGCTCTGGAACGGGAGAGGCCACAACAGTAAGAGGCCCGCGTACCGCAAAAATAAATAAATAAAATAAGCAAATTTATTTTTTAAAAAAATCTTCAAAACAGAGAACTTGGCCCATCCTACTCGGAGCTCTGAAACTGGGGTGACTCTTCCAAGGCCTTCCAAGGCAAGGGTACCTGGCCTTTATACCCTAACATTGACTGAGAGACTCAGCTGTGAGACCTCAGCAGCCTACATTTCTGGCAGCTGGGGGAACAAGTATCTTTGTCCTGAAGGGTGGATTCGGGTAGTAGCCAGTGTCCACTACATTATTACTACCTAGTAGTCCCTTCCATGGCTCCCTTTAACTCGCAAGACAAACATAGCTTTCATAGCCCTTCCACCCGTCTCTGCCATCACCTACCACACACTGTCTTCACAACAGCCTGTCGTCTCTTGCTCCTGTGCAGAGGCACACCTACCTCTGAAGGGCCCGTCAACACAGTTGTCACACTGTGATGTTGCCTACACCCATATTTGCACACCTCGCTCTCCACCCAGGTTGGGGCCATCTAGTCCATGTCTGTGTCCTGAGCACAACAGATCCTGCATAGCCTGCTCAAGCCTCAATGATCACAGGGAGTACACCCCCCCTCCCCGCGAGGAAGTGGCGCCCAGCCCTCCCCACTCTGTCCCACAGTGCAGATGCTCTTTCCTGTTGGGAATAAAGTCCCAGAGACTCAGCTTCCTTCCTTTCTGCATGTGGCCTTGGAGAGGGCGGGACCTTGGAGGGAGGAGGGAGCTCCTGGGCAGAGAGGTGGGACAGAGGCTTCCTTGGGGAGAGGAAGTCTCTTGCTGCATGCTGAGGTGTGGGTCTCATGAGCCAGTGGTGGGAGTACCCAGCTCTGCCAAGAAGACCAGGGGGGAGGGCCATCCTCAAGGCCAAGGCTATCTGTGGAGGAGGGAGAACTGGACGCCTGGCCAAGCCTGGTGAGTTCCATATCAAACTGTCCTCTGCAACTCAGAGCAGGAGCGGTGTCCAGTGGAGGCCCATGCCTACCCTGTTTCACTTGCATCTGAGGGGCAAAACTGAGAAACCCGGCAGGCAAAGGTGTCTCAGGTTCCTTCTCATCACACCCACCTCCCTCTCATTTCCTGAGGGGGCTGGGCAAGAACCTTCCTCCTTCTCAGTGGGGCCTAGACGGAAGCTGCAACTCAGAGGCGCTCCCACTCTACTTGCTCTAACCTGGACCTTCGCCCCTATTCCTACCTCCGCTCCGGCTCCACCAGCCATGGACTCAGCAGCCAGGGACAAAATGCAGCCCGCTCTTCCCCCTGGTATGAGCCCTTCTGGGTGGGCTGAGGGGGGGATGGTGGCAAGAAAGTTGGGGATGGCGGGGTTGGTCCTCCCTGCCAGGTCTGGCTGGAGCTCTATAGGGAGGGCAGGGAGAGGAGTGGACTGCCCTGGGGGGCAGGCCGAGGCGTAGGAAGGGGAGCAGATTTGGCAGCCACTTCCTGCAGGCCCTGCCCAACTGACGCGGCTGCCCAGGCTCTTCCTGCCCAGGGCCTGAGTGGCCGGAGCAGGAGAGGGCGGAGCAGCTGGCCCGGGGTGCAGCACTCAAGTGGGCCTCGGGCATCTTCTACCGGCCAGAGCAGCTGGCCAGGCTCGGCCAGTACCGTAGCCGCGAGGTGCAGCGTACCTGTTCCCTGGAAGCACGTATCAAGGTGGGCATCGGGCAGGAGGCAGGAGTGCTGAGGGCGGGCTGCAGGACTGGCCAGGCCTCACTGGCTGCCTCCCTCCCACAGTCGGTGGTGCAGTCATACCTGGAGGGTGTGAAGACCGGTGTGCGGCAGCTGGCCTGGGCCCTTGAGGCCGTGCAGGGAGCCCGCGAAGCCCTGGGCCAGGCTCATGGGTTGCTCTGGGGTATGGCTGAGGCTGCACAGACCCTAGAACCCCTGCGGGAGCAGGTTGTGCAACACAAGCAACTGCAGGCCATGTCTCAGCTGCTGCCCCGGCTGCGAGCTGGTGAGTGTGTAGGGCCCTAGGCCGCAGTCCTCCGACAGGTAGTCGACAAACACCATCACTGATCAAGGGCCTGGGGCGCCAGTGGGAGATTGCATGGGCGGACACGTGGGCGACCTCCCAGAGAGTAACTCAGGCTTCAAATGGCATATGAAGCAAGGGTGCATATTAGTTCATTCTGGGGTTCCCGAGCATGGGATGTCTGAGCAGGACTGACACCAAGTGGCTCTGGCCAACCTGGCTGTTAATTTACTAAACTATTTCCCTAACAGCGTGGATGAATAGCCACTGGCATGTTCCCCCGAGTTCCTCCCTGCCTTCCCTCCAAGATCCCTGACTTCCACATGTTCCATCAGCTCAAGGGTTTACCCCTGGCCCACCATGTAGGCCCTTCCCTGGGTCCTTTCAGATTGACCAATGCTCTACTGTACTGATAATTAAATATTTTACACATCACCCCAGCCCCAGGGCCTCAGCATCTACTGCTATACCCACTGCACAGGTGGGAAAGCTGAGACCCAGGGCTACCTCTTCTCCCCGCTTAGTGCCTGCTGCATTGGCCCACACACAGACCCTGATTGATGCCCAGCGACTCTTGGAGGCATATGTGAGCCTTCGGGAACTGGAGCAGCTACAAGAGGAGACGTGGGCACCTCTCGGGGGCCTGGAGTTGCCAGTGTTCGAGGGGCTGGGCCCTCTGGCTGAGGCTTTGGGCCAGGCTGTGGAGGCGGCTGCAGGGGCTGCAGGGCAGCTGGCACGGGAGGATCCAGCCCTTCTGGTGGCTGCTATGCGTGTGGCCGAAGTGGACGCTGGGCGCACAACCTCCCTGGAGCAGGCTGCCCGGGACTGGCGGCAGCGCTGTCTGCGGGCACTACAGGAGGGCTTGGAGCAGATCCACTTTGGGACACCTCTGCAGCCTGGGCCAGGGGCACTAGCAGAGTGGCTGGAGGCTCTGCGGGTGGCTCTACCAGCAGAGTTGGCCGCGGCTGAGGCACTGGTAGCACCCTGCTGCCCACCACACTACAACGTGGTCCGGCTGTGGGCCCACACCCTGCACAGCGGCCTGCGCCGCTGCCTGCAGCAACTCCTGGAAGGGCCTCAGCTGGAAGCTGCCGATGCCTTCACCTTGCTGCATTGGGCACTGCATGTATACCTGGGGTCAGTGTCCCTGGGGCAATGGGAAGTGGGTTCATCAAAGGCTGGAGGCTCAACGTAACACTGGGCTACCCATGTCTAGGCCAGAAATGATGGGGAGCCTGGAATTAGGGCCCGAGGCTGATGTGTCTGATCTGGAGCCCCTCCTGACCCTGGAGAACATCGAGCAGTTGGAGGCAATATTTGTGGCCAAAGTCCAGGTGAGTAGTTGGGGCCTGGGTTCAGAGCAGCTCTGCCACCAGCTGTGGGCCTGTATCTGTGGAGTCGCATGTCCACCTGTCTCTAGCAGTGTCAGTGCCCTGCTACATACTGCTGCACCTTGCCCCTTTCCCCAGGCAAGTGTGGCCCAGTGGCTGCAGAAGGCACTGGACGGGGATGTAGCTGAGTGGGGCCGAGAGCAGGAGCCTGACACAGACCCATCTGGCTTCTACCACTCACCAATGCCAGCCATCGTGCTGCAGGTGGGTGAAAAGTGGCAAGGCAGGGGGGCAGCTCTCATAGGGAAAGGGAAAGAGGGCAGGACTAGGACTCTGCTGATGGCTGCCCATCCCTGCCTGTAGATCCTGGAAGAGAACATTCGCGTGACCAGAATGGTCAGTGAGTCACTGCAGCGGCGGGTGCATGGCGTGGCACTGTCAGAACTGAGCGCATTCCTAAGGAGGTCTGCCAAGGCACTGACCCACTCCCAACCCCTGGCCCTGATCCTGGGGCAGCGCTAAGGGGCTCTGAGTGATAAGACACACCTGTGGGAAAGGGCTCCTTCAAAACAGGGCCTTGGGTATCTTGGAGGTGGGGCCAGAGTACCAAGGACTGGGGTTGCACACAGTGACAGCAGATACAGGAGCCGCCTCTGCCCTTTGCAGCTTCAGTGATGCTCTGATCCGATTCTCCCGAGACCACCTCAGGGGGGAAGCAACGGCCCCTCATTACGTGCCCTACCTACTGGCCACCCTCAACCACCAATCAGCACTCAGGTACCAGGAGGCCCCCGCCGAACCCCACCTTCAGTAACCCCTGACTGAACACCTATTAGGTATGGACCCAGCTCACACTAGGCCTTTCGGAATTTTGGATTCACATAGCCCTGGGGTTCCTATCCTAGTTCTACTAATTACTAGCTGTGTGACCTTGGGCCAGTTACCTAATCTTTCTGAATCTTGCTTTTGTCATCAGTAGTATATGGGTAATAATGGACATTCTGAGAATCACATGAGATAACATAAAATGTACCTATCACAGTACCTGGCACATAGTGTCAATTATTCATTCATTCAACAAATATTTATCAAGGCCCTACTCTGTGCCAGGTTATGTCTGGCATTACAGCTGTGAACAAAACAAAAACATTCCCTTCCTCTTGGGTCTCATGTTCTTTGGGGTGGGGGCAGAGAGGACAAACAAATTAACGATGATTTTGACTCCCTCCTGACTGGGATTAACTCTCTCCCCTTACCGAAACAGAAACTGAAAGACATGACTTGCCCAAGGTCACACCGCGAATTAGAGGCAGGTGCAGCTGGCCTGTGTCCCTTCTAGTTCGCTGAGCCCACCACTCCCATCCTCACTCCGTGGCCCAGACTTTCAGAAGTGCAGGGAGCCGCCCTTCTTGCCCCCTCACGGAACACACTTGCGGCACTAGGTGGCGCTCGAGTGGCTAGACAACGGAGGGCCTCTCGGGCCTTGGCCTTGGTCCTGAAGCCGTACTTTTGGTCGGTCCAGCTCCTCCGTGTCCGTCCTGCAGCCCGACTGGGTGGCTCCAGGGGCCTTGGCTCCGGTGGAGGCAGCGCTGGACGAGTTGCAGAGGAGGATCTGCCGCCTGGTGTTGGAGGCGCTGCTGGCGGAGCTACAGGTGAGGCTTCAGGTGGAGATGGGGGTGGGAGAAGGAGATACAGCGGATGCATGGGGGGTCTCTGCGGGGAATGCCGGATCTGAATCGTCCCTCCAGCCGCGTCTCTGACCTCCGCTCCAGCCCCTATTCGCTGCTCTGCCCTCTCGCCGGTGGCTGTCGAGCCCAGAGCTGCTGGATGACGTGTGCGAGCGGACCGCGAGCTTCTGCCAGGACTTCCGACACGTGCGGGATCCTGCGGTCCAGGTGCGTTTGCGGGTAAAGGCTGGGGAGGGGGGAAAGCGCCCATGGGAAAAGCGTCCTGGAACCATTTGATCGTGCTCCCCGCAGCTGCTGCTGGCTGAGGCGGAGCGTACCGTGGTGCTGCAGTACCTACGTGCGCTGATGCAAGGCCGCCTAGTGTGCCGCGGTGCTGACGAGCGGACCCAGGCGGCCGAGCGCCTGCGGCACGATGCCGCCCAGCTTCGGGAGCTTTTCCTCGGTTTGGTGAGAATCTGGGTGAGCAGATGGGCGGGAGTCTCAGTGGTTGGGTAGGGGCCGAGGGCTGGAGAGAGACCAACCCCGACGTGTTCAGGGCCTGGAGGAGAGCGTTCAGTGCGCGCCAGTGCTGCTCGCCTTGAGGGAGCTGCTGAACCTCCGCGACCCCACGCTGCTTGGTCTAGAGGTGGCAGGCTTGCGTCAACAATTTCCCGACGTGAGGTGCGAAGACCGGCCGGGAAGGGAGGAGGGACCCGGGGGGGGGCTGGGCGGGGCTTACGCACCTGTACTCCATAGCGAGGATCACGTCTCCGCCCTCTTGGACCTGCGCGGGGACGTGTCCCGAGAGCAGCGCCTGGCCGCACTCAGCTCTCTGCAGGCCGGCCCGCAGCCCTCGCCCCCAGCAGGTGGACGCGCACTCTTCAGCCTCGTGCCAGCACCTGCACCCCCGCTGTCCTCCTGCCTCCCCTCGGGGTCCTGTGCCTGACCCTCGGCTGCCCCCAGAATAAAGCCACGGCCCCAGTACGCCTGAATTGTGTGCGTTGGAGAAGGGGGGATAGAAATAAAAGTCCCCGCGAAGGTCAGGGGTTCCAAGTGCAGTGACATACCTAAGGTATCCTGTCTCTAGTTCTGAAATACGTCTGCGCCCCACCTATCCCGGCATCAGACCTGTATATGGGCTGCTTTCCCAAGCACCCGGGCTTCCGCTGCTGTATGCGAACTACATCCCCACGTGTCCGTGCGCCGGCAGCGAGCTCGCGTCTCCCGCGCGACTGCTGAGTCCAACTACGGAGGTGGAGGGGGCGGGCTTAAGACAACACCCCACCCAGGGGCGTGACCCGATGGTAGACCCCCTCCGGCTCTACCTGGCCCCACCCCCAGCCATGTCCTCGGGCGCTTGAGGCCGCGGAGATTGACGTGAATCCGCGCGCCTTCGTCTGAGCGTGCGCGCGCCCGAGTGCGTGCGTCACCAGTGTCGGCTCCCGAGGGCTGGGCAGCCGGCGGCCGGGGTTGCGGAGTGGGAACGGCGGCGGCGAGAAGAGGATTGAACAGGTGGGGGCGCGGCACGCGGACGGAATCCCCCCACCCCCGAGAGGCCGAGAAGGCGTTCGACGCGACCCCTCCTCATCCACCAGGGAACCCCGCTCCATTGTCCTCCGGCCCCACCCTCCATTGGGCACTCCCTTTGCCCCATCCCCCGCCTCTTATTGGCTGGAGGTCACGCCCCTCCTCGATCTCCCAGTCCCCATTGGCTCCTCTTCCACGTTATCCTCTCCTGGAGTTTCTTATTGGCTCAGGCCACACCCTCTCATTATCACCAGACTCCGCCTTCAGCCTGGGCTCCTCCCACAACCATCTTTCGTTCAGTCTGCGTCTGGAGCTGGCTACTTTGGTCATGGGGGTGAATCAGACCCGTCCCTGCCCTCAGGGAGTTCAGGGGATGATGGGGGGACACGGACCTAGGCTCCAACAGTGACAGCCTAGGATGGTAAAGAAGCCGCCTGGGCACTGGGAACCTCTAAGACGCTGGCAAGGCTTCCCGGAGGAAGTGAGGCCTAAACCAAGTCCTGAAGAATGGTTAAGGAGTTTGCCACGGGGAGACATTGGGAGGGCATTCTTGGCAGAAGGACCTGAGACATGAAAGAAACAGGCATATTCTGGTAATTGCAAAGAGGTAGGTCAAATGAAAGAAGTGGAGATGAAGGGGATTAGTACAAGCAGAGGCCCGGAGACCAGTGAGGAATCCAGAAAAGTGTATAGTTAGTTCAGGGGAGGGAAGCCTGAGGCCTGAAATCTTTTCCAGCAGCTTGTCACTAGGCAGAGTGCCGGGAGGAGGGGGAGGGGATCAGAACTAGATGGGGAAGCAAAGTGCAGGGAAGGTATGATTCCAGTTCTGAGAAGGACAAGGGCTCTTGGTTTCATTCCTTTATTAAGCAACTGTTCTGGGGACACAGCTGTGAACACTTAAAAGGAGAAAACAGATAAGCTCACTTGTACTGTACTTCAGATGGTGATAACTGCATCATAGGACAATATTGTGGAGAAGGGGAGGTTGTGGTGGAGAGTGTCTAGGGTAGGTTTATTTTATAGAGGGTGTGTTAGGGAGGCTTTTCTAAAAAGATATTTGTACAGAAATCTGAGGAAAGTGAGAGTGACCCCTGCAGTTATATGAGGGGAAAGCACTCCAGACGGGGGACATGTTCAGTTTGAGATACCTGTTAGACGTTCAAGTAAAGATGTTGAACGGAGAACTGGCAACACTAGTCTGAAGTTCATGGAAGAAGTTTGGGCTGACATATTTAAAACCATGAGAGTGGATGAGATCACCTAGGAAGTGAGCATAAACGGAGAAGAGGAGAGAATTTTCCAAGTTCTGGACATTATAGTGTCAAGAGGTCAGAAAGATAGGGATTACCAGCAAGTAAGACCAAGAACAAACAGCCAGTGAGGTGGGAGAACCATGTTCCAGTGTATTTGGGAACCAAGTAGAAAACATGGCCAAGCCAAGATGAAGTCATTAACTTTGTCAAATTCTGCTGATCAATATGAAGATCATTGGTGACCTTGGTCAGATCAGTTTTGATAGAGAGTGGGGGACAAAAGCCCCCACTTGAAGCGAAATTGAAGAGAGAACAGGAAAGAAGGGATTGGAGACTGAGTATAGACGACTTGAGGTGTTGTGTTGCCTTAGGAAACCGCTGGAGGGAGATGCAGTGGAGCTGGAAGCGTGTGGGGTCAAGTGAGGGTTTTGTTTTGTTTTTTAAGATGGAGAAATAACAACATGTGTTTATACTGATGGGAAGAATCCAGTAGAGAGGAAGAGATTGATGGCGCAGGAGATGTAGGAAAGGAGAGGAATGCTGGAATTATGTCCCTGAGCAGGCAGGAGAGTTTGGAGGCTGGAGCCTTCAGTCAGTCTCTGGGGAGAGACTGGGTTGGACTGAGCCCTGGTACAGAGTCAGGGGTGAGTGTCCTGACACTGGCCTTGGATGACCACTAGAAAGATGACTCTAGGGGACAGACCAGGGATTGGCTTGGATTTGCTGAAGTTTCCCTCTGCTCACCAAAAGCTGATTCTAATTTGGATTTGAGCAGATGGCCCAGGGAGAGAGAGCATTCCGGGTGGAGGGACTAGCATAAGCAAGGGGCCTGCAGGCATTCAAACTGACTGAGGCCCAATCCCAATGGGCTGGAGGAAGTGGATGGAGCCAGGAGGGAGGGGCGGGGTGAGACTGAGAAAATGCCATAGGTAGAAGGCAGGTAGAAGGTAGTGAGACCCCCTCACCTGTCATCCTGGCAGCTGAGGCTACACTGTACCAAACTCCCAGTCTGGGTGGGCGCTGAGCACAGGGATTGGAAGAATCACGAATGGGGGCTTAGGCCTTGCTCTCAGAAGCTCACAGTCTAAGGGGATTTGAGTAACCACCATCTAGCTGGGTGTATGAGACTCTTCCTCCTGCTTTCCCCCAGTCCAGCTTGCTTGGGTGAGCCTGCTGGAGGGGATGGACACTAGGGTGGAGGTGAGGGGTCAGGTTAGAACCTGGCGTCAGGTCCTGGGCCCACCAAAGGCCCAGCGAGGGCAGTGTGGATGGAGCACGAGGCCTGCTGGTCCTCAGGCCACACCCACTCATGCTGGTCTCCACATGCCTTTCTGTGTCTCCAGAAGTCGACCGTGTGGGGAGTTGCAGTGACCCAGCTGGATGTGACCACCAGGACAGAATGGTGCTGGACTCAGGGGCTCAGGTGTATGAGCAGGCACCCCCCAGCCCACCATCCAGTCCCTCATCCTTGGGCCATAGGCTGAGGCCCTCAGACCGAGATGGGACAGCACTGTACCCCTGGCCTCGGTCCCTGGCCTTGCCCCCGGCTCTCTCAGTCCGCTCAGCCCTGCGGCCCCGACCTGAGCCGCAGCCCTTCTCAGAGCTGCACTTGGGCCACCGTGGCCACATGCGTCGCAGTGAGAGCACCTACACCGTAAACAGTATTGGCCGGCGGGGGGGCAGCACCCAGGGTCGGGCGCCACCTGGACAGGGACGGGACCCAGGTGGGGGCACCCTGCGGCCTGCGGCCTCCCTGCCTCACATCGCTAAGACTCGAAAGGATGCAGGCCGTGGTGCCAGCAAGAGCCCCTGCATGTTGGTGGCTTTGCGGCCAACCAACATGGACCGTGAGCGGGACAAGTTCTTCCAGTCCCGTTACACCTACAACCCACAGTTCGAGTACCAGGAGCCCATGCCTACGGCTGTGCTGGAGAAGCACAGTGAGGCCTCTGGACAGTTCCTCCATCAGGTCAGTCCAGACTGCCCACCTCACTCTGGCCCTTCCACCTGAGAGGCCTGGCCTGACCTGCCGCTGTGGCCCTTTGTGCAGGCGGTTGGCATCATCGAGGCTGTCCTGGAGAAGTTTGGTACCTATGAGCACTTTGAGGCTGCGACTGGGGGCCAGCTGCTGACCAAGTGCCAGATCTGGTCCATTGTGCGCAAATACATGCAGAAGGAGGGCTGCGCTGGGGAGGTGAGTGCGCCCTGCCTGCGAGGCCCCCTTTCCACATGCTCCAAACCAGGCTGCTGAGTGGGCAGTGCCAGGCCCAGCTCTACACTGATGGAGCTTGTGACCTCGGGCAAGCCCTGCCCCTGCCCCGGTAAGGTGGGAGCTGGCTCCAAGCAGTGGTGGGGAAGGGTAGGTGTTGTGGCCAAGTGTCCAGCCTGGCTGCCTTGTGGCATCAGCGGGCCCATCGGCACACTGGCCCCTGGGCTGGTGGCCGTGGCTCAGGGCTCTGCCGCCCGCAGGTTGTGGTGCAGCTGAGTGAGGACCTGCTGTCCCAGGCAGTGATGATGGTGGAGAACAGCCGACCAACACTGGCCATCAACCTGACCGGAGCCCGCCAGTATTGGTTGGAGGGCATGCTGCGGCACGAGATAGGTCAGGGTGTGGGTAGGCGGGTGGGCGGGTAGGGGTGAGAGGGGGCTGGGACAAGGGGGGGGCAGTGAGGGTCTCCAGTAACCCCACCCCCTCTCTTTCTTCCCCTTCCCTCCGGAGGATGGGCCCCTTCCCTTCAGGAGCAGCTACCTCCTTCCTCTGGCTCACAGACATAGGCCAGAACGTGCCAGCCCACTCTCTGGGCTCACCCTCATTTCTTATTCCTTCCGGGTATCTTTTCCTCCCTCTACTTCCTCTATGATTTCCCTTGACAGTGGGGCAAGACTGCTGAGGTTCAGACAGGCCAGAGGGAGAGCCCTAAGGGTCCCACAAGGCCAGCCAACATGCAAGCCCTCCCTGGTGGGTGGAAGTTCAGATCCTGGGAATGGAATTAGCTGAAAACACACAGAGCTGGGTTTAGGAGGGGTTCGGGCCAGCCTGGAAAAGCGAGCATGGGACACTCATTACTAGTCTTTTCTGTCTGTCCCTCCTCATCAAGAATCCTGTTGCTCTGGGCAAAAGATGGTTTTTGCTGGGGACATCAGCATGATATGGGTATGCAGGATGTGGGGCTGGGGTAGTGTGAGAGTTCCTGCACGTCTCTGGGGGCTTGGGGGGCAGTGTGAGTTTGGGAGAGTTTGTGTGGGTGTGTGTAGCCCTGGATGGGTGAGGGAGGGTTCATGTATGTGAGACTCTGGATCCTTGGGCGTGAGTTCACCTGAGGAGAGTCTTCATGCTGCCTGGGGTTGGGTGAGTATGAGTTTGGGGTGGAGGGGACTTGTGTAAGAGCCTGACTTTAGAGGCATAAGGATATGTGAGTCGCTGGCTAGAGGTCCAGCTGGGCAGACCAGGACCCAGGCTGGGCAGGAGGGTCCCTTGGATGCGCGGCCCAGCGCAGCCTCTCCCTCGCCCACCCCACAGGTACTCACTACCTGCGGGGCGTGAACAACGCGCGGCAGCCGTGGCACAGCGCCGAGGGCCGGCTGCAGTATGGGCTGCGGCCAGCGAACCCCACCGAGGAGGGCCTGGCCAGCCTGCACAGTGTCCTGTTCCGCAAGCAGCCCTTCCTGTGGCGCGCCGCGCTGCTCTACTACACCATCCACCGCGCCGCGCACATGTCCTTCCGCCAGCTGTTCCAGGACCTGGCGCGCTACGTGCAGGACGCCGACGTGCGCTGGGAGTACTGCGTGCGCGCCAAGCGCGGCCAGACTGACACCTCGCTGCCCGGTGAGCGCCTGTGCAGTGGGGAGTGTCCTGATCTGTGGCAGGGGTGCGGGGGGGGGGTTCAGGTGGGGCTTTGGGCCTAGGGCTCACGGCCCTCCCGTGTCCACAGGCTGCTTCAGCAAGGATCAGGTGTACCTGGACGGCATCGTGCGCATTCTGCGGCATCGCCAGACCATCGACTTCCCGCTGCTGACCTCGCTGGGCAAGGTGAGGGACCACGCGCCTTCGGAGGGCCCAGCCAGCTCTCCCCATCACTGCAGTGTTCCCTGAGCCTCTGATTGGAACTCAACTGAGGACTGGGTGCCAGGCCTCTCTGATGGGGGGAGCGTGGGTGGAGGTGAGCACAGGAGGTGAAATGACGGTCTGGCAGCCAATATAGGTGCTTGAGCCAGCCCACAGGTGTGTGTGTAGACACTGCACTTCAAAGGAGGTGAGAGCATTCCAGGCCAAGGGAGCAATCAGGAAGGCCTGGGGAAGGAGGCTGGAGAAATGGCCAGGGAACAAGTCCTTGGCGCTGGGTATTTGTGCCAGGCTGAGGAAGTCAAATTTCATCCAAAGCAATGGGGAATCCTAGGAGCTTTGAGCAGAAGAGTGGCACAGATGGTTTGCTTTAGAAGGCTCCCTCTGTCATATGGGAGGAGAGGCCTAGGGAAGGGAGTGCAGGGGGAAAAGGAGGAGGCCTTTCCAATCACTTTTGCAGACTTGATGGTGGTCTGGCATAACCCAGCAGTGGCCATGCAGTTGGAGGGGAAGCAGCAAGCTGGAGAGATCTTCAGAGAGTGGATCTTTTTAACTCAGTGGCCACTCTGAGTGGGAGGGTGACAGATTCTACGCCCCCACCTGGAATGTGACCTAGGGGACTGTGAGGAGGGTGGGGATGGCATAGGCTGGCACCCAGTAATGCTGGATATGGGGAGTCTGAGGTGCCTGAAGGATATGCCGGGGAAGGCGTTCAGAAGGCATTTGGATACCCAGGTTTGGAGGTGAGGGGGGAAGCTGGACTGGAGACAGGAGTGAGGTTGTAGGACATAGATGATAAAAGAAGGTGTTGAGAGAAAGAGCAAACACCCAGGACTGAGCCTCGGGGTACATAACATTGGGAGTGGATCAGGAGGGGAGAGGGAGGAGTTCCAGGAGCAAAGGGCTATGGGCCATTGCAAGAGAGCTGGGACCAGCTGCCTGAAAGCCAGGGCACGCTGCCTACTCCTGAGGCCCAGCTTTCTTCCTGCAGGTGTCCTATGAGGATGTAGATCACCTTCGGCCCCACGGGGTGCTGGACAACACCCGGGTGCCCCACTTCATGCAGGACTTAGCACGCTACCGGCAGCAGCTGGAGCACATCATGACCACCAACCGGCTGGATGAGGCAGAGCTGGGCCGCCTGCTGCCTGATGACTGATACTGGTTGAGGGCTACAGGCAGGGGCCCTGGAAAGAGGGCTCCAGATCAGCCCCCAGAACATGAAGCTGGCTGCTCTGTGCTTCCACAGCCTGCGTGTTTCTTGGGGAATGGGGAGGGCAGAAGCATTTCAGGAGGGAGGAGAGGCAACAGCAGAGAGTTTGTGTCCCTTGCTAGCCTCCCTGGACCCTGAAGGCCAACAGCAGCATGTCAGGCAAACTAAATCTGCCCTCCTGTCTCCAGCTGCCTTTTGAGCAGAGGAAAAGCCTGGGGGCAGGAGGGAAGCTGGATGGGGATGAGGGGGTGGCTTGGGAGTAGAAACTTGTTCTTGCACGAGATGGCTTTGGGTGTCTGCATACTCCAGTCTTTTCCTCCCCCACCTGGCCCCTTGGTGCTCCTTCAGCTTTCATGCTGTCTACCTCTCACTGGGTCCTGGTGGGGATCTCCCTTCTGGGGTGATTGCCTGAGCCTGAGGTCCTGGCTTTCACACAGACTCAAGGAGCAGGGATCCTGGTAGTAGAGACCCAGCTGGGCTGGGGTGTGCTTTCCAGCATTTTGCCTCTCCCACTGTCATGTATTTATTCCTTATTTATGTGCTCTACTTACTGGGGCTGGGACGCAGCAGTTTCTGAAGGTTCGATGGAGGGAACAGGGCTCCTCTGGAAGGCACCGACTGTTCCTAGCTCCACTCACTCACTCACTCACTCTCACACTCTCTCACACACACACACACACACACACACACGCCTTGTGAATCAAGCTAAGAGCTCACCTGGCCCTGCCTTCATCCCCTGCACTGGCCTCTACTGTCCCTGTCTTTGCCCACACCCTCACAGCTGGTCTCTGGAAGAGGTTGGCATAGCCTGGCAGCAGCCTAAATCAAGCCTGAGGGGCAGGCCCCTCGTTCCTAGTTCTGAGCCCCTCCTAGACCAGGAGAGGTGCCAAGATAATTGTTGCTTCCAGTTTCATCTCAGACTCAGCTGTGTGAGGTTGACCCTGTCCTACTCCCTCCCTTGGCCTTAGTTTTCCCATCTGAAAACCTGGAAACACAACTGCAAAGTCCTTATTCATTTAGTCAGTGAATATGTATAGAGCGCCTTCTGTGTGCCAGTTAACTGGTCACAACCCTCACTGAGCTCCCAGTCCCGAGAGAAGCCAATTAAAACAATTACAATGAACTGTGTGGGCTCTGCCTACTTGAGATCCCTTTCTCTTTCTAGTCTCACTTCCCAAGGTGGTGAGCTCTAGCCTTCTCTAAGTGGAAAGAAGTACCCTTTTCCTGGCTCTTTGTGCCAGGCCTAGGGGCTTTCATGAGGTGGGGCTGGTGACTACACATGTCCCCAAATGGTTCACGAGGATAAAAGGGCTGTGGAGCAGGGCCCAAGGGTCTGGCCCTTGTCCCACTGGGGACTCTCCAGGGGTACAGCTTGGGCTATTGAGGATGGAAAGGGGTTGAGGACTGGGCCGTAGGCACAGGGCTGCCCAGGTCATTGAGACTTAGAGGTACAAATCCACACCCTAGTTCCTGGGCAAAGAGCCAGAATCACAGAGTCCAAGCTGACCCTCCAGAGTTTATTCACTTTCAGTGGTACTGGGACAGAGGGAGCCTTCGTGGCATCTGACCCCGGCAGGGCAGGATCCTAGATCCCATCCTGCTAGGGCGAGGAGCGGCCTGTCAGCTTTAAGGCTTTCAGGAATCTAGAGATGACGGAAGGGATGTGGTCAGTCAGGTGGGCCCCCCCCCCTCCGCCCCCCAGGCCACGCCCTCCCACCAGGTTTGGTCGGCCTCACACCTTCAGATTCGTCCCCAGCCTCTAGGTCGGGCTCCGGCTCCAGTTCTGGCTCTGGTTCTGTCCCTGGCTCTGGTTCAGGATCCATTTGGGGTTCCAACTCCGGCTCAGCCCCTTCAGGGGTCTCAGCTTCCAGCTCTGGCTCAGTTTCCTCGAGGGTTCCGGATTGCGCTGCCTCGGAGTCCTCAGGACCCCGGGCCTCATCGCAATCTGAAGCTCTGGGCAGCCAGGGGCATGCGGTCCCTGAGCCAGCTGCCTCAGGAGTCCAGTGGCCTGGGCATGGAGGGTCGTAGCTTCGTTCTCGGTAGCCTACGGCGGAGGTGGGAGTGTCTCAGATTCATTTTACCCCTCTGAGGTTTCCCCTGCACACGTGCGGGTCTTTGGGGAAGACCTCAACTCCTTGCTCCCACGCCACGCCCCCTCCTCTGACCTAGGCCCCGCCCCCGCGCGAGCTCTCACCCGTGCCCACGTGCTGCCAGTCCCAGGCGGGGTCGGGCGCGCGCACGGTTCGCTGGGCGCAGCTCAGCAGCTCCCGGCAGGCGGCTTCGCCCTTGCTTTGCACCAGCAGCAGCAGGCGGCGTACCCTGCGCTCGGCATCAGGCAGCGCGTCCAATGCCTCGTATTCGGGCCCGGTGAGCACGCCCCGTGCCAGCAGCGCATCCAGCAGCAGCCCCGAGTCCGACTGCAGCGTCTCTACCAGGCGTTTCCGCTCGCGATCGATCGTCTCTGATGGCCTCTCCTGCGTGTTGCCCATGGTGGGGGCTGCATGGGAGGTGGTGGGGAGAGAGGTGGTGGGGGCCGGAGCTCCCCTGACCTTGACCTCTCTCCCAGGGCCCCAGTGAACACCCGTGACTGGGGTCTCTACTCTGACGGCTCTCCCCAAGCATGTCCTCCCTCCTGAGCCCCTGCCACCTGCAGATCCTGTGATCCATTCAGACCCAGTTTATCCAAACTAACTTCTCTTTCCCAACCTGCTTCCCCAACTTAACAGGCAGAAAGACCTACAACTGATCCTGATACCCCCACACCCAGCTTGCAGTCAAGTTCTTCCCAGCCTGTCCAATATTTCTGTCAACCTCACCACTTACTTAGTCTAGCTTTTCACTTCCATCCTAGACCCTGCAGAGCCCCGAATCCCCCCACTCCCAGATCCTGAAGTGCTAGGAGCCTCCGCTGCTCCTCTCACCCACCGGAGGAAGTCCAGACCCCTTATCCTGAGGTCCATCCTTCCAGGACAGGCCCTGCCCCTGCACCACCTCACCAATGCCACCACCATGTTGTAACCCCAAAGTGGTCTCATGGTCTCTCCTGGTTCTAATACCTGAGCAGGGATACCTGAATTCTCTTGAGTCTTAGCTCTGACCAAGATCTCCTGACATCACCTGAGACCAAACTGTCTCCCTGCTGCCCTGGGAATGATTTACAGCCATCATCTTTAAGTACCCAGGGCCCAACTCACAAAAGCTACCAGCAAACGTTGAATTTTCACTGTTTTCCTCCATAGATCCTCCCATTTTGAGAGGCTGTCTCTTCCAAACAGCAGGTGTTAGGCAGAAATTAATCTGCTTTGTTCATTTATTGACAACCAAGGACAATGGCCCATCTCCTCTTGGGTGGCCTGACCCAGGCAGCAAAGCCCCTGGCATTAAGGGCAATTAGGTCAGGCCCTGGACCACTCCCCCTCTCAGCCCATCTCCCCTGGCCTTGGCTTTGTCCACAAAACACCCTCCTGGATCTCGTCCTCCCTTTGGGGTCCCTCCTTTACCTCCTTACCTGGTTCTAGGTCTAGGATTTGGTCCTAGCCCCCATCCTGCTTCCCAGGTCTCACTAGTTGGTGTCATGCTATGCCTCCCTGGTCATTTCACCCCTCCTAGCCACACTGAAGTGTCAGCCCTTCCCCCAGGCCATGAGCAGAGACCAGGACTACCCTTTACCCCTCTCTCTCCCTTCATGTCCCATCAGGGACAAATGCTGCTCCTCCACTTCTCAGTGAGTTATCAGCATCTTCCTCAACCCCTCTGTGGTCACCTCATCTCCTATAACAGTCTCTCTGAGTACCGCTCACTCCTATCCCATCACCCCCACAGAATAGTGACTTTGACAACTCTCTGGGGTAGGGCTTTTGTCCCCATTTTACAGATAAGGGGACAGGCTCAGAGAGATCAAGTGGCAGAAGTGGAATCTGACTTGCTCCAGCCTGAACTACAAGGTCTCCTGCCAAGCAAAATGTCAGCCGTAACTACCTGTCCCCCACACCCCCACAGCTTATCAGAGAGAATCCAGACTATCTGTTCACTTCCCACCCCCTGGCCAGCCAGGCCTTCCCCCACTTCCCTCCACCACTCAGTACTGGCACTTCCCAGACTTCACAGGTGCTGTTGCCTAGGCCTGGAATGCCCTTTCCTCCCTCCATGCTGTGGATCCATCCTCCAAGACTCAAATGTCCCCTCATCCACCCCAATGCCTGAGTGTCCCACAAGCAGACTGGTTCCTTCTCCTCCGTACCCCCGTGAACAACATACACCCTCACCACTAGGCTGACATCACTGCACTGTGTACTGTGGATCCTCTGCCCTCTTCACTTGAGGCTTCCAAAGCCTGTCCCCCAAATCGAGTGCAGGAAGGGAGGGAGGACAGAACCCACTCTGTACAGGTGCAGAGAGGGAGGAGGAAGATTAGACTGGCCCCTCCTTCTCTCTCACGCCTCCCCAAGTTCTTTTCATGTTAGCCTCCTCCTTCCGTTACCCCGAGTCCTGTCCTCTGTCCTGTCTGGGGTGCAGAGACACCAGCTGGTACGGGTCCTCACCCTGAAACTCAATGCTCAGAAGTGAATACCGAAGTTATCTCCTTCAGTGCTCACAGCCCAGATCCTTCCCGGAGCACCAGGCAGCTCCAGTTACGAGGCGTGGACGGGGTCTCTGCCGCCCTCCCCACCTCGCTCCCCGCGCGTCCTTTTGCTAGGGAGCGAAGGTGGTGGAAAACTGCGGGAGCCTTTGAGCACGTGCGAACCCTTAACTCCCCTCCACCCAGCCCCAGAGCTAGAGTCCTGCCGAGGGGCGGGGCTCACAGACCTCCTTCGGGTGCGGCTGGTTTTGGTGGGGCGCGGATTTTGCCCAAACTCAGTTTCTCTTCCCCACCGCAGCCGGGGGGTCCGGGGAGCTCCCGGTCCGTGCGCTCCCGGCGGCCCGACTCACTGGTCAAGCCTTGGCTGGGGAGGAGATGACGAGGCAGAAAGGGCCGGGCGGGGTAGAGATGGAAGCAGCAGCTGCGGCGGGGGCGGGCCGGCCAGGGCTGCCGGGAACCCGGAGGGGGTGGGGAAAGGGGGCCATTCTTCCCGGGACAAGGGGAGGCAGGCTGCGGAAGCCGCGTACCGCCTGGGCTCGTACACGTAGTCTGCTTTCCCTCTTCACCCCGGGCGCGCCGGATGAGTCAGGGAGGGGACAGTTAAGCCCGCGGCCCCCAAGTACCCCGGCAATTCCCAGGCGTTTTACACCCATCTTTGCCTGTCACAGACAAGGCTCAGAGGAGACCAGCTTACCCAGGCTCACAGAACGGATGCACTGCGGTGCTGGGTGTGACCCCAAAAGTCCCCGCTTCCCGGAGGTCGCAGTGGCCACGCGCCAGCCCTGGATTCGGACCCGGAGGATGGGGCCTAAGCAGGAGAACTAGGGGCAGGCTCCCCAAGCACCTCCACCCTTCAAGGGTTCCTCGATTAAAGCCCTAGGATCTGGACGCTGCTACGAATGCCAAGTCGCCCCCCACCCATGACTTCTGTGCTCCATGGTCGGTAGAGAAAAGAGACCAGAAACACAGAAAAAAACGCAGTTTTATGCAGGGCTCGGTATTGGAGAGGGGCTGCCAAAGTAGGAGGGGCTTCACTCAGCCTCCAGCAGGGGCTCAAGGAAGCCGAGCCGGGCGTGCTGGCGGCCAGCCCGCCCCTCAGCCAGGCTGGTTTCAGAGAGGAGAGGGCTCTCAGGGGGAGGGGTTGGCCCCTGGGCTCAGGTAGGAGGCGCGGCTCTCAGGGGCGCTGTAAATGGTTAAAGCTCCCGGCAGGCTGAGGGCTGGGCCTCCCAAAGCGGCTTGGACATCCAGCAGGAGTGGTGCCCCCAGCATGGAGTCCTTTCCTAGGAGGAGTGGGGCTGTGCTCAGCGGGGAGAAATGGTCGCCTCCTTTCTTCAGGGAAGGAGAGCTTTACTCGCCTTGCCCTCCGGTCAGTTAGGATGAAACATCCACTCTCAACCCCCCCACTCTCTTCCAGTGGCTCAAGCAGCTTAAGCAGTACTCTGCAGAGCAGCCTGCCTCCGGGGATTTCCCTCCAAAACACCAACTGCCCCGCCCACGCAATCGTGGTAGCTCAGGCCCCTATGGGCCTCCCCCAGGTCCTGAGTCACCACAATTATTACCTGGCCCTGGAGAATTTAACCCCTTGACCGCCAGCTCAGTCTCACCCTTCTCTGGAACCAAGGGCTGCAACTGCATAAGAGAACCCCAGGAAGCAGCTGGGGAGGGGAGCTGGGGCTTTGGCTGAGGGAGAACAGCTGTGGACTAAAGGGCTTGGCTGAACAACCCTGAACCCCCTGCCCTCCCCACCCCCGTCTTACCAGGGACAGCTCCATGTCTAAGTCCATGAGAGTCCACTCCCGCCCTTGGAGGCTGGTGCCCAGCACCTAGGGGGAGCTCTGGGTCAGTGGTGTCCTCCCCAGGCTGCACAAACAGCTGGACCCCATCAAGCCCCATGCCTCTGCCCTGCTGAAGGTGTACTCACATCTAGGGGCCCTGCAGGCTCCACACTTTCAGGGGGGGCCCGAAGCAGCATTGGAGGCAACAGACTCTCCGGGCTCCGGGCTCCTCTCTCCAGGTCCAGAGGCCCCCTGCGCATGGAAAACTGCCGTTGGCCTGCAGTGCCCAACCCCATCCCCCATTAGGTTCCCAAGGAACCTGAATACATCAGGATCTAAATCTGACAACATACAGAAAATGCTGGAAGACGATCCCCCCCACACACATAGAGGGGCACACAGAGAGTGCCTCTGCTTCCTACTTTTGGCCTGAGGTTTGGGTTATGTCCCCTCCCTATGCAATTATCAATATCAGTGGTTCTTAAACTGTTGCGTACTTTACAAGCACCCCAGTGGTTGCATTTAAAATGCAGATTCCTGAGCCCTACCACTGACATGTTTCCACTTTCTAGGGGCCTCTGAAGCTGGTACTCCTTAGAGCAGCTCTGAGAAATCAGGTGAGGCCGTGGTGCCCAACCAACCAGCCAGCCACCAAGGGGCAGAGAAGGCTGGGAAGTCTGGGGGCTAGTTAGTGCTGATCTAGCTGCAGAAGTGGCCCACGGGGCTTACAGTCAAAAATGGTCTCTCTGCTCACCTGTCAGGAACCTCCCTGGGGCCTCTTGGTTCAGGCTGCTGGGCACTCCTGGGCCCCTCAGGGCTAAGGCTCCCTTTCCCTTCCAGGATGGCCTGCACCACAGCCACAGGCAGCGGTGGGGGTGCTGTCACGCAGAAGTCACACTCGTTTGGGGCCAGGGCCAGCCCGGCCTCGCCTTCCCCCCCTGGGCTGGCTGGCTCTTCTTTGAGCAGTGCCAGGCCCTTCTCCCTGCACCAGAGAAAAGCTTCAGCCAGACCCTGGCACTGACCTCTCCCCCATCCCCACAGCCATCTGGGCTGCCAGGCCCTCAGCCACAGGCTCCCCAGAGGGCAGCCTCTGTCCCTCTTACCTCCTGCCACCACTGGAGGGAGAAAGCCTGGTTCCTTCAGGGGATGGAGAGTCTTCCGGAATGTCAGAGATGATGGGGCCCCTGGCCCTGTGAGGGCTGCTGAGGCCCAGGGTGGTCTCTGGGAGAGGCTGTTAAGTAGAAGATGAGGCCCAGCCCTTCACCTCAAGCCACAGGGTAAGCCAGAACCCAACCAGTACCACATGGGCTAGATCTAAGGGGGAAGGTTTGAGGGAGGAAGCTGGGCCCATGCTGGGGAACCTGGGTCTGGTGGGAGGGAAAGCTGGCCTCCATCTTCTCTTCTTTTTGGGGAATGTGGAAAGGGAACAGGCTCTCCATAAACCGAGCTGTGCTCTAGGGAAGAGAGAAGCAAAAACCTACCGATTGGATAAAGTAGGGGTCCTGCAGGAGGGCACCAGGTAGGGGGCAGGCGTTGAATTTGGCTGGTGTTGGGCACCCCTCATCCAGCATCAGGGACCTGTGCAGGGTGGCCAGGGCACAGGCAGGGGGCTGGGTAGGTTCATCTCCCATGCCCCTCAGCCTGCACCACCTCCCTCCCACAGGCCCCAGCAGCCAAGTCAGCAGAGCTGAGGCCTGTTGCCAGGGCATCAGTCACATGCTAGAGGCAGAAGGGGCTCCCCCCAGAGATGGGGGCCCTTTGGGGGTAGAGAGGGGAGGGAGGGAGTGTGGTTTGAGACCCAGACCCTCTGCTGTTGGGATGCTTTGGGGTGAGGGCTAAGGGGATGATGGGGTGGAAATATGGGGTTAAGGTCCTGGAACTGAGGGGTCTGAGAGTGGGGGTTTTGGTGGTAGAGTTGGGGGTAGAGGGGGAAAGCCCTGGAAGGGGGCCCTTGGGGGGATGGCCATTGGGTGAGGAAGACTGTAATGCAGGGGAAAAGAATGAGGATTCCAGGTGAAGGGGCTTCTGGAGGAGAAGGAGTCCTGCCTGGGTTTCTGTGAGGGTCCTGGAAGGGGTGGGGGTGTCCCTGGGTTTCTCACTCACAGCTTTCTCTTAGTTCCTGCGCTGCTGGACCCCGCCTGAAGTGGCCCAAAGAGGCACTGGATCAGCTGAAGAGAAAGCAAAGGGTTAACTCATACTTTGGACCTTGCCCCCCACCCTAACGAGGCACTCCAGGTGGCTTCCAGGACTGGGGGGCGGGTGGTACGCTCAGGAGTGAGAGAGAGAAGTGGGGTAGGGGGGAGAGGAACACCTTGCCAATGACCCGGTGCTGCTGACCGTGGCTCTGCCGCAGCGTCACCACCTCCCTCCACAAGATCTCGTTCTGCCTGGGGGAAAGGCGTGGGAGGGTGCTGAGGCATCTGAGAGTTCGCCCGGTCACCACCCCCCACAGAACGGCAGGCCTGAACCCGCGCCCACTCGGATGATCACCCGTCCATAGACAACAGACTTCCTCAGCTCGGCCCATTGGTCTTGATGGAGGCGCCAAGGCATGAGAGAGGAAGGAGCTGCCTAGAAACGCTTGGAAGCCAGTGCCCCCTCGCCCAGAACCTCCCTTCCGCCTCCCCATCCTCCTCCGCCCCCTCCCCCGCACTGCCTGAGCTCCCGCAGCCGCGCCTCGGTGCTCTCCTGCACTCCCCGAAAAGCCTGCACCTCGCCCAGAAGACGGCCCAGGTCCTCAGGGCGCCAGCGGCCGTCGTCGCCGCGCAGCGCAGGCACCTGCAGGTGGGAGGCACCCTCAAGTCAGAGTCGCAGGAAACAGCTGTCCCACCTCCACCCCGGTTTGCTGGTTCCTGCAGGCCGCCCCCACCTTACGCCGCACGCGTTCCAGTAATTGCTCTCGGCCGCGCACGAAGCTCGGGTGCTGGAACTCGACGTGGTCCCGTTCCGGCCTCAGCAGGCCACCCTGCTCGATGCTCACCACCTTCCGAAAACCGTCTAGGGAGTAGGGCGTGGGGGCGTAAATTGCCCCGCACCCCCTGCACCAAGTCACCCACGCCCGCGTCCCTACCGGCCCTAGGGACTCACACATGTTGAGTTGCCGCACAAAGCTCGCCATGTTGCTGTGCTTGAAGTACTGGGGCAGCACTTCCTTGGCAAAGCGGCTCTGGTCGCTGACGAGGAAACTAGTCCCGCTCTGTGGAGAACGCCGCCCGCCCACCCACCGTGCGGGCGGAGACCAGACGACATCGTGAGCGGTGCCCGCCTACGGCGAAGCCAGCGCTCTGGCGCGCGCGCATACACACTCGCACTCACTCTGGGGACCGAGGCTGCCATTCGTGGGGACGTGGGACGAGGCCAGGCCAGAACCAGCTCTGGCCTAGTCTGGGGCGACCACAATCTCTATCCCAGCCCACCCAGACTCCGTACTCGGTTCTCTGAAAGTAAGAGCAGTGGGCAAACCTGGGTTCCAGCCCCGGACGGCTCCCAGACCCGCGATGTGACTCTGAGCTAGAACCAGGCCCAGCCCTTCCCTTCTCCTGGCCTCTCTGTGTTCCAATCTGTCTGATGGGCAGGGTGGGAACTAAATGACCTGGAAGATCCTTCGGGTTCTAGGTCTCCTCCAGAAGGCTCCTACCCTTTCCTCTGCCCGGAGGAAGTCGCCTCACCTCCATCTCGAATACCCCCTCCAAGCCGTCGCATACCCTGGACGGCTGAATCAAGGGACCCTCAGCCCCGTCCCAGGCAGGGACTGGGTGAGCGTGGACGTTCACTGACGTGGAGGAATCCCGGGGACCACTGAGGAAGTCGAAAGGCCCCAGCCCTCACCGGGCTCCAGCGGATCAGGTGGTCGGTGCCCGGGTCGCCCACCAGCGCCCACAGCTTGCCAAGGAAGGCTGGCACGGGACTAGGGCCCGGCTCCGTGGGCAGCGCGACTGGCGCTTCCTGCATGGCGCAGTCCCGGCCCCGTTTAACGCTTGGGCCCGGCCGCCGCAGGCTTGTCAAAGCCGCGGAAAGTGCTGCGTTTGCCTCCCGCTCCGCCCTACTCCGCCTCCCGGCGCCGGGTCAGGTGGGGGCCACGTGCGAACCAGCGGGGCGGGGCTCTGACCGCGGCCTCAGCACTGGCAGACAGAAAGGGCAGTATGTGCGTGGGGGCGGGGTGCGGTAGGGAAGTAGACCTGCGTTCGAGTCCCACCCCTCTCTCAGGCCCGCTGTTTCCTCCTTTGTTCTTCGGGAGAATCCAGCGTACACAGCGTGGTGTGGGCTGGGAAAGTCCTATAAAGCGATGGCGTGGGCATAGTGAAGCCTCGGGTAGAGGGGCAGATAGGAGCGAGCTTGAGAGCGGGAGGGTGGGGGAAGGAGAAGCTGGCCCCCTCCCGCCGAACCCTGGGGCGTTGTCATTCCGAAGATGCGAGTGCCCCGACCCTGACCCCCGCAGCCGCACCAGTGGAAGTAAACCGTGAGGTCTCGAACTCTCCCACCCCTGCCCCTCCTCCGGCATCTGCTGGTTCTCCTCCCTCCCCCTTCAGAGCGGACCCGGCCTTTCACAGGACGTAGAGATACTGCTTGATTTATTTCACACTCAACCCTGAGGCATGCTTTGAACCAGTGCCCTCCCTCCTCCCACGCCGGGGCCGCCGAGCAACGTTTGCAGAGGACTGGGGTTGGAGGAGGGTGATCCCCGTATGGCGGGGACAGTGGGTGTCTGCAGATGTTGACAGCAACGAGTGGACTCAGGTTGCTCCGGGCTGGTACTGACGCCATCCCACAGCCCCCAATTCTCGAGAGGGACAAGAGACAACAGAGTCCTAAAGGAGCGGACTAGCAGCTCACGCGCCCCGGCGCAAACCCACGCAGCATCTCAGAGGCCACACGTCCGCAGGGAGGGGAAAGAGGGTTTGTCGCCTCACGCCACAAGCGTGGGCCGCCAGGGATGCGGCTCCCGCGTCAGCTTGAGCGTGTAGCTGCGCAGGCGCGGGCAGTGCGTGCGGAAGGCATGCAGCACGGAGGGTCGCACCACGCAGAAGCAGTGCACTTCGCGCAGGCCCACGCAGCGCTCTGCCAGCTCCTCCAGCGCGGCGTCCAGCTCGGCAGAGGCGGCAGCGCGCACCTCGAGCGCGCGCAAGGTTGCGGCGTAGTGGCGCGCTGCGAAGCGCACCGGGCCTACGGTGTCCCCAGAGAGGCTGAGGCGCAGCGCAGCCACGGGCACAGCAGGCTGCAGGACGCGTGTCACGCTCTCGGCAGGCAGAGCCGGCTCCAGCTCCAGCTCTACGGCCAGTCCAGGGTGGCGGCGGCTCAGCTCGGCCCAGGCTTCGTTAGGCAGGGGCGACGCGCGTGCGTCTTCGGGACATGCGCACCGCAGGGCCAGGAGCTCAAAAGGTGCGCGGTCTGGCGCCGCCAGTGCCTCGAGCGCGGTGCGCGACAGGCTGGCCAGGTGCAGGCCGAGGGCGCGCAGGCAGGGGCAGGCCTCTAGTAGCTCCAGCACGGAGCCTGGCCCCACGCTGCCCACCAGCGTACTGTTATCCAGGAAAAGGCTGCAGAGCTCCGGGCAGCCGTGTGCCACCTGCAGCACCAGCGCGTCGTCCAGTGTGAAGGGCAAGCGCCTTAGGTCGAGGTGGCGCAGCGCGCGGGCGGCCCTACAGAGGGCGTGCACGGCGTCCAGAACGTCGCGACCCGAGTCGAAGAGCCGCTTTTCTCCGCGGCACTCCAGGCACAGGCCTCGCAGCTCGGGGTTACGGCCAGCCAGTGCGGTCAGCAACTCTATGGCCGCCAGGCGGCTCGGCTCCCTGGACGGCACAAATTCCAGACGTAGATTCTGAACGTGGTCCAGGCAAGCGGACAGGTACTGCGGCTGCATGCCTTCTAGCTCACAGTCGCAACTTGGGGGTAGAGTGGTGGAGAAAAGGCATCAGCCGGCCGAGTCCCCGCGACCTGGAGAGAGGCCTCTAACCCACCCCTCAGCTTGGGTTCTAGCTACCATCCCCACTTCCTGCCCCCTCCCCACATAACCTCCCTGTCCCGACCATGCCTGGTCGCTCCAAGGGGATGCTAGAAGGGAACTCCCATCCTATCCATTTAGAAGACTTCAGATGCATCTGCCGCTGGTTGAAACCTTGCCACGGAGAGCCAATGATATTTTAAGAACAGGGCTTTCTCAGCGGTCTTTAAGGAGGCGGGGCGTAGCCTCTGGATTGCCAGGTTCACATTTGCCTCTGCTACTTCTCAGCTGAGTTAAGGAAGTGATTAAATCTCTCTGCCTCAATTTTCTATCTGTGCAACGGAGATAATAATACCACCTATCTACCATATCTACCATCTAACATAAAGTTTTAGTGAGGATTAAATAAATTAATATGTGTAAGGCACTTAGAACAATGGTTGGTACACAGTTGGTGGCCAATAAATGTTAGAAATTATTACACTTTGGGGGGGGGGTGGTCCATGCATGTGGAATCTTAGTTCCCTGACCAGGGATCGAACTCACTCCCCCTGAATTGGAAATGCCCAGTCAACCACTGGACCGCCAGAAGTCCTGATTACGCTTTTTAATATGGGGAGAGCCACTGTATCTCCCCAAGCCCTGACTCCACCGAGCCAGGGAGAAGGCGGGAGGGGGAGGAGCCTGCTCACCTGATGTTCGTGTTGAGCCACACAGTGCTGCAGGTGGCAGCGGCAGCCCAAGCTCTGCAAACCCTCGCGGCAGCGGCGCGGTCCCGCAGGGGCAGGTGACGGAAAATGAGTGCCAGCACCTCCTCCGGCAGTTGTTCTCCAGGCTCCGCCATGGCCGGGCGCAGGGTGGGGGTTCCGCTGCAGGAAGGCCAAAGTGTTGAGGGAAACACCTGGAGCCTACGTGTAGAAATGCTTGTAGCCCAGGAGCTGCCATGTAATTTGCAGAGCCCAGCGCAAAATGAAAATGTGGGTCTCTTTGTTCAAAACATTATTAAGGGTTTCAAGACAGTGACAGCAGAGCATTTAACCAAGTTATTAAACCAAGCCTGGGGCCCTGTGCAGTGCACAGGTCTCAGACCCATGAAGTCTGCCCTGGATGCCGAGGATCTCTGATTCTCCTTTAAACTACGTTCTCACTTGTTGAGCAAATCCACGTTTTATGCTATATTAGAAGGAACTCAACCACGACCGGTGCACCACGTTGATAAAGCCGAATACCGGATTTGGGATGATGCTATGGGATCTTTCTTCTAGTTACCAAAGTTTTCTCTGAGCAAGTTGGAAGGCGGATGCACAGGCTCTGACTCCAGACAACCACGTCCTCCCCCCAGCTCAGAGGGCCCCTCTTGCCTCCCCCTGCCTCCCTATACTACACGCTTACAGCCTCCAGATGTCCCAGACTAGTCTCACAGGGGTCACTGAACTGCTTTCCTCCCAATTTCGACCCTGAGTACTAGGGGAGGACTAAGCCCAAGCACCGAGGACCATTGAAATGAGGCATTCTCAAAGGGCGCGGGGCAGCAGAATCACTTGGACACTTGTTCACACTACAGATTCCACGGCCCCACCTACTAAGTTAGGCTCTCCGAAAAGAGTAGGGCCCAGGAAACTGAATTTCAACAAGCGCCGGTGGATTCTACAGGTCCCAACTTGAGAAACCCGGTCCTACCCCCGCCAATCACTAGAGAGTAACGATAGGGTTAATAGGGCGGGAGCATTAGGGAAAACTTTTAATTGGCAGAGACCACAAGCCAATCAGAAAGCAGGGACGCGTGTGGGGCACAACCGAATCCGCCCAGAGAAGGGAGGCTCTTTCGTCCACCTCGCAGGGGGAGGTGTCCCGAGTGATTCCAAGAGAAGGCCGGCGGGGCGGAGAAAGTCTTGGGTTTCTGGGGCCTGAGGAACCCTGGGTTCAAGTTCCGATCCTGAACCCCACGCAGCCCAGGCTCCCGTTGGGCGGCTTAGGTTCAGCTGGAATTCGGCAGACCCACCTCAGAGAGAGCGCGGTCTTTGTTGGAAAATGTGCGTCCTCTTTGAAGTTGCCAATTTTAGTTTAAGGTCCTTAAAGGTTTTCGTACCCAACGTTTCACGCCACTGGCCAGTTTTCTATTTTCTAGGCTAACGGTCCCTGCTGGAATTTGCGCCTCGCGTATCCTGGGGCTTCTGATACCCTCCACCAGGCCTGAACTTGGGACCCACCGGCACCCCGTTCAGAGTGTCAGGGAGTATCAGAGATCAGAGATCTTCGAGCTCTACCACACAGAAGGCACCAGAAACGTCTGGTCCTCAAGGGGCGCCTCCTTGTTGATCCATCCGTTGCCCGCTGGAGGAAGAGGAGCAACTCTCACCCTGGGGCCCTCCGGCCTCGTAAGAACCACAAGTCCTCGAAGTCCCTTGCCGCGGGCTGTTCTCCCTGCTGTCCAACCTCAGGCGCCAGTTTCTTACCTGCTCAGCGGACCAGGTGGGTTTTGCCCAGAGACTGGGGACTGGCGGCGATGGACAGTGGTGGGAAGGAACCGCGGGGAGCCCGAGGGGCGGGACGCCGGGACAGAAGGGGCGGCTCGGACTGGGGCGCCGCCCCTGCGCTCCGCGCACACCCGGAAGCAGCGCGAATCCAGCGGAGCCGGGCGGGCGTGGGAATCCGGGACGAGCCGAGGCGGCCAGGTTAGTGCAGAGGGTGGGTGGGCTTCCCAGTGCCGGCAAGAGCCGAGGTGGATCCTGGCTCAGAAGCATGGGCGCGGCGCGGTTGTCATCCGCGGCTGCTCGGGTCAGGTGGTGGTGGTGGCCTATTGGGCTGTTTCCGTGGGAGGCGGGAGAGAGGGTACGGACCTTAGTCCCCGAAAGTTCCTTGTCTCAGTTAGGGGATTTCAAGGGGCGGCAGGACCCTGTGGGTGAGAGGACGGGGTGGGGCTGTTTCTGAACAGATATTTGAGCAGAAACCCTTTGCCCTCCCCGGCCAGTAGCAAGAGCAGAACTCCAGAACGAGGGAGGCAGGGGAGCTCCCCTCGAGAGCTCGGGAGCGGCCCAGCTGAGTAGGATGCTGGGACTCTCAGCCTGTCAGTCCTTGAGGGGCCACGCCCGCCAGCAGGCCGTCACCGTCCACCCGGCCAGAGGTGGGGCTACCCAGGGACTGTTAGGCCGTGTTAATAGAACGCTGCACCGGCTGGCTCCCGGTCATAGGGGCATATTTTCTTGAGTCGGTATCCAGCTAAGAGTTCCTAGAACCCAGCCCGGCCCCGCCCGCAGAGAGGCGGACTCTGGGTGGGTGGGGCGCGGGGCTTCCCGAGGAGGGGCTTCTTTGGAAGGACACGTAGAAAGGAGTTCCCAAAGGCGCGAAACGAGCCAAGGGCCCCGGCCGCTTCTCAAAGGTTATCTGTCCTTCTCGACCTCTAGCCTGGCAGGCCTGTTTGACTTCTGTTTGACTTCTCCCATTTGTCCAGTCGTAGTGAGTGTGAGGGAGCTTCCCCCCTCCTCCAGGTTTTCAATGTCCCGCAGGTAGGCCTGCTGGGGAGACTACCACCCTTACTTATCCACCCCTTGGGGCGGGACTGCATCTACGGGGTTTACATAAAGTAGAATATCGCTAAATACAGTGAAAATAAAAATCACGCCAAGTCTCCCCCTTCCCCAACAGAGGTAAACAATGGTAACTTCCTGTTAATTTCCAGACTATGGTTTTGGGTAAACACACAAGTATTAATATGTCTTCTACCAAAAGATTATGGGGGGGGCAGTGCTCAAAAGGTACATCCCTGTGCTCAGACGCAGGGTAGGGTTATCAAGTATCATTTTTCTTGCCAGGTCTGGGTGATGCTGGAGCGCTCCTTCCTAGGTACTGTCCCAGATTTGGCTCTCACGTTAGGGTTTGGGGGCAGATCTGAAACACAGAATAAACAGAAATGATTTAGCTCACATAATGGAAAAGTCCAAGATGGGACACAGTGTGGTTAGGAGTGCACTTCATCTCTTGGCTCTGTAGCCTCCTGTGCCAGTTTCATTCTCAGTCAGGCTGTTCCCAAGCAGTGGCAGAGGAGAACTACCCTTCCTTCTAGCTCAGCTTCAAGATAGGAAGGGAAACTTATGCCTCTTTCCTATTGATCCAGCCAAATTTGCAGGTTGATTTTGATTGGTCCAACTTGAATCCTGTGCCCAACTCTGAACAAATCATTTCAGGAAGGCGAATGGAATATGCAGATTGGCTAGGCCTGTTTCACTTGCCCAGGCCTGGAGCTAGGGAGTGGAGTTCGCCCCTCCAACAGGCATGTGGATTGAGACAAGGGAAGGGGGAAGGCCCCAGAGGTCAGTCAGGATTGCGGGAGGGAATCTGGGCAGGCGCAAACTACAGGTGTCCTTTGAAGTGAAGCCTGGAGATATAGTAGGAATTCAGGTTAGAAAACCAAAGTGGGGGCTGTGGTCCCACAGGGATCCTGGGGGCTCAAATTTAAGCTGAGGGCATACCATACCAGCACATGGGTCTCGTTGTGCTGTGGGGCATGGGCACCATCCAGGATAAGGATGTCTCCAGTCAGCTTTGAAAAGAGAGACACTCGGGCTTCCCTGGTGGCGCAGTGGTTGGGGGCCCGCCTGCCAATGCAGGGGACGCGGGCTCGTGCCCCGGTCCGGGAGGATCCCGCGTGCCGCAGAGCGGCTGGGCCCGTGGGCCATGGCTGCTGGGCCTGCGCGTCCGGAGCCTGTGCTCCGCGAGGGGAGGGGCCACAACAGTGAGAGGCCCGCATACCGCAAAAAAAAAAAAAGAGAGAGACACCCTGGCCTGAGGAGGGAGCAGAACTTGTTGTTTCTACTGCAACATTGTCCCTCTCCTCTTCCATCCCTGTGACCCTGGGCTCTTTCTCTGAGAAGACAGTGGAGAGACAGTCCTCACTGAAAACCTTGGCTGGGCTGGGCTGGTTTGGGCTGGGCTGTGCAGAGCCAGAAGCACAAGGGGCTGCCTGTGGGATGATGAACTTACCCTCATAAGTATGCCAGCTGGGTGGGGATGGCTGGATGTCAGCTGAGGGGACAGCTCGGCCACGTGGGACTGGACAATTGTCTCCAGAGCTGGGTGATCTGAATGCCTATCTCTGTCCCCAGGAGGCAAGATGGCAGCTGGGCCAAATGGGCTCGAGGAGTGGGTGGGCAGTGCCTACCTATTTGTGGAGTCCTCGCTGGACAAGGTGGTCTTGTCGGATGCCTACGCTCACCCGCAGCAGAAAGTGGCGGTGTACAGGGCTCTGCGGACTGCCCTGGCAGGTGCGTGAGTGGGCGGGCACTTGGAGAGGAAAGGCCGGCCTGGGGCCTTTTGTGGGCGGGGCCAGGGACTGAGACCTCACCTCTTCAACTCTGTGGGCCTGTGCTTAACCACCACTTTAAGGAAAAGATTCGTTAGGGAAGGGAGGAGGAGGACGCCTGGTTGTGTAGGGTCTGTCTTCTCTGTGTATGCATGTGTGCCCTTGGGTGTAGACTTGTGTCTCTGTATGATCTATGTGCGCACTAATGTCCCCCTGCTCCATGCCCCCCACTCCCCGGATCAGCCCGCTCACTGCTGTCTACTAATCACGCCTCTCTCTTCTTTTCCTCTCTCACTGCAGCACTCCTTGCCCCAGACCCCCTCCCCAGTACCTACCTTTTGGGTCCCCTTTTCCCATCTCAGGGCAGAGGCCACTGGAGGTTGAAGCCAATAGGGGGATCTGGCTCCGGCCTCAGAGCGACGAGAGACCCTCTCCTTCCAGGGCGGGGGGAGCCACACTAGGAGGCCAAAAACCTGAGACCTCTCGCCCCCTGTCCCGCCAGCCACCTACCCAGAGGGCTTGGCTGCCCAGGGCAAACGCCCCTTTCTACCCTGCAAAGTCTCTTGCATGTCCTTTTTGCCCACCCTCATTTGGGGCTTCAGGATTGGGGATAGAGTAGCACACACTCCATCCTAGGGTGCTCCCTGTGATAGGTCCTGGCCTTTATTCTGGGTTGTTGCTGTTTGCATCCCAATTTGCTTCCCAGCTGGGAGCTCTGGCGTATAGCCGCGCCCCTAGGTCTGGGGATGGGGAGGGCGTCTTACCTGGGGCTTCATCCGTCCTCCGGCCTCTTGGAGAATGGCCCCGCAGGGGGACCGCATGCCACCTGACTGCCTGCCTCCGCAGAGAGTGGCGGGAGTCCCGACGTGCTGCAGATGCTCAAGATCCACCGCAGCGATCCGCAGCTGATCGTGCAGTTGCGTTTCAGCGGGCGCCAGGCCTGCGGCCGCTTCCTCCGCACCTACCGCGAGGGGGCACTGCGCGCCGCGCTGCAAGGGTGCTTGGCGGCGGAGCTGACCCTGCACTCCGTGCCGCTGCAACTGGAGCTGCGCGCCGGCGCGGAGCAGCTAGATGCCTTGCTGACCGACGAGGAGCGCTGTTTGAATTGCATCTTCGCCCAGAAGGTGCGGCCGGGCTGGGGCCAGGGTGGGGTGGGGATTCGCGGCTAAGACCCCCACCGACGCCGCACTCCCCTCCCTAGCCCGACCGGCTCCGGGATGAGGAACTAACAGAGTTGGAGGATGCGCTCAGGAATCTGACGTGCGGCTCGGGGGGCCAAGGGGGCGACGTGGAGGGCGCTCCGGCCCCCTCGCAGTCTCTGGCACCCTCTCCGTCGGAGGAGAAGCCGCCGCCGCCGCCGCCGCCGCCGTCTGGCCAGACTTTTCTGTTCCATGGTCAGCCCGTAGGTGAGACTCCCGGAGAGAAGCAGAGGCAGGATCCTCGGGAGGATGGAGTTTGGGGAGGGGCGAGGTCTGCGCGGGATAGTCGCGGGGCGGAAATGGAAGGGTGTCCCGAGCTCACTCCGCTTCCCACTCCCCCTGCAGTGAACCGGCCGCTGAGCCTGCAGGACCAACAGACGTTCGCGCGCTCAGTGGGCCTCAAGTGGCGCAAGGTGGGGCGCTCCTTGCAGCGCGGCTGTCGTGCATTGCGGGACCCGGCGCTTGACTCACTGGCCTATGAATACGAGCGTGAAGGGCTGTATGAGCAGGCCTTCCAGCTGCTGCGGCGCTTCGTGCAGGCCGAGGGCCGCCGTGCCACGCTGCAGCGCCTGGTGGAGGCGCTCGAGGAGAACGAACTCACCAGCTTGGCAGAGGACTTGCTGGGCCTCGCAAATCCCCATGGCGGCCTGGCCTAGCCTGGGTACCAGAGAAAGGGGCAGTCGGCCAGTTGCCCAGCCAGGGTTTGGAGCACCTGGGTGACTGTAGGGTCCCTTCTAATGCTACTGCTGACCTCCTGTCCACCCACGGGACTCTGACGCCATACTTACAACCAAATATGGCTGCCCTCTCCAGGAGTCAGACAAGCACCCACAGTGTCTGCTGGGGTGCCACTGGAGGTTCTGTTCTAGATACTAGGATAGAGACAGAGCGTATGGGTGACCTGCTGCAAGAGGTCGACCTCACCTTTTCCCACCGCAGAAGAGGGGCTTTCAGCCAGACCTTACCTCTTCATTCACAGAACAATTCATTACTATTCATTAATTCAATATAATTCATTAAGGACCTGCTGTATTCTAGGCATCGTCCTGGGTGCTGCAAATACTGTGGTGAACAAAACACACGAATCCTGCCTGTCCCCAGTTCACACTCAGTCTGAGACTCTGAATATTAAGAAACAGTAATAAAATACTACCAGTTTTTTGATGTGAAAAATACAAGGAGTTATGGGAGCAACTGAGCAGGGGCCTAACCCAGGTTAGGGGTTAGGCTTCCTGGGAGAGAAATGAGTGTGAATGTTGTGGGTGGTGGACTGAGAGAAGGGCAATATTCTGGGCATGGTCAGCCTCAGGTGAGGTCTTGAGGGAGGTGAGAGGAAGGGATTTAGAACAGAAGGTTTAGAGTGGCTGGATCTAGGGGTGGGTGGATTTGCAGAGACCCATTGGTGAGTGGGGGAGGCAGAGAGCATGGGGTCAGGTAAGCCAATTTACAGAGTTTGGATTTTATCTGGAGGCTAGTGAGAGGCCTTTAAAGGGTTTTGGCAGTTAAGGCTGGGAGGCTGGTGAGGATGCAGAGAGAGAGAAAAGACAGCGCCCCAGGCTGGGGCAGTAGCAGCAGAGATGGAGGGAAGGGATGAACATTGAGTTAGGACAAAGGACAACAGGCCTGGTGACACTGAATGAGGGAGGTGGGAGAGGACTCCAGAGTTTCTGCCTTTGCCAGTTGGAGGGAAGGTGGAGCTGCCTGCTGAGATAGGGGCCCTGGGGGAGGTGAAGTGCTTGCTCTGTTTGGGACAAGTTGGGCATGATGTTCCTGTAGAACATCCAGGGAGAGAGTCCAAGGATAGCTGGATCTATAGTTTTCAGTTCAGGAGAGTGTTGAGGCCCAGGATTCAGAAATGTACAGGTGGGAGTGGGTGGGGTGGCCCAGGGGGAGGTCCTGAAGGTCACCAACCAGAAAAAAGAGCAACCCAAATTGGAAGGAGGAAAACCAGATTTGGAAGCCAGGGGAATACCCACCTGCTGTGAGGAGGCTGCGAATCTGTCAAAGCTGCGGAGTGTCCACTGGAGTCAGGGAAAAGGTTACTAGGTGGGGGCTGTTTCTGGGACATGGTGTGGACAGCCTGAAACCAGACCACAGGAGGGATGGGAGGTGAGGCAGCAGAGACAGCCGGAGTAGAGGACTCCTGAGAAGTCTGTGACCGGGAGAGGGAGGCTCGGGTCAGAGGGTTTATTTTGTAAGGGAGAATATTGGTGGGAAGAAGTCAGAAGGCCCAGTCACAGCCACTGGAAAGAGGATGGCACTGGGTAGCAGTGCTGGTTCTCACAGTCTGCCCTCAGAAACTCTTGGGTGGGGTGGGGTGGGGCGGGGTGGGGTGGGTGTTGTCTACTCCAGGCCCCACTGCATGGCTGGGACCTGGAGGCTCTGAGTTCCAAGAAGAGAGAGGTGGCAGCCAGAGCTGGGCAAGGCCTGGGCCCCAATCTCCAGAGCGCCTCTCTGCCCGCCTGTGTCCACATCAAAACCTTTGCTCACTGGTCTACTTCAGGAGTCCCCCAAGCTAAACCAATCCCTGCCAGCCCTACCTGGCCTGCAGTGGGCCCAGGCTTGGTTATTTCTTCCTGCAGGAGGTGATGATGGCCTGGGGCACTAGGGACTAAAGAACTCAGAACTGCTTCTGGAGAGACAGACTGAAGTGCTCACCTGTGAAGTTAAAGCAGACAGGTTTGGCCCCCCTCTCCTGCATCCAAGTGGATGGATAGGGAGAGGGGCAAGGGAGGACAGAGGAAAGAGTCTTGGACTGAATTCCAGAAGATCTGGGACAGTGCTCTTACCTTCTGCCTGTACGATCCTGGGCAAGTCACTTAACTCCCTGAGGTGCAGCGTCCCCCATCTGGGCATGATCAATGACAGCTGCTGCCAGGGTTGTGAGAATTGCGCACGCAGTTTTGTTGGTCCTTGTGTGCGTGGTGTGTCTGCTGGCGGGCATGGCAGAGCCAGGAGAGAGGAGGCAGCCATGTATCCGGGGCACTTTTTGGACCCTGTCTTGCGGAACCAGGGCTCCTGGAAAGCTGAGGAGAGGCACTTCCAAGGATGGCCTGGGAGGGGTCGATGCCAAGCCCTCCTGCGCTGGGGCTCCTGCCCAGCCCAGGCCCTTTCTGCTCCGGAGAGGCAGGGGTGGGGAACTAACCAGAAAGGTTAGTGCTTCTTCCCGTCCCCCGGAAAAGCAGAATTGGGAAGTTTGAGCCTGCACGGAGACCAGAACTCACCTCTTTGAGCTTCCCAGAGAGAGCTGACCGTGAGGATCCCTCTCAGAGATTAGTCTCCACTAGGAGACAGCGCTCCGGCAGCGCCAGGGCGGAGCTGACTGAGCTCCAGATGTCCGGGCGCACACAGCTGTAGGGTCACGTGGCAGCGGCCCCGGCCCCCCTTCCTGCCAACGTTGCATTTGGCCCAGGCCCCGTCCATGGCCGCCCTTGGGACCCCGCGCTGAGCCCCGGAGGCCCCGGCATCCGGGGCCACGCCGCTCCCAAGGGCCGAACGTGTATCAGGATCCCAAGGACCGCCGTGGTGGGTAGGGATGGGTAGAAGGGATTCAGCCTCAACGCGGGAAGAGGGTGGGGCCGAGGCTCCGCGTCTCCCTGTTCTGGCTCTGGGGCACCGTGCTAGGCCGGAGCTGAGAGGGTGGGAGTCGGCTATTAGGAGGAACTTCTTGACCCTTCAGGGTGCCCATCCCGGTGGGGGGTCAGGGCCCAAAGTAGGAGGACAACGGAGGGGGATGAACAGCCGGCAGCTGGAGACCCCAGGCGTGTGGCCTCCCGCGCCCTACCCCCGGGGAGGGCGGGGCCGGAGCCCCTGCCGGCTGCTGGCTTCCTTGTCTTGAGCCCCTGACTGAGTCTCTCCGCAGGGGCCGCGGGCGCCTGCCAGGCGGACATGAGGCGGAGGCTGCGCCTACGCGGAGAAGCGTCGCTCACGCTGCTCCTCGGCGCCGCCCTCGGCCTCCTGCTCTATGCGCAGCGCGATGGCGCGGCCCCGACGACGAACGCGCCGCGAGCTCAAGGGAGGGCGGCGCCGGGGCCCACCCCGGGGCTCCGTGTATTTCAGGCGCCGGACGCGGGCGCAGCCCCGCCGGCCTACGAAGAGGATACGCCAGAGCCGCCCACGCCCACGGGACCTTTTGACTTTGGCCGCTATCTTCGAGCCAAGGACCAGCGGCGCTTCCCTCTCCTCATTAACCAGCCGCACAAGTGCCGAGGAAATGGCGCACCCCCCGGCGGACCCGACCTGCTCATCGCCGTCAAGTCGGTGGCTGCGGACTTCGAGCGGCGCCAAGCAGTGCGCCAGACGTGGGGTGCTGAGGGTCGCGTGCAGGGGGCGCTAGTGCGCCGGGTGTTTTTGCTGGGCGTGCCCCGGGGCGCGGGCACAGACGGGGCAGACGCGGAGGGGGCGGGCACTCGAACGCACTGGAGCGCCCTGCTGCGTGCTGAGAGCCGTGCGTACGCGGACATCCTGCTCTGGGCCTTCGACGACACTTTCTTCAACCTAACGCTCAAGGAGATCCATTTTCTGGCCTGGGCCTCCGCCTACTGCCCCGACGTGCGCTTCGTCTTTAAGGGCGACGCCGACGTGTTTGTGCACGTGGGAAACCTGCTGGAGTTCCTGGCGCCAAGGGACCCGGAGCAGGACCTGCTTGCAGGTGACGTGATAGTGCAGGCGCGGCCAATCCGCGTGCGGGCCAGCAAGTACTACATCCCTGAGGCTGTGTACGGCCTGCCCGCCTACCCGGCCTACGCAGGCGGCGGCGGCTTCGTTCTCTCGGGGGCCACGCTGCGCCGCCTGGCCGGTGCCTGCGCGCAGGTTGAGCTTTTCCCCATTGACGACGTCTTTTTGGGCATGTGTCTACAGCGCCTGCGTCTCACGCCTGAGCCTCACCCTGCTTTCCGCACCTTTGGCATCCCTCGACCTTCAGCCGCTCCGCACCTCCGCACCTTCGACCCCTGCTTTTACCGCGAGCTGGTTGTAGTGCACGGGCTCTCGGCTGCTGACATATGGCTTATGTGGCACTTGCTGCACCGGCCACACGGGCCAGCCTGTGCGCGTCCATGGCCTGTCGCTGCGGGTCCCTTCCAGTGGGGCCCCTAGCCACCTGTCACAGCTCTAAGTCCCCCTCATTCAGACCCAGGAGGTAAGTGGGAGGTAGCTTGAAGGGTAGGTTTCCCAGGCGGATTAGTGCTGTGTATGTGATTCTTCCCCAGAAAGGGGCATCCAGGTGTCTTCCTCCAGAAGGTCCCAGGGAGTGAAGATTGAGGTTGGTTCCTGCTGACACACCCTATTGGGAGGTGATCTGGAACCAATCTAATGGTGGCCCTTTGAGACAGCCAGGGCTGAGGTGGTGGAGAACCAGGCTCTTTGCCAAGCAGGTGAACGTGCTTGGCCCTCCTAGTAGGGAGGTGGGTGGGGGTGGGGGTGGCAGAGGTTCATGGAATCTGACCATACTTCTTAGTTTGGAACCCCTAGAGTGAGGCCAACAAATGCAGATCTTTCTTAAGGCTGGACCCCACAGGGATGGGTAGGGGCCTGGCCTCAGTCTTCATGGAACCGGCAGCCATTCTGCCACAACTAAATCTGAAAGTAGGTGTTTTGCTTCCTATTTGCCCCTTCAGACTGCATTCTTAGCCACGTCTAGGTCTTTAGATCTGCTTTCCTGGGGCCAAGCCCTCCTGAGCCCTGGGCTAGCTGGAACATTAGGGATGGAGACACACAGGGACTGAGCGCCTTGTCCTACCTAGTCTTCCTCCATATCCAGCTACCCACCTACACCCACACAACTGTGCCATTCTCCCACTGGAGCCTGTGCTACCCCCTTCAGAGGAGCCAAGGAACCTTTTTCTAAGATGACTCCTCCAGCTGTAAGTTTCCCCATATTCTTCAACCACCCCCTTTCTCAAAAAAATCAACGCCTCCACGCTCATTTTAGTATAAACATCCCAGCAACAGCACATGGGGAGCTGTCGTGGAGGGCATAGGTCTTTATTGGAGGAGGGGTATGGGCAGGGCATGAGGAAGGTTCCCCCATGCTAGGAGGATGGGAACAGTCCTGGCTGTCCCACAGTGGGATGTGTGAGGGTCTCTGGCCAGGCCACAGTCCACACGGGAAGACACCAGTCACAAAGTCATGGGAACGCCACACAAGCCTGGCTGTAGGCCCAGGCACCACACAGGCGCCCAGGGCAGGTCCCCTGCACATTCATTGTTAAACTATACAGGATGAGGCTGTACATGAGTTAATTACAAAAGAGTCATATTTACAAAAATCTGTACACACATTTGAAAAACTCACAAAATTGTCATCTATGTATCACAAGTTGCTAGACCAAAATATTAAAAATGGGATAAAATTATACATTTCTCTTCTCAATTCTTTTCAAAAGGATTAATATTTTTAAAGCACATATGCTACTTTCCTTAGCAAGTCCCACGAAGAGACTGAGCAGCCCAGCCCTCCATGAGCCCCAGAGGCCTTGAGCCATGAATGGGCCCGGCCAGGGGACACTGCCCAGAGCTGAGGCAGGGGGGGCAAGCCCACGGTGCAGAACAGAATGCTGAAACACAAAAAAAGAAGGAAGATGTCTTTGGCTAAAACTTTGGCATTAAAACAAAGAGGCAAACAGGATGGAAACATGCAGCCCTGCCAGCCAGGTTGGGGCAGAGTAGGGGAACAGGCGGCCTTGAAGGCTGGCTCCAAGAGGGGTGGGAACCAGGCCTGGGCACGTACCTTGATAGTAGAAAGTTGTGTTTCAACCAGTTCGGTGTGCCTACTGGGCCTGGCAGGGAGCACGTGCAAGAAAGAAACAGGGAAGGGCAAGTGGGCCACCTTGGCCACAGCCAGCTCATCAAGTAACTAAAGTGGATGTAGTGCAAAAGTTGCAACCAAGTACTACGGACATGCTACCTGCTTGCCTTAAGGGTCATGTGGCAATGTTGGGCCAAAGGCAGGACCCTGTCCTTGTCTGGGTGCCTGTGTCCTCAGCCAGAGAAAAAGCCCCAAGTTTTCCCAATGTGTTGGGGACAGGGGAGACAGAACCCTGTCTCCTTACATGTTAGTCGAGAGCTCCTGGGTCCAGGTATCAAGGCTCAGAGTTTGTGCTTCTCTTTGCAGTCTGTGTCCCCTGTTGGCACCAGCAGGCTGAGATCGCACAGAAGAATATTTGGGCCTCTCACCCCATGGCAGAGCACCCAGCCTGAGCCCCACCTCAAAATACCACAACAGCCCTTCCACACTGGCAAGGTGTCCAAGAAAACCCACAGGGTGGCCTGCTGAACAGGATGCGATACACAGTTCCATGGGGCAGAGGGGCATGGGTGGTGATGTTCCTAGGGGAGTTCCGCGGTTCTCAGGTGGGCACCAGGCCTGGGGGGGCCATAAAGGGTCACCGAGGCAATGTGGTTGTTCTGCATGACCTGTTATGAGAAGAGGACAGCGAATCAAGGGGGAGGAGTTGAAGGCATGTAAGCAGAGCAGGCAATCAGACCCACAAAAACCGGCAGTGGCGTCAGTCCTGTGCTGTGACTGAAGAGAAGGGACTTGAGGCAGCTCCTGTGCACAGGGGCTGGAGGTTGTGTGTGCAACCCACCTGCACACGGGGCTGGACTGACCCCTCAACACCCCCCAACTCATGCTAAGGGGGTCATCTCTGCTCCTGTGTCTGCCTGTTTCTCTGGGATATATAAACTTCACCAAACCCATTTGTCCAGTCCTTCTGGAACTGCTAGAGGTCTGCTGAAGGTATGGCATCCAGATGGGCAAACAGGGGCAGCCCATTCTTCTCCCAAGCCAGTGGGGCCTCTATAGCCACTCACCCCACAGCACGTTCATTCACATGGTATTTAAAGGCCCCCAACACCCCCGGACTGAGCCCCACTTGCTCTGTGGTTACCTTTCCTATTGTACTCACATTTTCAAATATAAATGTGGGATCCCCATTTCCTCTCATCTTGTTGGATTAACCTGCCCAGCAGGGCCCTCAGGCCCTCCCCAATCTCCCTCTCAATCACTTGCCTGTCCTCGCCATGACCACCGGCCACTCAACCCCCAGGGCTTACCTCAAAGATCATCCGCTGAAGACCAAAGCAGAACGTGGAGCCAAATGGGTTGGTGTTGTTTGGGGAGGAGGACCTGAGGCCGGGGAAGCCACAGTTAGAGGGGCAGACAGAGGCCAAGGCCAGGCAGGGCATCCGGTTCCTTTTGGGATGGGGGCTATTAGCCAGTGGTCCCTCATAGCTGTGAGTGTTTCCCACACAGGCCCTTGAGATCCTAGGCATAGTGATGGGCCTCATTCAAGCACCAAATCCTACATAGTCCAGCTGGCACAGAAAGTTAACATGCAGTTGGACTGGAGTGGTGCAAAGTCAGGAGGGAGAGGGAGCGTCAGGCAGGATGCAACCAGGTATTGGGCTGTGAACTAAAGCAGATTGCAGCTTTGATAGGGAAAAGGGGGCCCAGGACAGCTAGTCAAAACTGCCTCCCTTTCTGAATAACTAGAGGCAAAAAGGTCCCCATACCTGGAGGTAGGTGGGAGAAGGGGGAGCTAACCCAAGGGGCAGCCTCTCTGGTGTGAGTAAACATGCAGAACAGCTGGCCTAGTCCTAACACGCAGGGTTGCAGCAGGAAGCACGTTTGTGGCAACATCAGAAGTTTGTCGTTTCTGTCATTAAGCCATACCCACTGCTAGGGCTCCCTGGGCCTTCTGGGCTGTGAGGACCCAGATGGGGTGATCAGAGGCAGCAACCTCCCGCTCACCTGTGCAGGACAACAGGTTTCTCCACAGGGTGGCCCAGGAGGTCCTGGATGTTGTCCCACTGTAAGAGGGATGCGGGTGACAGGGGATTAGCAGGGACCCGACCCTACCCGTGACAAATGGCTGGCCCAAAGGACATGGGAACCCAGACTGCTGGCAGACTCATGCCTACCTCATTTTCAGACTGCATCAGGTGGGAAAATAGGAGCTTACCTTGCTGTAGGTCGTGCATGTTTCTGTCTGACCATCTGTGTTTTCTGAAAAGACAACACAGGGTGGTTGGTATCTGGCCTGGCCCAGATTCAGTTCCACACCCGCTCAGGTAGATGTCTCAGCCCACCTGTGACCCCAGCCCTAGCCACCCTATGCACTAGGATTGAAGTTTGGAAACCAGCAATCCCATGGTCACAGGATAAGACCTTGAGGGCCTCCAGGAGACTACAGACCAAGAACACTGTGGGCCCCAGAACACAGAGCCCAACCCAGAGGAGCTGAGGCTATGGGCAGGAGCAGGTGGGCAAAGACGCCACAAACCCAACCACTGCCACCCTCCCTGCATGGATCAATCTCTTCTCATCATGAGAGATTGATTCTAAAATCCTTTCCTTACCCTGAGGACACTGACTACTCACCTCTCTTTACGGTTAGTGGGATCTTGAACTCACAGCGGTGATAACTAGAGAAAGAAGGCAGATGGGTAAAGGCTGAACCCCTTGGGAGGCCTTGACCACCCCCACATCTCAACTCTGCACCCCAGGAAAAACAGGATCAAGCACACTTGCCCAAAGCCCTGGCTCTGGGCCTGACACAGTGTTCCCTGGGAGAGGCCAGATCTGGGCACTGGAGTCAAACCAAAAAGGGCACAGCTTGGGGGCTCTGAAGACCCTATCACCTCAGATAAGAGGCCAAGCTTTCTGAATCTATTTCCCTATTTGTAAAATGGGTATAAATGGAGAGATATAAGGAAATGGGTACTATACCAGGAACAGAGCCCAACACTCAGGAAATGTTTGCTTTCCATGAAATAGCAAACATCCAAAGCCACAAGCTCTCTTTCCTGGAGGGGCAGGTACAGGTATACTCACATATTAAAATTATAATGTCCAGGGTAATTGGTGTGTAGGACAAATTTCTTCACTTTGTGTGTATTCGCATCAAAGAGGATGTCCTGGGATAAAAAACAAGGATGCCCAAGTGGGGAAAGTTACTGAGGCAGGGCAGGGGGCTTTCGAGGGCATGTCCAACTTAGAGACACCCACTCCACAATGGGGATGCCCTTGGGGAACAGCTTTCTCCCAAATAACAATCAAGGGGACAGCTGAGGCTGAGTGCGAAGGGATGACGACATACACCGAACCATCTACAGGCCTCGTCATTCCAAACCTTGTACCAGTAGGCCCAAAAGGCACAAGGGACTACAGCTCCCACTGCTTGGGAACTCAAACACGGTCAGGGACATCTTTCCTGACCAAAAACACCTGATAAAAAATGTAACCGAGTGCTTGCTTCAGCAGCACGTATACTAAAGTTGGAATGATACAGAGAAGATTAGCATGGCCCCTGCACAAGGATGACATGCAAATTTGTGAAGTGCTCCATATTTTTTAAAAGATGTTAAAAAGGGCTTCCCTGGTGGTGCAGTGGTTGAGAGTCCGCCTGCCAATGCAGGGGACACGGGTTCATGACCCAGTCCGGGAAGATCCCACATGCCGCGGAGCGGCTGGGCCCGTGAGCCATGGCCGCTGAGCCTGCGCTCCACAACGGGAGAGGCCACAACAGTGAGAGGCCCGTGTACCGCAAAAAAAAAAAAGTAACCGAGCAGATTTTGGCTTACAGGCTAACAAGAAGATTCAGGGGCCACCTGACTCTCAAGGGACTCAAGGCACCTGGCTATTCTGAATGCCATGACCTGCCAGACCCTTCTGGCTTCCAGACCCTCTCTGTGGGAGTCAGCAACCCTTGGAACTGAAGTAAAGGCTAGCCTCTAGCCAGGACTCAGATCTGGATTTGACACTGCCTATCAAACACCTCTTCGTACCCTGCCACACCCTTCTCAGGTTCACATCCTGTCAGCTGTTCTGCCTGAGACCCCAGGGTTACCCCTGACTCCAGCCCTCCACCAATAGCCACACCATGTCCCATCAGGGCTGGTCCATTCGTTCCATCTTCCCTGACACCTATCATCACTGGCCCTTGAACTCAAAAAGAGGTTCAGCTTGGGACTTCCCTGGTGGCGCAGTGGTTAAGACTCCACGCTCCCAATTCAGGGGGCCCGGGTTCGATCCCTGGTCAGGGAACTAGCTCTCACATGCATGCTGCAACTAAGGAGCCCACCTGCCACAACTAAGGAGGCGGTAAGCCCCAACTAAGAAGCACACGTGCTGCAACTAAAGGAGCTGGCGAAATGCAACTAAGGAGTCTGCCTGCTGCAGCTAAGACCCAGTGCAACCAAATAAATAAATAAAATAAACATTAAAAAAAAAAAAAAAAAAGAGGTTCAGCTTACAACAGTGCCATTCCCTCCTGCCACCATCCTACCCGCAAGAGTTTATGATCCCATTGCCTCTCCCCTGCTACTCCCGGCTCCTCTTTGGTCTTTTCCACACTGGCAGACCCAGTCCTCCTCCTTTCTCCCTCTCTGGAGTGTACCATTTCTTTGCTGCTTCTGGGTCCCAGGCCCTAGAAAGCTGAAAGGTTAGAAAACCCAATATCCAGGCTAGCCCTGCCCTCTGAGCTCTAGCCCGCTGGTGCAGTTTTCTTTACACTATCATTTCTCTCACACACACATCTACCAGCTGGACTGTCAGCACTGATGGCCACAGCTCCATTCAGCACCGTACGTCCAGAGCACAGGGCCGCAGCAATGCCTCTGGGGAAATCCCCTAAAAATACACGAGCACACTCCCAGACTTTAAGCCTTTTTTGTCTACCTGTTTTTTGGCTCCAGAAGAGGGTCCTATGCTCTACAAAACAGCAGTTCCCAAAATATCTTAACCTGAATGACTCCTGCAGCCTCTACTTGTGGAGCATGCTTCTCTCAGAAAAGAAATGAAGACATACCAGAGAACCCAGTGTTTCTCAGCAATGGTGGTGACAGGAAAGGTCTACTTTGGGGGTACCAATGCCAATGCAAGACAACCCTGGTAAAGCCAGCTAGGGCGAGGTTTCCTGCAGCCAGGCATGGTGAAAGCTGCATGTATGCACACAGGTATGCCCAGGGGCACTGCACACTCCCACAGAAATGGAACGCTTCTCTAAGGAATCACAACTTACCACTCCGAGAGTGAAGTAGTTAAAAAAGTAGTCATTGCACTTCGATGGAACTTGCTTATGAGGAGAAGGAGAATGAATCTTCATCTGTTGGGGAAAAAATAACAATGAATTAAAATCCAACCCCTTAATACATTTAATTCTTGGATTAAATGAGTCTACAAATTGTGTTTCTTGTATAACGTTAATCTGTTGGGGAAGCAAGAGTGTGGGAGTCCCACATGCTCGTGCCGAATAACCCAGCCAGCTTTGGTTGACTATAGACTGTGCCTTCGTCTCCAAGGAAAGGCACAACAATCTGACCAACAGGGGTCGGAAAAGAGCTTTCAATTTACTTTTCCATCAGCTTTAATACAGCAGGTCCTATGGGAAAACAGCAGTTTACATTTACTCAGTATTAAGTTAAAGTTGATTAAAAAAAAAAGAGAGAGAGACACCACCTATTCACTTTATAAACACATTTTCCCTACCTTGTCTTCTGACTTGTAGAAGACCTTGTGTGGAGAGCCAAGCATGCTAAGAACATCTTGGCAGGAATCGCCAAAATACACTGAGCGTTCAAATACCCGCATCTTGGCATCTGCTAATAAGCCGGGTCCACAACCTGGAGAGAACAAGGTACAGGTGGTCAGGTTCCCAGTCAGCGCCTGTGACCCTGCAGCCCAGGGTCCCGGGAGCCCTAGAGAGGCCAGTGGCTGCACGCTGCATTATCAGGTTTGGCTGAGGGGAAAGACTGCATGTAAGCTGAAGTACCAAGTCACCAGGACTTGAGATGCTAGAAGAGATCACTATCTACTCAAAATAATGCGAGAGATTCACTCAATCCCACAAAAGTGATACAGAGCTCTAGAAAAGTCATTCACTGACTCAGCAAGTACTCAGTCATTGACACCATGGGCTAGGACACTTTGCTAGATGCTGAGGAAACAATGGTGAGCAAAATAGGCGCAGTCTCTGCCCACACTGGAGCTTATGGCATGAAGATTCCAATCAGACCATCACAACTGTGGTGCAATAAACAGCAGCACAGGTGCTACGGAAATATATAAATGGGTGCTATTATCGCTTGTCACTTTCCAGGTCCTGACAAGATACAAGGATTTACGTTAAGAAGTACTTCTCAGGGGGGCTTCCCTGGTGGCGCAGTGGTTGAGAGTCTGCCTGCCGATGCAGGGGACGCAGGTTTGTGCCCCGGTCCGGGAGGATCCCACATGCCGCAGAGCGGCTGGGCCCATGAGCCGTGGCCGCTGAGCCTGCGCGTCTGGGGCCTGTGCTCTGCAACGGGAGAGGCCACAGCAGTGAGAGGCCCGCGTACCGCCCCCCCAAAAAAGAAGTACTTCTTGGGGCTTCTCTTGTGGAGCAGTGGTTAAGAATCTGCCTGCCAATGCAGGGGACATGGGTTCAAGCCCTGATCCGGGAAAATCCCACATGCCACGGAGCAACTAAGGCCGTGCGCCACAACTACTGAGCCTGTGCTCTAGAGCCCACAAGCCACAACTACTAAGCCCACGTGCTGCATCTACTGAAGCCCGCGCTCTAGAGCCTGTGCTCCACAACGAGAAGCCACCGCAATGAGAAGCATGTACACTGCAACTAGAGGAAGCCTGCATGAAGCAATGAAGACCCAACACAACCAAAAATAATAAATAAAAATAAAATATATTAAAAAAAAAAAAGTACTTCTCAATGGTAACCCCCAACCTGAGACTGGACCTGAAGATCACTCTATAAAAGAGCCAAGAGCAAAGCACACACTAACTTTTAACTCCCTAATTCTACAAACACCAGACCCACTAACACTCAAAAGAGACAAACCAGGCAAGTGGGAGAAAGAAAAAAACCTGATTTGCCAGAAGTTTCTTCGTTGGGAAGAATCTTTCAACCCTGACTTTGCCTAATACATTTCAGAAATGGTTCTAGTTAAACACACACATACACAGAAGTGGTTGTGGAATAGCAACAGACACACCAAGAGTAAAATTTCCCCCATTCTGTGGATGAGAAGACAAAGTGTTTTGCTCAAAATTATAAAAGGAAGCCAAGAAACCAAGGACTGCAATTCCTGGTACCATGATAACCACCACCATCACCTTACTCTACACAGGGCTTTATAGCTGACAAAGCTCTTTCTTGTATAACAATCCATTTGTTATATACGGAAGACTTCAGGGATCCAAACTCTGAAACAAAGAGGTACTGAGTTCTCCAACTAACCCAAGAGTCTTAAGTCACAGCACATATAAACTGAGTGGCAAAGTAAGAGCTGTTTCAAATCCCACTCCTGACACATACACACACACAGCTGTGTGTAAATTAACTAGGTCTTGGGAAAAACCACGGTCTACATTAACCTCTGTCTATAAATCCTGCACTTAGGCAAGCCTGGGTGACCTATGGAACCCACCAAAAGTCCTGTCAAGGTGGACTGTGTGCCCATGTCTCCAAGTACCAGATACTTGTGAATGTCCAGGTAGGGCTACAGGGGAGACACCCTTTACAGGTGAGCCTCCTCTCTTGTCTCACTCTACCTGAAGCCTCCTCAGGTAAATTACCCTTAGTTCTTTTTAGGATACTATTTTAGTTTCTGATTCCCTGGAATGAGTCATCCTATAAATTATTGTGGGGATCAAGACAATTGAATGGACCTTCCATGTTAAAAGCATCACTGTAGGGGCTTCCCTGGTGGTGCAGTGGTTGAGAGTCTGCCTGCCGATGCAGGGGACACGGGTTCGTGCCCCGGTCCGGGAAGATCCCACATGCCGCGGAGCAACTAAGCCGTGCTCCACAACTACTGAGCCTGCACTCTAGAGCCCACGAGCCACAACTACTGAAGCCCGTGCGCCTAGAGCCCGTGCTCCACAACAAGAGAAGACACTGCAATGAGAGGCCCATGCACCGCAAGAATAGACCCCGATCACCACAACTAGAGAAAGGCTGTGTCCAGTAATGAAAACCCAACGCAGCTAAAAAAATAAATAAATTAATTAAAAAAAAATTATATATATAATTAATTATTAAAAAAAAGAAAAGAAATTTCTAACCTGGAGGCTGTGAACTAATTGTTCAGGGGAGTGAGTTCACAGTTTATATACCAGACTCTATAAACGGTTGAGAACGGATGCCCCAGAGACTGATGCAAGACCCCAGCTTACAAACACTGGCTAGAATGTGAACTCCATTAAGGCACAGCCCCATCATGGAGCTCAAAGTCCCCAGGCCGTCTTTATGGAGGCAAACTACACACAGGAGGATCTCGGTACCACTAAGTATAATCCAAAGGTCCGAAGGAGTTGAGATTGTCCACACAAGAAAATACAAGATAAGGCGTGAATCCTGGAGAGACCAGCTACTGAAGGCAGCAACTCTTTTTGTTCACAGTCAACAAAACTGAGCAGGGTATGGCTATACCACAATTCAACAAACTCCTCTTGCCAGTCTACTCTGAGAAATTAGCACAAAGGGTGGAAAACGAGACAACATACAACACTGAGCCCATAAGATATATCTCCAGGACGCAGGAACCACTGCAAAGCTACATAAGTACACAGAGGCTGACGTACCTGCCGAGGGAAGAAGTTTTGCTGCCATTTATTAAGATTTGCTCAAAATAAGACTGTCTTGTCCCTTCACAAATTTAAATGAAAACTTTTAACCATAAACATCAGCACCATTTGTCTTCTACCAACTATCCTAAGGACGTGGGATTTTAGACTATCACAACAAGGATATAATGGAGAATCCACCACCCCAAAGCCAGTAACTGACCTGCGGCAAGTAGGCGAAGTCGTAAACCTGAGGGTCCAGTTCCATCTCGAAGAACATCTACACTCTCAGCGTACACATTGCCCAAGAAACAGCTCAGGGGCATCGCGGGAGCCCTGGGGGAAGGCACAGTGAGCAGAGGCTTTGCCCTCCCTCCCAGGGAGCCCATGGCCTTAGCATGAAGCTTGTGCTCCCCTACACGTACTTGGTATCCTGTAGACTGTTTCCACTGTAGATGTACATTCGTTTCACAGTTGCTCCGTGTGGTATCTGGAGAGAAGCCAGACCATGGGCAAAATTGGGCTGCAAACACAAGACAAATATTTTAATAAAAGCACACTGTGGGCCATGTGACTCAGGCTCTGGCACTTTCCTGACACTCATATGGTCTTCAAGAACTGGCCAGGTCACGAAAGTAAGGAATTTAGAATAGGAATATCTCAGTTTCAGATAGAACTCTGCTACTGGTACTGCCTTACCCGGTACAAATTTTCTGTATCTATTTCCTCATCTATAAAAATGGGTATGGTTACCTACAGTGTAGAAAGATGGGACTGTGGTTTCCTGAGAAACTTTGAAGTTTGCTTGTTTTATTTATCAAGATTATTAAAACTCTTGATATTAAAAAAAAAACTGGCCAGGTCAAAGCACACAGTCCAACCTGTCTCCAGGTCAATAAATTCACCTAATCATGCAAGTTCATCTTTAATTTTACTTAGCTTTTCATTCCTTCATCAGGGAGAAAATGTAGAAATGCCTCCTTTAATAAAATGTAAAACTTACAAAAAGCTATCATTTCATAACACTAAGGATGCTGTTGCCTAAGGATGAATTCTCTCAAATTCCAGGCCATTAAGAAAAACTGTGGTGATTTGGAGTTTTAAAGCACACGACGTGGATTTACCTCTGCAAAGTGAGCTCGACCTCACTCTTCAGTTGAAAGCGCCCTCTTCCTGGGAATGCCAGCCTGGGCTTTGTTCTATCAGCTTCCCCCACTGTACCCCCCATTGGCCTCCGAAGACCTCAGAGATCAGGAAACCAAAGAAAGAGCACCTATCCAGCCTCCTCCAATGGTACTCTGCTGACCCGTATCACCTGGGCACCGGGCAATAAATATCAGGGAAAGAGAAAGGCTAACCTCGTACTTGGGAGCCTCAGTCCATGAATCTAGCTGAAAAGAGAAAGACAGTCCTCTGAAGTTGAGGTGGAAGAGCTGCTCAGCGGAGTTGTACACTGTGGGAGTGGGGAGAAGAAATGGCATGGTTGAATGGCATCAGAAGTTGTGAACACAAACCAGCCTGGCAGGGAGTAATGGCTGGCAACACCTTCCTTGTGTCTCATTTCTGAACTGACCTACTAGACTGAAAACAAGAGGAAAGAGCTTTCCTTCACACCCAAGTACCAATCCCCAAATCCGACAGGAACATGGCTACAGATGACCAGAGGAATCAAATGGACTTGGCTTACCTCCAGGATGGGTCGCACCAAAAGACTGGTCAATCTGCTCAATGGTGGGAGCTATGGCTTGAGAATTGAAATGCACACCACTGAAAAACAGAGATACTTTTTAATACCAGGCTTTGCAAGATGGGCTCACAGATCATTAGAGATGGTGGCTGGAAGAGTTACTCTTAAAACACAGGTGAGTGAGTCTACTATTGTATCAAAATAAAAGTTTAACTATAGAACTTTTAAATAAGAGACAATAAATGAGGTCATAAATAGTCAATTCTCCTGAGGTTGATACAGAGAATTAGTCCTCTAGGACCTCCCAAGACATTTGTGGCCACCAGGCCAGTTCAGAAGGAAATCAATCTGGCCTCAGCCCCATGGCATTTGGACTTGGATAAAGAGTACTCAGAAATAGACACTGTTAATGTGTTTTCCCAGGATGCATACTAGTAGTTTGGCTTGAAAAGGAGCTTTCTTAAAAAGGGATGAATGTCTTAAAAGTGTACAGCCAAGCGAGGCAGCTTGTTTTCCTAACAAGCAGAAGAACCAGCACTCATGGATTGGGTGAACGGGTATGTGGATGGGGAGGAATGCATCCCAAGCAAAGGAAAAATACCTGGGAGGGGGGGTGGGCTTGGGAGCAAAGAGAGGCGAAAGATTTCAGATAATGAGCATGAAGATAAATCATTTACAATTTTAAGGAAAATGTTTAAGGTTAAGAATACTTTAAAAAAATTATCACTTATGGAAAACCTCTGCTTTTTAAAATATTTATTTTATTGAAGTATAGTTGATTTACAATGTTCTGTTAATTTCTGCTGTACAGCAAAGTGATTCAATTATATATACATTCTTTTTCATAGTCTTTCCATTATGGTTTATTACAGGATGCTGAAAATAGTTTCCCATGCTATACAGTAGGACCTTGTTGTCTATCCTATATATAACAGCTTGCATCTGGAACCGCTGTTTTTAACCAGGCACTGTGCTATATGCTTTACCAGTATTATCTCATGTCATCTTCCTAACCCAGCAACCTGATTATTGGTTTCATTTCTCTGATGAGAAAACAAACTCAAAGAGGTTAAGTGACTTGCCCAATTTCACAGAGCAATAAAATGAAGTCATCATAACCCAAACCCAGGGAAGCCTGACTCTAGAACCCTCACTCTTACCCACCACTGTCTCTTAAGAGGGCAGGTCTCAAGTGCAGACCCTGAGGTACAGAAGGCCCCAACAAGACTAAAAGATAATCAGAATCTGCAGGGGTCAGTGCTATTATGCATTTGCTTTATCCACTTCTCTGCTGGCAAACACTGCTTGAGTCAGCCCAGGAACTGATTCCTTACACACCCTCGAGAAGGTAAGCCTGTTAAGGAAGCTTACTGAACGGAATATTCTAGATGCCAGCACAGCGCCTTACCATAATGGAGGTTCAAATATTTGTGCATCATACAGGCACAAACACATCCCATTTTCATTCTAAAAAGCAGATTTTGGCCCCCCAAATAGTAATCCTTTTGGCATTCTCTTTAGCATAGGCCTTGAAGTCAGATGTATCTGGTTTGTCCCACCTCTGCTGGTAATGAACACATAAAGAGGTGCCAAACGAGGCCGTGCAGGGAAGGGTAGCTATGACCCAGGGGAAAGTCACAGACCTCTGAGCTGAGGTCCTGCTTTGTTGTGGGATTAAATAAGTTGTCACATATGTGAAGTGTTTTACACACAGTGTGTTCTTAATGAGGTTTCCTTCTCTTCCTCAGGAAACTGAATAGACTTGGAGGCTGCAGGAGGAAATCATGGCACCAGGCTGTAATCCCAGAACTGCTGCAGATGGGAATCCTTTACCAACTTACTATGGGTAGTAGATAAAGCCCCTGTGTACCAAGCCTATGACACATACCAGGAGAAAACTTACCAATATTTTAACTTCACTTTAGTCAAGTCATATACTTCAATCACCTAAAAACAAAAATTTAAGAGCTGTTAGTGCTCTGCAGTTGAAAAAGATTAATTAGAAAGACATTTATAGAGTAGTGAAGAAAAAAAAAATTATCACTAGTTGAAATTCTCCTGAAGCACTGCACATTACGTTTTTTTTTTTTTAATAAATTTATTTATTTTATTTTTGACTGTGTTGGGTCTTCGTTGCTGCATGCGGGCTCTTCTCTGGTTGTGGCGCACAGCCTTCTCATTGTGGTGGCTTCTCTTGTTGGGAGCATGGGCTCTAGGCACGCGGGCTTCAGTTGTTGTGGCACATGGGCTCAGGAGTTGTGGCTTGCGGGCTCTAGAGCGCAGGCTCAGTAGTTGTGGTGCATGGGCTTAGTTGCTCTGCGGCATGTGGGATCTTCCCGGACCAGGGCTCGAACCCGTGTCTCCTGCATTGGCAGGCGGATTCTTTTTGTTTGTTTTTTTTTTTTGTCTCTGACGCGCACTTTAATAAGCCCCACCCTCTCTGGCCAGGCCGCCCACTGTTTTTTTTAATTAAATTTATTTATTTGTTTGTTTGTTTATGGCTGTGTTGGGTCTTTGTTGTTGCACACAGGCTTTCTCTAGTTGCAGCAAGCGGGGGCTACTCTTCGTTGCGGCACATGGGCTTCCCATTGCAGTGCTTCTGTTGTTGTGGAGCACGGGGTCTAGGTGCGCGGGCTTCAGTAGTTGTGGCTCATGGGCTCTAGAGTGCAGGCTCAGTAGTTGTGGCGCACAGGCTTAGCTGCTCCGCGGCATGTGGGATCTTCTCAGAGCAGGGCTCGAACCCGTGTCCCCTGCATTGGCAGGCGGATTCTTAACCACTGCCCCACCAGGGAAGCCCCTGTTCTTATTTTTAACTCTGGAAGAAAAACCCATACCACACACACAGCATAAACTCACCCTACCCCTCTTTCTAGTGGATTGTTCAACAGATGTCCATGGACGTTCTGCATCAGGTTTTTAGATATCATCTAGTGCTGGGTCACATAAAAGATTGTACATACCATGCTACAGGACAGTAAAACCCTCCACAGAAACAAATTCATGCTGTTTGTGAAGGCTGTAACCTGTAAGGGGGATACTGAGCCCCCTTCCTTTTATTATATACTTTGTTGCATTATAAAAACCCAAATCAAGTCCCTTTCAAAAACAGCTTCAAAATACTGTGGTTTACAAAAACAAAAAAAGATGGAGGGAGAGGTCTATCCTACTAGAAAACAAGTCATATTACCTTAGCTTAGGTCAAGTGTGACAATATTCAGCTATATCCCTAACGAAGAGCATCTGGTCAAACCTGGAGAACCTCAGGACCCTTGTGAAGTTTCAAAAGGTTCAGCCTCAGATGAAATGTCAAGAACTCAGGAATGAGACAAAGGAAAAGGTATCGAACTCTCAGCCACTAGCGATGCCAAGTAATGAGCGTTGTGAAGTATTTTATGACAATGGCGTCAAGGGCTAGGCAGGCAGTAGCATAGCTGGCTGAGGCCTAGAGCACCATTTGGTATCCTATAGCTGGGAAGTTTGGCCCCCATTGAAGAAGCACAAGCAGAGCTGGTTCAATGTCTGTTTGCCCTGACAATCAGGGCTTCATCCTGGGAAGGGCTGTGGGACACTGGGTACAGGAGCATCTGGCATTGTCACAGGAACAGAGACATAACAGGCAGTTCATTCTTGGTCAGACTTGTCTCTAACTTTGTTTGAGAATCATAACTGAACCACAAATTGGGCACCTCTTCACTATAAGGTGCAGCTATTCTGATCCTACCTGCTGCTAAGAATCACTCCCTCTGCTGGGCTGTTGTAGCACTTCAATCTACCCTTTCCTACACTATTAGTATATGCTGCTCACTGGTACCGCTATTAGCATATGCTGTTCACTGGTACCACTGAGTTAAGCCCCTTGAGGTCTGGCTGATTAGTTTGTACAGAGGAGGTATACAACACATGTCAGGGAGTCAGCTGGGTATGAAGATAGCTAAGGGCAATATGAAGCTCAAAAATATGAAAAGTGGTGCCAAGAGAGGTCATGCAAGGGCAGGGGAATAGCTGAGATTCATGACACTATCTTCAGAAAGCCTGGGCATGGCAGTGTATTATGCCAAACTGGTATGCCATTTTACTGAGGCCGGGGTCCCATGCTGGCAGAGGCCTCAACCCTCAGCCAGAATCCCTGCTTGTATAGCAGAGGCAAGCACTCTGCCTCTTCGAGTGCTACTACTATGGCTGGCTAACGATCCCCCAAGGGCTGCCCATCGCTCACCCTGTGGGCCTCCAGGGTATTCTTGCTGTGACACTATCATTCACCTGCCAACAGCCCACACCAACACTTATGGTGTGGCACCTGTGACACGAAGGACTCTAAGACAGTCAGCACTCTGGGTCCCTTGCCAGAATCAACAAGCAGATTTTGACCTAAGGAGCTTGCTGGGCCATAGGGACAAGTAGCTGGGGAAATCTGAAGTCCATGGTTTTCCACCCTCTGGGCTGGAAAGGACCTTGATTTCCCTAGAAGAGAAGACATGGCAGCACCCAAGATAGGAAAGGAAGACACGTGGCTGTAAAGATTGTGACTTGTGAAGCCTCATTCCATAATGCTCTCTCATAGATAGGGAGTGAGAGGATGGGGAAACTGCAGGACATAGCATCGGGGAGAAGCAGCTTCTGAAGCCCTTGGATGGAGGGGCAGGCAGATGGGTGAGGTCAGACTTGGTACCAACCAAGGCACCTGAGGGATTACTTCCTCAGTTTCCAGAGGCTCAGGCAGGGCCCCAGCCCCTCTTTCTTCATAGGGACCCCACAGAAGGCAGAGAGAAGGTTCTATTCTATCTCTTTTCCCATTCCTCACTTTTCTGCATAGCATGCTTACACTATTTTCTTCAGCTTTTATCACATCTATTTCCCATACTCATCAACAAACCTCAGCCATTTCTATTCCCAGTGGCCAGTTACTGCACTCTGGTAACATAGGGTTAAAAGCTTGGTGTCAGCTAGACCACTTATCCTCTGTCCCTCTGTTATTTCATTGGTAAGAAGTACCACTTACAGGCTTGTTAAGATTAAATTAGGAAATGCATGGGAAACACTCAGCCATGTGCCTAACATGTACTAAGTGCTCACTAAATATATAATATTGTCCTCACCATGCTGTAACTCTATGGTAGACTGCCTATCTATCCCCCACTGTTGTCTATTTAGGTTGCTTCTGGCTTTTCATTACTATGAAAAGCCCTGCTGTAAATATCTGGCATTACTACCCTCCCCATAATCTTTTTGGGTTATGTTTCCTAAAGTGGATTTACCAAGTTAAAAACAAATGACTCTTTGTAAAGGTGTTTCCAGATTAATTTCCCCTAATTTGTGATGAAGCCACACTGAAGACCACCTTCTACCCTTTGCCAGTGTGGAACTTCTGGTCAGTAAAGACAGGATGACTGAGCCTACAAGAGGAGGCAAGGGTGTTGTGGGGATAAGAATGTTCACATCAAACTTTCCTTTTGGAAAACCATCATAAATGAGGAATTCTTATTCCACGTACAGATCATTTTTCCATGTTGTCTTCCAAGCCTTTTGGAAAGGCAACTCTATATATAACCTAACCAGGACGATGGCTCTGGCATGCCACTGCCCTGAGCCACATTCAACCTTATGACTCGGAGGCATGAGTCTGATGTCACATGACTAACCTTTCATGTCCAGGCATTTGTAAATAGTGTATTAAAAACATCGTAGACTGAAACAGGTGTTAGTAAACTGCACTTGACTGCCAATTAAGACAACCCTACATACCAGCAAGTTGTTTGTTTACATTTCGTTTTTTTTTTTGCGGTATGCGGGCCTTTCACTGCTACGGCCTCTCCCGTTGCGGAGCACAGGCTCCAGACGCACAGGCCCAGCGACCATGGCTCATGGGCCCAGCTGCTCCGCGGCACGTGGGATCCTCCCGGACCAGGGCACGAACCCGCGCCCCCTACACTGGCAGGCGGACCCCCAACCACCGCGCCACCAGGGAAGCCCCTTTTAAAGGGGCTCAAGAATCAACTCAGTGCTGGTGGTGTTAAGGTCCAAGCTTCAGCATTTTAGGAAGAACAGTTTCCATTTTTCATATTCCCAGTCTTATTGTTTGACCCAAGAATGAAGCAAAACAACAAGATATAAAAACCTTACTAGGGCTTCCCTGGTGGCGCAGTGGTTGAGAGTCTGCCTGCCGATGCAGGGGACACGGGTTCATGCCCTGGTCCGGGAAGATCCCACATGCCACGGAGCAACTAAGCCCGTGCGCCACAACTACTGAGCCCACGTGCCTAGAGCCTGTGCTCCGCAACAAGAGAAGCCACCGCAATGAGAAGTCTACGCACCACAAGGAAGAAAAGTCCCCACTCACCGCAACTAGAGAAAGCCCCCGCGCAGCAATGAAGACCCAACGCAGCCAAAAATAAATAAATAAAATAAATGCCAAATACTTAGCTCCTCTCATTTTCCTATTCAACATAAAAGCCCCCTCCCCACAGCATGTTCCCAAATCTTCAACACTCTTTCCCCTTCACCTCTGGAGCCTGGGGCTGGAGTCCTTCCCAGCCTCTTTCCAACCATCCCAATCCACCTCCAGCTTCTCTCTTTTTAGGGGAACAGGCACAGCTTCAGTTCCCTATATTGTGGTTGTCTCTAAAACACAAAAGTCTACTCCCACTTATGAGTTTCAGAAACATCCCACAACGTCACACGTTAATCAGCCTGATGTGAAACTTTACTCGTCATTTATAGTTACCTTAAGTCTCTGATTGAAAGCATCAAACAGTAGTTTGATCCCGTCCTGAGTCAGGTTAAGGATGAGGTCATGGCTTAGAGGAGACTACAAAAAACCAAAATAATAAATAAATACACACTCTGAATATGTAGTATTCTCACCAGCACCCACTGAAACCTTATAACATAAATGCAGTGTACAGGGAATATCTAAGTGTAGACAGCTGACAGGTTTGGAAGCCAGAAACTGGTTTGTGAATGCAGTGTCCTCTACTTCCAGCCTTTTGAGTTATTACCTGGGGGAAAAGGCCAAAATTATGGAGTATACAGGCCATTTTCTTTCAAGGGTCCCGGGTCCACATTTGTAGCACGGGTTTACTGCTGTCAAACCTACAGAGTAGTTGATGAGGAATAAAAGCCTTGTAAAAGGCCTCGCCAGGATCCAAACTCAGCAAGTAATGGTCAATGCATGTTAGCTCAACCTATGTCCGTTCACTCCCAGGCTGTCTGTACCACCCACAGGAAAACACATTTTATTCTTTGACTGTTTTATGCCAGATTCCAGGACAAAGAAGTACCTTGTGATCTGATTATGTATGAGATGACACTCTTACTCCTCCCTCCCTCCCCGCACCATCCCCTATCAGAAAGTGAAAAGCCCAAGTCTAATACCTAAGGAGTCATATTTCTACATTTGCCCCTTCTGAGTCCTGGGGGGAGGGGAGCAGCAGCAAATCAGTGGGCAGAGCTGGCCTTGAGTCTTGGTGAGCTGGTGACCTTAAGTGACTCTCTAAACTTCTCTGAGCTCTAGTTTCTTCATGGGAATACCATCATCCCTTCCCCTCCAGGGTTGTTATGAGGACATAGATAGTAGATCAGAAAGCACCAAGCTCAGCACTCAGCATACAGTACTCTTTCCTAAAGTCTGCCCCACCTGCCTGCTTCTGTGCCAATGCAATCAATTCAAAGTCTGAAGACTCTCCATATGCCTGAACCAGGCTGCCCAGAAGTAGAAAAAAACCACCACCATCCAAACCCCTGCCCCTTCTTGAAACTGGCACACAGTTGTCAAAAGGGTTTAGACAAGTTTCTTTATAGAGCTTCTCAAGGTAGGCCCAGTAAATGAAAGTATGCCTGTGAGAGACAGAGATATGGGCTGGAAGGCCAGGTGCCACTGCTGGTGTGGGCCTTACTGGAAAAATTCTCTAGAAGGACCTTTCTGAGATTAGCTCAGATTGTCTGCTCCCCTCCACCTCACTGAGCTTCACAGGACAGCAGGCCCAGGTGGCACCATTATGCCTGGCAAACACTAGAAGAAAGAATGTTGTAATTTTCCAGTAGGTCTGTATGAATGTCTAAAACCATTAGGTGTCAAGCATGATAATGGAATAATGAACCCTGACCTTAGGTCACTTATTCTCAACCCAGAATACACAGTTCTATTTCTGAGAGGGCTAGTCCATGGTGGTAAGCAGGATGAAGCAAGATTTTAGCATCTTTCAAGATCCTTGCTTGGAGTATCTGAATTTTCTTACACGCTCCCAACATCTGATCATTTTTTCCCTGCCATTGTTACAATTCAGGACATAACTAAGCAATTTTCAAAAGCAAGCAATTTTCAAAAGCAAGCAAATCATCCTCACAATTAATGTTTTATTAGTACTTTATATCTACAGAACCAAAATACATATGTACTATGTGGTGCTTAAGCAGGTACTTTCCAGTTCAGTAAAGCTGTCTCTGCTAGTTGTTAACATCTCTTCCCTGTAAGAAAGATGGGACCTACTTGATATGCACATTTAATTTCCAAGGTGTGATTTGCTAGAGACAGGATATTTCTGAAATGTTTAATGGGGCCAAATGATTTTCTGCACATGATGGGAAGCAAAGACACAAATGGGAAAGGAAGGGAAGGAGGGCAGAAGAGGATAGGACCCACATTTAAGAAGCAACATATGAGAGCTCTGAGAGCCTATTTCCTCTTGATCCTCATCAAAAGATTATTCTATTATAAGGAAACCATATCCACTTTACAGAAGGAGAACCAGTCGGGTTATTAACTTGCTACAGTCGGACAACCAAGAAATGGGGAAAAGCATAGATCTGAACCAAGGTTTGGATTTAAAAACCTATGATTCCGGGGGCTTCCCTGGTGGCGCAGTGGTTGGGAATCCACCTGCCAATACAGGAGACACAGTTTTGAGCCCTGGCCCGGGAAGATCCCACATGCCGCGGAACAATTAAGCCCGTGAGCCACAACTAGTGAGGCTGTGTGCCACAACTACTGAAGCCCGTGCACCTAGAGCCTGTGCTCCGCAACAAGAGAAGCCACCGCAATGAAGAGTAGTCCCTGCTCGCTGCAACTAGAGAAAAGCCCCGCATGCAGCAACAAAGACCCAATGCAGCCAAAAGTAAATAAATAAATAAACAAATAAATAAATAGAACAAACGAAAAAAACCCCAAAACCCTATGATTCCAGATGCTTAGAAGACACTGGGGGAAATTAGCTTAATTAATGTTAAAACTACTATTTGTACCCAAAGACTGGAATGACAGACAACAAGGTAGTGATATATGAAATATACTTCATTTAAAATAATTGGTTAAGAAAGTTTAAAGCCTACTTTCTAATGTATCTAATCTTGGGTGCTTAAATCTGATTTAACTAAATGTACTGGTGGCTATAAGCTCAAGAAGTAAGCCTATTATCCCTGTTTTGATGGCTGCTACCTGTCCTGAGTAAGTCCCTCATGGTCTAACACTGAAAGTCAAATAAGGTTAGGGATGATCTGAGTGCAAAAAAGAGGAAGTCACCATCCTTCACTTAATAAATGAGAAACCATTTTGGCATTGTGGCTCCACGAACCTCTGCCCAAGTCCTGTGTTTTGTGGTAGGCACAAGAATATCCAAGCACTTGCTTGGAGATTAAGCATTCCCTGTCTCAGAAGGACCCCTCACATGGGCCTCACTAGGCTGGCAGAGGGGTACAGTACTATGAAATATAATGTTTGGGTATAGGTAACAGGCTCAACTCTGACAATAAGCCAAACTGGGAAGCCTCACAGAAATCTCACCCACCTCTAACCCACAACATTCTTCATGTCAAAAATAAGCTGTCAATTGCTTTAGGATCAGAAACTAATTGAAACAAATGGAAATAAAATCATCATTTTGGTACTTAAAAGGGTCTCAGAAAAGGCATTGAGAACATCTTATAGCCTGTGTAGGATCAAGACTATTCCCTGAGGTTTATGACACATAGGGCACCACAAAGGTTGCTCCACAGTGTCTGTGTCCAGAAGAACTACGGATTCCAGTGAGTTCAACAGAAGGGAGACTGCATTTTTAGAGATAAGAAGAATCTTATTTCTAAACGTCTATAAAAATGTTTCTAACTTTACTTATAAAACCTAATAAAAGAAATCCTGATGTTCAAAAAGTTCTGCTCCAGTGCCAACCTAAAATATAGTATACTCTTTCTGGAAACTGAAAAGGTCCTTGTAGGTACATATAACATTATACTATAGGGGTTAATTCTGGGCACAACATTAATAGAGACTACCATAAATCAGACCAAAAAAAAAAGTAAAACATGTCCATTAACTTGGAGCCAATGTTTTGTAATTTCCATATATCAGATCATTCTCAGTAAAGGGGTGAGCTATACCTGCTTTTTTTCAAGTCTGGGATGGTGTGCTAGCTAGAAACCTGTACTGCAACAATCCCGAACACAAACCAAAGCAATCAACAAAGCAGAAAAGACTAAACATGAAAGTGGAAGGCAAGCACCCTAGAAGAGCAGACAGTCCTTGAGGTGACCTCCCACTGAAAAAGTCCCTTTTAAGAGCCAGTAGGTAAGTCAAACATAATTAAAAAAACCAAGTTTGGTTATTACGGCTCATCTAAGCTTGGCAGCACTAGATTATCAAAACCACAAGTTTCAGAATCAAAGAAAATGTACTTGGTAACTGACTAGTGCTGAAGACTCTCCCATTCAAATGCATTGACCTAGGAATTCCTGCCAGTCATTATCTCCCAGAGCATCAGCCTCCAGAAGTGATTCACTAAGTAGGGATGCTATTTCAGTAAACAAATCAGCCACCACTCACCTGTTCACTGTAGAGAACCTGGACATTTTTTATGATGCGACAGTGCTTCTGAAGAATGGCTACTGCCTGAGCCAGAGGCATTCCTGAAATAAAGCAAGGACACCTGTGTTGTTACTTGGGCTATCCATTTACTGGCATCTATCACTGTACTTGGCATTAGTCCCTGTAGTAAAGCCTGGGGTGGGAGCAGAGGCCACTAAAGTCTATGGACATATTGAGTAAATAAAAGTTCAATAAGCAGTAAGAGCTAGAGAATAAAGTTAACGGCAAGCACTAAGGGAATAAGTGGATTGTATAAGGGGAGGGAGTAAATATAAAAGACTTCCTGGAAATGGGGACTTCCATGTTGATCCCAAGCAGGCAAAGGGCTTAGAGAAAGCAAGTCAGCAGGAACCAAAGAATAGAGTAAGAAATGCACTGACTGCATGACTCTGGAGGCCAAGGTTCTGATTCTCACTCTGCCATGATTACATATAACCTAGGCAGGTCCTTCCTCTCTTCCTTTCTGATATCTGTCTCCTCTTTTAGTCTGCAGGAGCACATGATTTGTAAGGGCTCATTTAAAAAGTGAAAAAAATCACACATTTACCAGAATCAACTTATTTTATGAAGGATTTCAATGGATTCTCACTTATCAACCCACAAACATCCTCTAAATCTTAACACTTGATTTTTTAACTTGTGGGCCATTTTAAACAAATTTACATATGCCCCCAGTTTAAGAAATCCAGATCCCAATGACATCTCAAAGATTCCAGGGACTCATGGGGAACAGCAAAAAGTATGTTCTCACAGAGTGCATTATATTTCAAACAAGAAACTCACAGAGACAATCCAAAAACAAAGCTTCATGAGTGCAAGGATAGTGTCTGTGTTATTCACCACTCTCTGGATCCCCAGCACTGGGGACCCATACAGTGGCTATTGAATAAACATTTATTTAGTGGGACTGAAGGATTATGGGCTAGGTAATAAGAGAAAGGAAGAAGGACCACCATATGACCTTGGGGCAGCACAGAGGCTCACATTCAAGATCAGTTTACCTCTGATTCCAGGAGAGATGTGCAGAAAAGAGCTCACACACAATGAATTAGAAAGTTAAAAAATGTGTGACCCATCTACATTTAAACAATGATCTAATCCTGCCTTCATTCAATGGTCCATTCTACGGTTTGAAGAAAGTTGGAGGGAACCACACCTTAAGGTACTTCCCAGCCTTCTATAGCATAGAGCCTGGCACATAGTAGAGACTTAAATGTTTGTTGAGAATATGAACAAGTTGATGCACCATTCAGCTTTGCCATTCCTGAAATGGAGGAGCATCTATGCTGTCTCTCCCATAGGGAATGGGCAAACATCCATGTAGGCAAGACAGATAACCTCAGGTGCTGAGAAAGAGAAGGCCACATGGCACAAACCAGTTTCTTGAGGGACGGTTCTTTTGCACCTAACCACATCAAATTCCTGGCCTTGGAATCTCTGGGTCCTGAGGCTTCCAGGGAGTAACCCACCTGGAGGAGACAAAGCAGCCACCAACGACCAGTTGTCACACAGCTGCTGGTAAAGAAAGGCTACAAAAGGTCTCTAAAGGGAACCAACCATGTATATGGCAAAGAAACCCGAGCACCATTCTAGCTCTAAGAGTCACCTAACCCCCCAAAGGGTGTGGAGTATATGGTCAGTCTACACATCCTACACCTTACTCATTATTTGCCTGCTTATAACCCTCCAGTGGTTTCACAATCCGGGGGGATAAAACCCAAACAACATGCCATCACCTAACTGCCCTGAATATTCTGGACCTTGGCCACCTCCTCTACTCTTTCCACTGCTCACCAAGCCTCCCTTTGTTCCTAGCACACATCAAGCTCTTGGCCACCTTAGGCTTTTGCACTAACTCAACTCTGCTGAAATGTTCTTCCCATAGCTGGCTCTTCTCACTCTTCAGGTCTTGGCTCACACTTCACTTCCCTGACTGCCTTATCTAATGAAGCCTCCCATTCCATTTATTTATCTGTAAGAGTCTCCCCTACATGCCTCCTTGAGGACAGAGACAATGTCTGTCTTATGACTGTATCCTCAGCACTCAATCACCACGCCCACCACACAACAGTAAGTGGTTCTATGTACCTGTCGAGCTCTGAATGAGTGAAATAAAGCAATTAGGTACAATACATAGATCCTGTAGGCCCTTAGGACCACCCTCTCCCTCTGAGAAGTCTCATCCTGTCTCCATCAATACCACTCTTTCCTGCTGTTCCTCCAACTTTCCCAAGTCTCTATGATGGGCAGTATTTCCTTCTGCCCATCCCTCATTCACCCAAACAACTAGTTTCTGACTTACATCTCAATCTGTTTTCTGTATATATCAAAAGGCAAATAGGGACTTCCCTGGTGGTCCAGTGGTTAAGATTCCACACTCCCAATGCAGGGGGCCCAGGTCTGATCCCTGGCCAGGGAACTAGATCCCGCATGCCGCAACTAAAGATCCCACGTGGCACAACTAAGACCTGGTGCAGCCAAATAAATAAATAAATATTTTAAATAAATAAATAAACCTTTAAAAAAAGGCAAATAAAGAGTTGACAGATTAAAAGTGACTTTTTAATCTTCTCTTCAATCTGGCCTCTCCTCTGTATTCTGGATCTCATCTCTAACACAGTCACTCAAGCCAGAAACCTCTAGATTCCTCTTCCTTACCCATATCTCCAAATCTAGTCTCCAAACTTTCTTCCTAAACCCATGCCCACAACACTTTACTAATAGACATCCTTTTTTCCACTGAACAGAGACTCTTTGATAGTGTCCCAGGCAGCTAACTACAAATAGGGAATCTGGGGATCTGATCTTCTTCCACTAGTACATCACGCTCTAATTAAAATACCAAGTTGCTTGCAGCTCCCCACACCGTCTATCTTTCCCACTTTTTTTTTTTTTTTTTTTTAAAACCTGACTGGAAGATTTATGTCTATGGAAGTGTAGTTGAAAAATCTGGCAGTAGACTTCTGATAGGGCCTTCCTGGTGCTCACTGGCTCCAGGAATGGTATTGGTTCCTACAGATTAATAAGAAGCCTTCTCTGAACTCCCAGGTCAGGTCAAGTCTCTTCTCCCCTTCCACAGCACCCTATACAACCTCTACGTCATTATAATAAAATGAACTATTTCTGTACTCCTTCCCTCCCACTAGACTAAGCTTTTCAGGGCTTATGACCACTTCTTACTCAATTTTCAATGATTATAAGCAGAGTCCACATAATGACCCTTCAATAGAGTAAGTCCCCAGTCTCTCTGGAACAAGGTAATCTCAGAGAAGACCATTCTCCAGTGACCCTTTAAATCTACCTTGCTTGGGCATTTTCAAGATTAATTTTTAAAAAAATTTTTATTGGAATATAGTTGATATAAAATGTTGTGTTAGTTTCTGCTGTACAGCAAAGTGAATCAGTTATACATATACATATGTCCACTCTTTTTTAGATTCTTTTCCCATATAGGTCATTACAGAGTACTGAGAAGAGTTCCCTGTGCTATACAGTAGGTCCTTGTTAGTTATCAATTTTTTTCAAGATTAATTTAAAAACAAATTTAGAGATATGTCTCCATACCAATACATCTTGCAAGTCTCATTGAAAACATTTCAAGTTTGCACTGCCTTTATTCCACCATTGGTCAACCCATGGGTGGCACTCTCAGAGATTCCTCTCTGCCTAGGCTTTCCTGTCTCTGTGTTGTTGGCATTTCCCTAATCTGCCAAGAGTACACAAAGGCCAGGAAGGCAGCCAAAAAGCTGGATGCAGCTCCTCACTGTGCCAGGTGGATGATGGCAAGGGCTAGATATATCTGCATTTGCACAGATTCCAAAAAGAAACCTGGAGACCTGGAAAGCTGAGCCCATACTCAGAAGGACAGAGCAGTGAGAAGCAGAAAATCCCTGTTAGGCTTCTTTTTCTCCTCTCTGCCTTTCCGAGCCTGTTCTTCATCTGGCAAATGGAGGTTACCTTACAGGGTTGTGGTGACTTTAGTCTAGCCTAAGAATGTAATTCTAAAGCACAGATCCACTTACTAGACCTATCCCTACCTATCAGCCTCAAGTGCAGTTTAAATGTGTTGAGGGCTGGGAAGAAGATTGAGAAAGAGGGAAAAATTACTTTTTTATAAAAAGCTTGGGGAAGTTAAATGACCACCATCTCTCAGGCAGACACAATTCAAAAATATAAATTTTTTTTTTTGGTCATGCTGCTCGGCTTGTGGGATCTTAGTTCCCCGAGGAACTAAGCTTTCACTCAAAGTTCAATTCTGGGCCCAATGTACAAAAATGCTCTTTTCACTGTTTGTGGTTGCTACTTAGACAGCCTAAAAGAACTACCCAAATCCTTAATTCCTAGAAACTGGCAAAGTTAGGAGTAGGGGTTAAGGTATCAAAGCAACAGTTGACAGAAGAAACCTTACTCTCCCACCCAATTTTTTGGAAATCTCAAATGATATCCTAATCACTACTTTTGACCCAGAGACTGCACTACAGAGATCCACAACCTGGTCACACCATTAAGCACAGTTTGAAGCTATAGTTACAGTTTTCACTCCACCCTGTGAAGTCCTGGTATGAGCATAAGCTGTGGTTAGGGGAGGTTCTTTCCTAACTAGAAGCCGAACAGCATCAGCATGACAAATGGGCCTGGCGGCAAAGATATTATTATTAGCCTCTCAATCAAGTTCTTGGTGCTTCACAAGAAGCTGCAATGTCACGAGAGAAGGTGACTGAAAATTCTCAATAAAACTGGCTCCTACAACCCAGAGGAGGATTGTTGTGTTCAGTTCACGGAGACACTGAGCACCAGCAGAGTCCTACCAGCAAATCTGTTCTGCAGTTTCTCAACTACCCTATCTCCATAGACATGAGTCTTCCAGATTCAAGGATAAGCTATAGCCCAATGGAGCAGCTGCCTCAGTCCAGTAGCCCAAATTAGTGTGACAAAAGTTCAGCCCTGCACAAACAAACAGCACAGACACCCCCACCCCCTCTTCCTAGTGCTGGAACATAAAAGTAAACACCCTCTGGGGTTACCGAATGCAAATGATTGTACACATAAAGGTAGTGACGTTGAGGAAAGGGAAAAAATGGGCCAAAACTCACAAGATGGCTAACCTGCATTTTCTACAAGCTAAATGTTACTTTCCCCGCACTCCTATTTCATTCAACCTTTAACTCTCTCGGCTAAGGTCTGGGTTTAGATTACACCACACATCAACCACATTAAAAACGAGAAGGAAGCTAGTCATAAGTTCCTTTAACACACACAAACCCTCCTTAACTCCCTTGGCCAGATCCCCGACATCTGACAATGAGAACAGTGCCTGGGTTTCTCCTAGAGGCTACCCACAGCCCAGAAAAGCAAAGGGAGACAGACCACTGTGGCGGTGTTTAAGGGTGTCAGTCACTTCTTAGTTATTTGGTCTGTAAAATGGGGATAGAAATAACAAGAGTAGCGACCCCGGCGGCATACTTGAGATAATTATGCAGAGGAGAATAGGGCCTGGACCTGAATCAATGTTTGGGGCGTGTCAGCCATTGTTATTGTTATTATTACTGAAGCACTGCCCCAGGAGGGGCCCCGCCGAGGCCTGATGCAAGGGCGTCAGGGCCTGGCAGAGCGGCACGCTGCCGAACCGGGGCGGTCGGAGCGGGCATCTAGTGGCTGGAGCTCCAAAGAGCCGAGGAGCCGCGGGCGCAGGGGAGTAAGGAGCAGAGCCCAGAGGTGGGAAGGGCCAGAAAGGAAGGAAGGAAGGATCAGCGAGTAGGGTCGTGAGGGAGGACCCCATACTCACCCAGAGCGAATTCCCATTGCTCATTTCCCAGAGAGCGCTCGGGCACTACCTCCAGATCCAGCATTGGTTCGGCTCGCCGGGGCGGCCTCCCTGCGGCAGTGCGGACGGGACCGGAGCTGAAGAAACAAAGCAGCAGGTGACCCACCGCCCCCGCCGACCCGCGGCAGCCCTGTTCTCCACCTCTACCCGGTCGCCAGCGCTACCGGCCCAACACCACACCTCACCTGACCTCACCTGACCTCACCGGCAGAAGCCTTCAGCAGCGGCGGCAGCAGGAGCGTCTGCGGCAAAAGTGGCGTGCAGGGCCGTAAAGTGTGGCAGGGGCGGGGCGAAGGCGGGATTTCAATCGCGGGGGAGGAGCTAAGGCGGAGTCACTCAGGCGCAAACTCCGGATAGGCGGCTGCGACAGTCCGGGCGAAGGCAGAGAGAGGCCTCAGAGTACCCTCCGGAAGTGCTGGCGCTCTTGGAACGAGGAGCCCCGTACTCTGTGAACCTCTACATCTGCACACCACACCGCACACGTTTCACACAAGGATGTCTGAACCACGCAATACATGCATGTGACATGGCTGTACCGCACCTGTCTGCCGTCTCTGCATGTACGGCCCACTCACAGTCACTGGGCGCAAAAGGCGAGTTCCGAGGGCGCACCACCTGAGGTCCAGCGGGGAGGGAGGACACGGAGTCTCAAAGCCCAAGACGCGCCAGCGCCCTGGCACTCCCGGTTGGTGCCGAGACTGACAGCGGCCGCAGCTGCCTCTAGTTGTTCAGGAATGATTCCTTCTCGCTGCGGCCCCTGGGGCTCGGGTCGAACTCAAAGCAAGCGAGGAGTGGGCTCGAGCTTGTGCGTAGGGGCGGGGCGGGGGGCAGTTGAGGGAGAGGACTAGGGTAGAGGGGAGGAGCTAAGCCCGACCTCCTGGCTGAGTACCTTCAGCTGTGCGCAGCCCCCAGGGCAGCAGCTCAGACTCCGCCAGAGCCGGCTTTACCGCCAACGCTGTGTGGTTTTGACCAAACCGCTTGTACTCTTTGTGCCTCAGTTGCCTCATTTACAAGTCGAGAGTAGGGGGTCTTTTAGCCTGTTCAGCCTGAGCTATTGGCCCGTGCCCTGGGACACTCTAAAACTGAAAGACAACCAGGCTTCTTCTGGAGCTGACCCTTGGTGAATGCAGCCTCCGGATTCTCACAACCACCCTGAGATACAAGATTGGTTATAATCTCACTTTACAGGCAGGAAAAAAAATGAGGCCCAGATTGGCTAAAGGCCTTGTGGACCTAGGCAGTAGAACTCAAATTCTTTGCATTGCATTGCCCCGGGAGAAAGGTTTTTAGCAGGGGAGAGAGTGACATGCTAAATTCTTAAACTGGCTTGATAGGAGTGTAACATGGAAGGCTCTATCAAAACTTGGCCACTGCTACTGGCAGTGGTTAAGAATCTGCCTGCCAATGCAGGGGACACGGGTTTGATCCCTGGTCCAGGAAGATCCCACATGCCCCGGAGCAACTAAGCTGGTGTGCCACAACTACTGAGCCTGTGCTCTAGAGCTTGTGAGCCACAACTACTGAGCCCACGTGCCACAACTACTGAGCCCACGAGCCACAACTACTGAAGCCCTCGCACCTAGAGCTGGTGCTCCATGACGAGAAGCCACTGCAATGAGAAGTCCACGCACCGCAATGAAGAGTAGCCCCGCTCGCCGCAACTAGAGAAAGCCAGCGCACAGCAAAGAAGGCCCAGCACAGGCAAAAATAAATAAATAAATAAATAAATAAATGAATAAGTTTAAAAAATAGACAAACATGGAGGGACTTACCTGGTGGTCCAGTGGGTAAGACTTTGTGCTCCTGATGGAGGGGGCCCAGGTTCGATCCCTGGTTGGGGAACTAGATCCCACATGCATGTGGCAACTAAGAAGTCTGCATGCCACAACTAAGAGCCCATATGCCACAACTAAGACCCAGTGCAGCCAAAATAAATAAATATTGAAAGACAAATACGGAGAAGGATGTCCATTTGCAGAATCCTATGCCAAAATAATAGAACTAAGTCACTGAGATGTCCACCAGTAGGAAAGTGGCTAACTAAACTCTGATATATATGTATAATAGGATCCATTTTTTAAAATGAAGTATATCTCTATATGCTGATGTGGAAGGAGCTCCAAGAGAAAAAAGCCAGGTGCAAAATTGTATAGTATGACCCATTTTTTTCCTGTAAAATCAGAAATAAAAGAAACATTGGCCTTAGGGCTTCCCTGGCAGTCCAGTGGTTAAGACTCCTCCATGCTTCCATTGCAGGGGGCACGGGTTCCATCCCTGGTCGGGGAACTAAGATTCTGTATGCTGTGCGCATGGTGCGGCCAAAAAAATAAATAAATAAAATAGAACATTGGCCATACCGTAAAAGGGAGAACATTTCTTGAAAGATAAACAAAAAATTATCAATAATACCGAATACAGGGAAAGAGGCAGAGGCCAGTGATCAGGGGGACATTTACTTCTTACAATGCGTGGCAAGCATTAAAGATGTGTTGTTGGGCAGCTGGCCTGGAGAAAAACATAAGGTTGGTGGGGAGTAATCTTAGTCAATTTGGAATGTCTGAATTTAACTCAAATCCAACTAGACTAGGAATGGTTCTTCTATTTAAAAAACACTTGGAGGGACTTATTTCCGGTGGACAAAGAAGGGTATAAGAGAGGAAGGAGAAAGGGAAAGCCACACACTATGGATAACAACGTGATGATGAAATAAAATCCGTATTTTATGGCAAGACAAGAAAACGTTAAACATAAAATTTGGGCCTCCTCCCTCCCCTTTAGTGTGTGTTATGCACCTGCATTAACCAGACCTCCTTAGGAGATAACATTCCTTCTTAATCTCATCAAGGGTCACAACTCCTTGAGATAACCTTTCTTCTTAATCTTGTAAGGGGCCATGATGACCCATGACCCACTACTCACCTGGTATGCATGATCTGGATTGTGTAAACTGTCAATAGTATGTCATTTATTGTACAGCCCTCTGTTTCAAAAACTTATATAACTGTGCTTTGACCTCTAACGGGTGGAAGAGTTCTCAGGGCTTTCTGAGAGGCAGTTCCCACGTTATAATCCTCAATTTGGCTTGAATAAAATTTTCTATTTCTTTCTTGAATCGACTGATTAATTTTTTCATCAACAGTGAAAAGGAGTTTTAGTTTGGAAAACCCAAGAAAGAGGAAGAACAAGGTTGGGGATGCCTCTAAGAATCTCCTTACTGGGATAATAGACAGGTTTCTGTGCACAATGTCAGTCAACAACAAATGGTTATATTAGCTCATTGTGCTATCCCAAGCCATTGACATAAGTGTGATCCATCCAGGTCTTTGTCAGGGGTAGGAGTGACAGCTTTGGGATGGTAGTCTGGGAGGAGGCCAGAGTCCAGAGCCTGATACACAGAGCAGAAGCAGGAGGTGTCTCAGGGGAGTAGGACCACTTGGGAGAATGTCAGCAACTGCTGTTCCCCCGAACTGAGGATGCAGATGTTCAGAGATATTGAACTGGATGTTGGTGAACTGCTAAGACCTTCAGGGGAGCACAGGTAGTCATCGAGGTGGTCCAAGTCAGATATGCATGGACAGCCTCAGGTCAGGGTATAGTGAGTGATTAAGTACATGGACTGGGAATTTGAATCCCAGTTCTGTCCTTTAAGAGTTTTATGCCTTGGGCAAGTTACTTAATTTCTCCATGCCTTAGTTTTCCTCATTTGTAAAATGACCATAACTTCACAGATTTGTTAGGAGGACTGCAATTATAAGAGTGTCTGAGTTATGGTAAAAGCTTTGTGTGTAACTAAAAATTAAAAAAAAAAATCTAGTAGTAGGCCTTCCCTGGTGGTCCAGTGGTTAAGACTCCACACTTCCACTGCCAGGGGCACGGGTTTCATCCCTGGTTGGGGAACTAAGATCCTGCATGCCGTGCAGCATGGCCAAAAAAAGAAATAAATAATAAAAAATTTTTTAAATGAATTGTTTTTTAAAAAACCTACAGAGCTGTTAATTAAAAAAAAAAAATCTAGTACTGACAGAGAACTGATGGAATCCACTGGCAGGATCTACAGATTGGATGTAGACGATGACAGAGAAAAAGAGGGATAAAAACACAGGTTTCCAGGGCTTCCCTGGTGGCGCAGTGTTTGGGGGTCCGCCTGCCGATGCAGGGGGCGCGGGTTCGTGCCCTGGTCCGGGAGGATCCCACATGCCGCAGAGCGGCTGGGCTCGTGGGCCATAGCCGCTGGGCCTGCGCGTCCGGAGCCTGTGCTCCGCCTGTGCTCCGCGAGGGGGGAGGCCGCAGCGGTGAGAGGCCCGCATACCGCAAAAAAAAAAACAACAAAAAACCCCCACAAGTTTCCAGCTTTGAATAGCTGGATGGATGGTGGTGTCAAGATAGGAAAGTAGCTGGGGAACTGACACTGGAGGCTGGAAGGATGCTAATCCTTTTGTTAAAACTGTCACATGTGGTAATTTAGGAGGCAGGAAATGTACCAAGTTTGAAGCCCTAGCTGAAGAGCAGTTACTAATTGCTTGTATTTATCAAGGTAAAAAACAAAAAACAAAAAACCAGGGATGGGGCCATGGGTCATGGAAAGCGATGAATTGGGGAGTCTCTCCCAATCAGTCTTACAAAGAACACTCCCCTCTCAGAGTAGGGGGCCTTCAAATGTTCTCCCTAATGACATTTCATAACTGTCATTTCATAAAAGACCAATGACTTGATTCTTCCCTTTCTGAATGGAAGTGTTTCCTGCAGTTTTCCTGTCCCTATATCACCACTGTATATCGGCTGTGTGGGCAGATAACCACATATCACAGAATTTTAGTTCAATACCTGATCAGCTGGGACTTTTAGGTTGTCTCCCATGGTAGATATATTTTGTTGAGGGCAAGAGAGTAAAATTAAATATTTAATAATTCAAAGGGTGGCCTGTGATAGTCATTGGAGCTATTCACAAATATTCTCTTTCCCGGGCAAAAGGTAGGATTGTGGTTTTCTGCCCAGATGCAGCTGGGCATGGCCTTGTGACTTGCTAGGTCCAATGAAATGTAAACAGAAGTCTCATGTGTCAATTTCAGGTGACAGTTTTAAAAGTCAGTGCCCCTTTCATTACACTATTTTCTTGGCTCTGTCACATGGCTGGCAATGTTCCAGTGATGGCTCTGTCAGCCTAGGTCAATCACTGATGGGTATTTAACAAATAAGAGATAAGTCTTTAAGCCAATAAAATTTGGGAGGCTTTAGGCAACACAACCAGCCTATCCAGATGAGAGAAACGGGGGAAAATTGCCAGTTATGTCTCCTGTACTTTTTTCTCCAGCTTGAAGTGTTTCCATGCCCACTAAACTACCCTTAATCTCCCTACTGGGTCACCATATGATCAGTGGGACTGACTTGCTGCTTCTAGTCTTGTTCTATCAACCGAAATGAGCTTTATCAACCACCCATTCCCTCAAACTCCCAACCCCTCAGTGGCTTCCTGCTTGCCCTAGGGAATTGTCCAGTCACTTTAACATGGCTGGAAAAGCCCATCCAGCACTGCTTGTGACCCTCACCCAGGCCCCTGCTGACCCTTTCAGATGTGTCTCACTGCGGCAGCGCCCCCTCCACTCCATGGTCCAGTCGTACTCAACTGCGCCTAGTTTCTCAAACTTGCCATGTTACCTGTAATACTTTCGTCATCTTCTCAATGCTGTAATAATGTCTGCCATCTTTCAGATGTCAGCTCAGATGTCTCAAGGAAGGCTTTTCTTGAGTACCCAGACCAAGTTAGATGTGCCCCGTAACAGCCACAACTTCCAGTACAACTTTAAACAATATTGCTTTTGTTTAGGTTTTGAGCCAGATTGTAGGTTCCATGAGGGCAGAGACAGTGTCTCTTTAGGGCACTGGATATACACATTTTTTCCCCTAAATGATCCTAGGAGGTAAAATAATAATACTTTGTTTTAATCTCTTTTTTTAAACAGTGATAGTAAGCCTCAATATATTTTTTTAACATTTTTCCTTTTAGTTGTATGATCTGTCCTTTGCCCACTTACAATCCTAATATCGATGCAAGCCAATACATGCAATTTAAAATTTTCTACTAGCCACATTAAAAAGGAAAAAGGTAGTTAATTTTAATGTATTTTATTTAACCCAATATAACCCAGTATATAAAAATATTTTAACATGTAAGCAAAATTAAAAATTAAATTTTTTTTCTTTCGTATTAGATTTTGATATTTAGTATTTTACACTAACAGTGCATCTCAACCTGGACACAAAATTTTCAAAGGCTAACATGGAATGTAGTCCTCCCAAAACAAAGTTTTAACAGAAAAATATTTAACACTGCCTCAGTTTTTAAATTAAAACATAAATTCAGTTTCTTGGTTTTACTAGCCACATTTCATGTGCTCGACAGCCACACATGGCTAGTACCTACCATACATGGATATACATGATTTCTCTAACAAAAAATTTCTCCCTGTATCTTATCTTCTCACATTTTCAAATGTTTCTGAAACCTGAAAAAGGCCAATAATGACTTTAAGTTGCTTATTCTGGCCAAAAGCTGAGAATTGACTAATACAGTGACTTTTAGAGTTATCTTGTATTTAAATGAACTAAACTGCCATTTCCACCCATGATTCTACTCTACAAATTGTAATTTTCTAGACTCGGAACATCTTTGAAATGCCATATCCGTATATATGGTGGTGATGCAGGAAAGGGAACTGATGCTACCAGGAGAATCATGCCTTGAAATATGCCTGCAAATGACTGAAATCTTACCTTTAAAGAATGTTTGGGAGATCAAAACGCCAATGTTGTTTTTTTTTTTTTTTGGCTGTGCCATGCAGCCTGTGGGATCTTAGATCCCTGATCAGGGATCGAACCCGCACCCCCTGCATTGGAAGCACTGAGTCCTAACAAATGCACTGCCAGGGAAGTCCCCCAGTGTTGTCTTATAAGTACTCAGTTACATATATAAAAATGGCAAAATGGCTGTGGTGGTTTTAAAAATATGTCCATAAACTCTTTGACACCTCCCCCCTTCAAGATGAAGCTTAATAACTCCTCCCTTTCACTGTGGGCCTAACCCAGCAACTCACTTCTAACATAATGAAATATGGCAGCCCAAGATTAGGTTATTAAGATGTGGCTTTGGACTTCCCTGGTGGCACAGTGGTTAGGAATCCGCCTGCCAATGCAGGGGACACGGGTTAGAGCCCTGGTCCAGGAAGATCCCACATGCCACGGAGCAACTAAGCCTGTGTGCCACGACTACTGAGCCTGCACTCTAGAGCCTGCGAGCCACAACTACTGAGTCCACGTGCCGCAACTACTGAAGCCCGTGCGCCTAGAGCCCGAGTTCCGAAACAAGAGAAGCTACTGCAATGAGAAGCCTGTGCACCACAACGGAGAAGCCCTGCTCGTCACAACTAGAGGAAGTCCGCATGCAGCAACAAAGACCCAACGCAGCCAAAAAAAAAAAAAAAAAAAAAAAAAAGATGTGGCTTTCATCTTAGGCATGCACTCTTCCTTGGATCACTTGCTCTGGGAAAGCCAGCTGCCAAGTCATGAGCTGCCCTATGGAGACACCCACGTGCCAAGGAAGGACTTCTTCATCCCCAGCACCTAGGAATCAAGGGCTTACACCCAATGGCCTGTGAGAAACTGAGGCCAGTCAATGGCCACATGAGTGGGCTTGGAAGGGGATCCTTCAGCCACAAGTAAGCCTTGAGATGACGATAGCTCAGGTTGACAATCTGACTCTAAGTTCAGGAGAGACCCTGGATCAGACCACTGGGCTTAGCTTCTTCCAGATTTCTGACCCACAGAAACTGTGGGATGATGTTTACTGTTTTAAGCTGCTAAATTTGGGGGCAATGTGTTATGTAGCAATGGATAATCCACACAATGGCTTATAGCTTGAAAAAGCTCCCCAGTGCCAAATGAGGCATACATCAAGTAAGAGATTTCTTTTTCCAGGTAGCCCCAAACTAACATATCCAAATACCTGTTTCTAGAGGTGATATACTTATTGAACCATGATGCTACTGCTCAAATAATTTTTGAAATTAACCCTCAGAGTATGAATCTTATTCTTTGGAATTTTGCTTCATGGTACCAATTCAGCATTTAAAGGTATTTGTTATTTGTAATAAGTCTGGTAGTAAGTAAATTTTTCCTTATGGATCAAGCTTAGGACATACTTCTAGAGTAAAAGGCTTAATTTTCTGATGTAGGAAAATGCCAAGCAAAGTCCTAAGAATGTCTGAAATGACACCAGCACAATCAAATTGAGTGTATATTCCTAAAATGAATAGTTTGAAAGATGGTAGTTATTTGGATGTGTAATTTTTGGAATTCTTCCTTCCCTCCAAGGTCACTACTCTATAGTCATACCTCATAGGATGGGTAAATCAAGGCAGATTTTTTGAAAACTATAATACACACTGGGAAATTAGTATTCTTTGTGTTATATACATTAAAGATTTTCTTTGGAATTAACAGAAATGACCACTAGATGCCACTGCTGTTGGTGGTGGTTTTTATTTTAAGGTTAAAAAGCAGAATGCAAGAACAGCTCAGAAACAAAATCAATTTTTATGTCATAATGAACACCAGAACAGAAATTGTTGGATTATGTTAATAAAGAGCCAAAACCCAGAAGTTCACTACACAGAAGTTTATTGTGAAAGTAAATTAAACATACAAACACACAATATGGCTAATGGTGGCAAAAGCAATCTGGTAGCTTAAGGCAAGTTTTAATGAGGATGAATTTAGAAAAGATGATGCAATGATGTAATTTTGTTTAAATATAGATTATGGAAAAATATCAAATTGTACCAATAACTTAAAAAAAAGCAGTTTTCAAAGCCTGCACTTTTGGAGAAAAAGGGCTCATGATCTTAATGCCAGCATTAAGACAGATGGAAGCAGCACAATGCTAAATGACAGTATGTACAGAAGGATGGCAACATGAACATTTAGTAACATTTGATCTTAGTTACTGGTGGACTGAAAGCCCTTAGCTAGAAACAATAGAGAAAAATGTGCCATCATCATGTTATTAGAAAAGAAAAAATTTAAGTGTAGAAGTCAAAAACCAAGGAGCTCTGTGATAAAGTAACCTTAAAACAGCACTGTAAGGACCACTTAAAAGGTGATTCCCTCAGGGAAAATTAGGGCACTGAGTGTGTAAACATGTGAGCTGCACAACACCAAATACCAACCAAATTCATTCATAGTACTTAGTTACACAAGATCAGCATGGTCTTTTATGATGCATTATTGTTTATAACAATTTAAACACACTCCTTTACCATGCATGACTTCAAATATATAACAAATATTTTTATTCTGAGATACAGGATATGTTTATGAATTATAAGACCTATATACAATGAAAGTCACACCTCCCTTATCAGTCAAGTATACATATATGTTTTAAATGCAATGACCTTATTCAGACTTCAGTTCATTTTCTGAATTGACCATGTCAGTTTTTCAAACTCTTTAAAATAATGCCATTCTATTTTGATAAAATACATTTTTGCAAAAATTCAGAAATGTAGTAACATTTAATTATGACCAAAAATGACCATGAAAAATATTTGTAAGGAGGTACCAAATGACTTAGCACTTTTTTCCAGTCTTGTATTAAAAAAAAAAAAGTTGCAATCAACTTGATAGTGAGCCTATTTTAAAAATATTCTTATACTAATTCATCTCAAAAGGTTCTATTAATAGTCCTTTTGGAAAATACCATATATATAACCTGTGAGTTTTTTTCCAGAATAATTAATGGAAGAAAATGTATCCTCTGCACAGATGTACATTTTCTCTCTAAGACTAATCTTTCATCACCTAGAATTGTTTTTACAAAAGCATGCATTATAAAATACACATAAAAGCAGCTATCTTAAACATGATTTTAATACAACATTACCTTTGTAGCTGATTCATCACTGTCTCCAGTTTAATATGCTGTTACATACATGAAGAAGCTCCAGTATCCCTTTTCTGATTGACTTTAAAAAAAAAAAAATCCCTGAATAAAACAGAAGCCAGCCTGTGACTTCTTTAGGCATTTCAGTAGAATATTATCATATATGGAGAATATCTCCACACAAACTCATGAATACAGAACAGAATCTAAAACAGATCTGGGGCAGACCAGAGTTAATACCAATTAAAATTTATGTTTAAAAAGGAAAGAAAAGGAGCTGATTATCAACATTTAAAAGGATACTGCAACTTTTAACAACTGTAAACTTTGTGTTAGAAGGTGTGGCAGACAGCTCTATGCTACTAGGTTTTTAGCTTGTAAATAATGCAAACCATCAGCAGTTTTAAAATGCCATAGACTATAAAAACACAGAAGGAAACAGGGGAAACAAAACAAAAAAACCAAGAACATTTATCTAAAATGAAGCTGTATAACCAACACATCTAAAATAAAAATAAAAAAAATAGAGCAACTGATTAGGGGAAAAAAACCCTCTGATAAAAATTTTAATTTCTTGACCTGTTCTAAAATGACATGAACTTTTAAATTAAAATGGTGGAAAAAAAGAGCTTTACAAGTGGGTAGTTTCAACTCACTAAAATAATGTCAACAAGGTAAGCTTGCATAGAAGAAAATTTCAAATAATTACTGGCTACATGCATACAAAATTAGAAATGCAGGTATTATAACATAGTGCAAAACCATGGCGGTTGTGATGTCTTGTTACTGCCTAAGGTTGAGAAATAGACCGTAGTACCTCCAGTTATCACAGTTTCTGGTCAATTATTTCTGCCGACTAGAAATGAATATGTAAAGATGGGGGGGGCACATCTTTTGTGCCACTAATTAGCGAAGTTTGAGGTCATCACCACCACCTAAACTGGATCCAGGACTAGGGTCTTGTTGTCTTCTTGCCTGCAATGACAAAATCATAATTTAGGGTTAAAACGTGTTTTGAAAATCAAAGTACTAATAAATAAATGTTACAGTAGCACATAAGAAAAGTTTGCAACTAAAAAAATTTTCAGCCAGTATCTCCACATGTAAGAAGAAAAAGAACAATTTAGATTATGTATGAAATATTGTGTTAAAGTTTCCTTAAAATCCAAGAATAAAAAATCTCATTATATTCAAAAGAGCATTATCAAAATATGTACTGTGGATAAAAGAGCAACAAACCTACATTTATAGCTTTGGGAATAAAGGGTTTAACTTGAACACATGATCCAATCACCTTAGAAGCAAACTTTCCCATTTTCCCTTTTAATACTAGCTGACATTTTACACACTACTATATATAAAATAGATAACAAACAAGAACCTACTGTATAGCACAGGGAACTATACTCAGTATTTTGTAATAACCTATAAGGGAAAAGTATACATATCTGTCTATCTATCTATCTATATATCTGAATCACTGTGCTGCACACCTGAAATTAACACAACATTGTAAATCAACTATACTTCTGCAGTACTTGTCCAGTTTTCCCAGCACCATTTATTGAAGAGGCTGTCTTGTCTCCATTGTATATTCTTGCCTCCTCTGTCATAGATAGGTGACCACAGGTGTGTGGGTTTACCTCTGGGCTTTCTTAGCTGTACCATTGATCTATATTTCTGTTTTTGTGCCAGTACCATATATTGTCTTGATTACTGCAGCTTTGTGGTATAGTCTGAAGCCGGGGAGCCTGATTCCTCCAGCTCCATTTTTCTTTCTCAAGATTGCTTTGGCTATTTGGGGTCTTTTGTGTTACCATATAAATTGTATAATTTTTTTGTTTTAATTCTGTGGAAAATGCCATTGGTAATTTGATAGGGATTGCACTGAACCTGTAGATTGCTTTGGGTAGTATAGTCATTTTCACAATATTGATTCTTCCAATCCAGGAGCATGGTATATTTCTCCACCTGTTAATGTCATCTTTGATTTCTTTCATCAGTATTTTATAGTTTTCTGAGTACAGGTCTTTTGCCTCCTCAGGTAGGTTTATTCCTAGGTATTTTATTCCTTTCGTTGTGATGGTAAATGGGATTGTTTCCTTAATTTCTCTTTCTGATCTTTTGTTATTAGTGTATAGGAATGCCAGAGATTTCTGTGCATTAATTTTGTATCCTGCAACCTTACCAAATTCATTGATTAGTTCTAGTAGTTTTCTGGTGGCATCTTTAGGATTTTCTATGTACAGTATCATGTCATTAGCAAACAGTGACAGTTTTATTTCCTCTTTTCCAATTTGTATTCCTTTTACTTCTTTTTCTTTGACTGCTGTGGCTAGGACTTCCAATACTACGTTGAATAATAGTGGTGAGAGTGGATATCCTTGTCTTGTTCCTGATTTTAGAGGAAAAGCTTTCAGTTTTTCACCATTGAGAATGATGTTTGCTGTGGGTTTGTCATCTATGGCCTGTATTATGTTGAGGTACGTTCCCTCTATGCCCACTTTCTGGAGAGTTTTTATCATAAATAGGTGTTGAATTTTGTCAAAAGCTTTTTCTGCATCTATTGAGATGATCATATGGTTTTTATTCTTTAATTTGTTAATATGGTGTATCACATTGATTGTTTTGTGTATACTGAAGAATCCTTGCATCCCTGGGATAAATCCCACTTGATCATGTTGTGTGATCTTTTTAATGTGTTGTTGGATTCTGTTTGCTAGTATTTTGAGGAAATTAGAACACTCCCTAACACCATACACAAAAATAAACTCAAAATGGATTAAAGTCCTAAATGTAAGGCCAGACACTAAAACTCTTAGAGGAAAACATAGGAAAAAACACCCTTTGACATAAATCACAGCAAGATCTTTTATGACCCACTGCCTAGTGTAATGAAAATAAAAACAAAAATAAGTGAATGGGACCTAATTAAACTTAAAAACTTTTGAAGAGCAAAGGAAACCATAAACAAGACAAAAGACAATCCACAGAATGGGAGAAAATATTTGCAAACGAATCAATGAACAAAGGATTAATCTCCAAAATATATAAACAGCTCATATATCTCAATATCAAAAAAACAAACAACCCAATCAAAAAATGGGCAGAAGACCTAAACAGACATTTCAGCAAAGAAGACATACAGATGGCCAAGAAACAATGAAAAGATGCTCACCAGCACTAATTATTAGAGAAATGCAAATCAAAACTACAATGAGGTATCACCTCACACCAGTCAGAATGGCCATCATCAGAAAATCTACAAACAATAAATGCTAGAGAGGTTGCAGAGAAAAGGGAGCCCTCTTGCACTGTTGGTGGGAATGTAAATTGATACAGCCACTGTGGAGAACAGTATGTTGGTTCCTTAAAAAGCTAAAAATAGAATTACCATATGACCCAGCAATCCCACTACTGGGCATATACCCAGAGAAAACCATAATTCAAAAAGACACATATAGGGCTTCCCTGGTGGCGCAGTGGTTAAGAATCTGCCTGCCCATGCAGGGGACATGGGTTCGAGCCCTGGTCTGGGAAGATCCCACATGCTGTGTAGCAACTAAGCCCATGCGCCACAACTACTGAGCCTGTGCTCTAGAGCCCGCGGGCCACAACTACTGAGCTTGCGGGCCACAACTACTGAAGCCCGCACGCCTAGAGCCTGTGCTCTGCAACAAGAGAAGCCACGGCAATGAGAAGCCCGCACACCGCAACAAAGAGTAGCCCTTGCTCACCACACTAGAGAAAGCCCGCGTGAGCAACCAAGACCCAACACAGCCAAAAAAAAAAAAAAAAAAAAAAAAAAGACACATATACCCCGATGTTCATTGCAGCACTATTTGTAATAGCCAGGACACGGAAACAAACTAAATGTCCACCAAAAGATGAATGGATAAAGAAGATGTGGTACATATATACAATGGAATATTACTCAGCCATAAAAAGAAATGAAATTGGGTCATTTGTAGAGATGTGGATGGACCTAGGGTCTGTCACACAGAGTGAAGCAAGACAGAAAGAGAAAAACAAATATCATATATTAATGCATATATGTGGAATCTAGAAAAATGGTACAGATGAACCTATTTGCAGGGCAGGAATAGAGAGGCAGATGTAGAGAACGGACGTGTGGACACAGGGTGGGAAGGGGAGGGTGGGATGAATTGGGAGATTAGGTTTGACATAAATACACTACCAGGTGTAAAACAGATAGCTGCTGGGAACCTGCTGTATAGCACAGGGAGCTCAGCTTGGTGCTCTGTGATGGCCTAGTTGGGTGGCATGGTGGGGGGAAAGGAGGTACAGGAGGGAGGGGATGTGTGTATGCACATGGTTGATTCACTTTGCTGTGCAGCAGAAATTAACGCAACATTGTAAAGCAATTATACTCCAATAAAAAAAGATTATTGTGAGACAACCAGAAAAAAAAAGTTAACAAAGGAATTCCAATACCAGATTAGGAAACTGATAGTTACCAAATGTTATTTTTTCCAATAAACAAGTTGTATTTTATATTAAGACATTTAAAAAATAAATTTAACACCAATAATAGCAAAAAAATCAACTATACTTCAATAAAATATATATAAATGAATAAATAAAAATTAAAAAAAATAGCTGACATTTATTGTGCACCAACTATATGCTGGGCACTGTTCTAAGCAATTTCCATGGACGAACCAATTTAATCCCTGCCAACTACCTATAACATAGGTGCTATTGTTTATCCATTTTACAGATAAAGAAACTGAGTCACACAGAAGTATATGGCCTATAAATTATGTGACTGAAAAATGTAATACTGAATTTCGTGTCTCAATGAATTCCATCTCTGCCAACTGGATTTTAACTAGGAATCTCTATCTCAAGAAATAAAATTCAGAATTACTATGGATAAAGTATTGTCTCAAAAGCAAAAACGGAAGTATATTAGAATCTTTGGTGCACTTATATATTCGGAAGTATCTTTACAACAATACTTAACAACTAAGAGGCTTGACAATCATAAACATTGAGGATTTCAAGTTTCACTGTAGAATAAACATTTCTGTTTAAACGATGGCAAATTACTTAATAGAGAACATCTAAGAACTAACACACTGTGCATGACACTCTCTACTAATATAAAGTTTTAAAAGAACATAGTGCCCCCCTTTGATCCACACATAATATTTACTTTCAGTCTCTTTCACAAATTCCAATGCATCTTTCTTCTATAAGTGTTTTCTAGTGACTACAAACGTCAGTCAAGCACAAACATCTGTTTGTATACAGAACCTAGTTCCCTCAGCAACAGTTTTCCTATGTTAGATAAAGGCTACTCCATTTTACCAGTTATTATTTAGGGCAAAAACCCCTTAACATCTCTCACACCCAACAGCAAATTCTGACATCTCTACATTTAAATATGTCCTGAATCTGACCACTTCTGACTGACTCTACCACTCTTACCCTAGTCCAAGCCACCATCATCTTTCATGTGGATCTTGTTTTAGCCACCTCTGTTATATGCCAGCAACTGGGACTAACTGCAATTACCTGTGCAATCCTTAGCTAAATGGAATTATGTATTATTATCACCAATTGACTGTCCATTATCTGTCAGTTTTTGGAAACAAATTTAACCAAAAATAGAAATGTTCTGATTTCAATGGTTAAGATCTAAAACAATTAGAGAAAGAGCATCCTTGACCTTCAAAGAAACAGCTTAACAAGTCACACCTGTACTGTAAAATCATGTTTAGTCAGAAGCTCCAGTTATATCATCATTTCTCAAGACGGTTAATGTTTAGACAGAAATGACACAGCTTTATTAACTTTCAAACAAATTATATAAAACCCAACACTAACTTCCGTGGTCTTTCTTATAAACTGTGATATATTTCTCTAGCAAATCTTAACTATTTATTAGCAGACTGCATGCTGACTAAATTTTAGCACATTCCTTTCATTTAACTAGTCAGGTTAATGTTATGCTGCGTGGGTACAGACTGAAAGAGCTATGGAATGCATATGCATTAGGAAAACAATTTATGTTCCATACAGAATCAATGTTAAATGTAATGTAAGGACTGATCAATTCTGCAAAATTAGAGATGGTGATATAAGCATCTGGTTTCAGTCAATGAAGGTTAGAAAGGGGCTGAGCAACGAAGAAACACTGAGAAAAATCAATCCTAATTATACATTTATAAATTACTACTAACCTACCAGTAATACTTTGTGAAAAGAATATTTCAGCTTTTGTCTTGGGATAAGAGTAATTTTCAAATTATTTTAATAATGGGATGACTCCAAATAAGTGACAAAAAACAGTCATCAGCAGCTGGAGTTCTCCCTACTGGTCAGGGCTGTGCAGAGGTTGCCATGGGTTTATTTGTTTAAAATATATTTTTGGTAAAAGCATGGCAAGAAAAGTTGTTTTGCTATTTACTTGTGTTTTTCATTTCTATTTACACTGTAAAGAAGGAATGAGGAAGATGTAAATGAAGACACTATGAAGGAGAATCAAAGATGAAAAAAAGGGAAGTCTGAAAGAGTATGAATGAGAGCAGAAGAGGGAAGAATGAGAGTGCTGGGAGACTGGGAGGAAATTTAATGCTGGAGAGGAAGATGTATGGGCTGTCATATGAAGGAGACAAATACAGAAACATTTAGGTTAATGAAATAGCTTCCACAGGACTGGAATTCAACAACTGGATGCGCTGCCTTGGGAAGCAGTGCTTTCTACTGTAGCAGTTTTCTAATGGAGGTTGGATGTTTTAGAATGAATTCTATGAGTCACAAACTAGACTAGATGATGGCAAAGAAACTCTCTGAACTTGGTTATTCTAAAAACATAAAGTCCATAATTTCTAGTTTCTTTCTCCCCAGTCAATCCACATAGGTCCTTGATTTTAACTTTTTATTAACAGTTATTTCAGAATAGGGTTTTAATATAAAGCAGACACCCATGAGCCTGTTCAGAATACAAATCTGTTTTTAATATTTATAAGTATTAAAATCTAGAAATTTGGGCTTCCCTGGTGGCACAGTGGTTGGGAGTCTGCCTGCCGGTGCAGGGGGCACGGGTTCGTGCCCTGGTCTGGGAGGATCCCACATGCCGCAGAGCGGCTGGGTCCGTGGGCCATGGCCACTGGGCCTGCGCGTCCGGAGCCTGTGCTCCGCAGCAGGAGAGGCCACAGCGGTGAGAGGCCCGCGAACTAGAAAAACAAACAAACAAACAAAAAACTATTAATTTTACTACAGACCCCTCACTACCAGTCACTCCTGTTTTCTTTCTTTCAGTATACCATCACCCAGAAACATGGCAAATCCAGTTTCTAGATGGCAGTCATAGGATGTGTTCGAAATGAAGAGACAAAGAATATTCACCGAATACTGGAGCTTTCCCTACTGGTCTGGGCTGTGTAGAAGTAGCCAAGAGCAGGGCTACCCAAATGAAAATGAATAAAACCTGGTTGATTTCCATTCTTTTATTATCAAGATCATCAAACTGCAGAAAACTCTTCATGAGAAAATGCCCTAATAACTAAAAATAGATCCAATTTATTGAGTGTATACTATATCCAGATAATGTGCAAATCACTTTATGTTTGACACTTGGCTAAAAGTCAGAACATGGCATGACAGAATTTTAGAGCAGCACAGTACTTTATAGAGATCTAGTTCAACTCTCACATTACAGATGATAGGCCCGAGACCAAGAATGTTAAATGATTCCTCCAAGGTTTCAGAGTTAGGTGGTGGCAGTGAGAACACAAACTCACAACTCTAAAAAGACGAACCTTTAACTTCCAATTAGCATTAATGTCAGCCTCCTAAGTCATTGATATTTCTCCTGACTACTAAGGCTGGAAGAGACACAAAGTAGAAATTTTAAGTCCTAATATGAGAGAAAGGAATGCAATTTCTCCAAACTCATTAAAAATGTAAAAAGGTGAGCAGACAATCATAAACACCTGTCAGATAAGTAGACTGCAAGAGCTGGTCTAACAGGCACATCAAAAAATACAGTTCGGGGGCTTCCCTGGTGGCGCAGTGGTTGGGAGTCCGCCTGCCGATGCAGGGGACGCAGGTTTGTGCCCCGGTCCGGAGAATCCCACGTGCTGCGGAGCGGCTGGGCCCATGGGCCATGGCCGCTGGGCCTGCACGTCCAGAGACTATGCTCCGCAGCGGGAGAGGCCCGCGTACCGCAGGAAAAAAAAAAAAAAATACAGTTCTTACAAAGTATACAACTTCAGGAAAACTTTAAATATAAGGTGGCATTTTAAAATAAAAGAGATAGTGGAAATAACTTGACATTTCCAGGCTTGGATTAGGGTGGCTCTACCAAGTTAGCAATGTGAGCTTATACAAGCCTCTTATCCTCTTTCAGCCTCAGTTCCTCAAAACTGAGATACATCTTATAAGAGCATTTAAGAATCAAGCGTAAGGGCTTCCCTGGTGGTGCAGTGGTTGGGAGTCCGCCTGCCGATGCAGGGGACGCGGGTTCGTGCCCCGGTCTGGGAGGATCCCACGTGCCGTGGAGCGGCAGGGCCCGTGAGCCATGGCCGCTGGGCCTGCGCTCCGGGACGGGAAAGGCCACGGCGTTGAGGGGCCCACGTATGGCAAAAAAAAAAAAAAAAAAAAAGAATCAAGCGTAAAACAAATATTGCAGCATAGACTGCCTGGCACATAGTAAGCATTCATGCTGTTGCTATCACAACAAAGCTGCTCCTAACTTCCCAATTTATCTGTATGAACTTCTCAAATGTTAAAAAAATCTGCATCCTGCGGATAAGAGTAACTTTTACAGGCTAAAATAAAGTTAAAACAAAATAAAGTTTAATAAAACCTACATCTCTTATGATAGAGACCAAACCAAGACCCTGTTTTTCTCTTAGTGTGGGAGCAGCAGAGCTAGAATCCTTGTCCTCGTTAATCCTCTTCTGATTCTCATTCTTTTTTGTTTTGTTTTGTTTTAATTTTATATTTTAATAGGATTTTCTTTTTTATAAATTTATTTATTTATTTATTTATAGCTGAGTTGGGTCTTCATTGCTCCGCATGGGCTTTCTCTAGTTGTGGAGAGCAGGGGCGACTCTTCGTTGGGGTGTGCGGGCTTCTCATTGTGGTGGCTTCTCTTGTTGCAGAGCAAGGGCTCTAGGTGCACAGGCTTCAGTAGTTGTGGCATGTGGGCTCAAGAGTTGTAGCACATGGGCTTAGCTGCTCCGCGGCATGTGGGATCTTCCCGGACCAGGGCTCGAACCCGTGTCCCCTGCATTGGCAGGCGGATTCTTAACCACTGCACCACCAGGGAAGCCCTCTCATTCTTTTTTTTTTTTTCGATTCTCATTCTTAGTCTGAGTTCATATTCTCGGTTCACTTTCATCTACTGCCTATACCTAAAACACACCTCAGGAAGGCCCAGAAGAGACAGACATTTATGTTCATTTGTCCTTACATAAAAATAAGTGTTGGTAGAGTTAAGTGATATGAAAACTGAAGTCTGTGGGAATTTAAAATAAATAGAGGCTGTGATTCTTTTTCTTGGACCACACAGAATCGAAGGCTCCAAAAACATACAAAACACAAATATATAAACCACAGTCTTTTGCTTGTTTTTATTTCCAAATAGTCTCCACATAAAATTCTCATATGATTTACTGAACTTTACTTTTAAAACTGCCTATAGCAGAATAAGCAATAATTATTTACCCATTCTCTGACATTAAACATAACAATTTATTTGCTAACGCTTTTATAACCCAACCAAATGAAAGCATTTTCTAGGTAATGACAGAGAGAAAATCTCTTTCAGCACCCTGTCACCTTGCAGCTGAATTAAGAGCCAACAGTACTGTACCACAGTTTTAGGTTAAGAGGCCAATGAAGCTGAAGGCAGTCCCTAGACACACCAAGAGTGTGTATGAGCTGCTATACAACAGATGACAGAGGTATCTTTCCAACTTATTTATGACAAAAGCACTCAGTCTGTACCTTATTAGCCTCAATCTTCCTTCACAAAATCCCAAAGTAAGGTACTGGAATTACAGTTATAGAGATGTGTAACCTGAAGGACTGCCATGGATAACAAGTCAACAGTATTAAATAATGGTAAGATTCTCAGGTAAAAAGGCACTGGGCCACTTCTATGTGGCAACAGATATCAATGGGCAGGTAGGCACGTTACAGAAGAAATGTCTGTGATTATTATTTTTTTTAAAGTCTACTTTTTATTAAAGTACAGAAGAGTGTACAAATCATATATATGAGTGATGAATTTTCAGGAAGTGAACACACCCATGTAACTAGCCTCCAGATCAAGAAATATAATATCACCAAATGTGGGAAGTTCCCTCTTTGTACCCCCTCCTTGTCACTACCCAAGCCCAAGAGAAGCCAGAAAAGTTCAAGATCCTTTTCTATTGTTAAAAAACAAAGAAAGAAAGAAACAAACACCGGGATATAAAATAGCTTGGCAACATATCTTTGACTTTCAGAGTCTACAGTTAGGATATGCCTGCCTTTATTGCCACTCTGAGCCAAGGTGCATAGAAAGAGAGGATGAAGGAACTAGCTTCCAATGAGTTCCATTTTAAATGTCAGATACTGAGTCAGGCAGCACCCTGGGAGGTAGGGTGTTAGCTCCATTTTACAGATGAGGGTCAAGAGGATAAGCAACTTTCCCAATGTCACATGGCAACAAGTAGAGCTAGGACTCAAAACCAGGGCAATTTATTAGAAGCCTCATCCTCATCTACTACCTCAAAGGTTCTCAAGTTACATTCTGCCAGTTACTGGGTTCCCTGAACACATTCCAGGGACTCTAGAGGGGGACCAGAATAATCCCTACCCCTGCTTCACCCAGAGCAGCGCCCCTTTAAGCTATTTTATACATTAAGGTTCTGTATAAATTTCAAACGAAGACAGGATTTCACATTTTTAAAAACTGCCTATATGTCAGAGAAAACAGATAGCAAGTTCTAGAATCTTCTGTTTTCATCATTCTGTGTTAACACTAGCAACAATTTTTCTCTTCTTGATAGGTAACAGATGCACATGATACAAAATTCAAAAGGTATAAAAGATAAACAATGAAAAGTAATCACTCAAGGAGTTTTAGAACTGATTTCAGGTTAAAAGACACTGGGGAAAACCAAAACCACTTGGAGTTCTGCTTCCCACCGTGAGTAACCTTAATCAGATACACATATTAAATGTTCATGAGCACCACTGTTACAAGTTTAGCATGTCAGGGCTAGAGGCCTCAGAGTTTATCCAAACAGGGGTAGGACATCCGTAAGCCTCTGTGCTGCCAGGATCTTAAGCCTCCAAGGACCACTTACTGGGTTACTGCCACCCAAGAGTTACCACTGCTCCTTGGCCCTTGTCTTTAGTCAGTCATCAGGACCACCCAGTAGAACCATTATTATTCTTTTCTTCCTCAGTTTTTTCTTTTCCAGGCAAAATGGTTACTAACTTCTTCTGGTTCTGGCATATTTTATTTTTCAACTTAATCATCTTTATGGGTGATGTGGAAATTCTTTTCCCAGTGCTGGACTGTATTTGTGGAGAACTTCTGCTTAGGAAGATGGTTTAAGTCTTCACCCTCCCTTTCATTAACCAACTATTTGAAAAGAGAGCAAGTCAATTAATTTTCTCAGAGTCTCAGTTTCTTCAAATGTAATAAGAATTTTACCCAGTTGAGTGTAAGAAAACCATTTTTTATAAAATTGTTACTTTTTTAAAAACAAACAAATAAAAACAATGTTCAATTATATTTTGTAAGACCCCCTTATAGATGTTTGGATTACAGGGGAAAAAATGCAACATTTTCCCCCAATGTTCTCCTTTTAGGAAAAAGGAGGTAAACTACAAGAAATAAGCTGACATTAGGAATCTGTCATGATTTTTTTTTTTTAAAGAGAAGCAAAATACACATGCACAAAGTGCCAAAAGACATGCATACCCAAAACTCCCCTAAGAGACTGCCAGTGCAAGCTCTGGGGTCAGATTCCAGCCCAATTTTCCAGATAACAGCTCTCTATGAGAACTTTTAAAATTACTGCCATAAGGGACTATGGATCTTAAATCATTGATGAAAATCTAACCATTTTCTCTATGCTCTAGGTCATAATGCAGGAAAAGTGCCCTGATACACTTTAGAGAACTAAAACAATGTTCTTGTTAGCCAGATAATTCAATTAACTTGAACCAGCACTGTGGTAGAGCTTTTAGTGTTAAAGTACTTTAGAGCTATTTTTTACTGAAGGCATACACATATCAAGCACCATACTAAGTGCCTTATAAGCACTTTCCCATTTAATTCTCACAATTTCTATGAGAAAACGCACTTAAGAGAGGTTAGCAATTAATGCACCAGGAATCTCAACTACGCCTGACTACAAAGCCCATGTGCTCAATCACTGACATAAAACTCACTAGAAACAATCTATCTGAGCAACAAATTATCTGACACCTCTGTCAACAGACTATATTTTTGTTCATACACAAATACAAACATATGCACATATAAACTCACACACCAAAATGTTTTTCTTCAAGTAACATTATTTATAATAATCAAATTAACATTTTAGAGAAGACAATTCTTAGCCTCGACTAATCTATAATTTTATTTAAAGCAAATCATATTAAAAAACTCCTAATTGTTCCATTAATTGTCAAATAGTTATTCTTCAAATATAATGTAGCTGAACAGCACTTTTTATAAAACAATTCTTATATTCATTTAAAGCCATGTTAGCTTGCTCTAGAAAGATTGACCAATCATGTTCTCTGACATGACAAGATCTTTTTCCTTCACTCCTTTGCATACACTGTTCCTTCTGTCCAGAATGCTTTCCCCAGCTTGTGTAGCTGGCAAACTCACATTCTTCCTTCAAATCCCTGCAAGTATATTCTCCTGTGAATCCCCCAGGCAGAGGCAGATGTAAGTGCTCCTTCCTCTGCACTGCCGCTGTTCCCCTTTAAGTACAGGTGCTGCTAAAGCAGACTGCAATTATCTGTTTATACATCTATTTTCCCTCAAGACTGATAGATGTTCAAGGACAGAAACCATGCATTTTCATCTATATATTTCCCAGTCCCTAATGCAGAATCTAGCACAACACAGTTGGAGTTCATTACTTAATGAATTACCTAGCTAATATAAACCAACAAATTGTAAACATTTAAAAATCTTTCCAGAGACCATTAACATGTATTATTCTACTTTAACGTACAGGCTCTAGTTTTCAGACAGGCAGAGTAGGAGCTTTTTTTGAAGCTCTCCATTTGACAACTAAATGCAATGTACAAAACACTGTGGTGGGTAATGTGGAGGTCAAAAAATCAGGGGCCCCACTTCACTGGTGATCACACTACGGTAGAGTACAGACAACTTTATAATTGTTCTAACATCCTGTTCAATAAGAACAATGATAGAAATGAGAAGTGCTCTGGAAACGACAAAGTAGAAGGGCTAATTATGATTAAGAAGATTGGAGGGCTTCCCTGGTGGCACAGTGGTTGGGAGTCCGCCTGCCGATGCAGGGGACATGGGTTTGTGCCCCAGTCCGGGAAGATCCCACATGCCGCAGAGCGGCTGGGCCAGTGAGACACGGCTGCTGAGCCTGCGTGTCCGGAGCCTGTGCTCCGCAATGGGAGAGGCCACAACAGTGAGAGGCCAGCACACCGGGGAAAAAAAAAAAAAAAAAAAAAAAAAAAAAAAATATATATATATATATATATATATATATATATATATATATAAATATATATGAAATAATATCAGCTGACACCTAGTCAGTGCCACATTCTCTAAAAGTGCTTTCACATGTATTTACTCATTTAATCCTTACAATGACCCTATGAGATAGGCACACTTAGCCCTATTTTATAGATGAGGAAACTCAGGCACGGAAAGGTGAAATCATTTGTCAGAGGTGATAAAGTGCCAGAGCCAGATTCAGATCTTGCCATCTGGCTCTAGAGTCTGGGCTCTTAACCACTGTCTTTGCGTGCGTGCGCACACACACACACACACACACACATACACACACTTTTATATTAATTTAAATAGTGTATGTATAATTTAGTGAATGAAAAAACAACATTTTCTCTACTATGTAACAATGACTTAAAAACATTTTTTAACGTGGAAAAACTACCAACATAAAAATTACCATCTTAACCACCTTTAAGTGTACAGTTCAGTAGTGTTAAGTAAGCACATTCACACTGTTGTGCAACCTATCTCCAGAACTCTTTTTAATGCCTGGAAATTATTCTATTTCGTTGATAGTCATATCAAATTTAAACACTGGACAAGACTAAATTTGAGTGTTTAAGACTGAGGTAGACATGGATAATAAAACTATAAAAAGACACAAGGAAGTGATTACTATAAAAACTGAGAAAATTATTATTTTTGAAGGGAGGGAAAAGGTCATAATTAGATGTACACATGGAGGGGGCTACTGGGTTAACTGTCACATTTTTATTTTTTTTTTTACCTGGATGGTTATAAGGGTGTTATTAGCCTTCTAATAACTAAGCTACATATATTTTGATGTAGATTTGGTGTGTACTTTACCATAAAAAGGTTAAAAGAAAAATAGTCTAGGTTAATTCCATTCTTTGAGTAGTTTGAAAATAAATTTTCCTCTAGTGAAGAGACTATACAAATGACTGAAAATTATGTTACAAAATCAAGACAAATATTTATAGAAAAGTGGGAAATAATGTTACTCCCAGAGAGTTTAATAATGTTCTAAAAATATGTATCCTATGATAATGTAAGGTAATTTTTACATATAATGTGAAAGATAATTAAGAAAAAAGAGGTAAGATATTTGGATCAATCAATTAATAGAAAATATACCTTATCATAGTAAATATTTTTTTGAGGACCAATAAATGAGGAATTCATGTACAACCTTAAAATTAAGACTAACTTTCTTTATAGCAATTACATTTAATAAACAAAGTCACAGAGTACAACTTTTAAAAAATTAAAGACATTGAACTACTAAACTATTTAAAATCATTATGCACAAACATCACAAATAGAGCCTGAGAGTTTTGGGGAAAGTACTAACCAGTTACTGCCAGCAGCTGTGAAACTCTCACCTCCATTTCCTCCCGATGAGACCTGTCTCTATCTTCAAATTCACGTGTCCTTCTCCGGGCCTCTTCAAAGGCCTGTTGTGCTAATGCATCCTCCTGCTGTCATAAGAATATATGAAATAGATATTTTAATTTTGATTTATAATAAAAAAAATTGGGGGGTGTCTTATTTTTTGAAAGAAATGAACAGCAGAGTATTTCTCAAAACATCAAAGCCATAAAAAAAGTCAGAGCAACTTCTAAAAGAAAACTTCAGTATTTTCATGTTCTATTATAACACCTTGGAAATAGTAATCGTGTTCAGTCATATTCTAACAACTGAAAATGCTCTTCCCTTTCTGTCCTCACCTCATCCTCTTCACCAAAGTAAAATCCTGATCAAGTCAATATTTAAAACATAGAAGTATAAGGAAAAAGAAATTATTAAATACTTCTACAGTGTGGGGATAAGACAGGCCAGGCGCTCTAAGAATGACACTAAAGCCAGAAATATAAAAAAGATATTAACATAATCGACTGTACAAATGTTAGAAACTTCTAGACAACAAAAAGAAAATTCCAAGGGATATTATCAACAAAAATTTATTTGTAACATATAACAAATCTATCCTAATCCTTTCCCAACTAATGGATAAAGATCTGAAGGAAACCCAGATACTTCAAACTTCTTGTGTCTAAAAGGTAACCAATTTAAACTTTCCCTTTACACTTCTTTAGTCTGGATGGTGGCACTACTCACTCATTTTGGTCAAGAACTGGAGCTGCCTTTGACACTTCACTCTCCCCATCTCCATAGAGCCAATCAACCACCAAATCCTATCCATCTGACCTCCTATTTTTTGAATCTTTAGGCTCCTTTTCATTCCTACATTTTCCTGGTTCAGGATCCTAAGATCTTTCACCCAAATTACTGCAAAGTCTCTTCCTGTTTCCATTCTGTCATCCCCCAATCCAAAACACAGCCATCAGAGCGTGCCTTCTAAAGGACAATCGGACCACAATACTCCCCAACTTAAAGCTCCCTCGTTGTCTACAGCACAGGATGCTCAAGTGTGTGATTTGCAGTCACGTACTTCTCAACACTAGGATTTTCAATGGCACACTTGAAGAAACTAAAATATCAAAAACAATGCCAAAAAAGTCTTCAATATTCACTGTCCTAGTTTCATTACAGCAAGGGGTGGCCAGATAACTATGTTCTAGCCAATGATATAGAAGTGTAAGTCAATGAATGGGCCTTCTGAGAAAGTCATTTAAGAGACATGTCACCTTTCCTTCTTCCTGGGAACCGATGCAATGACCAGCGATACAGCAACCATCTTGCAAACATAATACTGAGGATGTTGCCACACACTGAGCATAGTACAGCAGGAAAATGAAAAGAGCCACAGCCTCTGATAATATAATTGCCTGAACTGCATACTGTTGATATCTTATTCTGTGTGATAAATCCTTTATTTGGCTCTGTTAGTAGGGTTGTTTGATACTTGCAATTTTCACTGACACAAGGTCTATAACTTAAACAAAAGTGAAAGGTGTGATCAAGTCTCCATTCTTATGTTGCATTTACTAGCTCTGTGACCCAGGGCAAGGTATTTCATTTTCTAAGCCTCAGTAAACTCACATGTAAAATGCACGTAGTAGTAATACTTATGTCTCAAGATTAAATGAGATAACATATAAAAATGCTTAAGTACACTACCTGACAACATTCAATAAATGCTATTATTTTATAAGCATTTGTGAACATGTAAAATTTACACGTGACTAAACATTACTATAAATAGCAACTGTATTCTCAGAATGTACTACATAAGCCAGAGGCACCTGCAAAAGAACACTGTTCCCAAATGCCAAGGACTTTCTCTTATTTGATTAGATATCAACCAGGACAGGTCTGCTGTTAACAGGATATCCCTTCTGTCCTGTGCATTCATTCACTTTTTCATTTATTCCACAAATATTCCGTGAGTCTTTATTATGCCCAAGTCACTGTGCTGGGTGCCATGCATACAATGTGTGGGAGCAAATGGTGCTTTTCCTTATAGTTTCTGGTCTAGAAGGGCAGGTGGACAATGAACAAATAATTACAAAAATCAATATATAATTATCAGTGTGACTTAGTAAAGGATTACAAGATGAAATGAGAGCATATAACACGAGATGTAATCTAACTCCCTAAGGAAGTTATTAGCCACTCATGTGTATCTAGCAATGATCATAGATTTTTACCTTATTAAAATTAAAAAAAGTATTATTACTAATATTTGAAGTAAAATAAGCTAAGAGAGATTTGGTAGCTCTCTATTCTCTAATTCCAGCTTCTATCTTGGTCTTTTCTAGTAAGATGTGAAATGTATGTGCAATGAACAGAGTCTGCACTTTAAATGGTTAAATCTGAAAGATGATCAGTGATCCAGTGTTATCCTGATCCTTTCCTGTTGCGAACTTAAGTAACACCTCCCTTTCAAGGACAGCATAAAGGGTACTTACTGATAAAACTATACACTCACCCATAAAGTGTGCTCAAATGGATAGGGACAAATAACCCTATCCAGACTCAGGTGGTGGGAGGCTTTCAGCACTCCAGTCCCCACCAGCTACTTGTTATACTAGCCTGTTACTCCACGGTCTATACCACAGTCTGCACAAAGTAGTCAGGTGGGGTCATCATAAAAGGTGGCTGGGTGTTTGTGAAACCCACGTGGTAAATAAAGACCTAGCAGTGCTCTCATAGAGCATATATATACACCATTCTTAACCATTCTTGCTACACTGATTTTGTCTTTATTGTATTGCTAAATCTACAATTATATTTATTTTACAGTTTGGTAATACTTACCTTTCTGTGCAATGAATTTAAAAAATAGAAGTATATATTTAATGAAAAATTAAGAATCAAATTCGTTTCCAAGAAAGCTGATGATGAATGCATAATTTGTACAAAATAACGACATTTCCTATTCTCTGTGGGGACCAGAATGATATCACTGATCACATGAAAACCAAAAGAAATAAATCTGCTGAAGAAGCATCAACATATACTTCAAAGGCGACAATTTAACATGTGCAGCTGCAAACGGTACATTTAACACCATTCTGTAAAACATAACTTTTTATTTACATCAAACGACTCTTCTAAATTTTCACTCACATTCTCATCAACATACAAAAAGCAAAGCTGTTCATATGTTGGCTTTGCTGACAGAAAAACCCTGCAAAAAGCTAAAGGATACCAGTTTTACATCAGTGTCATTAGGTACTTCAAATAGAAAATCTGTTCAACCCAATACGGTTCAATTTTTCTCATCATATTATTTGGAAGGTCATTATATTGAAGGTGAAACATATTTTTGTGACTGCTAATTTAAAAAGTACAAAAATGAAGATAGAGTTATTGGTTCTTAAACTGATAATACAAATACAAATGTTGGTGGAGCAAACATTTACACACCGTATAAGAAATAACATTCTCAGTGAATTTTTAAAACTATGAAATAGAAATTTACTAGTAATTAGTTGTGGTACACATGAAATTCATAATTGTTATCCAAACAATTCTTATCCAAAGTACTGAGGTATTCTACCAATCATTTAGACATTAGAGTTGCATAAATTACAAATATATTTATGTATCCATAGTTAAAGTCACTGAACTATAAAATTTCTGTGACAAAGCTGATGCTGAATACAAATAAATTCACATGACATTATACAGGCACTTTGGATTTTAGAAATTTGAGCCTTTGAAAAACTTCTATGAAATCAACCTAGTTCCTAAAATGGCATTGATCTCTTTTTTTTTTGTAAATGAGTCCTCAGTTATATTTGTTCAAAATTAGTTGGAAATCTCTGATTAAAGTATTCAATGGTGAAGCATCAAATTTTTCAGTTTTCCAAGCTTTTAGAGAATTGCAATTATTGAAAATCAAACATAAAGACAACACTGAAATTTATCCTACAAATTACAGAAAATAAAGAAATGAAAGTATATCAGCAAACATGATTCAATTTTGAGTTTATACAATTATACTCAGAAATATCTTCATTTGTGGGAAACTTTTAAAACATTTTATTGAACTATTTACACATACAAAAAAGTACACATATCTTAAGGCTGTGTTGTCCAATACTGTAGCCACTAGCCACGTGTGACTACTGCATACTTGAAATGTTGCTAATTTGAGTCTGTAAGTGGAAAATACACACTGGATTTCAAATACTTGTTACCAAAACAGGTAAATATCCCAATAAATATTTATATTGATTTTATGTTCAAATGATAATATTTTGGATATACTGGGATAAATAAAATATAAAAATCAATAATTTTCAAACCTTTTTAAATGTGGCTTTTAAAAAATTTTAATTTACATAATGTGGCTCACATTTGAATTCTACTGGACAGCACTGTCCTAAAAGATACCTTGATGAATCTTCAGAAACTGAACTTTCCATGTAACTAAAAGCCATATGAAGAGACAGAACAGCACCAGCATCTCAGAGGTTGTCTTCTCCTCCATTCCAGGAACTACCCTCCTCTCCCAAGGATAAACCACTATCCTTCCTTTTAACAACATGTATTATTAGTTTTACCTATTTTTGTACTTTTATATAAATGTATTCATATAGCATGTGCTTTTCTAATACACTCAATGTATTTGTGAAATTCACCCATATTGGTATGCTAGTTGTAGTTTTTCATTTTCATTGTATTTCTCTGTATGAACATGCAATTTATCCATTTGACTGTTAGTGGGCATTTGGGCAGTTTATAGTTTCTGGCTATTAACCAATAATGCCTCTACAATGTCCTAGTACCTATCTTTTGATGAATATATGTATTCATTCCCATTGCATACCATGCCTCAGGACAGAACTGCTGGATCATAGGTATACACATGTGCAGTTTTAGTATTTATTGCCAAATATTGTGTCAACTTTATGTAATCAAACACCACACCAACTGTTGTTCCGCATCCTTGCCAACGTTTGTCAAAGGTACTCTGAACAAAGGCAAAAAGACAATACCTGTGAAAATATTTCAGTTGAAATACTTATACAATTTAATTTTTAAAAATGTAATTGTGACTACCCTCTGTTTATCTCTTAGCCTACCAGGTACCTGAGCATCTATTGGAGAGTTTTGTTCTCACATGGCAGAGAGAGAGATTGAGCAAGCTTAGCTCCCTTGTGCATGTCTTATCAGGACACTAATCCTATCATATCAGGGCCCCACTCTTAGGACTCATTTAACCTTAACAGACCCCATAAAGGTCCTATCTCCAAATACAGTCATATTGGAAGTTGGGAGTTCAAAATATGAATTTTGGGGGAACACAAACATGCCGTCCACAATAGCTGGTAAGTGGTGGGGCCAGGAATCACAATTACATGACCATGAAGCACCTACTCCTAACTTCTATACTTCATTGCCTCTTTACATTTACTATCTTCCAGAAGACTGGGGGATGGGGAAAGCTCCAGAGAAGTGCTGACTGTTGACTGAATGGTTGGTATCCCCTGCTTTAAAATTTTTATATTATGTAAGACCTATTATTATATTAGTTTACTATGACAACAGATGGTACTTATCAAAGTACTTACTTTGATAAGTAAGTGATAAAGCCCTATTTGTGGACCAGGGCAACAAAGCAGGGAAATTTTCAGTATGGAAAATACTGTGGGCTAAACTTTAAATTTTTACCTATCACTTTAATAAAATATTTCAGTTTTAGAAGTCAACTCAATCTGAAATTCACCCTTACATAAATTCAATCTGCTGTATCACTCCTTACAGAAACAGCCTTCTAAACTGCCAATTATTTACTATTTTTCTGAAGGAATTAGGTATTCCTTATCCCTGTGGAAATCAAGGTAGCAGAGATTCTTTCTTAAGAATTTTAACTTTGAACCTGAATTTTTTACTAGGAAGGTTTAGTTTTTTGATCTCTTAAGAAGAAAATTCCTACATTTCTATATATGGTGAGCAAAATGGGAATAACAGAAATAACAAAAAGAGAGCTCCTTTTTATTCTTGCCATTATTTTAACTTTATTAAGAGGATTAATATTAAACAACTGAAAAAATTAACACCCGCTAATAATCAGATACTCTGACATGTTCTTTCAGCATTTTGAATATGTCATCACACTATCTTCTGGCCTGCATAATTTCAAAAGACAAGTCAGCTCTTAATCTTATTGTGGCTCCCTTGTATGTAATGAGGCCTATTTCTTGCTGCTTTTAAGATTCTCTTTGTTTTTCAACAGTTTGGCTATGATGTACCTAGTTGTGGATTTATTTCTGCTTACCCTACTTGGAGTTCATTAAACTTCTTGGACATGGAGATGAATATTTTTCATCAAATTTAGAAGTTTTCAGCCATTATTTCTTAAAACATATTTTCTGCCCCTTTCTTTCTCTCCTTATCGCCTGGGACTTTCATTACATATATGTTGGTCTGTGTGCTGGTGTCCTACAATCTCTGATACTGTTCATTTTTCTTTGTTCTTTCTGTTCTTGAGACTGGAAAATCTCTATTAATCTATGTTCAAGTTCACTAATTCTTCTGCCAGCTTAAATCTGTTGAGTCTGTGAATTTTTCATTTCAGTTATTGTAGTTTTCAATTCTAGAATTTCTACTTGATTCTTTTTAAAAATTTAGATCTCTTTATTAATATTCTGTCTTTCATGAGTCACTGTCATAATTGTCCTTCAATTCTTTAAAGGAAGAAATTTTCCTTTAGCTCTTTGAACACACTGAAAAAGAACTGCTTTTAAGTCTTTTGTCACTAAGAACCATCATTTGAGGCAGAGTATCTACTGCCTGCTTTTTCCCCTGAGTATCAGTCACACTTTTGTGCTTATTTGCATGTCTTATAATTTCCTGTTAAAAACTGGGTATTTTAGATAATATACTGTAGCAACTCTGAATTCTGACCCCTGCCTCCAGCCTGTTGTTGCTGTTTTCTGTTTGTCTACTTAGTGACTTGCCTAGTTGTGTGGAGTCTGTTTCCCCAGCAGTGTGCAGTCTCTGATGTCACTGCTTAGTTTTTTTTCTTTTTAAGCCTTGCTTTCTAGGGGGTTGCCCCTGGGTCAGCATAACCTAGGGGTCAGCCAATGATTGGTCAGAGGTTGTGCTTAAACACCTTGAGTCAGAAGGCTTCTAATCCTTTGCCATGGGATCTGTGTGTGGCTTACTTTCAAAGTGCAGGTAGTTTATCAGTCTACCCTGTATTCAGCCAGGGACTAGCAGCTTTCAAGGGCTCTCTCTGTCCTCTCTTGAACAGGTGTAGCCTTGCACATGTACATAGCCTTTTGGACCATGAGAGGTTAAGTGTGATCTCAATAAGGCTTACTTTAGCTATCTCTTTCCCTAGATTTCCCTGATAAATTTCTGGCTAGTCTGCCATTTTGTTGCTTCCTGAAACATTAGTTTTCTCCAGTTGTTTGCCACAGAGACTGCTATTGTTTTCAATAACAGCCCTGGATATGTATTTTTCCAAGTGCTACTCTAAATAAAGTCAGCTCCCTCTGAGAGGACAGCAGAGCTGCCAGTCCTCATGGCTCTATCCTGCCCAGGGTAGGACTTGAGGAACCACAGAGCTAAGGGAGATGGGAGCAGCTCCCGACAAAAATGCCAGACTCTCACTGTTCTTACTGAAATTCACTAGCTTTGTTTGAATAAATGCCTCTCAATATATGTCCTTTGGTTAATTTCCAGAGACCTTAAATGGGTTTTTGTCTGTTTGTTTACAATTTTGTTAAGTTTAATCACTGCTTTTTGGAGAGAGAATCTGCCAAGCTCCTCACTCAGCCATTTCAAAAGTGCTGCTCCTACATTTTATTTTAAACTGGGTCCCCCCACCATAATGTGCTATGGATCCAGAACAAATATTAAACAGAACCATCTACTACACTTCGAAGTGCCCCACTAAGCGCACAGTGGTAATCCAGTGCAATTTAGAACCACTGAAGGAAAAACCTTCCCCAAACCAGGACCAATATTTGGGTCTCAATCTCTTCAGAATTCATCAATATTATGAGAACATGAGACTTTCTTTACTTACTCTTTTTAAAAAATACTTCCTAACTGTGGTTGATAACAACAAACTGTATATAAAAAGAGACAAGGAAGGCGGGGAGGCCCATGGATGGAAGTGTGTGTGTGTGTGTGTGTGTGTGTGTGTGTGTGTGTGTACTGGGCGGGGGGGTCAAGAATGGAGAGAGGGTCAAAAAAGAGGGTCAAAAATTAGGGCTTCCCTGGTGGCGCACTGGTTGAGAGTCCGCCTACCGATGCAGGGGACACGGGTTCGTGCCCCGGTCCGGGAAGATCCCACATGCCGCAGAGCGGCTGGGCCCGTGAGCCATGGCCGCTGAGCCTGCGCGTCTGGAGCCTGTGCTCCGCAACGGGAGAGGCCACAACAGTGAGAGGCCTGCATACCGCAGGGGAAAAAAAAAAAATTAGAGAAAGGGCCTTCCCTCATCCCCCATCAGAGCTGGCACCCAGGGGAGGGTTCTTGAGGGAGCTGTGAGGGTCCACAGACGTGCCTCAGCCTATGAGATGGTAGAAGATCCAGCATCCAAAAGTGACCCAGTGACTGGCCCAGCTGAGCTCTGACCACTTGTGGACAGTGTATGCCATGCTGTAGCCCTGCTCCTCTGTGGTATCGTCCACATCAACGTCAAACAGGGAGCCCAGGTAGGTCAGATGGAAGATGGCCAGGGCCCCAAAGAGCAGATTTAAGGCTCGCACCCCCAAGCCCAAACGATGCTGGTGTGAACAGTCTGGTGGGCACCTTTTCGACAAGACACAGGCACTGAGGATCCGAGCCAGACGCTTTCGGAGGATGTGCTCCACATAAGTGATAAATGCCAGGGACAGCAGCACCGCAGCCAGGTGGAAGCTAAAGCCGTGCAGGAGGGCACTGGTTGCATAGGTGACCAGCACGGCTGAAAAGGTCCCGAGGTGGAGAGCATTCTTGAAAACATAGTTATTTAGCCAACAAGACATGGGCAGGTTCCAGCTTGTGACAACTTCCACCATGGACCGGGGCAGCTCCACATTCAGTGGCTTAGAGACCGTCAGGTCCCATTCCAGGTGACCCTTCTCCTCGGTGAAGCCAGCCCCCGCCAATGTGGCTGTGGCCTCAGATAGAAAGCCCACAAAATAGTTGCTGAAGTGGAAGGAGACAGCACTCTCGTAGGCTCGCAGCCACTTGTGAAGGAGGTGGTCACCATCAAGGGGAATGAAGTAGGGGAAGAGGTAGGGGCCCACACAGGTGGACAGCACAAGGCACAGCAGGGCCAGCACCAGGCTCTGGGCCACCTTCTGCAGCCACTGGCGGCTCAGCGGGAGGCCTTGGACAGCCTGTAGGTAGCTGTGGAAGGATATCCAGGGCCCAAAGACGATGGTGCCCACAAAGTAGAGGTAGCCCATGAACTCCACGGGTGAGGGCACCACACCCACCTCGCCCCGGTCCAGATCGAAGCCCAGAGACACTGCCTTCATGGCCACAATCATCTGGGCCCCTCGCATCTTGTGCCATGTCACAGTGTCCACCATGTGCATCTCACCCATGAGTAGGTAGATGAGGATGGTGACGGAGAGGAAGACGCCACGATGGGAGGAATGTCGGCAGAGGAACAGCACGAGGTAGCACAGAAGGCAGAGCAGCATGACCCAAACCATGTGCAGCTGGAAGAAGTGGTAGAGGCTGAAGAACCCACCTGCCACGGTGCTTGCATGCTTCAGGTAGGATGGCAACCCAAGCCTCCCGAGGAGGCGGCAGGCGAGGCAGATGGCAAGGAGCAGCCAGATCTGGTCAAGGCCCTGCTGGGCAGTAGGCAGGAGACAGCCCTGTAGGAGCTGCTGGAAAAATTCCTGGCGGCTGAAGGTGGCCATTGTGGACCCCCACGGATGGATGAACAGATGGATAGACTTGGCAGTAAAGAAGCTGCGGTCCAGGGGCCCAGGGACACACCACCGCCACCACTGTCGCCGCCTCCTCCGGGCAGCCTCCCCCGCAAGCTGCAAGGCCGGGACCAGCTGAGACTCCCAGGGCAGCACTGTATACTTACTCTTAAAGACTGGGTAAAATAGATCTCCAGACAAAGGCAAGATTAGGGGTAAATAAAGGGACCACAGTCAGTAAAGCCTGAAGCCACCCTACCTGGGCTCGCTCCTCATCAAACTCCAGGCAGCCCATACCATCCAGTCTCTGGAGATCAATCCAACCTTTCCAGATAACACAGACTCCATTCAGAATCATGGGAGCCTTCAAATATACCTAAGACACAGAGAGAAGGATGAAAACCAATGATAAGCCATCAGACACATAAAAAGCAAAGGATAAACTTACTTATGAAAACTGTTTTTTTTGGGGGGGAAAAAATAAATTATAAAATTAAGAATTGTAGGAAAGTATACAAAGCATAGCCTCTGACCATATTCTATAAATTAAGTTAATCTGGTTTACCAGGATTTTATTTCTAGTCACAATTTTTCCAGATTATTTATTTTTTTAAAGATTTAATTTTATTTTCATTTTTCGCTGTGTTGGGTCTTCATTGCTGCGCGTGGGCTTTGCCCAGTTGGGCTTCTCGTTGTGGTGGCTTCTCTTGTTGTTGAGCACAGGCTCTAGGTGTGTGGGCTTTAGTAGTTGTGGCACGCGGGCTCTGGTAGTTGTGGCTCGTGGGCTCTAGAGCACAGGCTCAGTAGTTGTGGTGCATGGGCTTAGTTGCTCCGCGGCATGTGGGATCTCCCTGGACCAGGGCTCGAACCCGTGTCCCCTACACTGGCAGGAGGATTCTTATCCACTGCATCACTGGGGAAGTCCCTCCAGATTATTTTTTTATTTTTATTTTTTTTTTGTAGTACGTGGGCCTCTCACTGTCGTGGCCTCTCCCGTTGCGGAGCACAGGCTCCGGACGCGCAGGCTCAGCGGTCATGGCTCACGGGCCCAGCCGCTCCGCGGCGTGTGGGATCTTTCCGGACCGGGGCACAAACCCGCGTCCCCTGCATCGGCAGGCGGACTCTCAACCACTGCGCCATCAGGGAAGCCCCAGATTATTTTTAAAAGGAAGTTTTACAGATTTTGTAAAAACTGTAGTAAGGTGATACTTAAAGTGACATTGTTTCTTTTGCAGCTGAAGCTAGGACAATCAGGTACTTTGCTTTAATTTTTGAATCTTGAGTAGGAAGACATAAAGATGTAAATCAACTGGAATTCACTAGGCCCTGAAGAGAGCACGCACTGTTTCTCCCTGTTTGGATACCTGGAGCCACCCAAGGTCAGGTTCTTCATATTTCCTTTCCGTTTTATAAGCTACATCATAGATTCCTGGTAAGTAATGCTGTTTTTCTTTCTTTTTCTTTTTTTACTTAAGTTAGCCAGAGTTGATTTCTACCACTTTTAGCCAAAGAACCTTAACTGATACAACATTTATTTATGCATACTAAACATAAGAGAGTTCTTCTGTTTCAAGTATATAACCCTCGAGCAAAAGTCACTTTAGGTATGATTTCCAAATTTAAATCACTTTCATTTTTGATCACCAAATTAATTTTCATATTGCCTGTAAACATATTTGTTCTCAAGAGCAATTAAGGATCCATCAAGAAAGGAAAGGTGCTAATGCTATCATCTTGAGGTGAGTATTTTACTGTGATATAGTAAGAAAATATAAAAGAGAAGAAAAGAGAAATTTGTTAGTTCTTACAATCTCCCTCATCATAACAACATTTTATTCTAATAAGTACTTCAAAAAAAAAAACCCAACATTGTTATTTTAGGTCTTCTCTACCTCATTTAACACAGGCTTCTGAATAAAAATCAGCATAGATTTTTTTTTTTTTATCATTTACTGCCTTAACAAGATCTTTTAAATGCAGAGGATGCAGGACTTCAATGAGTTTTAAAAATTCCAAGTTATCCAATATATCTTTATAAATAAGGTTCTTCATCTGCTTACATCAAATATATTTTCTTCGGATAATCTCAGTGCTTTTGTGAGCTAAAATTAGCATTATTTATTACCTATAATTATATAGTCAGTAAGGCAGTTTCTCATTTTGAGGAAAAAGCTGGAAGCATCAACTTTTTCTTTACTCAATTCAGCAGTTTCTTCAACAAAAAAAATCATAAGGCATTCTTGTTGTACAGAGGTTTAATAAAAATAACTTATTAAATTATTAATTATGTCAGTAATTAAAAATATGCAACAAAAATGACTACTGAGACACCTGTAAAATAAAACCTAGAGGACTGGGCTTCCTTGGTGGAGCAGTGGTTGAGAGTCCGCCTGCCAATGCAGGGGACACAGGTTCGTGCCCCGGTCCGGGAAGATCCCACACGCCGCAGAGCGGCTGGGCCCGTGAGCCATGGCCGCTAAGCCTGCGCGTCCGGAGCCTGTGCTCCGCAACAGGAGAGGCCACGACAGTGAGAGGCCCGCGTACCAAAAACAAAAAACAAAAAACAAAAGCCTAGAGGACTTATGCCTTCTTAGTGCATATTTAAGCCATTCCCCTCCACTAGTAAACACAACTGTTTTTCCTGTTAAGGGTCCCAATAAACCATGCTGAATCAATTTCTACTGATATTGGAAAAAAAGCCAAAAACATAAGGTTCCATTTCTCCTCCCATTTGGACCAAGGGAAACAGTCTACAGTTATAGCTGAAACCGTTTAACCACACATTTCCTTCTGTTCTGATAAGTGCTCATTCCTTTCCACACTGTGAATTTAAAACTCCACTGGTATGCACCTAAGTTGAACAAGTAACTGTGACGACCTCATATTCGATACCTCACTAAACCTAAAATAACCCTCTGAATTGCCTACTAATATAACTTGACTTACCACATCTACCAATCAAGATTCCCACTTACTCTTTCCAACAGAGGAGTGGGTGCTACACAATCAGGAGCACAGCATCTCACTTATCAATCTATCTCATTATTTTAAATTCTCACACTAAACAAAGAGATAATCCTCATCTAATAGCAGAGAAAGGTCAACTTCATGATCAGATTCTATATTCTTCATCAATGACTTACATCTTTTAGATTCAAAGATTCCATAATCTAGCTTATTCATATTACCTTCCATAGTCAAAAAATATTTTCCTTACGAAACTACCAAGCTCGTAAACAGCTGATTTATCACTTCTTTATAAAAGTTTTCTCATGACTAAGAAAACCACTGATCTGCTTTGGAAAATTCCTAAATGGGTTCAGAAAATGGCTACAGTTCATAATCAAGGCTAGTGCCTGGAACTGTAATTTAAAATATTTAGATGATCCTGTGATTTATTTAGATTGTTCACATTTAAATAAATAGAGTTTTATGTGTAGACCTTCAAAGTAAATGCTTGGCACTTTCGTACATTCATGAATACCAAACCTTGAAGTACAAAGAAAAACTCTCTTACTTTGGCATTTTGTAATGTAATTTAATAATGTCATTTAAACATTCAGACATTTTTCACTGAAAATAATGATGGTTTATTTCATACTGTGAAAAGAAAATGTATTAGAATATGACCTAGGGTTTAAACCCACTGTCCTAGAACAATTAAATGTTTTATATAAAATGAATTCTATAAAGCCTTTAAAATGGGTAAATATTCAGCTAATCACACACAAAAATAACAAAATAGCTTGCTTATCTTTCCAAAAGTAAAATATCAGAGGATGTGTTTAAGACTTCACAGAAAGTTAAAAGTGACTGCAGCCTTACATTTTGTGTTCTTTTGGAAATAAGGTAAAAGTATCGCACAATTTTTTAATCAGCTCAATCTCTAAGTATCAGCATTTGTGATGTTATTTCAATCCAAATTACACAATCACTTTTCTTTCACATTTGTAGCTTTAAATTCCACATCACTGTAGCAGCAGAGCTTCAGCAAAAACACGTACGCACCAACTGTGGCATTATCCATATAATGGGATACCATTCAGCCATAAAAAGGAATAAAGTAGTGATACACGCTACAACATGGATGAACCTTGAAAACATTATGCTAAGTGAAAGAAAGCAGAAAAAGTCCACATACTATATGATTCCATTTATATGAAACATCCAGAATAGGTAAATATAGAGACAGAAAGGATATCAGTGGTTCCCAGGGGCTGAGGGGAGGGGGGAATGAGGAGTGACTGTTAATAAGTACAGGATTTCTTTTTAGGGTGATGAAAATGTTTTGGAATGACAGAGTGGTGACAGCTGCACAATTCTGTGAATATACTAAAAATCCCTGGATTTTTAGTTAATTTAGTGAAGGATGAATTTTATGGTCTATGAATTTTATCTCAATAGAGCTATTATAAAAAATATTTGCAATAAGTTTTATCTGTTACATAGGTGACATCTATAAGATATGTATATGGAGATTTTTGAGCAGGCAGTTGCATATAGGATTCTAGCACTCTGTGAAGAGATATGGGCGATGATATAAATCTGGCAGCCATCAACAACACAGTGGTATTTATTTAAATCCAGGGGAAAGGAAGAGATTACTCAAGCAGTAAGTAGAAGGAGAAAAGAGGGGGACCCATGAAGAACCCTAAGGAAATTCAACTTTCAGATGTATTCTCTCAGAAGAGAATAATCCAGCAGAGCAGCCTATGAACTGCCAGTGAAGAAACAGGAAAACATGCAAAGAGCCTAGTGGCTAAAGGTTAAGTTAAAAGGCCCCCAAGTAAAAATTTCCCCTTTGTTGGCTGCATAAGATTTTGAAGTATTACGTTACAGTATCTTAGGTCACTCATAACTTTTAGCAATGTTCTTATATAAGGCAGGAGTTCTTAGTCTGGAGTTCAGAAAACCCACATGAGTTTGGGTTTATGGATAAGTTTCAAGAAGACCAGAAACCTCCCAAAATTCTGTGTAAAAATGTATGTTCGTGTCCATGTGCATTTTTCTAAGCAAGTCCAATGCTTTCACCAAATTCTCAAAAGGGTGTACAAGGGGAAAAGGATTCAACTATGACAGTAAAAATGCAATTCTTCCCTTTCCCCTCATAGACACCAAGGTCTTTGTATCACCAAGCTTGAGAGATGATAAATACCCTTCATTTAGTAAAGGGACCAAACTGTTTAAGCAGCTAAACATTAGTTACCCTGGGTTTTGAAATGTGCCAGAGGAAGGATAAGAGAGAACTTAGTTAGTTTCCTATTTATCAACCTGTACAAAAGAGTTCTATCTCTGAGTCTGGAGTCTCTTATTCTGAGAGGATATAAATTTGGAATAAACAGTGGCATTTTCAATTGCCCTTTCTTCTACAATACTATAATGGATGTTCAGTGTTTCTAGCTCCTAGGTAGCTGGACTGAGAATAGAAATTGAGCGTACAAAGGGATAGCAGCAAGAGTTCCCTTTATTGAGTGGTTCTGAAGAAGATAATTTCAAGATAATTAAAACAGAATAATTGTAAATTTGCAAAGACTCCCATGCACACTGGTACTGAGCCATAACATCAAGATACACAGAAACCAAGTGTCAAAGCTATTGATAAAAGCAAGAAGCAGATATCTCACCCTCAAAAAACCCATTTCAATTGGAAAGAATATTTCATTTCCTTATAGTAAACTATCAGAGCTCAAATAATTGTGACTCTAGCCAATAAACTTAGATATTAGGGAAAACAGTAGAGGAAATGATCAGTACCCCTTAGGCCCTCAGGACATACCTGAATAATGATTAATAGAAGAACAGAAATACACCTGGAATTTAGAAATGTTTTTCTTGTAGCTTTCCTATAATTTCAATTTGAAAGGATTCACCTACTCAACAAATGTATATTACCTGTCATTTTGTACGTGGTATTATCATAAGGGCAGAGGGGAATACATGATGATTTTAAAAAAAATTGTATCCCACCACCCCAAAAAAGATTCCAACACCAATTAAAGTCTTTAATAAGAGCGGAATGCATACAAAAAGAACTGTAAGAATTAAAACTGAATTCACCCGTTACATTTAAGTAGGACTCACTTAACTCCTAAGGTTAATGGAATGTTCCATTGACAGTAATAAAAATTGTAAGGAGCTGGATCCAGCAGCTTTGCAACCTCTTTTTAAAGACCACAGTTCTAACAAAGTTGCATATAAACATGACCAGGATATAATATCTGAAGATTATCTACCTGAAAAATCTAAAATATTCAACTGAAAAACCAAGTGAATTAATGAGTTCAATAAAGTGGCTGGTGGGACTTCCCTGATGGCGCAGTGGATAAGACTCTGTGCTCCCAATGCAGGGGGCTTGGGTTCCATCCCTGGTCAGGAAACTAGATCCCACATGCAGCAACTAAGAGTTCGCATGCCGCAATGCCCGCCTGCTGCAACTAAGACCTGGAGCAACCAAATAAATAATTAAAAAAAAAAAAAAATAAAGTGGCTGGTTATAAAAAAAAAAAAACCAACAACTTTCCTGTATTACAACAGTAACTACTTAGAAAATAAAATGAAAAATTAAAAAAACAAACCTTATTTTAAAATAGCATTGGGATTTCCCTGGTGGCGCAGTGGTTAAGAATCCGCCTGCGGGGCTTCCCTAGTGGCACAGTGGTTGGGAGTCCACCTGCCAATGCAGGGGATATGGGTTCAAGCCCTGGTCTGGGAAGATCCCACATGCCGCGGAGCAACTGAGCCCGCGTGCCACAACTACTGAAGCTCGCACACCTAGAGCCCGTGCTCTGCAACAAGAGAAGCCACCGCAGTGAGAAACCCTCGCACCGCAACGAAGAGTAGCCCCCGCTAGCCACAACTAGAGAAAGCCCTCGTGTAGAGATGAAGACCCAATGCAGTCAAAAATAAATAAATTAATTATTTAAAAAAAAAAAAAAGAATCCGCCTGCTAATGCAGGGGACACGGGTTCGAGCCCTGGTCCAGGAAGATCCCACATGCCGCGGAGCAACTAAGCCTGTGCGTCACAACTACTGAGCCTACGCTCTAGAGCCCGCAAGCCACAACTACTGGGCCTGTGTGCCACAGCTACTGAAGCCCGCGCACCTAGAGCCCGTGCTCCGCAACAAGAGAAGCCACCACGATGAGAAGCCCGCACATCGTAATGAAGAGTAGCCCCTGCTCGCCGCAACTAGAGAAAAACTGCATGCAGCAAGACCCAACGCAGCCAAAAATAAATAAATAAATAAATTTATATTTTAAAAAATAGCATTAAAAGTATCTACTAAGAATAAATTTAATACGAAACAGGTAGGCTCTAATAAGAAGAAAATACCTAATTTTTGAAACACAGAAAGAGACTTGAAAAACTAGTGAGATGTTATGTTCTCTAATGGTAAGACTACAAATGCCAATTTATCCCAAAGTAATCCTTATTTTAACGAAATTCCAGTAAAATCTCAAAATAACGTTTTCTGGAATTTACAAAGTCAGTCTATAATTTATACAAAAGAATCAGACTATCCAAGAGAATAAAAGAAAGTATTTTTCTGCTCTTTCAGCTATTAAGACCTGTGACAACGCAAGCAGTACATATGCAGTAGTGCTGTGGCAGCCAGAAACAACTTGATGGAATAAACAAAAAAATTAAAAAACAAAACCACATATACAAGTACTTAATAAATGAAAAGGGTAACATTTCAAATCAATGGTAAAAGGGTATTTTACTTAACCAGTGGAGATGGGAAAACTGACTACCATTAAAAAAAAAAAGTTTGAAAAAAAATAAAATGGCTAAAGTATTAAAATAAAACAAGGTAACTATTTCTAAACTAAAGGTAAACATTTTAAAAATTAGGAACTTCCCTGGTGGTTGACTGGGTAAGACTCTGCGCTCCCAATGCAGGGGGCCCAAGTTTGATCCCTGGTCAGGAAACTAGATCCTGCGTGCTTGTGGCAACTAAGCGTCCGCATGCCGCGACGAAGCTCCCATGTGCCGCAACTAAGACCCGGCGTAACGTACATACATAAATATTTTTAAAAAAAAATTTTAAATTAAAAATCTTAATAATGTGTATGAGAAGAGATACCAGGTTCTACCACATTGTCAGAGGGAGCGTGAACTGGCTAACAATTCCGGGAAGGCATTTTTTGGCAACAGTGTGAATTTTCCTCTTACAAACAGCTCGTGGGGCTTGATATCAAAAACAACAAACAACCCAATAAAAAAATGGGCAGAAGACATACAGATGGCCAAGAGACACATGAAAAGATGCTCAACATTGCTTATTATTAGAGAAATGCAAATCAAAATTACAATCAGATATCGCCTCACACCAGTCAGAATGGCCATCATTAAAAAGTGTCTACAAACAATAAATGCTGGAGAGGGTGTGGAGAAAAGGGTACATTGGTACAGGCACTATGGAGAACAGTATGGAGGTTCCTTAAAAAACTACCATATGATCCAGCATATCCCACTCCTGGACATATATCTGGAGAAAAACAGGGTTCAAAAGGATACATGCACCCCAATGTTCATTGTAGCACTGTTTACAATAGCCAAGACATGGAAACAACCTAAAGGTCCATCAACGGATGAATGGATAAAGAAGACGTGGTACAATATATACAATGTAATATTACTCAGCCATTGAAAAGAATGAAATAATGCCATTTGCAGCAACATGGATGGACCTGGAGATTATCATACTAAGTGAAGTCAGAGAAAGACAAATATCATATGATATCACTTATATATGCACAATCTAAAAAAAAAGTGATACAAATGAACTTATTTGCAAAACAGGCTCACAGCTTTAGAGAACAAACTTATGGTTACCAGGGGAGAAGCATGGTGGGGAGGGATAGATTGGGAGTTTGGGATTGACATGTACACACTACTATATCTACTACAGATAACCAGCAAGGACCTAGTATATAGCACAGGGAACTCTGCTCAATATTCTGTAATAACCTAAACAGGAAAAGAATTTGAAAAAGAATAGATACACGTATATGTAAAACTGAATCACTTTGCTGTACACCTGAAACTAACACAACATTGTTAATCAACTATGCTCCAATATAAAAATAAAGAAGTTTTTTAAAGTGTGAAATTTCCTTTGACCCAGCAATGTCATGCCTATGAACGTATCCTAAAATTTAATCAAAGATGTACACAGAGTATTTGATTACAAGGCTGTTCACTCTTAAGGGTTTTTTAATAACGGCAAAAGGTTACAAATAACCTAGATGCTCAACATCTTGTTGTTTAATGTTGAATCAATAATCTGTATTAAACAAGGTGTCTTTAAACAGAAACATACATAAAAAAGATTATGTATTAACTGGCTGAGGAGGATGTTGTGACCAGAGGCTTGCAGGAACCTAACTCTGTATTTTCCGTGGAAGAAGTTGTTCGGTGTTCATTAATTCCACATCTGCAGGGACTTTATAGAAGATAACTACCATAAATTAGGAGAATCAACCATAATTATTTTTTAAAGGAAAGGAATATTATCACTATGCTTAACCCCAAGACAGCATGGGAAGAGTAAAAACTAAATGTACTTTAGAATCAGATAAAACCTGGATTTAAATCCTGGTTCTAACAGTGTATTTGAGACAAATCGTTTAAGATTGCTAATAAGCCTCAGATTCCTCACATGTAAAATCAAGGCTAAATAACACCTCTTTCATAGCTGATAGTAAAAATTAGTTAAGCCAATGTACATACACTTATGAAACATACAGAGCACCATAGAAACTGAATGCTTACACACAATACTTCCACCAAAGTTTTACACAGTGATTTCTCTCCAAGGGAAAGAAGCCATTTTTTTTGAGACAATGAACAGTTGATCACACCAATGAATCAGCAGATAAGCAATAATACTGGGATGGCCACAGGCACCCAGGAAAACAAGATATTCCACAAAGGAAGTATGCACCCTGCCTTTTAGTTGTAATCATTTCTGTAGTCTATTTAACAGATTCCTTTAGAAGATACTTGGTTCTGACTCATTCTCCTTTAGTCACATGTTCCTCCTCATTTAGAAATGCATAGTCAGCTGCTTGCCTGTTGGATAATCATTACAGACAGTCATTCAATCTCACTTGCCTCTGAATCATAACTGGGTTGCATGTTAAGTGTAAAAAATAGCTTCTTCTATAGTGATTTAATGTAATTTACCAATCTACTTCTTACAGTTCAAAACAGAAAACAGTACTTCTTGCAGAAATCGTAACATGGATTAACACAGTATGTGCCTGGAACTTAAAAGATTAAGCAAGCAAACGTGTGCAGGCGCGTGCATGCACACATGCAGACAGACGCACACTCAATAAATGGATGTGTTAACCAAACCCATCCTAAAAGGCATATGGAAAATGAATTAAAATATGTAAAAGTAAAGAAAAAAAAAAGGCATAGGGACCTGAATAGCCAAAACAATCTTAAAAGAACAAAACTGGAGGATTCACACTTCCCAATTTCAAAACTTACTGTAAAGATTCATTAATCCAAACAGTATAAAAAAAAACAGCATAGTATTGGCATAAAGACATATAGACCAATGGACTAGAGTAAAACACCCAGAAATAAATCCTCACATAGGTGGTCAAATGATTTTTGACAAGGGTGCCCAGACCATTCAATGGGGAAAGGACATTCAATGGTGTGAGGCGATATCTGATTGTAGTTTTTTTTTTTTTTTTTTTTTGCTGTACGCGGGCCTCTCACTGTTGTGGCCTCTCCCGTTGCGGAGCACAAGCTCCGGACACGCAGGCTCAGCAGCCATGGCTCATGGGCCCAGCCGCTCTGCAGCATGTGGGATTTTCTCGGACCGCGGCACGAACCCGTGTCCCCTGCATCGGCAGGCGGACTCTCAACCACTGTGCCACCAGGGAAGCCCTGATTGTAGTTTTGATTTGCATTTCTCTTCAATGGGGAAGAATAAAGTTGAACCCTTACCTAACACTATCTACAAAAATTACTTCAAAATGTACCAAAGACCTTAATGTAAGACCTAAAACTATAAAACTCTTAGAAGCAATGATAAAATCTTCATGACACTGGATTTAACAATGATTTCTTGGGGATGACACCAAAGAAACAGGTAACAACAACAAAAATAGACAAACTGGACTTTATTAAAATTTAAAAAATTTGTACATCAAAAGACACTATCGGGGCTTCCCTGGGGAACGGGGGACATGTGTTTGAGCCCTGGTCTGGGAAGATCCCACATGCCGCGGAGCAGCTAAGCCCGTGCACCACAACTACTGAGCCTGCACTCCAGATCCCGCAAGCCACAACTCCTGAAGCCCGGGCACTTAGAGCCCATGCTCTGCAACAAGAGAAGCCACCACAATGAGAAGCGCACACGCCACAATGAAGAGTAGACCCTGCTCACCGCAACTAGAGAAAGCCCGCACACGGCAACAAAGACCCAACGCAGCCATAAATAAATAAATACATACATACATACAATTTTTTTAAAAAAGGACACATGCACCCCAATGTTCACTGCAGTACTATTTACAATAGCTAGGTCATGGAAGCAACCTAAATGTCCATCGACAGATGAATGGATAAAGAAGATGTGGTACATATATACAATGGAATATTACTCAGCCATAAAAAGGAACGAAATTGGGTCATTTGTAGAGACGTGGATGGACCTAGACACTGTCATACAGAGTGAAGTAAGTCAGAAAGAGAAAAACAAATATCATATGTTAACGTATATATGTGGAACCTAGAAAAATGGTACAGATGAACTGGTTTGCAGGGCAGAAATAGAGACATAGATGTAGAGAACAAATGTATGGACACCAAGGGGGGAAAGTGGTGGTGGGGTGGTGGTGGTGGTGTAATGAATTGGGAGATTGGAATTGACATATATACACTAATGTGTATAAAATGGATAACTAATAAGAACCTGTTGTATAAAAAAATAAAATTCTAAAAAAAAAAAGAAAAGTTACATGATATAAGACTTAAAAGAAAAAAAAAAAGAATATAGCTTCTGGGGACAACATGTGGCAATTCCTCAAAAAATTAAGAACAGAATTACCATATGATCCAGCAATTCCACTTCTGGGTATATACCTAAAAGAACTGAAAGCAGGGTCTCTAAGACATATTTGCACACCCATGTCCGTAACAGCAGTATTTACAATAGCTAAAACATGGAAACAACCCACATGTCCACTGATGAATGAATAGATAAGCAAAATGTGGTCTATATATACAATAGAATATTATTATTCAGCCTTTGTTTTTCGTTTTTTTTTTTTTTTTTTGTGGTACGCGGGCCTCTCACTGTTGTGGCCTCTCCCGTTGCGGAGCACAGGCTCCGGATGCGCAGGCTCAGCAGCCATGGCTCACGGACCCAGCCACTCCGCGGCATGTGGGATCCTCCCGGACTGGGGCATGAACCCGTGTCCCCTGCATCAGCAGGCGGACTCCCAACCACTGCGCCACCAGGGAAGCCCTCAGCCTTTTAAAGAAGGAAGTTCTGCAATATGCTACAATATGGATGAATCTTCCAGACATTATACTAAATGAAATATGACAGTCATAAAAAGACAAATACTGTATGATTCCACTTATAAGAGGTACTTAGAGTAGTCAAAATCACAGAGAAAGAAGAATGGTGGCTGCCAGGGACAAAGGGGAAGGGGGAGTCGAGGAATGGGGAGTTACTGTTTAATGGGTATAGAGTTTGTTTTATAAAATAAAGAGTTATGGGAAAACTCATGTAAAAAGGAAGCAGTTCATGGTGAACCTAGAATCAGAAAATATAGAGCAGCCCACTTCCTCTGATCATTATTTCCTCCAGACCTCCAGCATACTGTGAACAATGGCTCACATTGTGCCAGATGCCCCAAATCCAGAATGAGCCCTAGGTTTTCCATAACCTACTCATGACTCGGCTCACAAACTTCCCTAGAGGCTTTTAAAATTCGCCAGGAAGCTGAATCCAGAAGTAACACTGAGATTTTGTTCAGCTTATCTCCTAGCAACTTTCATGTTGAACTGACATTATAGTCCTTTATTTACATTGCCATGAAGTTTGTGCTTGCTATATTCAGTTTTTCAAAATTAAACAAATCACTGTTTAGAAATACATCCACAGGAACAAGATGATAAAGAAAAGCAAGGAAATAAATATATTAATCAAGGTAGTGAGAAGTTTTTGTGGAGGGGGGAATAAGGACTGTGAAGTTTTTTAAGGCATCACTATCCAACATAAATATAACGGGAACCATAAATGCAACTCACATATATAAATGTAAATTTTCTAGCAGCCATGTTTAAAACACTAAAAAGAAACAGGTAAAATTAATCCCAGTAATATTACTTAATCAAATATATCTAAAATATTATTTCAACGTGTAATCAATATAAAAATTATTGAGATATCTTACATGCTTCTTTTTTTTGTACCAAGTTTTCAAAATTCACTGTGTACTTTTCCACATACAGCACGTGTCAACTAGACTAGCCACGTTTTAAGTGCTCAATAGTCACATGTGGGGACTTCCCTGGTGGTGGAGTGGTTAATACTCCGCGCTCCCAATGCAGGGGCCCCGAGTTTGATCCCTGGCCAGGGAACTAGATCCCACATTCATGCCAAAACTAAGGAGTCCACCTGCCACAACTAAAAGAGCCCATGTGCTACAACTAAGGAATCAGTGAGCTGCAACTAAGGAGCCCACCTGCTGCAAACTAAGACTTGGTGCAACCAAATAAATAAATGTTTAAAAAAATAAATAATATTGCTTAAAAAAAAGCCACATGTGGCTAGTGGCTACCTACTACACATCACATGGATGTTCCTTTTATTATTATTCCTAAAACCATACATATGTTTTTAAAAAATTAATTAATTAATTTATTTTTGGCTGCACTGGGTCTTCCTTACTGCGCGCGGGCTACTCATCATTGCGGTGTGCGGGCTTCTCACTGCGGTAGCTTCTCTTGTTGCGGAGCACGGGATCTAGGCGTGCGGGCTTCAGTAGTTGTGGCATGCGGGCTCAGTAGTTGTGGCTTACGGGCTCTAGAGCACAGGCTCAGTAGTTGTGGCGCACGGGTTTAGTTGCTCCACGGCATGTGGGATCTTCCCAGACTAGGGCTCAAACTCATGTCCCCTGCACTGGCAGGTGGATTCTCAACCACTGCTCCACCAGGGAAGTCCCCATACATACGTTTTTATCTACTCTTTCATAAGATCACTTAACAAATGAAAACATGACTAGCTTTTAAGGGGAAAATGCGTTAAATAACAAACATTTAAAAAGTAAAATATGCAGAAATAGCCCACCTAATTTGGGACATTTTATAAGGTATTTTAAGTGACAATAAAAATCACTGTATTAAATTTTACAACACAAAAAGTATGCTGAAATATTATACTGGTTTTATTGTACAGTCCCACAGAGTTAATGTCACGTGTTGCAAATTTTCACTAAACATCATTTTTCAGAAGAATGCTCCACCTAGACACATTGATGGTCCATCGTCTGGAAGAGCCATTCCTTCTGTGAGCCATCTGAGAAGATGTTCACGCACCAACAACATTCATACTCTGAGATATACATGGCTTTGTTAAGTAGAAAAAACCTTACATTTTTAGTCTAGTCTAAACTTTGGTAATCTGTAATATGATTTATATTCTTACACAAAACTGTCCTTCACAGAGGTATATTTAAAATTCCTGGGAATTCCCTGGTGGTCCAGTGGGTAGGGCTCTGTGTTCCAAATGCAGGGGGCCTGGGTTCAATCCCTGGTCGGGGAGCTAGATCCCACATGCATGCGCAACTAGGAGTCTGCATGCCGCAACTGAAAGCTCCACATGCCACGACTGGGAGTCTGCACGCCACAGCTAAGAAGTCCGAATGCCGCAACTAAGAGTCTGCAGGTCACAACTAAGAAGTCCGCATGCCACAACTAAAAATCTCGCATGCCACAATGAAGTTCCCACATGCCGCAACTAGGGCCACTGCAACTAAGACTTGGTGCAGCCAAAATAAATAAATAAATAATAACAACAACAACAAAAATTCCTGCTGGCTTTCTCACTGTATACAAAAGTAATGTTAGCATAAGCATCACAAACCACCATCAACTTTAACACTGTGAGGCCCTGAATGCTATTTCTGGACTCTCTGCAACTCCAAGCCTCTACTTGGAACTCACTTTGCTTAAAGAAGTCCCTATCCCACCCCAAAACAGCTCCATATAGCTCCCTTCATTTCTTTCTTTCTTTTTTTTTTTTTTTGCAGTACGCGGGCCTCTCATTGTTGTGGCCTCTCCCATTGTGGAGCACAGGTTCTGGACGCGTAGGCTCAGCGGCCATGGCTCACGGGCCCAGCCACTCCGTGGCATGTGGAATCTTCCCGGACCGGGGCACGAACCCACGTCCCCTGCAGCGGCAGGCGGACTCTCAACCACTGCGCCACCAGGGAAGCCCAGCTCCCTTCATTTCTTAACTCTCTCTTATCGGTACTTTTTCACTCAGGTTTAACAAGCATTACCACTTTAGGTTTATATAAATTCTTTACAGCTCTCAAAACTTTTCCAAGTCCTATCTGACGTTTACAACCATCCAATAAGAAGAAAAAGTTTAAAAGAAGAAATTAAAACAGAGATTAAATAATTCACTTGCAGAAGGTCACAGAGCCAGTAAGTGGTACAAGCTAACACCCAAAACTCATAACTCTATACATTCACCCAAACCACAGGTGCATTAATGGACTGCATTATTAATGTTTCCTAAGTATTTCAGTACACGTAAAAATAGACTATTTCCCTAAAAATAAATAGAGACTGGACAGTCAATTTCATGGTTAAATCCTTAACCATCTAGAACAATAAATGACATGAACTCTTCACATGACTTCAGAATATATTATATGAATATCCCACCCCCAACCCAAAATAGACAGTTTACTAGTTCTGCCATCTTCATTCTGTGATTCAAAGTAAACAATGCGTTTTAAAAAATACGTTTATTTATTTACTTGGCTGCACTGGGTCTTAGTTGTGGCACACAGGTTCTCTAGTTGTGGTGCACGGGCTCTAGAGCGTGCAGGCTCTAGAGCGTGCAGGCTTAGTTGCCCCAGCATGTGGGATCTTAGGTCCCTGACCAGGGATTGAACCCACGTCCCCTGCATTGGAAGGCATTTTTAAGAGAGTCCTAAAATGTTCTGACCCAAGAGGTACAATTTCAAGTGAAAAACATACAAAATTAAGTTATAAAATTCTTTGTTCCTTAACTAAGACCAAAAAAAGGTAATGAAATAAAAGAGGCAGATGCTATTTATTGTAATCCATTCTGAGACAACTCTGTTAAGAATTATTTCTAAAAGTATTACAGCTGACTTTACCAAATTATTAACACAAAAAATTGATTATGTGTAGTTTTCCAGCAGCTTATCATCACAAATATCATTTGCACTCTGTTAGAAAAACAATTCAAGAAAAGTTAAAGGTTGAAAGGAAAAAGATGGAAGTTAAAGGTTGTTCTGAAGTCATCAAATGAGGTCAAAAATGACCATATTAAAATATTCACTTTAAAAGAAAGAATAACTTGGTGGGCCAAAATATTCAATAACTTTGGAAAGTGGTACGTGGAGTTTCTAGCAACTTACCTAATGATTATTAGCAGCAGTGTGGTAAACTGCAAACAACACAGACTCTTGGGTAAAAGACCTGGGTCTCGATCCTGGCTCTACCTAGGAAACAGATTACATGACTACTAAAGATTTATTTAGCCTCTCTAGGCCCCAGTTTCCTCAGCTGTAAAGTCAAGTTATCATTAAATGTGTTCCAATATCAAATAAAAGACTTCACTATAGCGCAGGATTAAGAGAAGTAGGAATGTATATATCATCTAGTACTAGTGGTGGTGATCACCATAAAAGCTAGTTTGTAGATTGTCAAAATGTATTTTAAATGGTCGAGTTCTGAAAACGTTCTGAATTTGATAGTGGTGATGCACATTGTGAATATATTAAAAACCACTGAATTGTACAGATGGATGAGATGGTAAATTCTATGTTACATGAATTTTACTGCAATTAAAAAAAGAAAAAATGGCCCAGCAGCAATGTTCTGGATAGCAAAGGGATGGCAAGCCAGGACTGAAAAGCTGGAATAAGCAACACCCTCAAAAAATTTAGAAGGGTTTTCCCAAAGGGCCATTATTTAAAACAATACTCTGCAAGTGAGGCCAGACACTTATTAAAAATTATCATTTGGGCTTCCCTGGTGGTGCAGTGGTTGAGAGTCCACCTGCCGATGCAGGGGACACGGGTTCGTGCCCTGGTCCAGGAAGATCCCACAGGCTGTGGAGCGGCTGGGCCCGTGAGCCATGGCCGCTAAGCCTGCGCATCCGGAGCCTGTGCTCTGCAACGGGAGAGGCCACAACAGTGAGAGGCCCGCGTACCGCAAAAAAAAAAAAAAAAAAAAATATATATATATATATCATTTAATATGGGCATAATATTTTATTTATTTGAAAACATCTAAATTCTCCTAATGGAAACGCTGCAGTCACATGTTCCTAGGCTACCCTTTTGTTTTTTTTGTTTTTGTTTTTTTGGGGCTGTGTTGGGTCTTCATTGCTGCGCACAGGCTCTTCCTAGCTGTGGTGAGCTGGGGCTGCTCTTCCTTGCGGTGCGAGGGCTTCCCATTGCAGTGGCTTCTCTTGTTGCAGAGCACGGGCTCTAGGTGCGTGGGCTTCAGGAGATGTGGCCTGCGGGCTCATTAGCTGTGGCACACGGGCTCTAGAGGGCAGGCTCAGTAGTTGTGGCGCACAGGCGTAGCTGCTCCGTGGCATGTGGGATCTTCCCAGACCAGGGCTCAAACCCGTGTCCCCAGCATTGGCAGGCGGATTCTTAACCACTGCGCCACCAGGGAAGCCCTACCTTTTTTTTTTTTTTGAAGTACGCGGGCCTCTCACTGCTGTGGCCTCTCCCGTTGCAGAGCACAGGCTCTGGACGCACAGGCTCAGCGGCCATGGCTCACTGGCCCAGCTGCTCTGCAGCATGTGGGATCCTCCCGGACCGAGGCATGAACCCGCGTCCCCTGCATCGGCAGGCGGACTCTCAACCACTGCGCCACCAGGGAAGCCCTACCCTTTTGTTTTAATCTGAAGATTAATCTGCCTTCATATCTAAAGTTTTAAAACACAGAAGGGCTTAGTATTGACTGTATACATGGAAGAAAGGTTTTCCCCTGTAAAAACAACCTGCCAACCATTCCCAGACTTGACCCTTTCCTGCTGAGGACACACAGTACAGCACAGCAAAGTATCAGAGTCCTAAAAGCACAGTTACACTGCCAAAAGGCACATTTTAAGTGTTATTTTAAATTCTTGGTTCCTAAATACACATCAATTTGAGAAGGCCCAGTCTAAATTGAAAAGCTCATAGTAGATAATAGTTTCCAACTATTTACATTGTATACTTTCATAAAAGAAGGTAACAGTAATTAAACTCCCCACCAAATCACTGTCTATAACATGAAGAACACAGTTAGCTAGTCTGTGGCTTCTAATATTCTGTAGAAAACTAAGTATCAAAGAAGTGATATCAAATAAATAAAGTCTCTAAGTCTGCTCAAGCTAAATAGCATTAAAATTTACAAATGCTTTCTTCTCAGTAAAAAGGAGATCATAAAAGTATCAATCTATGTTATCTATGTAGCAATTAAAACAGCACCTGGCACATAGCCAGTGCTACAGAACTGTTTGCTATTATTATTCTAATTCTTAAATGAGGAAATTAGAGTACACAGGAGCAAAGGGAGTCCCATATATTCAGACGTAGTTAATAAATGTTTTCTGCCCACCAAAACACCTTTACTAGAATGCCCAAAATTTTCTGTAGGAGAGAAAAAGATTTTTCATATGATTGCCATGTGTACAGTATTGACTGACTACTGTTTCCTACATTTGCAAAGATTTCCTAGATGGATGAAGACTCATGTGTGCTCGTTAGGTACATTGATGTCCATATTTCTCATCTTTTTATTCTAAAAATTAACACTGATAATCATTTTGTTGCTTCTTTCTTATACAAAGGTATCTATTTCTGATTTTTCTATTCTTTGATAGTTAATAACAGTAAGATCAGAAAGATATGGATATTTTAATGTCAGATAAAAAAGTATCCTACAATTAATAAGATGTGCAGAAAATTCAAAGATAAAAAGTAAATGCTATATCAAATAGAATAATTTTTACTTTAAAATTTAAATATACACAGAAAAAAATAAGAACAGCAATATAACAAAACATTAACAATGGTTTTCTAAGAGGTAGGTTATGGATGATTTTTATATCTTTTCTAAAAGTGTATTTTCCAAATTTTTCTTATTTCTTTTGTCAGGAAAAAGGTTATTTTAAAACACTACATTGAGGGACTTCCCTGGTGGTGCAGTGGTTAAGAATGCCAATGCAGGGGACACGGGTTCTATCCCTGGTCCGGGAAGATCCCACATGCCGCGGAGCAACTAAGCCCATGAACCACAACTACTGAGCCCACGTGCCACAACTACCGAAGCCCGCGCACCTAGAGCCGGTGCTCCACAACAAGAGAAGCCACCGCAAAGAGAAGCCGGCGCACCACAATAAAGAGTAGCCCTTGCTTGCCGCAACTAGAGAAAGCCCGCGCGCAGCAACAAAGACCCAACACAGCCAAAAATAAAATAAATAAATTTATATATATAAAAAAACCCTCACTACATTGAAACAACACAGATGAACCTTAAAGACATTATGCTGAGGGGAATAAGTCAGTCACAACAGGACAAATACCATATGATTCCACTTATAAGAGGTACCTAAAGGAATCAAATTCACAAAGACAGAAGTAGAATGGCAGTTGCCAGGGGCTGGGGGCATGGGAAAGGAGAACGGAGAATTATGGTTAATGGGTACAGAGTTTCAGTTTGAAGAAGATGACAAAAGCTCTGGAGATGGATGGTGGTGACAGTTACACAACAGTTTTAATATACTTAACGATACTGAACTGTACAGTTAAAAACCGTTAAAATGGTAAATTTTTTGTGATGTATATTTTACCATAATAAACAAAATAAAAACACAAGCTCAAAAAAACCAACCAACCAAACAAACAAACCCAAACATGGAGGTCCAGTGGTTAAGACTCTGCTTCCAATGCAGAAGGCATGGGTTCGATCCCTGGCTGGGGAACTAAGAGCCTACGTGCCACGCAACGCGGCAATCAATCAATCAATAAAGACTTAAAAAAAAATACATCAAGCTCTTGAAGGAACTACCATTAATTTCAAGATTATCAACATTATGAGCCAGGCAGCATTAAAGTTTACAAATCAGAGAAAGTTAAGAGAGGCACAACAGAAGCCAAAATTACACTTACATTATAGCAGTTTTGACAGAATCTGTATTTATATTTCCTAATACAATGTTTTTTAAAATAAATATTTTATTTTTTATTTTAAAAAATATTTATTTATTTGGCTGTGCCGGGTCTTAGTTGCAGCATGCGGGATCTAGTTCCCTGGTCAGGGATCAAACCGGGGCCCACTGCATTGGGAGCACAGAGTCTTAACCACTGGACCACCATCGAAGTCCCCAATACAATGTTTTATATGCAGTCAAGGCTATCTCTACTTTAAAACAGACTTATAATAAAACTTCAATTGCAAAAATATCGATAAAGAACTTGTATTTAATACATAAAAAATGCTTACATCTCAATAATAACTTGATATCAAAAAATGGGCAAAAGTTTTGAACAGACACTGCCAAAGATACACAAATGGCACACGAGCACATAAAACATGCTCAACATCATTAGTCACTAGGGAGATGCAAATTAAAACCAAAATGAGATACCACTACAAACTCACTAAAATATCTAAAATTAAAAAGACCGACAGCACAAAGTGTTAGTAAAGACGTGAAGTAACTGAAACTTTCGTACATGGCTAGTTGGAATGTGAAACTGTACAGCCACTTTGGAGAGCAGTTTGACAGTTCCTTAAAAGTTATACTCATGAAACAACCCAGTAATTTCAGTCCTATATATCTACCTAAGAGAAATGAAAACAAATGTCTACATAAAAGACTTGTATATAAATGTTCAAAGCAGCAGAGTAGCCAAAACAAGGGGAAATAACTCAAATGGCCATCAACTGGTAAATGGATAAAGAAAGTGTTACAAGTCCAAACAGTGGAATACTACTCAGTAATAAAAAGGAATGGACTACTATACACACAATAAAGATGAATTTCAAGAGCAAGTTGCTAAGTACAAAAGACTACATACTGTATGATTCCATTTATATGAAATTCCAGAAAAGACAAAATAGTATGTAATAGAAAGGAGATAGTGGTTACCTGAAATGACACTGCCTGCAAAGGGGCATGAGGGAACTTTCTGAGGTTATGGAAATATTCTGTATCTTTATTGTGGTAGTAATCACACCAACGACTGTACACATTTGTCACTGAATTATATACCTTAAATAGGTGAATTCTGTTGTATATAAATTATATCTCAATAATGACAATTGAAAAAAAATTACAAAAGAAAATGGGAAGCAGTAAAGCTGGGATATAGCAGCCCTTCTCAAAAACTGATTTCTTTAGTTGAACATTTCAATAGTCTTTATCCTTGAAGTGTCTGAATTAATCATTCAAAAATACTGGGGTAGGAAACAGAAGCAAAAAGGGAAAGAATTAAGGATGTTTCTCTCAGACATATTTTCTGACATCTCTAACTTGAAATATATAATTGAGATATGGCCAAGACTAAAATGTTATCTTTACATTAAAAGGTAAATCTAGGCAAATAATGCAATTCAAGAAAAGGGGAAAAGATCAGTGCTGTATATCAATTATATCTCAAAAAACCTGGGAGAAAAAAGAGAGGAAAAAAAAAAAGAGTACATCATCTTCAAATACTTCAGAGGTACATTTATCATATATGAAAATTAATGTAACTCTAACTGGAAGGTACTATGATATTCTCATTTTTAAACATTATTATTTCTTCATGAAGTCAGTCAACTCTTCTTGGATTTAAAAGTTGTTGAAATAGGGCTTCCCTGGTGGCTCAGTGTTAAGAATCCGCCTGCCAATGCAGGGGACACGGGTTTGAGCCCTGGTCCGGGAAGATCCCACATGCCGCGGAGAAACTAAGCCCGTGTGCCACAACTACAGAGCCTGCGCTCTAGAGCCCGCAAGCCACAACTACTGAGCCCGTGTGCCACAACTACTGAGCCCGTGTGCCACAACTACTGAGCCCGTGTGCCACAACTACTGAAGCCCACGCATCTAGAGCCCGTGCTCCACAACAAGAGAAGCCACTGCAATGAGAAGCCCGTGCACCGCTACAAAGAGTAGCCCCCTCTCCACAACTAGAGAAAGCCCATGCACAGCAACGAAGACCCAATGCAGCCAAAAATAAATAAAATAAATTTATTTTTAAAAATTATTGAAATAAAACTTTTCTAAAAGCCCAGATTACTTATTTCAATGCACTGAACTGTTGATAACTAAGTGCTGGAAAATATACTTCATGTTTTAGTTGAATTGAAATACTTAAAGTCTTGATCTGACAAGTTAGTTGTAAAGTTGCCTCAATTTCTCTTGGGGAAACCACATTCCGAAGCGTTACCACAGATATCTTTTATTTGGAGTGACTGGGCTGTATAAGGAGGAGAGGGAACTTGCTGCTGAGCCTGAATACGGATTTCTCAAAGCTAACATTAAGGAGTCCTCTAAACTCTGCCAAATTGTGGATGGTATATAAACAGACACAATATTTATTTTGGGACAAAGATCCTGCAAGTAAGTAAGCAAAACACTCCAGAAGCAGCCGTCACAGACCTTTGAAGACATTTAAAACAAGAGTTTGTCCTCATGCATTAAATCAAATGCTGTTAAATATTGCTTTGTTATTTTATGCTGATGAAAATGAATGATAAAAGATTTTCATTTTAAGTATAAATGTTCAGAAAGGACAAAAAAAGTAAAACACATAACTTATCAAAAATGTTTAAAAGTACCTACTCTAACACCATACACATTATAATTACTCCCAATGTCTGCTATTAACATTACCTGACTATCAATTAAAATCATAAGGTATAAATAGCAATGCAACAACCATATAAAGTTTAACTGCTTTTTCTGGGACCAGATAGTATTCTAGATATATCTAGATAAAACTAGATAGTATATTCAATTTCCATAGAAAAAATGGTAAATAGCACTATAAAGTTCATTTGTTCAGTTTATAAAGTGTTTTCATACCCTTCATGCTCACAAACTAGGATCATGTAGTAAGCATAAACAATCATTAATTTAAAAACCTAAGGAGGCTTTCAAAAACACAATGCATGCAAAAACCATTACTCTGACCACTCAAGACTAATAACTTATGGTCAACCATAATTATCTGCATTTGTTTGAAATAAAAATCAATTGGAAATAGATTCTAAGAGGAAAGATCAAATGAATTGGGTGTTGCTTGGTCTACAAAAATTTAACATAAGAATGATTTCAATTCTATCTGTTGCATCCCTTGTCTTCTGACAGCTAAATTAGAGGAAAGCAGTTTAAGTTAAGGAAGAATTATAAACATTTTGGCTGTTTAGGTTTATAAAATACCAGGATGGACCACTTGGGAAAGATGCAGCCTCCCAACATAGTCGAGCTACCTGAAGTGAAGCTGACCTAAGGCACTCTACAGCACTAAAACTCCTTGATTATCTATAATCTCACCCTACAAACCCATCAAATAGCCTAACTTTGGATAGGGCTTTACAATTTAAAAGGCATTTTCACATATTCTGGTACATCATTTAATCCTCACATAGGGAAGACATTCTGATTCCCAATTACAGGTAAGGAAACCAGTTATGATTGTCTTTTGACTTATATCCAGAGCTCTTTCCACTACACTGTATTATTTTAAACCTCTTCTAACAAAGACCCTTATTAAGAGTCAATGTAGACAACTCACTAGATACCTGGGTGCAAAAGTCAAATATATTTGAAAGACAGACTATAAAATTGTGTGCTCTGACTTGATGGTCAGTTATCCATTAACAGACCTTCCTTACTGAAGACCCTTGGTTTGAAAATATTCCTACAAACACAAAGGTAGAAAGAATGAATAAAAGGACTGGTTTTGCTATGACCACTTTCTTAGATCATAAAGCCATATTTCAAATCAAAGAGACTATGGAGCTTCTGTTTCCTATTAGCATTCTAATTTTTTTCTGAATTCATCAAATTTAAGTGAACATTGTGGTAGCCAGCCTCCAAGATGGCCCCAATGACCCCAGCCTCCTCTCATGTTTGTGAATAAACCACCCCCCTTCCTGTTGAGTGTGGGCTAGACTTAGTGACTCACTTCTAATGAACAGAAGACACAAGTGATCAGAGAATAGGTCATAAAAAGCAGGGTGACCTCATTCTTTTTCTCTCTATGGAGAGGAACATGTGACTAGGAACTGAAGCCACTGACCAAAAGTGATGAGTGAGCTTGGAAGGGGATCCTTTAGCTCCAGCCAAGCCCTCAGAGACTGCGCAGCCCCAAGAGCTTGACTGCAATCTCCTAGGAGACCCTAAGCCAGAACCACCCAGCCAAGCCACTCCCAGATTCCTGTAAAAGGGCAGGAGGAGACTGAAACATTATCTGGATTGTGGGTGGTGTTTACATGGGTGTGTACATTTGTTAAAACTCAAATTATACACTTAAAGTGGGTGCATTTTTTGGTAAGTAAACTATACTTCAATAAAGTTGATTTAAAAAAAAGCCACTGAACTCTTGAGATAAGCAAAGGGTCACTTATGAAAAAGCAGTTGCCATAACTTAAGAAGTTAAGGGTGGGTGGTGAGAAAACAGAAGCTGCAACAAGCTACCACCACAAACTCACATATACTAAACTGCTCCTCAAAACTGCTCCACCCACAGCTTTTCTCATCTCAGATGACAGTAATCCCATACTCCCAGCTGCTCTAACCAGAAAGTTAAGAGTCATTCTTTTTTTTTTTAATTTATTTATTTTTGGCTGTGTTGGGTCTTTGCTGCTGCGCGCAGGCTTTCTCTGGTTGCGGCAAGCAGGGGCTACTCTTTGTTGCAGTGCCCAGGCTTCTCATTGCGGTGGCTTCTCTTGTTGTGGAGCACAGGCTCTAGGTTCGTGGGCTTCAGTAGTTGCAGCACGCAGGCTCAGTAGTTATGGCACACGAGCTTAGCTGCTACGTGGCATGTGGGATCTTCCCAGACCAGGGCTCAAACCCGCGTCCCCTGCATTGGCAGGCGGATTCTTTTTTTTTTTTTTTTTTTTTTTTGCGGTATGTGGGCCTTTCACTCTTGTGGCCTCTCCTGTTGCAGAGCACAGGCTCCGGACGTGCAGGCTCAGCGGCCATGGCTCACGGGCCCAGCCGCTCCGTGGCATGTGGGATCTTCCCGGACCGGGGCACGAACCCGTGTCCCCTGTATCGGCAGGTGGACTCTCAACCACTGCGCCACCAGGGAAGCCCGGCAGGCGGATTCTTAACCACTGTGCCACCAGGAAAGCCCAGAGTCATTCGTTTTTTTAAAGATTTTTTTTTTTTAATTATTTATTTATTTATTTTATTTTTGGCTGAGCTGGGTCTTCGTTGCTGCCCGTGGGCTTTCTCTAGTTGTGGCAAGTAGGGGCTACTCTTCGTCGTGGTGCACGGGATTCTCATTGCAATGGCTTCTCTTGTTGCGGAGCATGGGCTCTAGGAGCACGGGCTTCAGTAGTTGTGGCTCGTGAGCTCAGTAGTTGTGGCTTGTAGGCTCTAGAGCACAGGCTCAGTAGTTGTGGCACACAGGCTTAGCTGCTCTATGCCACGTGGGATCTTCCTGGACCAGGGCTCAAACCCGTGTCTCCCACATTAGCAGGCGGATTCTTAACCACTGCGCCACCAGGGAAGCCCCTGGAGTCATTCTTGACTCTCACACCTTACATCCAATCCATAAGCAAATCCTGTTGGCTGTACCTCAAAATATATCCAGACTATGACTACTTCTCACCACTTCCATTGCTACCAGCCTAGTCTCTCACCGAGACTAAAGCAATAGCCCAACTGGTCCCCCTGCTTCACTCTTGCCCCCTAAACCTATTAACCCAGCAGCTAGAGTGATCCTTTCAAAACTTAAGGCAGATCATATCACTCATGTGCTCAAAAAGCAGAAACTACTCCCCACTCCACTCAGAATAAAGTCCACGTTGTTGCATGGTCTCCCACAGTCACATAAACCGGCTCCTTGACATCTCCCTCATCTCTTCTACTCCTCTCCTCCTCACTCAGTCTACTCCAGCCATACCGGCCCGCTTGTTGTTTAATAAACACACTGTGCAAGCTCCCACTCTAGGGCCTTTACAAGGCTGTGTCCTCTGTCTGGAACATCTTTCCTTCAGATATCTGCATGGCTCATCATTCCCTAACCTCCTTCGGGCCTCTGCTCAAATATGACCTTCTCTACCCAGACTCTCCTATTTAAAATTACAGACATTCCTGTTCATTGATAACCCTTATTTTACTCTAATTTTCCTTTTTTTCCAGAGCACTTACCACTCTGTAACATATTACATACCTTATGTACTATGCATATTGCCTACTACTCCATTCCTTCCATAAAACAACCTCCAGGACAGGATCTTTGTTTTGTTCACTGATGCATCTCAAGTGCCCAGGACAGTGTTCACTCAGCATACATAACAGGTGTTCAACAAAGAACTTCTGAATGAATTTTTGAGTAACTGTGTCAGGTACTGAGCTAAGCACTTTATATACACTATTTCATTTAATCACTACGGCCACCCTGGGAGCTATGTATTAAACTCACGTTATAATTGAGGACCATAAAGATAAAGTAACTAGTCCAAAGTTATAGAGTAATAAATGAAGTAGTGTATGAAGCCAGGACTTAATTATACCTAACTTGAAAGGCTTAACCACTCATCTTCTCAAAGCTGGGTTTGAATGGGAAGAGAACTAAGCTGCCTTAGGATGTAACAAGGTCAAGAGTATGTGGAAGAAGAGACACTGATTTTGGATCCAATATAAGGAGCAGAGGCAAATAATTAACATTTAGGGAAATTCCTTCAATTTGCTTTGCTTCTAGTCCTATGGGCACAGAAATAAACGTTAATGGTTATCAGAAAGACATCATAAAAAAGGAGGACGAGAAATAAGAGACCCTGTAGCCTGAGCTCTATGGATGAGAAAACACGGGTTATCTTTTCTTTAAATTCACTGGAGTACTTATTTATCCCAGTGGTATAGAGTGATATACTAGCAGGGTTTTTTTTCATTAAAATTTTTCCCCTAGATTCTACTGGCGTAGTACAAGTGTTGGTAAAATTATATTTGAGAAATATATCATCTATGCACAAACATTTACAGATTTAAATCTGAGGGAAAGATACAGATTTCTGCCAGCGTTACCATCCTTGGAACACAGCCACGTTCATTTGTTTACGTATTGTCTATGGCTCCTTTCACACTGTAACAGCGAACCTGAGTAGTTGCAACAGAGAACATACGCCTGCAAAACTGAAAATATTTTCTCTCTGGCCCTTTACAGAAAAAAAATTATAAAACAAGTATTAAAATATAAGTTTCTTACATCAGTTCTAGCACTCTTCCTGATATATTTGAAAACAAAACCTCTAAATTCTAGAATAAGCCATCTAACGTTTTTGTTCTTGTTGATCATATAACTGAAAACATCTCAATGGCTTAAGTCCAAAGATAATGTGGTCTTGTACTTCCTTGGTGGCGCAGTGGTTAAGAATCCTCCTGCCAATGCAGGGGACACAGGTTGAAGCCCTGGTCCGGGAAGATCCCACATGCCGCAGAGCAACTAAGCTCGTGTGCCACAACTACTGAGCCTATGCTCTAGGGCCCATGTGCCACAACTACTGAGCTCACGTGCCACAGCTACTGAAGCCCGTGTGCCTAGAGCCCATGCTCCACAACAAGAGAAGCCTGCGCACCGCAACAAAGAGTAGCTCCCGCTCGCCACAACTAGAGAAAGCCCATGTGCAGCAACGAAGACCCAACACAGCCAAAATCAATCAATAAAATTTATTTTTAAAAATAATAAATAAATAAAATTAAAGAAAACAAAAAACCCTTCTTCGTTGTATATATACAAAATAAGAAAATCCTTTTCGGAGGGGTGGTGGTGGTGGGATGAATTGGGAGATTGGGATTGACATATATACACTAATATGTATAAAATAGATAACAAAAAGAACCTGCTGTATAAAAAATAAAATTCAAAAATTCAATCAATAAATAAAAAGAAAATCCTTTTCCTAATACAGTCCAATACAAAAATCTTTTAAGTTCCTCAAAGGACTATTTAGATGTTTCTTACGTTTTGCAAATAAAGTGATAGGTTATACTATTCACGATGACACGTAGAAAAGTAATTTAGCAAGTTAATAAAAATAGGTATAGAAATACACTGCAAAGGAAACAGGAGAAATACTGAGTACCAAATGAGGTCAAAAAATTTTCTTTAAATATTTTATTTCAAGAAGTCAATTTCCACATTAAAAGATGAACCAATCCAAGATATTATTCATTAACATTTCATCAAAATCATAAACACATTTAACTTAGATTTTAATATGGCTCTCAGCTTAAACATTTCCAACTACATTTTCCATATATTCAACCTAAACTTCCAACATAATAATTTTAAGACATTTATGTTTCCCAGAAGCTTTTCCTCAAAACAAAAAAATTATTTCCAAGTTAACAACTTCACATTGTTTTTCTCAAAATTAAATTTGCTATATTAACAGAAGTAGAAAGCTAACCATAAACTATTTCCAAATATTATTAAATTTTAAGCCTACAGAGGCTTTTCCCATTTTTCTCTAAATTTCATTTTTTTTTACAACACTATAGTCACACACATTTTAGTAGAACAAAAAATTTCTTGTCAACACTTCAAAGGAATTAAGTTTCAAATGTTACATGTAAGAAAGCACACTACTCTTAAGGGCTAGAACTTTCTATGGCAAATGATATAAACATGAAATTAGCAATAAAATTATATAAAAATTTGATTTTTAAAAATTGTATTATATCTTTATAATACGGAATGAAAACAAATCTGATCATATGCCTGAATAATCAAACCTGTGATCTATTTATTAAAATGTAAATCATCAGATAATCTCTAGTAATAAAACCATCCACAGTATTTCAAATTGCAAAGAAATGTTTCCTACCTTGCCTGCTTCTCTTTCTAAGTCGACATACTCTCGGCTAGGTGTTTGTCGCTGTTCTCCCTGCCAGCTGGCCGGAAAAAACTGGAGAGACAGATTGGTTCCTGTGGCCACAAAAGCCTTTTAGAAAAATCAATACAAACAGGATCAGGAGCAGGACATTACATAAATTATGCAGGCAGTCATTTATTTTTACATCAGTTTCTTGTCTTAAGCCAGGCAGCACCAAGATTACTTAAAAGTAAAAAAACATGCACTCATCATTTTTCTTAAGTATTAAGTTACAAACATCTGATTCCATTTTGAGGACATTTGCCATTGGCTGCTTAAATATAAAATCAGACATGGAATCAATACTTTCTTTCAGGTCATTTTTTGCTGACGTTAGTATAGTGCACTGCTAATGGCTAACCAGAAGCCACCATCACTGTATTTAAAAACCTGTATTTTTAAATGTGAAAATCACTGAAGAGCTGAATATTTTGAATTTTAAAGCATACCACAATTTAAAGTTGTACAAATGAGACATTTTAATTTTTCCTGATTTCTCTTGCTCAAAGAAACACTATGCTCCAAAACCCATGTTAAAAATGCACTTGGAGATGACTGGAAGTGAAAATATCTCCACAATATATCACATTGGGAGGAGCTCATTATCATGAATAAACTAACCAAATATCACTTCAAGTGCTTTTTAATAACCAAAATTTATAAGATGAAGACAATATCCTCCATTATGGTTTTTAGCAGAATTCTCTCTCAGAGACAAAAATTCTAGTTTCAGGAAAGGCTCAGCTTAAAAAATACAGACCTTTTCATCCCCGTAGGTGTCTATTTTATCCAGTTTCCCAAATTCCAGTCACTTGCACAGTGAATACAAATAAATGTTAATACCTTCCTACTGAAAAAAAAAATGCACCTGGGACTGTCTCTCCTCTGATAAACCATACGCTAGCATGTGATGTAACTACTTCTCATCTCTCTAAAACCTTGGATGATTAAAAAAATATGCATTTTCTAAAACCCAACTTTAGGAGAACTGATTCTGACAATAACAAAAGAGTATTCATCTAATATTTATAAAAGATTTGGATGGCACAGCTCAATAGACAGAACAATCTAAAACCATTTCAATACAGTCTCATTCTGTGTAGCCCCTGAGCAATTTACTCTATATTTCCCCCAAGTAAAAAATGGAAATAGCCATGTCCCTCTTCCCCAGGGAAAATATGAAAGAAATAAGTAAAAAACATTTGAAAAAAATTTTTTTTCATCATCTAAATGTTAACTCTTCTTTGTTGAAATCAGAGAACTTTTTGTTTGTTTTATTTTACTAACTAAAGTTCTTAAGCATAATTTGTTTCCAAGCATAGTCTTCATCTGAAAGCAAGGGGTTCACATTTTTGGGCAATTTGTTTAAAGCATTAGTTGATTCAGCTATCCACTAGTTCCCCTGATGATTAAGGGCTTAGATTCTTTAGAGATAAAAATTACAGTACTTCCTATGATTGGTACTCGTAGGTACAACTGTCAACCTAACTGCTAAACCTCTACAGACATCTTTAATGGCATTTCCCTAATCACTGGGATACCTTTTCTTGTGGTAAATGTTTTATATGAACAGAGGCTGAACAAACATCAATATTACAATATTAATCTTAAAAAAAAATTGCCCACTATTAGCATAAGTTTAAAAAACAACTATCGAACTGAAATGAACTAATAATAGTTCAAATGAAAACAGACACTAGGTGGCAAACTGCCTAGGCTGTGTGACCTGAGGCAAATTACCTAACTCTGAACCTCAGTTTCCAGTATTTGTAAAGTGCTTAGAACAGTACCAAGTAAATGCTACATGTATTTGCTAAATACAATGAGAAGTAATTTTGAGCTGAAGAAGACAGCCAACCTTGTCAGTCTCAGATAATGAAATTCTCAGGGCAGATAAGAGATTCTGCCCATGAATGAATACCCTCCGTCAAAATCCCACAGCCATGTTTCTTCAGTATTCACCTAGTTACAAATCCTTCTGCCACCAGTGTACCCCAAATCAGCTCTGTGTTAGGTGAAGACATTCTGCAGCTCTTATTACCTCACCTCCTGCCTGAAGGCCAACCTCAGAAGAGATTTCCTGCTTCATCACTTCATGTCCATTATCTCAACAACATCCCTCTCTGAGACAGAAGTGGTAAAAACAGATCACTCTAAAATACCATTTCCCAAATTTATCTGACCACAGAACTCTTTATTTTATTTTATTTTACTGGAACACCTACATATACCTAGGAGTTGGGAAAATTCTGTTTGAAAACACAAAGATGTCACACTGGTAAAAGTGTCTGTATGGAGGATTTCTAGAATGTCCTGACTATACTTTACAGGTTTCATTAAACTGTAAAATAGCACACCTGTGCCAGTCCAACATACCTTTTATTCTTCCATCTTCAGGATTAAAAATACATAGTTTTTACTGCTTTCACAGTAGTCACCATACCTCTCATAAGTATTTTTTTCTTTTATTAATCATTAGTGTTGAAGATATCTCTAACGCTCCTACTACAAGAGCTTATATAAGGAATAAATCAGGTTTTACCAAATAAATTCTACCCCTCACCCATAATCACTTTTATTTCATGCTATGATATGGAGTCTGGATAAGTTTTATGACTAAGAAGAGATGAGCATCACAGCCTTACACTGTTTCGCATCTAAATACAAAATAAACCCTTCATTAACCTCACTGATAAAGTTAAGGAGATGTTCATAATAAAAAGAATAAAAGAGAGGGGAGAAAGTGTTGGATATAGTTTTGGGAACTATGCATATTTTTATCATACATGGCTGCTGTCAAAATAGAAGCAAAAAAATGCCTTTTCCACACCTATTTTCCACCACCAAGTAAGTAAAAACCACAGCCTGTTTATAAGTCATAAGATATATTTTGGGCATTAAGCGAAGTAACCTCTAAATTCAAATAATCAAGTACTTATGATGCAAAAGACACTGTGCAAAACCCATACAGAGGGGGCATATACGGAATTAATGTGGTCTCCATCCTCTAGAAGCTAAAAATCTCTCAATTTAAATATGGCTAACATTGAATTAAAGGGGGGGAAACTAGAAAGAGAGGGAAATGTGAAATTCCTTCCAAAAATAAAGTTACTTCCAAAACATCCATGGGTTGGGTATACCATCCACCTATTCCAAAAGGAAATTCAGACAAAGGATGATATAATCACTGAGCCAAGTAATGAATAATTCTTCTACCACTCAGTGCCAAAACCAGAAAGTATTTGTCCTATACATTTGAAACATATAACTATTACAAACACTCAAAAAAGTGGGCTAAAATCTAGACACTTTCTTTTATAATGTGCAATAATGACCAAATATTCTAGAGTTCCTAATAAATTTGGCCAGTATCTTCTCATGATCTGTAATACAATTCTAAAAAGCCTTCATTTTAAGCATCAAAATATTTTAAAAAAATAAACGATTTCAGTGATGAAAAGGCAGAATTTTATGATATGTGAATTATGTCTCAATACCAATAAATAGATTCTCTACTGTACAAGGAATGGGAGAAGCAAATGTTTCAATATGTCTTCCTATTGTTAACCTAAATTCAAACTGCTTCCATACCTTCAAGTGTGTGCAGATGCAATGGTCCAAGTCATGGAGCAGATAATCAGATTCCATTATACAGTGCTACAACTTTTTTAAAAATTAATAATCAACCTCTTCTCTTTAGTTTTTTCCTATGCACTTTTTGGCTTCATCATTCTCTCTTCATTAGCACCTCCAGTAGGACAAACCAAAAGGAGATGAGGGGAACTAGGACACTTGAAGTTTTTTCAACATTAGGTTTCATGGAGGTAAGGCACCAAATCCACCACCTAAAACAGGGCCTGGGATCAACAGTGGGTTTTGCAGATCCATGCAATTCTTTAGTAACTTCAGGCCTAAACGGGATATGTTTTTTAGGTTTGGGGAAAAAACAAAAACAAAAAAACACCAAATGGTTTCTTTCTGATTCTCCTTAAGCTTAACATTCTAAGAAAAGAAGATGGCACGTTCTTGAGGGCTTCCCCCCCCCCTCTATTAGGACAACAGATAACTGGATTTACTCTCAGATTTATTCTCAGCTATACTGAAAATAAGACAGTTTCACATATAGGTTTACGAAAAATCTAGCGTCTAAGACACAAACTATCGCCCAAGAATCAGAACCTTGAACGAAGCCCTATTTTTTCCGTAAGGGTGTTTTCTTCCTACTAATAACCGACCCTTTCTTTAATCAGTGTCACAGCCTATACAACGACCTTTCCTTGTTTAGTTGGGCTCCGGTTTGAGTTCCACTCGCGGCGAAGTGTTTGCCGAGTCGTGTCTGGGAAACATAATCCACCCGCCGAGAACCACTGGGAAGAGTCTCCCCGCGAGGACGCGGCCCGCCAGTGTCTGGTTTCGCATTTTGAATCCCGAGTAGGAAGTGAGACGGCGCCCGCTCAGTTCCGGGAGCCGCGGCGTCCGCGGCGCCGTCCGGAACCGGCCTGGGCCGCGGCGGCCCCCGCGCAACAAGTGACCCGCGCGCGGCTTCCTCCCCTGTGCCCCCGGCCCCGCCGACTTACGATTTCCGAGCGGCCGTCACGGCAGGCGTTCTGGAAGCGCGCCTGGCGCTCCTCGTGGGGCCGGTCCCTGAAGCCCGTGTACTTAATCTGCAAGGCAGAGACGGCCCGAATTCAGAAGCCAAATCCGCGATGCCGCCCGCCCCGCGCGGCACCGATAAGGGCAACCAGAGTCTGCGGGCAGATGGCTGCCCGGCCGAGACTGCCCCTCCGCAGGCGCGCCGGCGCGGGGTTCCCGGGAGCCGCGCCGCCCAAACTTTTCTCCGCCCGGGCCCGCTCGGGGCGCGCCGCGGCCTCCCCGCCGCCCGCCTGCCTCACCTCACATTCGCGGCTCAGCTTCCTGAAGAACTCCTCGTTCTCGAACTTGCTTCTCTGGTCGGGCACGACGCGCGGCATCTTCCCGCCCTGAGGCTGCGCCGGCCGGCCGGGCTCCGGGCTTCCGCGGGCACCCGCTGGCCGGCTCTGCGCTGACCGACTGACCGCGCACCCGCGGCGCCCTGACTCTCGCTTCTCTTTGTTTCAGGCGCCCGCCCGCGTGGGCTCCCGCGCCGGGAGTCTGAGGTGCCGCCGCCCGCTCGAGCCCAGCCCACGCCGCCGCCGCCGCCGCCGCCGCCTCAGCAGTTGCCTACCGCCCGCGCGGACCCAGCACTCGCCGCCTCCGGCCGCCGCCGCCGCCGCCGCCGCCGCCACTTCCTCTCACCGCCCACCTCGCTAGCCCGCCCGCCCCGCCCCCGTCGGCCCCACCCCTCCTCCTCGCGCGCCCGCCCGCCCCAAACTCCAGCAAACAAAACGCACCATTCACAACTCCGCGCCGCGCATGCGCTGCCCGTCCGCCCTGGGCTGCAGCGAAGCGGAGCTCCTCCCGCGGCGTGGCCCTGTTCCTCTGGACCGCCCGCGGGCCACTTGGTGTGGAATCGTCCGGTGGGGATCTGCCCGGTTCTTGGAGACAGGGAGCGGCCCATGCGGGTTCTTCCTTTCCACTGGAACTTTTGGGCTCCACAGCAGCGCGGAGTAACCCCAAAATGTCACGTGAACGCGAGGAAACTTAAGTCCTTGGAGACTTTGCGTCCGAGAACCGACCGGGAGGGGTGTAGGCTGTGCATATCAAAGACTAAAGGTGGAAAGAGACCAAAGAATCCATCTGAATCCGCATAATGGTGGAAAGGTCGGAGCTGTTGGAGTCAGAAGGGCCTCAAGTGGGATCTTACTCAACTCCCCTGCCTGCTGGCTGAGGCCCTTAGATAGGCACTGGACCGCGCTAAGCCTCAGTTTGCTTTTTTCCAAAATGAAGGCTGTCACAAGCTCGCAGTGTTAGCATGAGAGCCTTTACGTAATTCTAGCACATGATGAGCACTCAATAAATTTAAGTTTCTAAAGAACAAGCTGACTTATATAACCCAATACCAGTTCATATATTTACACAAATGTGCAACATGATCCACAAGTTCTAGGGAAGTCATTTAGCCCAAGCTGGAGAGAGCCTGATATGGGATTTATGGCAGAGCTTGACTCAAAGTTGGTCTTCAATAACTTCTGATCCTTAAAATCTCAGCTTGTCAAAAACTCAGTCCAAGTATGGCAAATAGGTGCCAACTCTGATTGACAGTAGCTGGCCTTATTGTAAAGGATTTTGAGGATACACTTAAGTTCACAGGAATTAGTGCCAAGGGCAGTTGGCAATGTCTGCCTGAATGCAGGATTTGGCAGACTTTCCCACCCCTTTCTAGTCCAATCCAATCTCGTTTTTTACGGATATGGAACTCAGCTAGGATGATGGAGTATCCTGGTTTTAGCAGTGAAAGTCCCATGTCCCAGGAAACCACTCAGTCCCTGGCAAACTGGATTGGTTGTTCACCCTGAGGTCCAGTTAGTGACTGATTGCCCGAGGTCAGGGAGAGAGTTTTCAGCAAAAGCAAACCTGTAGGCTGGTAGTTTTAACAAACACACTCTTTCTGAATAGCAAACATAGAATCAACTCCTTCTAAGGGCATGCTCCCTGGCCTACACCTAGCCAGTGTGAATGTATGTCTGTACACAAACAGAAAGGGTATACATAGTTACGGATGTCACCAACCACTGTTGTTGGGCCTCCAGCTATCCCAGAATCTTTCCCTCAGGTGTCTTTCAATTGCAAGTGACTGAAAACCAATTCAAAAAAACTTAAAGCTAAAAAGTTGTCAGTTTTGCTTTAAGTAAACAAATCACAGAGAGGGACTCTTCGTTTCTCCATTGCTTCTCACTGCTAATTCTCTCAGCATCTCTTCTATGGCATTCATTTCCTGACAAAGGATGGGAGCAGCCACTTCTCCATCTCCAAAGTCTCCATCTCCCAGATTGGCCCAGTCTGGGTCACATACTCTCCCCTCTGCCAAAATCACCATTTCCAGGCAGATGTGATGACACTGGCCATCTTAAGTCACATGCTCTCCCATTGCAGATTGGGGGCCTGAGATTGGCAGCTTCAGAGAGAAGCTGATGGTTCAAAGAAGGGAATAGCAGTTTTCCCAAAAGGAGGGAGTCAGAGTAGTACATGGTGGGCCCACTGAACAGTTTGTATCAGCTACATCTGGCAAAAGGTGCCATTTTAGTTTCACTGCCTAAAGATTCTGGTGAAACTGAAGGGGGAAACCACATCAGCACAAAGCGTGGATACAACCAGCCTTAAAACATCTGCACTTTATGTTGGAAGGTAAGTGAGGCAGCCTCTACCCTAAGTTACCAAGGCAGAACTAAGTCACTCACAAGGAATAGAAGTTTTCATCCATCTGCTGCTTCTCCCTTAAGTCTTTCCAGTTCAACTAAGAAGACCTTTGGACACTAGGACAACACAGCCATTGTTTAAATGAGAGGAAGATGATGAGTTTGCTCTCAGTCAATATGGACTGTGGTCTGGGGAACAGAGTTTCTGCTGTTGACTTCAATAGCAGGGAAAAAGGATATCCCATGTGATACCATGCAACACCACCACTTTCTGTTCAGGCAGACATTTGTGTAAAACCTTTCATTTCTGTCTCCAAAAGATGATTCACAGGGAAGCACTCTTACTCCACAGTGGGTCTAGGTAGGGCTCACGGACCTGCAGCTGACCTTGGTGTTTGGATTCTAGCAATAATCGTTTCTGCCCTGGGAAATGTGGAATAAATAAAAGTTGAAATCTCACTGGAGTGGCCTAGATGCTCAGACAGACATGAACTTCTTGTTGTTGTTCCCAAGTTTTATTCAAGAACTCATACAAAATATTCCAGATAGTTGAATTTTAATCCTCATCTTCCCCCACTTCTTCATCTTGATTAATCTGGAAGAAATGCAATTCGTAACTCTCTTTGCTGTTAGCAACTACGCATAACCAATCATGTAGATTATTCTTCTTCAAATATTTTTTGGTGAGATATTTCAAATACCTTTTGGGAGAAGGCACCGCAGACATTGCAGTCATCCTGCTCTTGCTTCTCTTGATTGTTACAACCTCTCCACCAAGATTCCCAGCTTTTCCGTTCACTTTGATTCTCTCCTAAAGAAACTGCTCAAAATTGGCAGCATCCATGATTCCATCTTTTGCAGGGTGGATGCAGTCAAGGGTAAACTTCAGTACTAGCTTCTTTTTTTGCCCCCCTTCACCACAAGCTTTTTCACAGGGGCCTTGGCAGCAGCAGAGCCAGAAAGCCCCCATGAACTTTTTTGACAAGGAAAAGGTCATGGTCAAGACAAATCCCTTCTAGGCTTAAGGGGGCAGGACTCGGAGCAGTGGGAGTTCAGAGCAGGACAGAGCACTCTAAGAGTCAGCCTCATGAGGGTGGGGGTTGGGGGGGATGACGGCCTGAAGGAAAGGGATGGGAAAGTCTGCCAGGCGGACCCAGAACAGCAGCACCACAGACAGCCTTTGGCAACTCCAGGCCACAGGGTAACCCACACTCGCCATTGTCTGGCGTCCAACCGGCCAGGATGACCGGGAAACGAGCCGCAGGCTGAAGGAGGCCATCTCCTCGACTGACCTCTGTATGCCTTTTTTGGTTGTTGTTAAATTTTTTTCACTTATTTTAAAAACTGGATTAAAGGAAATTAATAAAGGAAAATTTCACCTACATCAGGTATATTTAGCTTTGTGCTTCTGTCCAGATGAGTATGGATTGGTCCAGGCACCACCCAGTGAAGGAGTTTGCTAAGAGCCAGCTCTAGCAGGGCCCACAGATCGAAGCCTGAGGGTGTCTGTCCATTGCCTAGAAACACCCTCCCAACCCCACAAACCTGGCTGAATTCTCTGAAGCCCTGCTGCTCGGAGCCTTCCTCTCCTAAGGATTCCGTCAGCCCAGGGTCTCCTCTCTCCTGCTTTCCCAGTGGGCAGCTGCTCCCACTGATCTTGGATGGTGGGCAGAGAAAGCACGATACCCCTGAGTAGGGTATTGAGGGAACCCTTAATTGTCTGGCCCAACTGTGAAGCTCTGAACTGGGTGCTTTTATGCCCCTTATGTCAGTTAATTCCCACAACCACCTTCTAAGACAGTCCTCCTTGTCCCTGTCTGACAGATAAGGAAATAGAGGCTCTGAAAAGGTAAATAAGTGACCACAGGATATGGACAAGACCCTGATCCATGAGAGGTAATGAAATGGCTAAGCCTTTGGGGTGTATCCTCTTTGTCCACTCCTCAGCATAAGCCTGCAAGTTTGTCGTTATTGACCCTGTTCTACAGATGAGAAAACTGGGGTTCAGAGGGGCTGGTGCCCTTAACCATTCCATTCCAAGGCCTGTACTGGTAGAGATGCCAAAAGTCCTGCTTGTCTCCTTAACTGAACTGCGAGCTTGTGGAGAGCTGTGGCTGGGGTCATTCCTCCTGAAGCACCCTACCATGCTCCCAAAGGGGCCCCAACGGGTTGAATGAAGGGGGTCCTACTGTGGGCCTTGAGGCAGGACGTGGCTCTTGCCCTTGATGGTTGCACATTCCTGCCCACTGAGCCCAGCTGTTTGTCCCTCCTTGGCTTGGAAGGTCAAGGCCTAGACGTCCTGCCTCCCAGGTCCAGCAGAAAGGATGGCTTTATACAGATCTGGTGTTAGCTGCCACCCACACCTGCCTCTCCTCAAAGTGAGGGTGAAGTCCTTCCAGGTCCCTGAGCCACTGGTGCACTATTTCCTGAAGAAAGTTTCCCGTCAGTTAGTGAGGAAATAGTGTACCATCTTGAAGCTGAAATAGGATCTGGAGCCACAAATGAATGTTGAGGGGGGTGGGAGAGAAGGAGAATTAGGGGCTGGCACAGAGCCACTAAAGCCTGGCTCTCCCCAGCTTCTAGTTTTTGGATGGAGATGAGCTTAAGTCCAGGATGAGGCTATCATCTGCCTAAATGAGGCAGTTTCCTGAGCCCTAAATAATTTTTTGGAGATATAATTTACATACCATACAATTCACCCTTAGGCCCTTAAGAATTTCCCCTCCAGGAGGTTTTCCCGCTTCTTAACTGCCCTGCCACACTCCCTCCATCAGCTCAGCCATCCCAGAGGGAGAGGAAAGCAGAGAGGAGCAAGTTTCCCCAGAAGAGCATTTCTTCAGTGTTGGGATCAATAAACCCGTTTGCTTAAAAGGAACCAGATGATTTCATCCTTGTAATTACAAGTTTGACGTTTGCAAATCTTGCCCAGGCTCCAAATGAGCCTCTTTGTCATGGGAGGTGGAGGAGTTTGTCTGGATGGCTGGGGTTGGGGACTGAACCTGGTGTGGTGGGAAGAGGGCCAGGCTGGTGTCAGGAGGCCTGGCTGACCATCTGTGAGGGCTGCTGGACTGCTCCCCTTCCCCTCCCCTACTCTCCAAGTTTCTGGAGGGTGATGGGAAACAAGACTACACTAGGGAAGTGGAGAATGCGGTGCTCTAACCACAGCGCCCTCCTGCTTAAACCCCTCCCCCAAGTCTCCGGTCTGCCTATGGCTGAGAGGCAAAGTCCCTCAGCCCAGCATTCGTGATCCCCTGACAGTCATGACTTTCCTTCCTAATCCCATCTCCCATCATTTCTCCCCATGGCACCCTGTAATCCAGCCACACTGGCCTGCCTGCGTTTCCCACATGCCTCAGTGCCTTTGCTCTAACTGTTCCCTCTACCGAGCATGACTTCCTCCCTCTTCTCTGCTAGGAAAACTCATACTTTTTCTTTAAATATGAGTTCAGGGGCCTTTGATTGTCCTCTGCAGAGTGACTGCACCACAGTGTCACCTCATTCTCTCCGTTGTGTCCATTCAATATGCCAGGGAGATGGTCAGCACACCTAGGACACAGCAGTACCCCCGGTTCTGGAAGGAGTTGGCTCCCCACTAATTTGTGTTTATTTTACTTCTGTGCAGGCTTCATGTGAGTGTCTCTCACTCCACCCTTACATTTCGTTTTAATTATTTAAAACTTGTGTGTATTTATTGTAGAAAATTTAGGAAATATAGGAAAAGAAGAGAGTCCACCACTTCAAAACAATCACTGCTAACATTTCAGTATATTTTCTTTGGCCTCTTTCTATCCACATTTCTTCACCCAGCTATGACATTCTATATGTACAGTTTTGAATGTTCCATTATGACCTAACCCTATGGCATAAGTATTTTCCCACGTAATCATATAAAACTCCTAATGGCATCTTAGCTGATCCCCTGTTGTCGGACAACTATTTAGGTTGTTTCCCATTATTCACTGTTATAAAGTAAGGCTTCTGTGAACATCGTGGTGCTTAAGGCTTTTTCTTAAAAGTTTTGGATAGTGTTTTTAGGGTCAGTTTCCAGAAATAGATCCACTATGTCAAAAGACACAGGCATTTTAAGCTTCCTGATACCTGTAGCCAAATTTCTCTTTGGCACTGCCTCTTCTCTCTTCTTGAGTCTTAAAAATCTGTTCCCTCCTCCCTCCATTTCTCTTCTCACTGTCTCAGGCACAGGAAATGCCAACCAAGAATAAACCAAGACCTGCAGAGAGAGATCAATGGATCAATAAGGCAGGTTGAATAATTCAACACCCAGTTCTGGCTCATTCATCAACTCTTGAGTCCAAATGCATCCTCTTTTACCACCTCTCCTTTTGTCTCTCTGCTGATACCTTGACACCTTGCTCTGTTCTTGGATTCTTTCCCAAATTTGACAAGCTCTAAACCATCCTTGCAGGCAGGGCTTCCCATCATGCTGTAACATTGCCTTATAAATTGGCAGACAGAATTACTAGCCAACGTCCACCTCACCGGCCTGCTTTCCCTCTAGGAACGTGAGGAATAATTAATAAAGCAGACAATAGCCCTCTTCCTCTAGATGACACTTCTGAGTGAATGGTCAAGGAGTTCAGCTTCAGACTGTTCCAGCCCTGCCTAACTTCCTCTGTTTAGCTTGCTTCTTTCCCCTTCTCAGCCAAGCAAATTCATACTCTTTCATTAAATGTGGGTTCAGAGGCCTCTGAGAAATCTTTCTCAACTTTGCTGGGCAGAATGACTGCCCCATAGCATCCCCTCACCAATGCCTGCCCTGGAGGCTAAATGCAACCTCCTCAAGGACACCTCACAGTCTTGGTAGCTTCCCCAGCCCCACCTTATGCTAACTTCATCTTGCTCCCTCCTGCCCAAGGGGAGCTCCCAGCATGCCTTGCAGCTTGAGTAGTGTTGGTGATTAACATGGACACAGAGATGCACTACCCAGATCCCTCTTCAGTGAATGACTTGTTACCCCAGCAGCTGGGATGCTCTTATCCCCCTCAGGGATTTCCTGAGCTGCAGAGAGCTACCTGCAGGTCACTCTTGCTTCCTGGGCAGCTCACATCCAATGACTGATCAAGATGGGATTGTAAAGGCCCAGCAGGGCAATGCTGATGGGTCATAATAGCTCTAAAGCTCCCCGTGGAGTCAGCTGAAGCTGTTGTTGGGCCTGCAGTGGAGCTTGGCTTCTCCCTCCACCCAGTTCTGCTTCCTTCCTCTCCCATCAACAGGTTCTGATCCCAAGGGCACTCCTTAAAAAACAGCCTGTGGCACTTCCCTCGTGGCGCAGTGGTTAAGAATCTGCCTTCCAATGCAGGGGACACAGGTTTGAGCCCTGGTCCGGGAGGATCCCATGTGCCGCAGAGCAACTAAGCCTGTGTGCCACAACTATTGCACTCTAGAGCCCACGAGCCACAACTACTGAGCCCGTGTGCCACAACTACTGAAGCCTGCATGCCTAGAGCCCGTGCTCCGCCACAAGAGAAGCCACCACAATGAGAAGCCCACGCACCACAACGAAGAGTAGCCCCCACTTACCACTAGGAAAAGCCCACGTGCAGCAACGAAGACCCAACGCAGCCTCAAAAAATAAATAAATTTATTAAAACAAAACAAAACAAAAAACAGCCTGAAGGTAAAGCTTCCTAGAGAGCTCAGCAGTGACAAAGAGTGATTCCCAAGCAAGCTTCACTCAGTGCCATATCCCTTACTTTACCTGGGCCTGTCCTGAGCTAGATCCTGCCCAATGAGATGCTGTGGGTAAGCCTTCTTTATAAATATGTTTTAATGTCTTAGGTTTTATTTTTAAAAGTGTTAAAAAACTGTTTTGGAAGAGATATGAGCCATTTTGGGACAATGGTTGTCTGGTACGAGCTGAGATTCCTCCTTTGTATAATATGCACACTACATAACATTTGCTTTAGTACAAGCAATTTTCCAAACACTTTCTCACTGGACTCTCCCAAGGTAAGGAGGGAAGGAATGACTGTCCTATTTTGTAGCTCAGAAAATTGAGACTCACAACAAGTGATTGATTCTTTTAAGGGCATGTGGCCAGGTAGCTCCAGAGATCCCAGGAGAGCAAAGGAGTCCTGAAGTTGAAGAAATTCAGTCCTTTCAATCTTTGTCAGAGCAACCTGATGTCAGAGATCTTTAGTGACTTGCCTGAGAACCCAGAGCTAGCTGGTTCCTCAGATTTCTAATAAAAAAATTGAGGACAGAGACATCTACTCATACTTGTCAAGGCTGTTTTGGCTTCAAGTGACAAAAACCCAATTAAAACTAACTTCCACAAAAAAAAGGGAATGTATCAGTTCATTTAATTGAAAATTCTTGGTTCAGGCATGGCTAGATCCAGGTGTTCAAGCACTGAAACCAGAAATCTGTCTCTGTCTCTCTTTCTGTCTCTGTCTGTCTGTCTGTCTCTCTTTCTCTCGGTCTCTTTGTTATGTTTTAGCTTCATTCACATGCTGACTCACCTTCAAGAGGTAAGGACTACTCTTTCCTGATATTCCCACAAAAATCTTGGGATTGACTTTAATAGGCCAAATTTGGGTTACGTGCTCATCCCTGAAGTGTGGACACTGTGAATCTCTGTGGACAGGGTGATGTCATAGGAAAAGGAAAGGATATACTGGGCAGCCAAAAACATCTGTACAAAGTGTCTGACACAAAGTTATAAACTCTCAAAGCATGGTGGCTATGACAATCTTTAAGGTCCTTTCTAGCTATGAAATTCTAGGATTTGTACAACTTCATACTTTGATAAAAATCCAGCTGTAAATGTTGGCCATCAAGGGAAGAACTGGATAACAACTTGAGTCCATACAAGGTCCAGTCAAAATATCATAAAATGAGGCGGCTTCCTTGGCCATGCAGTGGTTAAGACTCCATGCTTCCACTGCAGGGGGCGTCGGTTCGATCCCGGGTCAGGGAGCTAAGATCCCACATGCCTCACACTGTGGCCAAAAGAAACCCCCTCAAAAAAAAAAAAAACCATAAAATGAACTAAGAAGGGCCTGAAAAAGGAAGCTGGCCTAACAAGGCTGGGGAGTTAATGATCTCCTACAGCAGAGGATAGCTGCCTGTGGTGTGCCTCCTTTTGTAGCTGAGCCAGAGACAGTGGCAGTGCCAGGGTCAGAATGGCCCTGGAAGGGATTCCCTGTGGCTCTGGGGTCTGCTACATCCATAGCCCCTTCAAAGGATTCTGCTTCACATAATCTGGCTGGCCTGGTGGCTGGACCAGTTCTGGGAGCTGAAGGTAAACATGGACAGGCTGGAGGGGAGGACGGAGCTGCAAAGACTGTCCAGTGTGGATGCTTTGCGTTAGGTGGTAACCAAGAGATCCCATCAGAGCCTTCTCTGAGGCATGGGTATTGTACTTGTGCGTGTAGGTGGCAAGTTCAGAGGAGGTAGGGCATGGAGCTTAGGTAACATCCTGGGGCTCATTCATACTGTAAACCAGGTAAATGATGCTCCCTGGAGGTGTGTCTTGCAACAGCTCTTCTGGCTTCCATAATACCTGGAAGTGGGAGGGAGGTCTGTGCCACCAGAATGAGGTCCACATCCAGCCTGTTTCCCTGTTGCCTTGGTCCCACTACCAAGAGTTGTTTGGATATGGTTCCATCCTCCCTCTTTGAAAAGTTATTCTTTTCCCAGATATGCTGAGTATTATAGATGTATTGGTCACCTAGAAGGCAGCCAAGGTCAGAATTCCTCCTGGCAGAGAGGATCAGAGAGGCCCACCGAGTGTCTGAGATCACAGAGCAGAAGGAACAGTTGTATTCAATCCCAAGTCCCCTGTCCATCAGCAGCCTTTCCTAGCACTGTAGAATCCCATGATTCAGGAGCAAAAAACTCATGGTGGTGTCCCCACCAGATAATGAGAGCCCCAGCAACAGGGCCAGCGTTTTGGAGTCTTGGGTCTGGGGTCTTTGGAAGGCCCTGGAAGCTACTAGTCCTTCCCTCAGGCCAGAAGAGCTGCTCCTTAGGCAAGAGACATGTATCAGCACCAGGAGCCTCTGTCAGCTTTTGATGAATTTTCCCGCCACTAGTGCTAATTTCCTGAAAGCCTTTTCTTCCACCTTCAGGCTCCCCTTCAAAATGGTCCTGGCTCCTTCACGGTAGAAGATACGTAATGGTCACCCAGTGACTCCTTGGTGAAGCCACAGGCATGCTTCTCCATAGCACGTACGGCTGCACAGGCTGGGAGTAGACAGGAGTCCTGGACCATAGCTGGAAGGGCCCGGGGCTGGAGCAGTGTCCTACCCCAGAGATTGCTCCCAGTGCACTGAAGAGTGGAAACCAGACCTCGATAGGCAAGTGGCTCGCTTGAGGACACACACAGAGGAACAAGCCTAGACAGGAACACACAGCTCCCAAACTCTGCCTAAAAGAGATATGTTGACCTCTGCTCCGTGAGGCCACCTGCTCTCAGCCTCTGAGTTCTTTCAGGGCTCACGTGGACCTTCCTCCCCTTCTGATTTGCTCCACAGACAAATAGGCCCAGACTCAACCCCCTGTGGCCATGGAGCTATTGCTGCAATGATAGAGGGTCAGTGGCAGGAGGCTGTAGTACTATCTTGATTAGCTTATGCAGGGGGAGGGGGCGTGGAGGGGGGAGCTTCCTCAGCAACACCTGGCCCTGCCTGTGCCCTCACCTTGGACTGGACTCCCTCTTGGGGCTTTTCCTAGTCCCACTTGGTTGGGGCAGAGATACCCCAGGCCCTGCGGAGGGTTCACATGAGTTCCCAGGCTGGGCTGGGTGGGAGAGCTCTGAGCCAGGGGCCCACCTGTGGATGGGGGAGAGGGGGTGTTCAGAGTTGACCTCGCTCATCTGCTTTATGAAATTGTTTGCTCTGTTCCATGTCCAGAACTCACTGTCCAGTTCTGCACCACCCTCCCCCGGCCTCCCCACTTCTTCCCTCTCCTCCTCCAGTTGCTCTGTACTCTGTAACCTCCTGGAAGATAAGCCTGACCAGGACATGTCCTTCCCATGGCTCCCCAGTACCTCAGGGTAGAGGCCGTGCTCTCTCCCAGGCTTACAGGACTGGTCCTCCAGCTCTGGGCCTGGTTCCTCTTTTAGCCGTCCTGTGTGGGCCAAAATGACGCAGAACTGTTGGGATGGAACAGGCTAATTCCTGCCTCCAGGCCTGTCTTTCTGCTGTGCCTCTGATGCAGCTCCCCCTCCCTCTCCACCTCCATCCCCTCCAGTCTTTCCTACTGGTCCTTTCAGGTGCTCCTCCTGGAAGCCCTCCTGACACCCCAACCCAACCCAAGATAGGTCATCCCTGTGCTCCCACAGCCTTTCCAGATGACCCTTTCTATCATGCCCCCAAGGGCCTTGGCAGTCAGACAACTGAGATGAGAAACAGGGCCCACTGCCCCCTTCTGAGTGCCCAGGTACTGCCCTTCTCCAGCCTGGACAGCCCCCGGCACTGCCCTGGCTCTCTGTCCATTTGCTTGTCTGGGCGTGTGCCCACCTGCTTCTGTTTCTTTCCTCCACTCCCTGGCTTTCTCGGCAGATCGTTCCACAGCCTCTTTCACCTGTCTCCGTACCTTTTCTCATGCTTTAATTCAATGCGCTGTCATCTCATTCCACAAAGGACCCAAGGTGCTATCTGTGTCATTGTCTCCCTTCCTCACTCAGTCCCCATGCCCCAATTTCTCAGTTTTCCCCCCTGCCACACACACAGCTAATGAGCTTGGTACGGAGAAAGGGGAATTCTCACTCCCTTAGAAGTGATCCCTTCTCCCTCACAGCAAGTCTGGCCCACCAGGGCCTGAGTGAGGTTCTAGGGCACAAGGCAGGCCCCCAGCCCTTCCCTACCAAGGCCAGACCTGAGTGGGGCGGGGGGGGTCACAGGGAAAAAGCCACCCTGAACCCCACACTACTGCATCCAGGACTGGTCAAGGGACTCAGCACCTCTAACCCAGCCCCTTGTGGCACAGGTGGGGGAAACAGAAGTATCCTGCAGTAGATCTCTTTGGTGAACCCCATTTGTGAACCTTCCTGCCAAACCCTTCCCCACTGCTTCTTCCCTTCCTCAGCCTCATCCAGAGTGTGTCCTGGGCTTAGGCCCACCTTGTCCCTCAGTACAGGGCTCAAGTGTGTCCAGCTTGGGCCGAAAAGGAGTCAGTTGGGGGAAGGGGAAGCCCTGAAGTGGTAGTGCCTGCCCCTTTCCTTCACCTGAAGTCTCCCTGGACCGCAGAGTTTCCATTAGCTTGGGATCCCAGCCAAGCCCCTGGAGCTTCTGCCCACAGCCTGAGGGCTCCTGGAGGGCAAGACTGATGCCTCTTGGGTCTCCCAAAGCCTACAGGTGGGTGAGGCAGGTTGTGCAGGGCAGGGACCCAGCGGAGGAAGTCCATGCATTCATGCAACGGTGAAAGAGACCTGTGGCCCGGCACTGCCCACCCACCCTTCTGTCCACCTCCTCTTGCACGGGAGCGTTAATCAAGCACAAGCCGAGGCTTACTAAAGCCAGGTCCTGCTAAGGCTTCCAAAAGGGAACTGCTCTGGGCTCAGCCAGCCTAGGCCAGAGCTTCGGAGGTCCCGAAGTCAAAGGACCTTGAGGCTGTAAGAGGGCCTCCCCCACCCTCCCCCACCCCCACCCGCCCGTCGCTGCGCCGCTGCAGCCCGCCTGCCTGGCTATTGAAGAAGGCAGGCGCTGGGGCGCAGGCCGTCGGGGGTGCAGGAGCCCTCACAGGGAGGGAGGCCCCGTTCCGCTCACCCCCACCACCCAGCGGTGGCGAGTTGCAGCTCCCGGCGCCCTCGCGTCCGCCCGGGCTCTGGCCCCACGCCAGGCGCCTGGATCCATCACTGCAGTTGGCTGGAGGCCGGACGGCGCGTCCCCCGGGGCTCCCAGGCGGCTGGCGCTGTCTGCCGGGCAGGGAAGGCGGCGGCGCTGCGGGGCTGCGGTCAGCGCGGGCACAGCCGAGGGGCTGCGTCTCCCGCACTAATTGGCCCTTCCCCAGGCGCCACGGCCGGTAATTGCTGCTTCAGTGGGTGGGGATCTCGGGGTGTTGGAGGAGAGGAAGGGGAGAGCTGAGCGGAAGGGGAGAGCTGAGCCGCAGAGGCCCGCAGGAGACGCGTGTGCGCGCCCGGTTCCTAGGCCAGCTTTGCAGCGGTGCGCCTCCGTGCTCAGAGTGGCCCGGGCGAGCCGAGGTAAACTTGGAGAAAAGCCACAGAATTGTCCTGGGGTCTTCACCAAGATCTAATCATTTCTGAGAACCGCTCCCTGCCTGGTAGGGTCTGGCAGGGGATTTAGGAAGGACTCTGGGTGGCCATCGGGGGATCCCAGCGAAGGCATGAAGACAGGGTGGAGACAGGGCAGTGGGTAGCCCTCTCCAACCCCTTCATCCAGGAGTGCCATCCGCGAGGAGCAGACAGGAAGAGAGGTACCCTCCGGGGCGGATGGGGAGGGTATGAGGCAGGGACGATGGGAGGCAGGGGCCCAGCTCACCATCCAGGCTGCCTACCGGAGTTCTTGCTTGAATTCCTAGAGAAGGTCCTAGAGTTTCCCAAAGTCCTTTATGATCCTCGCAGCTGCTGCAGCCTGACTGGCTTCCGCTCAGCTGCTCTCCCTCTAATTTGGGGAAGAATAGCTTCTGGGTGGCTGTTTGGAGAAACTCCCTTCCCCAGACCTGTGTGAGAAAGCCTGAGGAGGGGAGAACTGAGGGACCCTCAGAAGCAGGTCTGGACCAGCCTGCATCCTCAGGGCAGAATGTCCCCTGTAGGCACTGGGGTGAATCAAGCCCAGCTAAACCTCAGCCAGGTGATGAAATGATGAAGACTCTGAGCACTGCGGTGCTACTCTGGGAAATGGCCTGATGGAAGAGACCCCAGGCTAGGGGTGATGTCACCTGCAGGGGTGGGGAGAATTGCACCCATGAGATGCAAAAGTGGGGACCACTGGCCATGGCTGGGCAGCCTGAAGGCACTCAGAGAGGGCAGAAGCTGGGAGGGAGTCAGGAATTCTGGGCTGGAGTCCTAGACCTAGAGCCAGTGCCGTCCTGTCTCTGGGCATCCTTGTCCTGGTCTGTTCAACGGGCCCCAGGGGTCCCAGAGGGGATCTAGTGTTGTTATAGTGGTTCTGCTGGTGTAACAACCAGAAAGGGCCTCCCTCTGCTGCTGGGCTAGCAGTGTGGGAGAGGGGGCCATATGCTTCCCAGGGCCCCAATTATCTGCACTGATAGCTCTTAGCCTTTCTCTGCTGCCCAAGTTGGGGGGAACAACCATATCTGAGACCCCCATCCTGTCCCTTGGGCACCTCAGACTTCATGTGCCCAAAACTTCCTCCAGCCACACCCTATCTGGGTGTTGTCCCTTACCCATAGCATCCACCTAGCCCCAGGGGCCTTCCCTCTATCCTCTGGTCATCCGTATGCTGCAGCTGCCCCTGTCCTGTCCACTTGGCCTCCTGCATCACTCTGCAGCCATCCTCTACTGTCCATCCTTTCTACCTCTATTTCAGAAACAGCCCCCATTAGATATGCCACCCCCCACCCCAAGCTGGTCTCCAAGCCTCTGCTTGTGCTTCTTTTTAACCCAGTTCCAGCAGACTGAGCCAACTCTAAATGCACATCTGATTGTGTCACTCCCCTGCTTAAAATCTCCCCGTGCTTGGGACTTCCCTGGTGGCGCAGTGATTAAGAATCCGCCTGCCAATGCAGGGGACACGGGTTCGAGCCCTGGTCTGGGAAGATCCCACATGCCGCGGAGCAACTAAGCCCGTGCGCCAAAACTACTGAGCCTGCGCTCTAGAACCCGCGTGCCACAGCTACTGAAGCCTGCGCACCTAGAGCCCGTGCTCCACAGAAAGAGAAGCCACCACAATGAGAAGCCCACGCACTGAAATGAAGAGTAGCCCCCACACGCAGCAACAAAGACCCAATGCAGCCAAAAATAAATAAAGACCTGACCTTTAAAAAAAAATCTTTCCCTGCTCTCTAGTGCATTTTCAATAAAGTTGCTTAAGTTCTCTGGGCCTCACTTTCTTCATCTGTAGAGTGGAGAAGACTTCTCTTTTTGCAGAGGGAAGAAAGGGAATACTCTTCTTTTTGGATTGTTGAGCTTATTAACAAATGAATACACCTAAGGTGCTTAGAAGAGTGACCGGCACATGGAATGTGCTCCAGTGTTTGAGCATTGTTATTGTGGCCCACAAGGCCTTGTGTGATGTGGTCCCTGCTCACTGCCCAGCCACATGTCCCTCACAGGGCACCTGACCTTACACCCACAGTACAGGAACACTCCAGGTCAGTGGTACCCCAGGAGTCAGGGGCAAAGCCCAGTCTCTAACCCAGGCCTGACTCCCAGGCCTGGTCGGTGGCCCCAACCCTGCCCAGAGGGCAGATGGGGGGCTCTGTTTCAGGCATAGAGCTCTGGGGGAACGTGGAGGGGCAGGAGGTGCTGGGTGATCTTCATGGCCCACCACATCCATAGTGTTAGCATTGCCCTTCCTGGGCTGGCTTGGTTTTCTCATCAGTGCTCCCTGAATGTAATGGACATCCTTGGCTGTGCGGGGCGTACCCATGGCAGGGGTGAGGGCAGGTCTGTGGACCGGAATGTTCTTGCACATGCAAATCTTCACACGTATCTGTGCAGAAACCGTAGGCCATGCGGGCCTGCGTCCCTGCTTTGGTCTATCTGAGTACTGCACTCACCAGTCCCGAGATGCACATGGCCCCTGATGACAGGCCAAACAAGGTCACCCAACCTGGGTCTCCGCCGAAAGGCTGCGATGTTCTTCGGCACCCAGCGCAGAGCTGCAACCTGGTCCCGCGGCGCCCAGTTCCCGCGGGCCTGGCTATCGCCTGTGCTGAGCGCGCGGGGCTCACGATCAGGGTCCGGAGCCCCGACGCTTGGGTACTGGGGGCCCCCGCCTCGCCCCCTGTGTCCCTCAGAGACTGGGTCTTACCACCGCATCTCCTTCCTTATAATTGGGCACCGCCCCATTGAGGCGGTAGCAAGCACCTGTCTGCTCCAACAAGCATTAGACCATGCCCCTGTCACGCCCCTCACGCGGACACGCCCCATAGGGCGTGCCCCTTTCCTTCCGCCCAATCCTCTCTTCCCCCCTCCCTGAGCCCAAGTCCAGAGGAGGCCCCGCCCCTGGTCCCCGCCTCGGGTTCCCGGCCCCGCCCACCTAAGGAAGCCCAGGACACCGAGGCTGTGGTGCAGAAGCACTAGCACCACTTTCTCCCGGGCCGCCAGTTTGGAGCCATCATACGTGGAAGCGGAGCCCACGAGGAAGGCGTGTCCTGGGAACCAGACCATCACCTGGGCGAGAAGGGCTGAGGCCTGAGCGGGACAGTGGGGTGCTTGAGTGGGATGGTGCGTGGTTGAAGGCTGAGTACTCACAGGCAGCAGAGGGTCCCCGAGCGCTCCTACTGGCGCGCACACATTCAGGTACAGACAGTCCTCACTGAAATGCAGCCACTTGTATTTTTTGTGTGTGTTGAAGTACATGGAGGTGATCTGCCCCCAGGACTCCTGAAGGCACCTGTGGGCACGATGTGAGTTGGGGCCCAGCGCTGCGAGAATAGTGGGGAGAGTGGTTTCAACCCAGGTTCTGCAGTGAGGGGCCAGAACCCAAAGCAAAATCCAGGCAATATGTGTGTATGTGTGTGCGTGTGTGTATCCGTGTCCTAGCAGCCTTCACTAACGTTAGGTCCAGGGATGGGAGGCAGGTTGGCACCCCCTGCCTGTGCCTTGCCTTATGGGTCTGCCTGGGGAGCGGTTCCCTGCTCCTGCTGGAGACACATTGGTGCTGTCAAGCCATAAACCTGGGTGCCCTGGGCACCTCCTTTCCTTCATGCCCTGTCCTCCGCTCAGTCTCTGTTCTGCCTCACAAACAACCTTTGAATAGGCCCCCTCTGTCCATCTCAGGGCTGCTGCCCTGTGAAGGCCACCACCACTCTGGCCAGGACTCTGCCCCTGCCTCTTCATCTCCCCTGCAACTCATCCTCCACATGCTGGCCAGAGAGATTGATAGACAACACAAATCTGACCACGTCATTCCCCTCCTCATTACCTTCCCTGGCTCCTCCTGCCCTCATGCACCCACACTGACCTAGGCCCTCCTTGCCATCTAGTCATCTCCTTCCCAGCCATTCTTTGTTCCAAATACACATGACCCCTTGCCTCTCACCTGCAAGCCCTTGTACTTCTGTTCTGTCTACCAAATGCCTTCTCCTCTGCCCAGCAAACTCCTACTCACATTTAAGGTCCAGCTTAAGTGGTGCCCCCTCTGCTGGGCACTTTCCCCTCTGTGCTTCCCAAAGCTCTATCCACCATTGACTACAATACTGGGTTGGAGTTATTTTGATTGGTTGTTTTTACTCCCAAAGGGCAGGGATGTAGGTGTATTCATCTGATTCCTGGCACTTGGCCCTGTGCCTTGCACTGTGTGGACATCTGGTATACTTATGGAGCTTAGGCTATTGGTCCACCTTGCCTTTTCTCCCTGCTGGCCCAGCCCTGAGGGTGGCTATTCTTATAACAGCTGGGGCTGGGCCCATTTGACTGAATGCAGGAATCCGTGTCTACCTATTCCTCTGTTCCTTTCTCTTGTCCCAGCCTGTCTTCAGTGTGTGTATGTGTGTGTGAACGTAGGTGTAATCCACTCTCACCTCCCTAACCCTAGAGCATCACCTGCTCCCTTTCAGTCTTCCCAACAGCACTTCAACATACCTTGGTCCAAACCTATCCTCTACCAGCCACCTTCTCCAACAACTATGCTATCTCTCTCTTCCCCTCAAGGCCAAATGTTTCAACAAGTTGTCCTTCCCTCCGCCCCCACCAGCCGCTCCAAGGTCACCAGCAGGCAGCTTGTCTCTGTCTCTACAGATTGTCTTCGGCCTTCCTTGCTTGACCTCTTGGCAGCAGCTAGTGTCGTTAGGATGTTGTCCGATAAATCACATGCAGCATCCCAGCAGGAAAGCCAGGTCTCTTACAGCCTAGAACAGGGGTTATAAGCATTTGAGGCATCTGTCCCCAACCCGCCACCAAAGACATTTTCGTCCAGGTCACCAGTGACTTCCATCTTGCTGAATCTCTCTCATCATCTTACTTGCCCTGGTAGCCCCTCTATATGGTTGACCACACTCTCCTTCTTGAACAGCTTCCCTTCTCTGGGCTTCTGTAATCCCACTCTCCTGATTTTTCTGCCACCTCACACCTCCTCTTCTTCCTGGCCTAAGCTGGAGAGCGCCCCAGGCCTCAACCCTCATTTCTCTTTTCATGCTGATTATTCTTTCCTGAGCTGCTGTCCTTCAGGCCTAGGGCTCCACACTGTTAACCTGCTGATGCCCAGTCTCCTTCCAGCCCCATTTATCCAGACTACCTACCCCACATCTCTACATGGATAACTGTTAGGTATGTCAAACTTAACATGCCCCCAAATGAACTCTTGTTTTGCCCAAAACTGCTCTTGATCTAGTCTTCTCCATTTCAGTAAATTGTACCTCTATTCCCCTTGCTGCTCTGCCCTGAAACCAGTTATTATCCTTGATGATTATTCTTCCCTCGTGGCTCACATCCAATTCTCTAGCAAATCCTGTCAATTTTACCTTCAAAATAAATCTGGAGCCTGACCACTCCCACCACCTCCACTGTAACTACTCTGGTGGAAGCCACCATCTCTGTAACAGCTTCCTCTCTCCCTGTTCCCCACTTAATTGCCACCCCACAGTCTGTTCTAAGCCATCCACACATTCTTACACCTAACACTCTGTGTTCCAAACAGCCAGTGTCTGACAGCTCATGGCCAATGTTCCAACAACTGACACCCAGACTCCTATGCAAGGGACACCCCAATCTCTAAACCCCTGATCCTCAGGGTTCTAACAATGGTTATTCCATGTTCTGTTACCTGATCCGTGGAGTTCCAAATAACAGTCACACAATGTTCAGAATACCTTGGTTTCTCTTAGTGATGGCCAGTGTTTTAACAACCAACATGCCAGTGTTCTAGTAACAGTCAATCATGTTCTAACAGTGGACACCGTGTTTTTGGGCTTCCCTGGTGGCGCAGTGGTTGAGAGTCCCCCTGCCGATGCAGGGGACGGGGGTTCGTGCCCCGGTCCGGGAAGATCCCACATGCCGCGGAGCGGCTGGGCCCGTGAGCCATGGCCGCTGAGCCTGCGCGTCTGGAGCCTGTGCTCCGCAACGGGAGAGGCCACAACAGTGAGAGGCCCACGTACCGCAAAAATAAAAAAAAATAATAAAAAAATAACAGTGGACACCGTGTTTTTAACAACTAGACATCCAGTGTGGTGGTTGTAGTTTTCTATATCACCTGACACCCAGGTTCTCACAGTAGACATTTTTCTAAAGCCAATACTTTATCCAACTGATGCTGAACACTGTTAATGCTCACCACAGAATGTTCTGGACAGTGGGTTACTCAATGGTCTATGTAAACAGTAAATACACTTGTTCTTGGTAAACTGCCAAGCCCAGTGCGTCAAAGGGCAGCCATTGTCCCAACATGCTCATGTGATTCAGGGCTTGAGCCCAGCTAGAGGTTGCACTGAGACCCTGGGACATTAAAACTGAAACTGAGCCCATGCCCTCCCCATTTTGGCCTCCTTCTGCAGGGAAGGGCTGGTGGTGCCACGTGGGCTTGTTCTTAGGTTCAAGCACCAAGGAAGAGGGAAGAGCTCAGGGTTCACTCTGTGTGTGTGTGTGTGTGTGTGTGTGTGTGTGTGCGCGTACTGCTCCTCACACACATTTAGGGAAACTCAGCTCCCCAGCAGGTCCTGGGGGCACAGTCAGTATGCACCTCCTCCTTGCCTGGAGCTCTCGCATGAGAGAATCAAGAACAGCATTAACAGTGCCTTAAACACCATCTGGACCAGCCACTTCATTATATAGGTTTGGAAACTGAGGCCCAGAATGGTTGCCAGGACTGCCTGTGGCCACACAGAGCACCCTTTTCAGTGGGTTGTACAAACCCCGGCCCAGAGGCAGGCATAGGTTCACCGCCTTCCTCAGGGTCTGCCCACCTCCCAGCTGACAGTCCTCTGGCTCTTACATTGGGGCATAGGTGGTAGCATCTCTGAGTCCTTCCCAGGACTCTGGGGGTTCTGGGGCAGTGAACCTGCAGGCACCCACAGGAGGTCTGTAGAAGGGAACTCCTAGGAAGGCATTGATGGGTGTCTTCCCCACGTGTACCTGCTTTCTTGGAGGGTCCCATATTTGGTAACCACTAGAGGCTCCTTGGTATGCAAGGCACCTAGGAAGAGAGAAGAAGGGTCACCCTGGACACCGAAAACACCTTGGCCCATCTGCCACGGGCACCAGCACCAGCTTGAAGCTTTTCACAATTGTGTATTTGTCTTCTTTTTCTGTGTTCCTCTTAGTATTTTTCTCTATCGTTATTTGATTTAAGATTTCAAAGTTATGTTGGTAGATGCGTAAAAGTTCATGTCTGTTATATGAATACTTTTCTGTTGGTCATTTAATGTATCATTTAATGTCAATAAATGTGTCATTTATTTTGATTTCTGTTTGTCTGATATTGGTATGACTATATATCTTTCTTGTTGCTAACATCTGCCTGGCATTTTTCTGGGAAGAAGTCACACACATATATGCATTCTCACACATATATCCACACTCACATTAATATTTACATGTACACGCAAATTTATACACACATGGGTATATATGAGCACAGCTCATTTACAAAAAAAAAAAACATGGGGAAACACAAGAGTTAAATGCATGCCCAGGGCTTCCCTGGTGGTGCAGTGTTAAGAATCCATCTGCCAATGCAAGAGACATGGGTTCGAGCCCTGGCCCGGGAAGATCCCACATGCCGTGGAGCATGCCTGGCTCCACAACCACTGAAGCCCGAGCGCCTAGAGCCCATGCTCCACAACAAGAGAAGTCACGACAATGGGAAGCCTGCACACCTCAACGAAGGGTAGCCCCCACTCACCGCAACTAGAGAAAGCCCACGCGCAGCAACGAAGGCCCAACACAGCCAAAAATAAAGTTAAAAATTAATTATTAATCTTTAAAAAATGTGTGCCCACATGCATATAAGTATAGTTATATATAGGTTACAATGTATCCATATGTAGCATACATTCACATCTGTACACTACAAGCATACCTACACCATAGCTATCTCTTGCAATGGATACAAACTACACCAAGTTGAATTTAGACTCTGCCAATGGACACCTCTTGTTCTACGCCCTCACCCTGCCTCGCTCCTGTTGCTGAGGGTCGCTGAGACCTCACATTTGTTGCCCCTTCCTGAAGCACCCCTGTCCTTTCTTTCTCCTCCTCCCCATTTATCAAAACTGAATTTTTTGGGAATTCGCTGGTGGTCCAGTGGTTAGGACTCTGCACTCTCACTGCTGAGGGCCCGGGTTCAATCCCTGGTCAGGGAACTAAGATCTCACAAGCCACATGGCAAAAAAAAAAAAAAAAAAAAAAACACCTGAATTTTTCTGTGCCCTGGTCCCCTGGAGGCTCACTCTGCAAAGTGACAGAAGGCAAATCTGATCCAAATTTTATTGAACTTGATTGTGCATGAGAATCACCTGGGGGAATCATTGGGAAATTCAGACTCTTAGGTACCCCCTACACCCTCTGAAAGGGAATCTCAGGTTGCATCAGGAAATTAGATTTACAACCCTCTCTAGGAGACTTTGATGCAACTGCTTTTTGGAACATCATTTGGTATTGGTGTGGTAAGAACACGCCCTCACACCCCAGCTGCAGGTGGCCAAAAATACCTCTCTGCCCACATCCCCAGGTCTCTCCTGGTCTTACATAAGCAACATCCAGGCCCAAAGAACTGGCTGTAGTGGTGGCCCTTCAGGCATGGAGGCAGGTCAGTGGCAGCAAGGGGCCATCTCAAATCTCCTCTGTGTATGTAGCCCTTTGCAATTTACAAAGCCCTTTCACATGGTCCTCTCACATAGGCTTCTCATTTGCCCTGGGAGGAGTGGGGTGAGGCTTGGAGGCCCAGAGATGATCAGTGACCAGCCTGAGGTCTCATAGGACAGAGCCAGGAGGCCAAGGTCTATCATATTACCCAGATTTGCCCTGAATTCTGGGTCCACTTATTGAATAGCCGACGACTGTGATTGACTGGGCCTTGATTATAGCTTGGTGCTGTGCCAAACACTTATGTGCCATTTTACCTCATCCTCCTAAAACATGTATAAGGTAACTGTTACTATGTTCCCACTACACAAACGTGGATGGAAGTTCAAAGGGTTATATAACTTGCCCAAAGTGACACAGAATGGCTCACATCAGAGTTCTGCTCTAAAGAGTAGTATTTTTTGTTTTTGTGGTACGTGGGCCTCTTACTCTTGTGGCCTCTCCCGTTGCGGAGCACAGGCTCCGGACGCACAGGCTCAGTGGCCATGGCTCACGGGCCCAGCCGCTCCGCGGCATGTGGGATCTTCCCGGACGGGGGCACGAACCCGCGTCCCCTGCATCGGCAGGCGGACTCTCAACCACTGCGCCACCAGGGAAGCCCAACAGTAGTGTTTTACTGTCCTCACCCCAGCCACTGGGGGCACCTAAGCACGTGACAGAGTGCTCTACACCCCTGAACAGGAGCTGAGGTGGAGTGGTTTCCATCCCAGCTCTGCTATCCAGAGGCAATATGTAAGCACTTATGAAAACAATATTCCACATTTTTAGTAGTCATAAAATGTTAATTAAAACCAGGAGTCACAATTTCCACCTAATAAATTACAAATGATGGCACCCAATTGTGGTAAAGATACAATGAAAAGGACATTCACATATACTGTTAGTGTAGGATAAATTGATACACCACCGCAGGAAAATAATTTGGCAAATGTATAAGAGCCATAAAATGTTCACATAGTTTTCTGACTATTTTCATAAGGGGTCCCACCCTTATGAAAATAGTCAGAAATGCATTAAAAGAAAGACTTTTATGAACCATAGTCATATATGCTATCGTGAGTACGGGAAGAATTATTTGTATCTGGGGACCAGGCAACATAAATATAACTATAAACTTAAGTTATAAACTGTTTATGGTATGATTTTAAGTGAATAAAAGCAGAGTATAAAATTGTATGCATGCTAATATCACAGCTATATACAAATATGCAATAAAAAAACTGAGAGAAAATGTGCCAAAATGCTAAAAGCGGTTTTAGCGAAGTTTCTCTCAAGTTAAAAAATTTTTTAATGCAGGGACTTCCCTGGTGGTTCAGCAGTTAAAACTCCGGTTCCACTGCAGGGGGCACAGGTTCGATCCCTGGTCGGGGAACTAAGATCATGCATGCTGCGTGACGTGGCCATTTTTTAAAATGCATTAATATGGGCAAAACTTATTTATGATAGAGGTCAGAACAGTGGTTACTTTGAGGGTATTGACTGGGAAGGGGCATGTCAGGTGCTGGAAATGTTCTAGATCTTGATCTGGTTGGTGGTTACATGACGGTTTTACACACACACATACACTAATATATATATACTAATATAATACGAATTTTATATAATATTAATTTTATAAAGAATATAAATATACAATCATAAATTATAAACATATAAAATTATGTAAATTATAAGATACATTTAATAAAAATGTAAATATAAATGTCCACACTCCCAGCTCTCTACCACCCATCCTCCCAGACGTCTAAACGTCCCTGCCCTGCTGCCCCCAGAAGAGGTTGAGCTGTTGGCCTGTCCCTCTGTGTGTGAGTATCTATGTCTGGCGCTGGGTATGTACATGCTTGCCTGTGTCTACTGGGAGCATCTACCAGTCCCTTGCCTGGTGGCTGGGTCCAGGTGTGCACGTCTGATCCTGCCGTACGCCCTGGTGCTCACACACTCACAGTGCTCGCAGGACCCTTCCTGTCACCCTGCCACGGAGAGGCTCCCTGGGTCTACCAGTGCCTGCCCTGCAGGGCCTGTTCCGTCTGAGTTTGTGGGTGCCCCTGGCTTGCTCCCCTCAGCTCTGTGGCTCTGGGTCCTGGGGCAGGGCCATCGGTGGATGGAGGATGCCCTGGCCGGCAGGGGAGGGGAGTTCCGTGAGTAGTGGCCCAGGGAAAGGAGAATAAAGAGGCAAGAAGACTGGAATCCCAGGAGCACCCCTTGTCTGAGCACTCCTCCAAGCCACTGGGGCCGTGCCAGGCCATTCCCCTCCCTCCCCGTGAGGAGAAAATCCTAGAAGCTGGGGGGAGGAGGAGGAGAGGCAGGGAAAGTTGGCAGTGAGACAGGGTCTGAGGCCTCACCGGCAGGCTTGCCCAACCCCTCAGAGCCCTTTGGCAATGGTCACACCAAAGCTGGTGACGTCCCCCGCCCAACAACCCCTGCCTCCCCGTGGCTGCCAGGTGTGCTGCACCCTCAAGCCCGCAGGAAGAGGCCTGTTTGTACATCCAGCATGGTCAAAACCGAGTGCTTGATTCCCAGCCCAGTCCTGCCCGCCTCCATGCAGCCCCGGGAAGTCTTCCTTCTCCCACCTTTGTGTCCCCCTGGATACCAGGTCTGCCTGTTGCTTCTAAATCTAGAGCCCACCAGTGCCTTCCACCTACCCAGAAGCCCCCACTGACCCCCTCCCTGCTCTCCCTGTCCGCGCTCTCACCCACAACCTCCAACCTGTTCATGTCATCCCCGGGTTACCAGTCCAGCCCACAAGGGCCCTCACAGTCTGGTCTTTGTTGGCCTCTCCAGATGTACAGAACTGTGTTTTCTCAGCACATCTCAACCTCCAGGCCCTTGTTCCTGCCGTTCCCTCTACCAGGAACACCCTTCCTCTTTGTTCCCATCCCTCGAGGCTACTCTTCTGGCCAGTGCAACTTCTGCTTGTCCTTCAGGTCTCAGTTTAGATGTCCCCCCTCCCCTGTCCCAAGTCACAGCCGGTCTATGCCTCCTCACGCCTATAGCCCCCTTTGCGTCCCCGGTGACACACTGGGAATGGGGCCTGTTTAACCTGTCAGGCTCTCTTATCAGCTTGTGGGGGCAAGTTTCCGGGTGGAAAGAGGGGAGAAGAACAGGAGGCCTTCAAGGCCGGTATAAAGAACTTGAACTTGCCCCGGGGGTGACAGGGAGCTTTTGAGCAGAGGAATGGCACGACTCAGAACCCCTCTGGTTTATGACTCTCTTTTCTGCCCCAAATAAACTTTTCCCAGACACAACTGGTCTCACCTGCAAGTGTTTTTCATGTAACCGTCAGCAGCCAGGAACTTAGTCAGACTGAGGAAGGGTATGTGTGGGACCAGAGTTGGCAGGATGGGATTCAGCGGGGGCAGGGGAAGTCATTGTGATATGTATTAAAATCCAGATTTCTCAAGGGAACGGTGCATTGATCCTCAAAAAAAGAAATGTGTGCCTCCCTACTCAAAAACCTCTGGCTGCTTTTTACCTGTTGTAGCCTGAGTGGGTAGACCTCGTCTACCTTGTGACAACAGCCTGACTGATGCACTAGTCCAGATGCCTCCCCCAACCTGTTCTCCTGTGTCCCGGTGGGTGCTCCGCGACCTGTGCCAAGCAGCCCAGAAGGTGATCTTCCCTAGCTGGAGCGGGAGGAAAGAGCCCAGGCAGGCCATAAAGGGGTGAGGTGCTGGCGCTGGGAAGCTTGCATCTCACGTCCAAGGGTCAGGGCTCTGGCCCTCCTGGACTCTGCTCTGCCTTGTACAAGGGCCAAGACTGGGCAGCACGGACAAAGGGACTTCCCTCAGCCCTAGTCAGAGGCCTCTGGGGCCTGAGATCTGTTCTTGGCTGGATCCCCTTATGCCTCAGGACTCCTCTGACTCCAGGTCTCTGCCGTCAGAGTCCGCCCACTCTTCTGGTCAGGGAGGACAACACCTGTGCAGAACTAAGCGGAGCTGTGGTGCCTAAAGGGCCTGGGTTCAAGTCCAGCAGTCACCGTTCTCACACTTTCTCAGTCTTTCACTCACTCACCAAGCATCCTCTGATTCCAAGTCCTGACTGATCCAACTATGGGAGATGCAGAGTGCGGTCGGGCTGATTTCCACACTCAGAGAGCTTCTCAGAGCAGGACAGAAACACTGACACTGACAATGCTAGCTTAGAGTGGGCTATGCTGTAATGGACACAGATAGGGCCAGGACCAGAGAAGGCAGGGAAGACTTCCTAGAGGAGGAGGGTCCTCTGGGGAGCTTGAGGTATGAGCTGGAACTCGCCATGAAGCAAGTGGGAAGAGGGAGAAGTTTGGGCAAAGGCCCGCTAGATGGGCAGTAGGTGATATGTCAAAGGAGTCATGGAGGGGCTGATGCTTTAAGGGACATGACCACCCATCAGCCTGGTTTGGGTTAAAGTCTCTTAGCAGGGGTGAAGGAGGCTGCCTTGTTGGGACGTGGCCACCCCTCAGGTTGGCCCCCAGCCCAGAAGACCCAGGACCTGCCTCCGAGCTCCCCCTGGGCCTTCCTGCCCTTCTGCTTCTGCTGCCACTGCCAGATCTTGGTGGGAAGTGTCTCTGCCCAGAACTGCTGTCGGGCCTTCCTTAGCTTCTGGCTGACCCGTGGCACCAGGCTGATTTCCAGGTATTGCTCTGAACAGTTGAATGGGGGCCAAGGAGGCAGCCCCTTGCCATTGGGAACCCTGGCTGGGAGGAATGAATGAAGACAAAGGTCTCCTGTATTGCTCCCTGGGAGGCAGATCTGAGTAGTCCAGGCCGAAAGCCAGGCATGCCTCTTTGCTTACTCACCCTGTCCAGGAGAAGTGGGTCCACTGGGCCATCATGGTGAGGCTCAGCTCCTGCTCCTCCCCTGTGGCTTCTGGAAAGGTTATGAGAGGGACAGACCTGGATCAAGGTCACGTGGGTCCTGGAGGAGACTCAAGGGTCCCCTCTGATGACCTGAGACCTCTGTTCCTGCATGCCCCGCCCTACCCTGGTGGAGCCGGCAGCCTAAGGATCTTGTGTCCGTTCATCCTCACCCGGCATGGAGCTCTCATCCATGAGGAAAGGACCCCCGAAGATGAAGGTCTTCTCAGCCCCATGATCAGCCCGCACCCAGGCCGGCTTGATCTTCGCAAAAGAACTGGGTCGATGCTGGAACTCATAGAAAAAGATGGAGACCCCAGAATCTGTGGAGAGATGGCTGGATGAGAAGTAGATACCCACAGCCTGATCAGGTCCTATCTTTGGTAAGCCAGGCTCATCATAACACCAATACAAGTAATAATAATGATGATGACAAAATGATGAACAGCAAGCCTTTACTGAGTGCTTGCTAGGTGTTGAGCACCATTCCATGTACTTTATGTGTCATTGTTCATTTTATCCTCATAAAGACCTATGGATTAGTTCATTATGTATTATTATTGCCATTTTACAAATGAGGAGACTGAGGCACAGAAGGGTTAGGTATCTGCCAGAGGTCACAAAGACAGGAACCTGGAGCTGTTCTAGGACTATGTTAGAGATTAGCCATGAGGTTTGGAGGAAGCAAAACTTTTCTCCCAGGAGAAGGGCTGAAAGCAGAAGAAATCACTCATGAGTCAATTGAATCCCTGAGAATTGGTGATAAGTCCTGCTGGGTGACCTTTGGCAAGTCACTGCACCTCTCTGTGCCTTGGTTTTCTCCTCTGCAGAGTGCCCTGCCAGAGTCGCCTCTCATTGCTGTGACACTGCATCCCTGAGATGAAGTGGAGAGTGGGGGTAGCAGTGGAGCGTGGCACCATGTCACTTGTGATAACTCAGCTCCTGGGCCCAGGTGGGAAAGGTGGGACAGGTAGACAGGGATAGGCTTACCTTGGAGGTTTCTGGAAAAATTCAATGTTCATGACAACATTGCTTATCAATTCCTGGAAGGCTTCTCATTTGGCTTGTCCATCTGAGCTGCTGTGTAGGTATTCATCTATAATGGTGGCATCACCTCAGTGGGCACATCCTGGGGCAAGAGGCCTGCTCAGGTCCCACAGCCACAGCAGACCCTCCCAAGAAGCTCCACACCCTCCTGCCTGGCCTGTCTCATGTCCCAGGGCTCATGTGCCAGGAGCTAGCCACTTGCTGTCCTTGGGGGTTCTAGATGGTGTCTGGGAGGGATAAGGTCAGATCTGGAGTAAAATGCTAGCTCTGCAATCACTGCTTGGCTGTGTGACCTCAGACAGGTTGCTGAGCCTCTCTGAAAGGTAGCTCCTCCCTGGAAGGTTGTTTGGCAGCCTATGTGAAGTACAGCATTCTGGCCTGGAGCACGTGCTCAGTTGAAGTTAACCAGGAAGTTAGTGAGAGAACAAATCATGGGCACTCCCCATGGCTCCAGAGAGCAGTGATGAGGTTGTGTGAATGAGGAGGGCTCTGGGGGGTCTCAAAGAAGGGAAATGAACATAGATTGAGCACCTCCTGAATACCAGCTCCTTGGTAGACTCTTCAAATGCAGCATCCAGTATCCTTCTTAAACAGCTCACATGGGTGGGATGTATCATCCCCATTTACAGGTGAAGAAATGGGCTCAGAAGGGTGAGGATAACTGTGGACAAGTAGCTAGGGTTGGGATTTGACCCCAGGTCCACCTGGTTTCACATCTGACAATGCAATCTTAATAGCTGAAGCTCTGGGATCAGACAACTGACTCAAGCTCTGCCTCTGCCCTTTACCCATCATGAGACCTGGAGCCTCAGTTTCCTCATCTGTAAAATGAGGATAATGAAAGTCCCTACTTCACAGGGTTGTAATGAGGATCAAAGGAGATGAATGCCTGTCCCAGTGCTCAGCACAACACAGTTCCTGGCAGAGAGTATGTGCTCATTAAGGGGCAGTCTAGGGCTTCCCTGGTGGCGCAGTGGTTGAGGGTCTGCCTGCCGATGCAGGGGACATGGGTTCGTGCCCCAGTCCGAGAAGATCCCACATGCCGCAGAGCGGCTGGGCCCATGAGCCATGGTCTTTGAGCCTGCGCGTCCGGAGCCTGCGCTCCGCAACGGGAGAGGCCACAACAGTGAGATGCCTGCGTACCGCAAAACAAACAAACAAACAAAAAAACCAATTGTGTTTCTATACACTAGCAATGAACAATCTGAAGATGATATTAAGAAAACCATTCCATTTACAATAGCATCAAAAAGAATAGAATACTTAGGAATAAATTTAATAAGGGAAGTTCAATACTGTACATTAAAAACTAGAAAACATAATTGAGAGAAATTAAAGAAGACCTAACTAAATGGAAATATGTTCCATGTTCATGGGTTAGAAAACTTAATATTGTTAAAATGGTAATACTTCCCAAACTGATCTATACATTCAGTGTGATCCCTATGAGAATCTCAGCTGCTTTTTTTTTTTCCAGAAATGAACCAGCCGATCATAATTCACTTGGAAATGCAAGGGACCCAGAATAGCCAAACAATTATTATGGATTGATATGTGTCTCCACGTAAAATATATGTGGAGTCATAACCCCCAGTACCTCAGAATGTGACCTTATTTAAAGATAAGGCCGTTAGTCAAATTAAGATGATTACAGAGGTGGGCCCTAGTCTAATATGCCTGGTGTCCTTGTAAAAGGGGGAAATTTGGGCACAGAGACAGATGCGTCAGAGGGAAGACAATGTGAAGCCAGAGGGAGAATGCCATCTATAAGCCAAGGAATGTGTGAGGCTACCAGAAACTAGGAAAGAGGCATGGATTCTCTCACACAGCACTCAGAAGGAACCAACCCTGCTAACACCTTGATTTCAGACTTGTAGCCTCTAGGATTGTGAGACAATTAACTTCTCTTGTTTAAGTCACCCAGACTGTGGTCCTTTGTTATGGCAACTCTGGCAAAATAATACAGCAACCCTGAAAAAGAAGAACAAAGCTGGGGAATTCACACTTCCCAATTTCAAAACTTACTACAAAACTACAGTAATCAAGATAGTGTGGTAGTAGCATAAGGATAGACATAAAAATTAACAGAGTAGAACTGAAAGCCCAGAAACAAGCTCCTTCATTCATGACCGATTGATTTTCAGTAAGGGCACCAAGACAGTTCAATAAGTAAAGAATAGGTTTTTTTCAACAAACGATGCAGGGACAGCTGGATAACCACATGCAAAAGAATCCCTAATTCATACCATATACAAAAATTAACTTCAGATGAATGTAATTCATTCATGTAGCAGTTAAAACTATAAAATTCTTAGAAGAAATCATAGAGGTAAATCTTTATGACCTTGGATTAAGCAATCATTTTTTAGATATGACACAAAAAGGCCAAGCAACAAAAGAAAAAATAAATTAAACCTCATCAAAATAAAGAATTTTTGTGTTGCAAAGGTTACTGTCAGCAAAGTGAAAAGACAATCCACAGAATGGGAAAAATAGTTGCAAATCATATATTGGATAAGAGACTTGTATCTAGAATATACGTAAATCTTTACCACTCAACAATAAAAAGGCAAATAATCCAAATGGTCAAAAGATTTCAGAAGACATTTCTCCAAAGGAGATATAAAAAGGGCCAATAAGCACATGAAAAGATGTTCACTATTTTAGTCACTAGGGAAGTGCAACTCAAAACCACAATGAGGTACCACTTCACACCCACTGGGATGACTACAATCAAAACAAAAGATATTAACAAGCATTGGCAAGGATGTGGAGTGATTGAAATCCTCACACACTGCTGGTGGGAACGTAAAATGGTGCAGCTACTTTGGAAAACAGTTCAGCAGTTCCTGAAATGATGAAACAAAGAGTTGCTATATGACCCAGAGTTTCCATTCCTAAGTATATAACCAAGAGAAATTAAGTCATATGTTTGCACAAAAACTGGTACATAAATGTTCTTAGTAGGGGAATCCATAAGAGCCAAAAATGTGGAAACAACCCAACTGTCTATCAAGTGATGGATGAATAAACAAAATGTGGTATATCCATACAGTAGACTATTCAGCCACAGAAAGGAATGAAGTACTGATATCTGTTACAATATACATGAACCTTGAAAACATTATATTAGATGAAAGAAGTCATACACAAAAAACCATATACTGGGATTTCCCTGGTGGTCCAGTGGGTGAGACTCCGAGCCCCCAATGCAGGGGTCCCCAGTTCCATCCCTGCTTGGGGAACTAGATTCTACATGCGTGCCACAACTAAGAGTTTGCATGCCACAACTAAAAGATCCCGCATGCCGCAACTAAGACCTGGCACAGCCAAAATAAATAAACAATATTTAAAAACCAAACGACCCCCCCAAAAAAAACCCCAAAACCCATATATTGTATGATTCTATTCTATGAAATGTCCAGAATAGGCAAATCCATCGATTTGACAGAAAGGAGATGCGTGATTGTCAGGGGCTGGGGGTGGTGGTGCGGGGAGGGGTGGGAAGTGACTGCTAATGGGCACCGGCTTGTTTTTGGGTGATGCTGATGCAAACGTTCTGGACTAAGATAGTGGTGATGGTGGCACAACTTTGTGAATATACTAAAAACCACTGAACTGTACACTTTAAAGGGGTAAATGTTATGGTATGTAAATTACATTTTAAAAAAAAGTTGAGATTTGGGCTTCCCTGGTGGTGCAGTGGTTAAGAGTCTGCCTGCCAATGCAGGGGACACGGGTTCGATCCCTGGTCCGGGACGATCCCACATGCCGCGGAGCAACTGGGCCCGTGCGCCACAACTGCTGAGCCTGCGCTCTGGAGTCTGCGAGCCGCGGGTGCTGAAGCCCCCCACGCCTGGAGCCCGTGCTCCGCAACAAGAGAGGCCACTGCATTGAGAGGCCTGCGCACCGCAACTAAGAGTGGCCCCTGCTCGCCGCAGCTAGAGAAAGCCCGCACACAGCCACGAAGACCCAACGCAGCCAAAAATAAATAAATTTATATTTTTTTAAAAAGTTGACATTTAAAAATTGTGGTCTGCAAATGCTGGTAAAGTTGCAAAGAAACTTGTAGACTCCAGGGACTTCCCTGGCGGTCCAGTGGTTAGGACTCCACGCTTCCACTGCAAGGGGCATCGGTTTGATCCCCGGCTGGGGAACTAAGATCCTGCAAGCCGTGCAGGATCAAAGCAAGACACCTGTAGACTTTGCTGGTGGCAGTTTAAATCGGCAGAGCAGTTTCAGAAAGTGTTACGCCAATGATGACATGTAAGAAATGGAGAGGTCTCCATAAGGTATATGAGTTACTTTCCATGGCTAAAGCTTTCACCATGGATATTTAGTAAACAGCTAGTTGGCTGAAAAATGTACAGTTTATGGAAATTCACATAACATACAATAAACCATTATAAAGTATACAATTCAGTGGCATTTAGTGTGCTTGCAATTTTGTGTAACTACTGTATTTCTCTAGTTACAAAACTCTTTCACTTCCCCAGCAATACACCCTGTACCCATTAAGTAGTCACTCTCCATTCCCACCCCTACCCCCCTCACCTCACACAACAATACCCCCATCCCCTGATGACCTGATAACCATTAATCTGCTCTCTGCCTCTATGGATTTACCTATCCTGGATGTATCACATAAAAGCAATCATACGATATGTGACCTTTTGTGTCTGGCTTCTTTCACTTAGCACCATGTTTTTGAGGTTCATCTAAGTTGCAGCACGTATCAGTACTTCATTCCTTTTTCATGGCCGAATAATATTTCACTGTGGCTGTACCACAATTTTTTTATCCATTCATTCATTGAAGGGCATTTGGGTTGTTTCTACCTTTTGACTATTATGAATAATACTGCTATAAACATTTATTTATACATTTCTCTGTGGTCCTATGCTTTCATTTCTCTTGGCTGTATAGCTAGGAATGGAATTGCTGGTCATATGGTAATTCTGTGTTTAATGTTCTGAAAAACAAACAAGCTCTTTTCCACAGTGGTTGGATGATGCCGTTATAGAGCCTCAGCACCTTGGGCCTGAGCAGCTCTGCCAAGGGGCCCGAGGACTGAGGATACCCAGGGTGTATGTTGGGGGTGACTCTCAGGTAGGCCTGCTCTCTTGGAGGACCCTCAAATGACAGGGCAGAAGCAGGGCACTACCCTCCAGTGGCCCTGAGACCCGGGGTAGGGATGATGGAGGAAAGGGGGCAGGAAGACTGCTATTAACAACTCGAATCCCATTCCAAATGTAGGGAAGATGTGACTTAAGAGCCAGACCTCCTGCACTCAAATCCTGGCTCTCCCAAGTGGCAGCTGTGTGACCTAATACAAGTTACTTCACAGCTCTGGGCCTAGTTTTGTCATCTATAAAACAGTGATGATAACAGGAACCAACCTCATAGGGTTAAAGTGAGGTTACATTGTGAAAACACGAGGTGAGAAACCAGAGCCAATGGGAGCCTGTTCTTGTGTCAGGACAGGGTCTCTCAGGGTGTCTGTCTCTCTGCTGGCTTGGGAGACTCCCACTCCAAGGCGGGGCAGGACTTACCTCTGGGCCTCAGTGTCAGGAACATGGCTGGCTGGGAGTGGGAGGTGGGGGGATGGGTGGAGAGTATGAGGCACTGGCAAATACTTGCTGATTCAAACGGTTGGATGTGCTGATTCAATGAGGGACAGGGTGAGGGTCATGCCTGGACTAGGTGCCAGATCCTCTCCTGGGGTTCCAGCTGGCACCTCGAGTTGGAGAGCCGGAGGATCAAACTTCTGCCAGAAATAACCAGTGCAGCTTCCTGAATCCTCTTTGGTTGGAAGGCTCCCTGGTGGGGCTGTTCCCTCTCCCATAACCTTGACACATAGGTACATTCAGGGCCTCATGAGAAAGAGAGAGACTGAGAAAGAGAGGCAGGTAACCAACCACAATGAGATGCCACTACATACCCATTAAATTAATCAAATGTAAAAGACTGATAAGACCAAGTGTTGGCAAGGGTCTGGAACAATCGGACCCCACCTATAGGGCCGGTGGGCATGCAGAAATGGGGCAGTCAATTGGAAGGCAGTTGGGCACCTTCTTTAAAAGTTAAGCACACACTCTCCACATGACCCTGCAATTCCACCCTTAGCTATTCACTACTTACAAAATGAAAGCATACGTCCACACAAGGACTTATCTGAAAACGTTCATAGCAACTTTACTGAAAATAGCCGAAAAATAGAAATCACTCAGATGTCCATCAATGGATGAACGGATAAAAGGTGGCATGTCATATATGGAATACTATTCAGCAAGAAAAGAGAACTACTAGTTGAATCTCAAAAACATTATGCTAAGAGACAGAAGCTGGTAAAAGAATGATTTCACTTCTATGACATTTTAGAAAAGGCAAACTATAGCAACAGAAAGCGATTTAGTGGTTGTGAGGGACCAGGGTCAGGGCAGTGCAAAGTGGCGTAAAGGAACTTTTTTTTTTTTTTAAGATTTTTTTTTGATGTGGATCATTTTTAAAGTCTTTATTGAATTTGTTACAATATTGCCTCTATTTTATGCTTTGGCTTTTTGGCCACGAAGCATGTGGGATCCCAGCTCCCCGACCAGGGATCAAACCCACACCCCTCGCATTAGAAGGTGAAGTCCTAACAACTGGACCACTAGGGAAGTCCCTAAAGGAACTTTTCTGAGCAGTGGATGCATCCTAAAACTTGATGTGATGGTGGTTGTATGTCTTATACATTTATCCCAATTTATCAAACTGTACACCTAAAATGGGTGAATTTGATTGTATGTAAATTATTCCACAATAAAGCTGTTAAAAAAAAAAGATTAACTAAAACTAGTCCTAAAAACTAGTTCTGGGAATCCACTTTTGGGAAGTATACTGTGCATATGCAGGACTGAAAAACAGAGGCATGCATGCCATAGGTGCTCAACAAATGCTTTGAGGATGCGGGGGTGGCGGAAGCATTAGCACCAGGCAGAGTTCTTTAGAAGGAAAGCTCCTTCCGGCTCCAGAGTTGGTCATCTCAAGCTTAAGGTTATGCTTGTCTGCCATCTGGTGGCCATAGTTGGCAATGCAGGAATCTCCAGCCTTCAAGCCCAACTTCAGGAGGCTCTATGGTGGGGCAGAAAGAAGGGGGACCTTCCTCCTGGGAAACCTGGTGCCCAGAGGGTCAGAGATAGGGAGTCCTGGATCTATGAGAAGAGGGATACAGCTTCTTAATAATAGAGAGAAAGTGCTTTGGTTGCACAAACAGGCAGAGTGAACATAATTGGTACCTCTGCATGTTGAGATAAAATGTAAGATAGGGTTTTTTTGTGGGCTGGAGATGGTGCAGGGGGAATAAAAGTTTGGGGAAAACAATGAGATAAGTAGGAAAACTAATCACGTGGATACCCACATTGAATTGGTGAGTTGGGCAATGCTCAGCAGAGGGGGTGGGGGAGGGGGGCAGGGTAGCAAGGGGAATTCTAAAAGGCAAGAGGAGACCTCCCTGGATGAAGAGGCCCTTGGGAGCCAGCCGACAGGAGTCTCTTCCCCTAGATATGCCTGGATCTTCTGACCCCTCAATCCTACTTCCAGGAAACATCCCACAGATAAACATCTTCATGGATGTGCTACAGTCATGTAAAGCTTGGGCCCTACAGTGTCTGCAGAACCACTGAGAATGAAGACAAACTTCCGGAGGCAGTGACTGAGGAACCTGCCTGCTTCTCCTGGCCAGTGGGCAGCTGGTCCAGGCTCCAGGGACCCATGGACAAGCCCACTCTGAGTTCCTACAAAAAATGGGGTCAGTTACCTCCGTGGGACACTGATAAGTGAATGAGTAGGTTGTTTAAATGTCAATGATAGACAACACTCAATCTAGGGGACAATGAGTGGGGACAGGGACACTTATATTCTTCGTAGTTGGGAGCCTCAGTGGGGCTGAGATCTCAGAGCTCCCAGGCTCCTGGTATCCAGGCTTCCTATTGGCCATTTACAGATGGAAAGCATGGGGGCCTTGCTGAGAGCCAAGTGTGGGCGACATGCCCCAAAGCACCTTCCTTCAGAGGGAGAGGAGAAAGAGGGTGGGGCGGGAGTGGAGGTGAGGAAGGGAGGATGGGGCCCAGGGCCCAGTGGGGTGTTGAGGAAGGTAAACTTCCATTGGGGTTTGCTCATCCAGCTTCCTGGGAGGGTTTATGGATTGTGTCTAACAAGAGACGACCCATGGCAGGCTTGGGAGCTAACATGCAGTAGGTTCTTCAATGTTTGCTGGATGGATGGATGGGTAGACGAATGAATGAATGAATGAATGAATGGCTATGTGAATGAAGGAAAAAACTACTGGCTCCTCACTGGGTGTGTGTGGGCACATCCAGCAGACCCCCACCTACACTCAAGCCCACCCCTCCACCCCCCTCCCCCCAGACGCAGGCAGTTACAGTTCTGTGTGCTTCTCCTTGGCCTCCATTAGCTCCCGTATCTTCTGGGGTAGGGTCTTCGTCCAGAACTGCAGCCTGTGGGCCTTCAGGGCTCGGCCCACTGCAGGCTGCGTGTTCAGCTGCATGTACTGCTCCTCCTGGTTGAACACAGGCCAGTGGGGCAGACCCTCGCCGTTGGGGTTCCTGTAGACATGCCCTCCCGTGGGGCAGTGTAAAGGTCACTGTGGGCCCTACCCAGCCCAGACAGAGCACCGTGACTGGAATCAGGCAAGGCAGCCAAACAAGCTTGGGGAATGGGGGTGGGGTTCCAGAAGGAGGAAAGAAACTACCTCCCACCAGAGCGTCAGCTCCGCAGGGGACAGGGCGGCCTCTGTCCCTTCCTGATAGAGGGAGGCTCTGCAGATAACAGCACTGTCACCCCCCATCCAGGTCACCCCAAGATGGAATGAGTGTCCAGCACCCATAAGGCCCCTTTCTGTCCAGGAGGGTCCTGGAGCTGGGGAGGGGGCTGCCATGCAATTAAGGACACATCCGCTAATGAAGTCACCACAGACAAGGGGAGCCCAGGATGGGCTCAAGCCCTGCCCTCCCCACCGTGGAGGTTAAAGTAGGAGTGTGACATCTCACCCATTTCGAGCAAAGTTGGCCCAATACTTCATCATCTTCCTGCTCAGCAGCTCCTCCTCCTCAGTGAGTTGGACTACAGAGCAAGAGGACAAGCGTCCAGGTCAGGGCAACTCCGTCCGGCATGTGGGTCATTCCCCCTCACCCCATCCCAGGCTCCTCCCTGCCATCCCAAGGCCTGGCTCTCTGCCCGCTCCCCAGGCCCTCTCCTTGCCCAAACCCCATATATTCATCCCGGCCTCTGGCTGACCCAACACTGGGCTCATCCCTGACCCAGAAGGCTCCCATCTTCTGACAGCAGAAGGCCATTTAAGAAATAAATATGGGGCTTCCCTGGTGGCGCAGTGGTTGAGAGTCCGCCTGCCGATGCAGGGGACACCGGTTCGTGCCCCGGTCCGGGAAGATCCCACATGTCGCGGAGCGGCTGGGCCCGTGAGCCATGGCTGCTGAGCCTGTGCGTCTGGAGCCTGTGCTCCGCAACAGGAGAGGCCACAACAGTGAGAGGCCCGCGTACCGCAAAAAAAGAAAGAAAGAAAGAAAGAAAGAAATATGAAAAAGAAAGAAAGCAAGGAATGAAGGAAGGGAGGGAAAGAAAGAGAGAGAGAAAGGAAGGAAGAAAGAAAGAAAGGAGGGAGGGAGGAAAGAAAAGAAAGAAAAAAAGGAAGAAAGAAAGAGAAAGAGAGAGAGAGGGAGGGAGGGAGGGAGGAAGGAAGGAAGGAAGGAAGGAAGGAAGGAAGGAAGGAAGGAAGGAAGGAAGGAAGAAAGAAAGGCCTTTCAAACACCCCCTCTGCACCCATGCCAGAAACCCAAGGTCAGGGTGGGGAGAGGTGGAGGGAGCACGGGTTCCAGTCTGAAGAATATTACACTCCAATTCAAGCTCAATCTTTCTAGCTGTCACATCTTGGACACCTGATCCCCTCCTCCCGCTGAGCCTCAGTTTCCTCGTCTGTACAGTGAGGGCAATCACCCTCACTCAGGGTCTTAGCCAATGTCCCATCCCACATCCTGGGAATGAGGAGTCTCAGAGAGACCCCCACCTAGGAAGACTCACTGTGGCTGCTCCCCAAAGGACTTCTGAAGATGAAGTGAACCTCATCTCCATGGTCTGCCCTCACATAGCTCGGCCTGAAATCCCTGAAGAAGCTCGGCTGATGCTGGAACTCGTAGAAGTAGACAGGGGCGTAGGAACCTGGGGAGGTGCGGAAGACGGGCCGTGACCTGGCGGCCCCTCACCTGGGGCTTTCTTGCATCACCCATGGTGATGACATAGCTAAGTCCAAAGCTGGTTGGAATCTGGACAATGGGGTGGAGGAGCCCCAGGCTGGAGCAAGGGCAGTGGGAAGGGCCTGGGTTCAAATTGTGGTCTTGGAACTTCCTAGGCTATGGTTTTAGACAAGTCACTGAAGGTCACTGAACCTGTTTCCTCCTCCGTAAAATGGGGTAAATGTCTGTCTCTTAGACTAGCCATGAGGATTTACCACGATGAAGGATATCAAGTGCCAGGCACCAATAAACAGACATGGTCTATTTGGATACCAGTAGACCTCATCTGGCACCTGCAGCTCTGAGTGGCCCCCTAGCCAGTCTGCCCTTAGTGCAGATGTACTCACACTGCAACTTTGCTACTTGGAGTGCAGGGATCACGAAGATGCAGTCCCCCAGGATCTCATGGAACTGGATTCGGAGGGTCTGGGGGTCCTCACTGTCCCCTATGTACTCCTCCATCAACAGGTCACCAAACTCAGGCGGCATCATCTGCGCCACGGGATCAGGAAGAGGCAGGTTAGGCAGGCTGGCAGGGCCGGGACGCAGCAGAGGCAGGACCGGGAGACGGATCCTGGGATGGGATAGGGAATCGGGGAAAGGGGCCAAGCTCTGGGCGAGGGGTGCTGCATGCACAGGATATCTGGGGGCTGGGTTTCCCGTGCCTTGGGAGAGGAAAGGAGCCCCCTCCCCATGTGGGCAGGTCCCCAGGAACCTCACCATCATTTTTGATATTTTCTGCAAGCCATCCTTTATGGTCTCTCTGTCCATTTCCTTCTGGGCGTCAGAATTGTTCATGAACTGGGTGGTGGGGGAGTATCGAGTTGGAGATACGATGGGCCTGGAGCTACGAAGCCCTGAGGCCTTCCCACTGGATGGGCTCCCCCGCACCTGGAGGCTTGGGAGTGGGCCTCACCGAGGGGATGATCCAACTGTATTCATCGTTGTTTACACCAATGATGCTGGGGACAGGGTGCAAGTCGGCAGAGGCCAGCAGCTCCTGGGGGTGCTTGGGCAGGAAGATCCCGTCCACCAGGCCAGGGATGATGCTGAAGGGCTAAGGGACACTCAAGGTCAGGTTGCAGACAATCTCTGATGCCGCAGACATCTTCCACCCCTTCTTGGCTCGTCCCAGAATGCTCACACCCACCCCAGCAGGTCCTATACCTGCCTCAGCATGGCCTGGCCTCGATTTCCCATCCAGGGCTGTGAGGACACCAAGGTGAGGAACTACAGTAACTTGCCCAGGGAGGATGAAGGGCACCCAGGCTTGCCTGCCCCACACCTACTGGACCCTTCCCTCCACAGCCATGTCCATCAGTCAAACCTTGTTGATGGCCAGAATCTCCTCTTCACTCTTGTGCCGCAGGCAGTCCACCAGGGCCTCTGAGTCAACCTGGCCACAGGCAGACAGGTTGGCCACCACCTGTAAAGAGACCAGGCAGCGGCTGGCTCATGCTTCCAGGTAGGGGAGAGAGGTTTGCCCAGTGCCCCAACTGGAGGCAGGTGTACCCCAAATCTCACAGAGTATTGTGAATGGATTCCTACAGTTTTGAAATTGTTCCAACTTCCCTGATGCTCAGAGGACTCTGCCAGGGGGGCCATCCCACCTGCCTATATGGTCCTGCCTATGATGGGGGCTCCCAGTGCAGCAGTCTTGTGGGCCACAGAATGTACTCAGCCTCTGCACTGACAGAGGTCTGTGAATTCTGACCCTTGAACAATCCCCACATAGGTGGCTGTTTCCAAGGTCCTCTGATGGCAGGGGAGTCCTTGTTATCCCCATTTAACAGACAGAGTAATGGAGGCTGAGAGGTAAGAGATGGGGCAGCAGGTCTGGGCTTCCCACGGTTGGGGGCACTCACTGTGGAGACCACGTCAGATGAGTTGGCGGTGAAGCTGGGCAGCAGGGCCACGCCACTCTCCATGATGGCACAGTGGAAGAGTCCTTTGGACATGGGGGACACAACATGCAAAGACACGCTCATGCCACCCGCAGACGCGCCAAAAATGGTGACATGGTCAGGGTCGCCTCCAAAGTAGATGATATTCTGCTGGACCCAGCGTAGTGCGGCCACTTGATCCAGGTAGCCCCAGTTGCCAGTTGCGTGTTTGTCTCCAGTGCTGAGAGGTGGCAGGGATGAGGGTCATGGGACTGTCCTGGCTCCATCAGCCTGTGTTGCCGAGCCCAGCCCCAGTCTCACCTGAAGAAGCCCAGCAAACCCAGGCGGTACTGGATAACGACCACCACCACGTCCTCGAAGGCCGCCAGAGCAGAGCCGTCATACGTGGAAGCCATGCCCATGACAAACCCACCACCGTGGATCCACACCATCACCTGGCGAATCCAAGGCACAGACACCATATGGCTCCCACCAAGCCCAAACCCCATCAGTGCTGCTACCTAAAGTAACCACTTTGGCTCTGTCCTCCTAGCCACACGGACAGAACTCCAGCAAGACAAAGTGGTGTCTTCACGACCTAGGCTGAAGGCAACCCAAGTTCTATCAGGAAAACCGGGCCTCCCACACTTTGGGGCCCGTCCCACATACCGAAGCCCGGCTCCATTTCTCCCAGAACCCTCTCTGACATGGAAAGAAAAGGGATGTCTCTCTGATCACCCCACATGCACGCACATTAATTACAAGTGTGCTCTATTCTCATTGGCCCAACAGATAATCCATGGCTGGGGTCTCCGGCCACCGCAAAGTGCATCCCTCAGCACCTGAGTGGGTCCTGGGTATGAGTTGGTTGGGTATAGGTCCTGGGTCCCTACCAGGGCCACAGTTTCTGACGTCTGGGAGCAGCCAGGGTTCTGTGACCCTGTGCCCAGGTATCAGCCACCCATGCTGGGTAAGAAATACTCTCTTGGATCTGATAGGAAGAAGCTTCTTAACAGGGTCCACACTGCAGTGGGGCCCAGGCTGATCTTGTTCTTTTCAATCTTCTGCGGAAGAAATGTCCTCCCACCCCTTAGCCAGCTGTGGCCTGGCACTCACAGGCAGCTTAGAGCCCTCATGGGAATGGGCAGGTGTGTAGATGTTGAGGTACAGGCAGTCTTCAGACATGGAGGTAGAAGGCAGGGTCACATTCAGTAGTTTCAGAGTCAGTCCTTTCATGCTAGCGAAGTCCTGCAGACACCTGGTGACCGTGGCAGGCAGTCAGTCCTGGGGCCATGCAGTGGCCATAACCAGATCCTGGGCCCAGATATGCCCCCAACTACCCTTAGTCCCACTTCCTCTGATACCTCACGCACATGTGATCCCTCCCTAAAGCCCCTTTGCACCAAGCTACAGGCCACAGACTCTGGGGAAGCTGGGATGGAGCCTAGTCTTCCAGGAGGCCTCAAGCTTATGAGGGCCTTGGATATCAATCCTCCTGAGGTTGAGAAATCTTGACTCTGGAGGGTCTCTATGAGAACGATTGGTTGCATGTGTTGACATTCACCACCATATCACTGTACTCAGGCAGACCTGGAACAGGGGAGTAGCCTGTATACATGTGCTGCCAAAAGGAATGGATTAATTTCTCATGAGAAGGGCAGTGGGACATCCCTCATCCCAAGTCAGACTCTCAGGGAACCTCATCACTCTCACAGTTTCCAGTTTCAAGAACATATACACACCCCTTGGTCAACGGCATCTGGCCCTGTCGGTTGGCACAGTGACTGTGCAGAGCGGGGTCTTCTGCTCCTCAGGGATCTAGTGTCTGCTGCTAGAGTCAGGAGCTCCTACGAGGTTCAAACCTCTCCCAGAGATACCTCCTCTGGTGGCAGAGATCACCTGTCACAACTAGAACCTAGGGAGTTGTGTGTCTCTGCTTGTCCCTTCAGCTTGTGGAGCTAATGCTCTTTGAGTGCTAAGCCCTCAGTCTGGGAAAGTTACTTCACCCTTTCAAGCCCCTGCATGCTTATCAGAAAAATGCATGTGAAAATCCACCAAACTCAGAGGGAAAACTGGCTGTTTTGAAATGACATGAAATGACAACTGCAGCCTGGCCCAGAGCTCAGAGTACCCTCTATCCCAGGGCTTAGAGTTCCCTGGACCCCCTGCTTACTTGGCTGGGTGGGAGGTCCCATCCTTTACACCACTCCAAGATTCCGGGGGCTCCGGGGGCGCAAACCGCAACAGCCCTAGAGGTGGCTTGGCGAAGGGAATTCCCAAGAAGGTGTGGATCCCCACATCAGTGTTCTTCACATGGACGAGGCTCCCCCGCACCTGGCCCATGTGCGTGGTCCGCACGGGGCTGGAAGAGTCCTGGCCTGTGGGCAGAGAGATGGACATCAGGGTTGGGTCTCCCCATTTAGCCGCCCTCCCAGACTGCTGATGTCGCCACCTCCTTCCTGTCCTCAGCTCAGCTCAAGGGACACTGATCTACCAACACTTGCTTTACAGATTTCCTGCCTGTAACTCTGCGCCCCCCACCCCCAACTGCCTTCACTGCCCCAGCCTTTTCCACCATGCTCACTGAGGCTCCTTGGGGCTCGGCACCATGGTTTAGCCCCATAGTTTAGCCTCAAACAAATAGTCACAAATGAGCTTGATGGAGTGAGAGTGTCCTTTCTACTCACTGTGTGCCAGGTCCTAGGAGGCAGTAGGAGAACTGTGGGAATCGGACAGACAAGATTCCTGTCCTTAAGGATCTCACACTCTAGGTGGCAAGAATGACATAAAGAAAGTATCCTCCAAACAAAGAGTGATAGTATGAGGAGAACTACAAAGAGAAGGGCAGCTGTGTCTAGAACATAAAAAGCACAGCCCGCCCTGCTATGGGGATCAGGGAGGCAGAAAGAGATTGAAAGTCCCCTAACAGAGAAAAAGCTGATATTATTATTTTTGTTTTTTAAATTTATTTATTTATTTTTTGCTGTGTTGAGTCTTTGCTGTTGTGCGCGGGCTTTCTCTAGTTGCGGCGAGCGGGGGCTACTCTTCATTGCGGTGCACAGGCTTCTCATTGCGGTGGCTTCTCTTGTTGCAGAGCACGGGCTCTGGGTGCACGGGCTTCAGTAGTTGTGGCTCGCGGGCTCTAGAGTGCAGGCTCAGTAGTTGTGGCACACGGGCTTACTTGCTCTATGGCATGTGGGATCTTCCCGGACCAGGGGTCGAACCCGTGTCCCCTGCACTGCCAGGTGGATTCTTAACCACTGCGCCACCAGGGAAGCCCAGAGCTGATATTCTTAATAGATAAAGAATTTCTATAAATGAATAAGAAATATGCCAGCCACGCATATTTGGTGAAAGAATATTTTCAGACAGAATAAGGAATATCAGTAAATGGCTCTTACACAATGAGGAGATGTTCATCTCACTCATGCTAAGAGAAATGCACATTGAAATCTGACTGTGATGTCAACAACTTATTTTGTCACAGAAAGCAAGACAATCAGACATTCTATGTTTTCTGTTGGAAGTCCACTGCACCACATATGAAGTAGTCTTGTCCCCAAACAAAACAAAGCAAAACCTAAAATCTGAATCTGATCAAGCCTCTGGAACATAAATACAAGTTTACAGGCATACAGGGGACAGAGAAACAGTTAAAAGACACCCTAGGGATGTAATCAGCAAGACCCAAACTCTGTTATATGTGTAATCTAAAAAAATGATACAGATGAACTTATTTACAAAACAGTGACTCACAGACATAGAAAACAAACTTATGGTTACCAAAGCGACAAAGCGGGGAGGGATAAATTAGGATTTGGGGATTAACACAAACACAGTACTATATATAAAATAACCAACAAGGACCTATTGTATAGCACAGGGAGTTATACTCAATATCTTGTAATAATCTATAAGGGAAAACATTCTGAATATATAATATATATAACTGAACCACTTTACTGTACGCCTGAAACTAACACAACATTATAAATCAACTATACTTCAGGAAAAACAAAAACACAAAAACCCTCAAACTCTGGGATACTCTCCAGAACAAACTGGTTTCTTCAACACAGCAACAAAATTACAAGAAAAATAAAAGAGAGGCAGAGGAGGAATCTGAAGATTGAAAGAGACTCATGAAATACTTCAAAAAGATAGATAATAATAAATATTGGAAAGGACGTGGAAAAACTGGAACCTTTGTATATTGCCGGTGGGAAGGGAGAATGGTGCAGGTGCTTTGGAAAACACCCTGGCAGTTTTTCAAAAGGTTAAACATAGGACTTCCCTGGTGGCGCAGTGGTTAAGAATCTGCCTCCCAACGCAGGGGACACGGGTTCGAGCCCTGGTCCGGGAAGATCCCACATGCCACAGAGCAACTAAGCCCGTGCACCACAACTACTAAGCCCGTATGCCACAACTACTGAAGCCCGCGCACCTAGAGCCCGTGCTCCGCAACAAGAGAAGCCACTGCACCGCAACAAAGAGTAGCCCCTGTTCGCCACAACTAGACAAAGCTTGCGCACAGCAACGAAGACCCAACACAGCCAAAAATTAATTAATTAATTATTTTTTAAAAAGGTTAAATATAGAGTTACCACAGGACCCAGCAATCCCACTCCTAGGTATAAACCCAAGAGAATTGAAAACATATGTCCACAAAAAAACTTGTGTATGAGTGTTCATAGCAGGATTATTTATAATAGCCAAAAAGTGGAAACAATCCAAATGTCCATCAACTGATAAATGGATTGATAAGATGTACCATATCTATACAATGGAATATTATTCAGCAATAAAAAGAAGTACCAAACATGCTACAATACGGATGAAACTTGAAAATACGCTAGGTGAAAAAAGCCAGTCACAAAGGGCCACATATTGGATTATTTCATTTATACTTCCAGAATTGGTGTATTCATAGAGACAGAAATGTTGGGGAAAGAGGAATTGATGTGGTAAACTCTGTGACTATACTAAAAACCACTTTAAATGGGTAAAAGTTATGCCATGTGAATTATATCTCAAATCTGTTATTAAAAAAAGCACATCTACTAATGTTTAAAGAACTTTGTTTAAATCATGGTTTTAAAAAAGTCATAAATATCATGAGATAATATGAAATAAGAATATTTGACTAGATGTTTGATTACATTAAGAAATTATGAGACATATATTTCTTCTTTTAGTAGGACATGATAAAAAAAATTACAGGTGAGGGGCTTCCCTGGTGGCACAGTGGTTGAGAGTCCGCCTGCCGATGCAGGGGACACAGGTTCGTGCCCCGGTCCGGGAAGATCCCACATGCCGCGGAGCGGCTGGGCCCGTGAGCCATGGCCGCTGAGCCTGTGGTCCGGAGCCTGTGCTCTGCAACGGGAGAGGCCACAACAGTGAGAGGCCCGCATACCGCAAAAAAAAAAAAAAAAATTACAGGTGATATGATGTCTGGGATTTGCTTCAAATAATGGTGCAAAGGAGAGGTGATAATCCAGACAAAACTAAGTTGCCCGGGTCTTGATAACGTTAAAGGTAGATCATGGTACACTGAGTTTGTTATATTATTCTCGCTACCTCAGATGAGGAGCCCTGAGGTGCTGTGTGACCTCGGGCAGTCCTGACCCTCTCTGTGCCTCAGGGCACAGGGAGGTATCCAGTCAGGCTCCCAATTCCCCTGGTGTTATCTCCACTGGCTCCCACCTCCCTGGCGCCTTTCCTCCTGCAGGCTCAGGCTCTGCTTCTGCAGAATTTGGCAGATTTGAGCCTGGTTTCATAATAAAAAGTAAAAAAAAAAGAAAGAAAAAAAAAAAAACATCCTTATGGAACTATATTACCCTACACCCATTAGATTGACGTGGATGAATGCACCTGACGACACCTGGTGTGGGTGAGGCCGAAGTTAGCAGCTATTCACATGCTCCACAGAGGGCAACTGAACAATGCCTTTCCAAGTCAGAAGATTCATCCTTCTCCCGAGGAACACGCTGTCTACATAAGTCCTTTGTGGGATGTAACGTCTGCCCATGTAATTCACTGCCTCCACCGACCTTTAATGCTTGATGTTTGTTGTAGCAAAAGACAAAACCTGCTAAAATGTTCCTGAGCAGAGGCTAGTTACATCAAGGATGCTTCCTCCTTGAAGAGAAGCCCTTTCATTAAACAGTAAGAATAAGTTCTACCATGTGGGCATGTGGAGAGGTCACTCCCTGTGTCAGGAAGTGGAAAAGCCAGGGACCAAAAAGGGAGACAATGTGTGACCATTTGGGTGAAAACCAAGGATGCATGCACACATCCATTCTTGGGTAAACTCCTGGTTAGTGTGTGGAAGGCCCTGGGGACCTAGATGGTCCCTGCCTATAAGCCAGGACTGGGTGGGAAAGGAGAGGGTCAGACCCATCATCTGTGCTTGCCAGTTCTTCTTTTCTGAAAGTGGGTCCCATCCAACATAGCAACATTTTTAGAAAGAGGCATCAGCGAGGCCTCGCAGATCGTGATGCTGGAAGGTTCCAGTGACCTCTTAGAGCCTGGTGAGCAAGGGGTAAGGGCAGAAGCACGATGGGTTGGGCCTCGGGGTAGTCCTGAGTGTGGACGCTACCCAGGCAGATTCGACTGGGAAGGGAGAGGATAATCAGGTCCCACAGGCAGAGCCCGTTTGGATTAGAGGATCACGCCCTTCAAGAGGAGCGCAGGGGACTTCCCTAGTGGCCCAGTGGTTAAGACTCCACACTCCCAAGGCGGGGGGTGTGGGTTCGATCCCTGGTCAGGGAACTAGATCCCACATGCTGCAACTAAAAGATCCCACGTGCTGCAACTAAAGATCCCGCATGCTGCAAGGAAGATCCTGCACGCGGCAATGAAGATCCAGCGTGCTGCAACTAAGACCTGGCGCAGCCAAATAAATAAAAAAAAATTTTTTTAAAAGAGGGGGCACAGGAGCTGGAGCTGTGCCCAGGTGCCGTGCCCACATAGTGTAACCTATAAAGGCTACCAGTAAGGGCTGGCACAAAGAGAGATCACCTTTGCCCTGGAGGTCAAGACCTGCCCTCATTCGGGGTGGGTGCATGGGGTGAAGAGAAGCACGTGGAAGTCTGATAGTAGGATGTGGTGGCTGGGGATGGGGGCTTCTGTAAGCTTAGCCAGTAACCTTGCCCAGGGCTCCTGTGGAGAGGGGATCAGTGGGTGTCAGGACACCCCTCTGGCCAAGGGCCGAGCCAAATGGCGGCGGGAAGGTATAATTATTGCTGTTATTACCCCCGTCAGCACCAGCTCCACCACAAACAGTCGCAGGGAAATGTCCCAAATAACTCCCCAGCCCCGGCGATGCTCAGAGCCCCTAGGGCCTGCTTGCGCCTTGGGGTAGTGCGACTTGGGGCAGCCCAAACTCTCTCTGCGCCTCAGGGGGCGCAGAGATGGCGTCGTATCCCTCACACGGTTCTGGTGCTGGAACTCTCCACCGGCTCCCACCTCCCGGACGCCTTTCCTCCCGCAGCCTCAGGTCCTGCCTCTGCAGAATTTGGCAAATCCTACCCCGGTACCTGCCGCCCCGCGTCGGAGCCTCACCCTGGCCCGGGACAAGGAGAAGCAGGACCCCGAAGGCCACGGATCTCAGCCGCTTGCGAAGTCGGTCCAGCTGCATCGTGGGCTCACAGGTCTTTTCTGCACTATCGACGGACATGCTGCTTTTCACCAAGAGGCTGCGCAGGGACGCATCCAGCCGTCGACGATTGAGTGTCTCGCCCAGGCCTGGACTTTGTACTGGGAAGGGAGTAGGCGGGGAAAGACGGGTTTGGCAGGAAAGCAGGACAGAACGGGTAAAGGCCAGTGGCAGGTAGGGGCTAGCACAGCCACTTCCCCTCTGTCCTCTTGGGCCTCCTCCGCAGGGACCTTGAGGCTTCTGCAGCCCCTCCGCAATACCAAGAACCCTCTCCACAAACCTGTGTTCAGTGTCCTTATAGTCACAGGCCCGACAAGTGTGTTCCGAGGGGGAGAGAGAGGGAGCAATAATCTGTGATTGGGGAAACGAGGAGAGCTTCCTTGACGAGGTGCACGATCAGGATTCCCATAGACAGATGAATAAAAACGACCTTCGTTCAGAGTGAAAGGAACTGCCCAAGTAAAGGCAGGGAAGTCTGACGGCCCTTCATTCCAAAAACTCCTCCTTGCTTTCGGGGATCGATTTCCTGGGTCCGCCTTCATCCCCCTATTGTCCCTGGTCTGAGGGTCTCTGTGGCCCCTCCTCCCTACTCGGCAAAGGCCGGCCTTCTGAAATGCACACCTGATTGTGGCACTCATCTTAAGGACACCCTCAACCCCACCCCGTGTCTTTCCCTGTCCCCACCTCCCGTCAAAATCGAGGTCACGGTCCTTTATCCATTGGACAAACATTTGAAGAACGTCTTCAGGGCCGCACGCTGGGAACCGGGAGAGCACTCCCAGGCCCAAGGTGCAGCGGGGGCTGCAGGTGCGTCACTGGGAAGTTCCGAAACGCAGTGAACCGTGCCAGGACAGAGGCAACTCTGGGCGCCCGCCCAGCCTAAGGGGCAGGCCTCTCGGAGGAAGTGATGCCTGACGGTACGCCTGGCTCAATCTCAAGACGGGTCTTTAGTGCCCCAGCCTTGGCCTGCGCCGCCAGGAACCCTCCCGGTTCGCACACCGTGGTCCCTTTTCTGTGTCTTTGTTGGAGCGCTCGGCATTTTCTCGGATCCGCGTAGAGAGCGCGCGGAGGCAGCCGCCCCACCCAGACCGCAGGCGGCATACCAGCAGGGCCGGGTGTCCCTCGCGTTACCCCGTCGCCACGCCACGCCACGCCCCCTTCCCGTTCCCCGGAAATGCACCATAGGAGCGGAAGCGCCCGCCTGCAGTTGCCGGCAGCAGTTCCGCGATGGTGGGCGGCGGCGGGATGGGGGGCGGCCTCCTCGAGAACGCTAACCCCCTCATCTACGAGCGCTCTGGGGAGCGGCCAGTGACCGCGGGCGAGGAGGACGAGCAGGTTCCAGACAGCATCGACGCGCGCGAGATCTTCGATATCCGCCGCTGCCGGGCGCGGGCGGGTTCGCGGGGGCCTGGGAGGTGGTGGGATGAAGTGATGTCCAGTAGTCGGTGGAGCTGTAGTAGGGCCGGGCAATCCCGGGGGGGGGTGGTTCTGAGTGGGCAGAGGCGCAGAGTCCCCTTTCCTTCACTTGCCACATCTGATTCGCTCCATCAATGACCCGGAGCATCCACTGACGCTGGAAGAATTGAACGTAGTAGAGCAAGTCCGGGTTCAGGTGAGTCACTCGCAGCGTCCAGGGGAGCGACTTGTTCGGGAGAGTCAGAAGGGCTCAGCTGTGCACCAGGGGCCTGGCGTTCTCTCAGCTCACGGACTCCTCAGGGGATCTTTGGAATGGTGTGTGTGTGTGTGTGTGTGTGTGTGTGTGTGTGTGTGTGCCCATTTTATGGATGAAGAGACTGAGACGCATACTGATTAGATGACTTCCCTGAAGCAACAAACTAAGAAGAGGGTCAATGGGCTGGACAGGCCATGATTCCTAACATCCCACCTCCTAACATCCCACCTCTCCAACCAGGTGAGCGACCCCGAAAGCACAGTGGCCGTGGCCTTCACACCCACCATTCCGCACTGCAGTATGGCCACACTTATTGGCCTGTCCATCAAAGTCAAGCTTCTGCGATCCCTTCCCCAGCGTTTCAAGGTAAGGTGGAACTGAGCCCTGGGGGTGGGGCAGGCATGAGTGTCTGCTACTGAGGAGGACATGGAGAGCATGAACTTGAACATCAGAGTGAGATCTGGAAGGATCCCAGCTAGCAGAGATGAAACTGGGAGGAGGCTTTCCAGTTGGATGGGACAAGAATAAAGACCCAAGCTGGAAAGTGCAGAAAAGTAGTGAGGAGTGTGGCAGGAAGGGCAGTAGGGAGCTGTAGGTAAGTTTGGAGCAGGGATGGGGCGCAGGTGGGCCTTTAAGTCAGTAGCAGTTGGCCAGTCCTTTGGGTAGAGATGGAATGGCTGTGAGTGGGTTTGGGGTGTAATGGAAGGGCCGGAGTCCAGAGGCATGATTAGGAAGAAGGATCAAATGGAGGTGGTGAGTGGGGAGAGGGGAAAAGGGGGTAGCCAGGTGTGTGAGTGCTCAGGCCCCACCTATCTCCCTCCCAGCTGGACGTGCACATTACACCAGGGACCCATGCCTCGGAGCATGCAGGTAAGTATGGGCTGGTGTTGAGGCATTAGCCCGGAGTCTCCCCGCTTGCCATGGTGGTCTGTAGGGCAAGATTAGGGGGATGGTTGGGGGTTTGGCACTAGGTGGGTGACTCCCCAGTGGAGGTGGCAGCCTAGACCTAAGCTGGCCTGACTTGAGTGTCCTGTGTTTACCATGTTCTCCCACTCCTGCCCTCTCCCTCTCCTAAGTACACAGGACCAGGGTTGTCAGGCTTTATAGTATAGGAAGCAGACATGAGTGGCCAGGTGGGAAGGGGTCACAAGAAGGTGGGGTAGGTGTGGGCTCAGGTGGTTGGGGTAGCCTGACCAAGGTTTGGGATCCTGGGAAGGCGGCGACAGGAGGGCTTTGTTGGTGGGGGTATAAATATATTTCACCACTCTCTTCTTTCCACCCAGTGAACAAGCAGCTTGCGGATAAAGAGCGGGTGGCAGCCGCCCTAGAGAACACCCACCTGCTGGAGGTTGTGAACCAGTGCCTATCAGCCCGCTCCTGAGCCTGAATTTTTGCTCCCAGCCCCACGCAGGGCTCATGGCCTTGTTTTCTTGAACCACTGACAATAAGAAACTAACATTTTGCATTTTGTAATAAACCCTTAATTTATATTCATTTCCCAGCATGCCTGAGAGTCTTTCATCTCAGTGGGGGTCACTCCGGGTTTGGGGTAGGGTTGGTAGTGAGTGCCTATACAGGCTGGGTCAATGAGGTTTGGTTCATTTTTTAAATTTCTGCCAATGGTTTGATTGGGAAAAGTTGCAAGTATGCCAAAAAATTGAAAGAATATTGTAGTGAACACTTTTGTATACCCACCACCTAGATTTAACAGTTGTTAACATGTTGCAGCTTTGGTTCTATTTATGTGTGTGTAGAATATAAATATACTTGAAAGTAAGCTGCAGACACATGACCCTTCACTTCTCGGTACTTCATCCTGTGTCTCCTAAGAATAAGCCTGTAACCACAGTACTGTTATTTGGCCCCTAAATGAACAATTCTCTGACACTAATATCTAATATCCAGGCATGTATGAATTTCTCCCAAAATGTCATTCATAGTTGTTTTTTAAGTCAGGCTCCAGTCAAGTTTCGTGTATTGCATTTGGTTGTCATCTCTCTTTAGCCTCTTCTAGAACTGCCTCCCTGCCTCCCTACCTTTTAATCTTTCTTGACACTGACTATTTTGAAAAGCCCAGGTGAGTTGTCCTGGAGAAGTCCCACAGTCTGATTTGTTGTTTTGTCTGCTGTGTTTCCTATAAACTAGAAGTTGGTTGAGTTCAGGTTTGAGTTGACTAGTGAGAACCTTGCCCAGGAGTGTTGTATGTATCCTTAGCATCCATCAGTAGCTGTGTGATACCAGCTTGTCCCCACTGTTGGTGATGATCAGTTTGGTCCCCTGGTCAGGGCAGTGCCAGCAGATCTCTCTGCTGAAAGCCATCTGAAGCACTGTCTCCACCAGCAGCCTGGGAAACGTGTGGCACCCCAGGTGCTCAGGTATGGGGCCTCTGCCTCGCTGAGCACAGTTGGTCACCAGGATAGACCGTGGGGCTTAGACTTCGGATCAGCCAGTCAGGAGTCCTAATGTCACAATCCCCTGCCTGCATTTCCTTCTCTGAGGAAAAATGCGGATATTAAGAAGACTTGCCCACCTGGTGGGCAGAGGCCTCAGCAGGGACCCTGGCCGCTTGGCAAATCTGTTCTTGGGGGCCTCCTGACAACATTGGACCTGTCCTGAGAGTGGGCATTGGCCGAAGGTTTTATATATACTATCCAGTCAGTCAGTCCTCAAGCCAGCCCTGTGTGGCAGTTGCTGTTCTTTATCATCTCTGTTTTGCAGATGAGGAAAGAAGAATCTAGAATAAGTAACTGACTCCCCAAGACCTCGAGTTAGGGAGTAGAGGAACCTCAGCTGGTCTGTAACCTCAGGTACTGCTCAGCTGGCAGGGGGTGCTGTTGCCTAGCTAGAGGGGCCTACGCCCACCTCCAACCCCCACTTGCAGGCGGGAGTAGCTTCGCCACCTAGTGACCAAGATCTGGCTGCTCAGAGGGGTTAAGCCATCGACCCACGTCACCCAGTTTCTTCATGTGTCATGTGGGGAGACACAATAGCTTAGGACTGCTCAGGAGATTTAAAATGGATCTGGGACCATTTCAGGTGATCTTCCAGGCAGAGTACCTCCCACTCAGTGCTCCAGAGAGGCAGGAGGCCACCCAGGGCCCCGCAGGCCCCAGGGAGCCTCCCCAACCACCAATACCCAGCTGTAGGCTTTATGACGTGTGTACTTCTGCACTGACAGCCCGCTGTGTCTAGGTGTCTGTGGTGTCTGTGTTCACCTGGGAGTGGGAGGTCACGGGGAGGCAGGTGTCACTGAGTCATTCAGCTGGCTCTCCTGGCAGCCAGGCCACGGTGGACGAGGATCATCAAGCTGCTCGTATCCAGCTGGCATATCAGATTGTCCCCTTGTCAGTCTTGACTCATCTGTGCGTGGCCCACGGCTGCCTGCAGGGACACCATTTGTGAATCCTGGGCTAGTGCCCAGGGAACTTTCTGGAATCCCAGCTGCTGTCTGAGAACATGGGGGTTCCCAGTCTCCACACACCCCAAACATGAGTAAGGAAGTTTTAGGTCCCTGAAGCCCTCCACCAGGGGTGTGTGGCTGTGCTGTTTCTGGCCTGTGACTTCTCAAGCCTCGGTTACCATGTCTACAAAATGGGAACAACAAATCATAGCTGAGTGAGACGGACCCAGAGATTAGATGACATGTACGAACAGGCCCAGCTATGTCCATTTTTGCTCATCATCATTCCCAAAGCACAAGGGCCTGGCACACAGTAGTAGGTACTTAGTACAGGTCAGTGGAATGAATGAATTGAGACTTAGAACGGAAGAACTGGGGTGTGGGAGCTGTGGTGTAAGGAGGGCCGGGAATACTGAAATCAGCCAAGTTGCCTTTGCAGCATTTTGCTACCCAAGGGAAGGGGAAGGGCATGGGGTCCCACAGAGAAAAGGTGGGTATGGGGGAGAGGGGAGAGGTATCTGCATCTGCCCCTCTCCTGGGCAGACCACCATTCTGGAGAGAATGGAGCAGAAGCAGGAAAGAAGAAGCAGGAGAGGGCCCAGGGATTCACTCAACCTGTCCTGTCCAACTAAGGGTGATAATAAAAGTGTTCATATCAAGATATTACTATAGGCCAGACATGTGCCAACCACCTTACCTCTGCATATTGTGTTATTTATATCTTATAACAAACCCCATGAAGACATTATCCCTGTTCTACACAAGCGGGAACTGAGGCTCACCCAAGCTAAATGGGCAGAGGTGAAACAGCTAGTAAGGTGCAGAGCTGGGATTTGAAGGCTGGGCTATCCTAGGGGTATTCAAGCCTCAGTTTGCTCCTTCTGGGCAGCCAAGCTCAGCCCAGAGAACTGAGAGGACCAGGAGGTGGGAATGGGGGTGTTTCAAGGTCATGTCCTGGCATGGTTCCCCGGGCCCCTGGCCATACCAATACTTGTGATGGGTCTGGCCTGTTGCAGAATGCTTGGGCCCTGAGTGGCCCAATGTGGATGCAGTTCCCTTGGCAATGAGGAAACATTGCTGAGGTCAAGAGCTTAGATTATCAGAGGGGAAACCCAGCCCTAATTCCTTGCATGGCTCCCTGCTTGGAAGGACCACAGCTACCCCCCACACCCACCCTCTGTTGGACATCCAGGGGCTCTTGTCAGCAGCAAGGTCATGTGTAAGGTGGTTAGGAGGGGCCATAAGCAGCCCAGCAGCGTTCCTGATGGGAAGTAGTTTGCTGGCTCTTAAGACTTTTGTTCCTTTTGTTTTGCTTTGTTGTTTTTTAATTTTTTGGCCATGCCACACGGCATGTGGGATCTTAGTTCCCCAGTTGGGGATCGAACCCATGCCCCCTGCACAGGAAGCGCAAGGTCTTAACCACTGGACTGCCAGGGAAGTCCCAAGACTTTCGTTCTTTCACAGAAGACTTAACCCATGACTCCCTCTTCCCTCTGGATCTCATCCAGGAAGCTAGAGCCAACATGGGATTGCCCAGGCCTCCAAGACCCCCCAGGCCATGTGAAGAACACAAATAGATAGGCCTCAGTCCAGGCCTTGTCTAACTTTGAGGACCTCAAGTACCAGACGGGCCTGCATGAACCCTCTTAAGCAGGCCCTCCTCATTCCAAGGCCCTCTCAGATGTTGCCAAGGAAACTGATGCAGCCGTCAGACAGACCTGACCCTGGTCTCCATGACAACCTACAGCAGCCCACTAGGATCCATCCCTCCGTGATGTCACCTGAGCCCTGAATGGGTGCCCCCACCCCCACCACACTCATCACAATCATACGTCACTCTAATAGCGAGTCCCTGTCACAAAGTACCTCACAGCGTGCCTGTTCCCAGTCTCCACACACCCCAAACATGAGTAAGGCAGTTTATAGCTGGCCACCCTGAGGCTGGGAGGGAGGCAAGACCCAGGAGCCTGGAGGCAGATTCAGGACTAGAGCCCAAGCCTCCCCATTACATCTCCTCCCCTCTGTGCCCCAGCACCCTCCCTGGGTTGAGGAGGGGCTGATCTCTGGGTAGTGGTAGCACCAAGTGGTGGCTAAACCCCTACCCCGCTGACCCCATCCCTACTCTACAACTATGCCCCTTCTGAATGGGAGTCTGAACCTCCAGGCCCTGTGTGTGCCCTGAACTGCAGGCGCAGTCTGAGACTAAAGGGAAGGAAGGAGACATTGCAGACTCTTAGAGTGGCTGGAGCTGGACCTGACCCTGGTCTAGTCTCACCCCTATCCGCTCCTGCTGGCATCTGACACCTGTCTGCCAGGATTTCCCCAACTTTGGGCAACCTCCAGGCCAGGAGCAGAATGACCAGGGCCAGGTATTTTTAGCAGAGTTACAGGCAGCTGCCTGGAGGGCGCTGAGGGGGAGGTGGTGCTGACTTCATCCTTTTCCTTCTCTGGGCCTGTATTCCCTCCCCAAGGTTCAAGCTGCCCCTCTACCTGCACCACACTGCCAGCGGGCCTCCCTTCCTTGCCCCCTCCCCCAAACAGCTCTCCAAGGGCCCCCAGGGGCTCAGGTGTCACTAACCCTCATCCTGAAGGGCAGGCTCATCAGGTGGAATCTTCAACTGCCAAGGGCAGGGATGAGAGTGGGGAAGGACCTGGTGCTGAGGCTAGAAGCCTGGATTTAGGGCCCCTAAATTCTAGCTCAGATACCAGCGGGTGGGGAATGGGTGACATGGGCAGTGAAGGGTGAAGTCTGTCCGACCTGTAACTGGTCTGCTTGCTTGGGTGACAGGCCAGGACTGGGAGAGAGGGAAAGGAGAAATCACTTTTAAAGGGCCAGACCTCAATTCTTCCCTAGTGGGGACTTGGCGCACTCGGCTGGTCGGGGCTTTCCCCCTGGCCCCCACCCGTGGTGGCACCCTCCACCTCCATCGCCCTCCTCCGCACCATTCACGTGCTCCCTTTTCCCTCCTTACCTGCCCCCCTCCCCCGCTCGCCCCCCCCCCCCGCCACACACACACACACACACACACACACACACACACACACACACTCAGACCGGGCTGTTGTCTGCCCCTGCCCCGCCCTGGCGGGTGAGGCGGGGGCTGGGTGGGTGTGAGGTTCTAGGAGGAGGGCGGGGAATTCCCCTCGGGAGAGGGGGACGGACACGTCAGCCCCCGGACAGCGCAGCCCTGGGCGAGCGCGGGGGTGGCGGCGGGGGCGGGCAGAGGCTTAAATAGGCGGCTCTGGAGCCCGGACCCAGTGCGGACCGAGAAGGCAGCGGCTGCGACAGCGTCGAGTGTCCGAGCCTGGGTCTGCGAGTGGACTGTATCCGAGCCCGGGACCTAACTAGTCCTGACCGCGTCCGTGTGTGACTGGGTAAGTGTCCTGGCAGAGCGGGGTGGGGGTGGTCTCACCGTCTAGGATGAACGAGTCAGGACGATGGGTCACAAGTCAGGGTGCAAGGACCTTCTGCGGCATGTCCTGGGCCCCGAGCATCTTTCTTGACCCGTGGTCGGGCAGGCGCGTCCCGGGTCCAGCTTCCCACTCCATCTCCACCGCGGCTCACGCGGCCATCTGGATTCCCGTTCCCCAGACGGCGTCCGACGCGATGACTCTGAACGGCGGCGGCAGCGGAGCGGGCGGGAGCCGCGGTGGGGGCCGCGAGCGCGAGCGCCGTCGGGGCAGCACACCCTGGGGTCCGGCGCCCCCGCTGCACCGCCGGAGCATGCCTGTGGACGAGCGCGACCTGCAGGCGGCGCTGGCTCCGGGAGCTCTGACAACGGCTGAGGCTGGGACTGGGGCCCAGGGTCCGAGGCTGGACTGGCCCGAGGGCTCCTCCGACTCGCTCAGCTCAGGAGGCAGCGATTCAGACGAGAGCATTTACAAGGTGCTGCTGCTGGGGGCGCCTGGCGTCGGCAAGAGTGCTCTGGCGCGCATCTTCGGCGGTATAGAGGACGGGCCTGAAGCAGAGGCCGCAGGTGAGGGGCTGGGAGGGACTGTTCAAGGGAGGGGCGAGCACAGGGTTAGGACTGGGAGCTACAGGACTGGGGACCAGGATTAAAAGCAGCAGATAACAACGGGATTCTGAAGACACTTTGAGAATCTGCCTCTACCTACCCCTTTCACAGATGGGGAAACTAAGGGAGAAGGTACCCCAGCCCTTAGTAGGGAAAGAAGTGCTTAGAGTAGTAGAAGGGCATACGATTAATTACTCTGTAGTCTGGGGACAGGATATCCCTCCCTGCCAGGATGGGCAAGAACCCAGCCAGAGGGAGTTTCTAGGAGAGGAGTCCCAGGTAACCAAGGTCCCCAGGGGATGTCTGTTCTAACTTAGGCCACTGTGGTCAGAACCACCCTGGGTCTCAGGCTACAGGAGGGCAGGGAGCACAGGAGTGGCTACCCAGGACATTGCTAGCTTGGGGAAGGGGTGCCTAGGTGGAGGCCAGGCACACCGTGCCCTCCAACCCCCCATTTCTCAGCCCTGTCACTTCTGTTGCTACATAGCAGCCATCAGTGGAGGAGAAGGTTAGGAGGGCTCTGGGGAGGAGTTGAAGGGTGTGGCCAGAACAGGAAACCTGGTGTATTGGAGGAGGGTGGCTCTTGGCAGCCAGCAGGTAACCTGACTACTGGTCTCCTGCCTAGGGCACACGTATGATCGCTCCATCATGGTGGATGGAGAAGAGGCAGCGCTCATGGTCTATGACATTTGGGAGCAGGTAAGATGCAGGCTGAGACCAGGACAGGGTGGGAGGGGTGAGCTGGGGGTAGGGACCTGCTGGGAGTGACAGCCTTGTAGCTGGGGCGTGAGGACTATTGGGTAAATATGTGTCTGTGTTCCCTAGGATGGGGGCCGCTGGCTACCTGGCCACTGCATGGCCATGGGAGATGCATATGTCATTGTGTATTCAGTGACGGACAAGGACAGCTTTGAGAAGGCCTCAGAGCTTCGGGTCCAGCTGCGGAGGGCGCGGCAGACAGACGACGTGCCCATCATCCTAGTGGGCAACAAGAGCGACCTGGTGCGCTCTCGTGAGGTCTCCTTGGATGGTGAGCAGGGAGTGGGTCAGAAAGGGAGGGAGATCCTGGCTGGGCTGTGGTCCACTCAGTCTTGACTCAGCTCGAGTCCCTGGGGATCATCAGTGGCTAAAAATGTTTAGGAAGAAAACTCAGGGAGATGGGGGAGAGCTTCTGCCCTCCCACAGGACTCCCAAAGACCTGAGTGCTGGGGAAAGGACCAAATGAGCTAGGGGAGGTGAAGGCTGCTGGACGCTGGGCTGGGCCACCTCAGAGCCCTCCTTTTCTGTCTTCTTTGTCCCTGGCCTGGCATATGAGGGGTGAGGAGAGTGCAGGGAATCAGGCCAGGAGTTCAGAGCCTGGATTCCAGGCCAGGGCCAGTCTCAGCGTAGTCTTGCCCTTGGGGAGCAGCCCCCTCTTGGACTCCGCATCATCCTCTGTGGCCCCCAGACCTGAGCCCCGCAGAGGAACCAACCGTGACTTGGTGATGTCCCCCCTATTCTCCCCATCATTCATCATGATATAACATCAAGCCATAAAACACTAAGCTGTTGTTGACTACTACAGCACTTCCATTTAAATATCAAACTTCAAATTATTTCAATAAATGAGTCTCCTTTTGTGGGCCTCTGTGAGCTCCTTAAACGTGGGCACGCTCTGCCAGTTGGGTGACCCAGTGATGCCTGGGCCCCTCTGTACAGGAGCTGGTGTCTTTGTGTTTCTGGGGAAGACCCAGGGATGTGGTAGCTGCCATGGGGTGGCCAGGGTTTGAGTGGGCTGCTCACCCCCGCCCCACCCTTTGTTTATTGACTTGTGCCTGTCCGCGCCCACGCCAGAGGGCCGGGCCTGTGCCGTGGTCTTCGACTGCAAGTTTATTGAGACGTCGGCTGCGCTGCACCACAATGTCCAGGCGCTGTTTGAGGGTGTCGTGCGCCAGATACGCCTGCGCAGGGACAGCAAAGAGGCCAACGCACGTCGGCAAGCGGGTACTCGGCGGCGAGAGAGCCTTGGCAAGAAGGCGAAGCGCTTCCTGGGCCGCATCGTCGCTCGAAACAGCCGCAATATGGCCTTGCGTGCCAAGTCCAAGTCCTGCCACGACCTCTCCGTGCTCTAGGTCCTGGGGCACTCACCGTGTTGTGCAGACAGATGGGCAGACTGGTGGGCTGGCCCAGCCAACTGCCCGAGGTGCCCCAGGGCTGGCTCAGACTCTGGGTATCCCCCACCTCATGGTCATGGACAGAGAGACAGTGCTGCCCAAGGAGGTGGCTCCCAGTGGCCGTCAAGGGCTGGGCCCACAGAGATGCCTGTGCAGGCCCCTGTGCATCCACGCAGCAGCCTGAGCCCAGCCTGTGGAGCAGGCCTATGAGTGGGGAGAGGACTCTGCCTTTCTCTGCACCCGTGGTGTGCATGCCCTGGAGGGAGGCTGTTCAGTGCCGTGGCTATTTGTTTACATGCAGATTTTTGTAATAAAGACTATTTCCTGATAGGTCAGGGCTGTTGACTCTGTGTTTCCTTTGATTGGGGGCTGCAGGAGCAGGAAGGTTTCCTGAAGTTGAGGAACATACGAGGCTGGTTCCTGAAGCCGCCCCACCCTAGTGTGTGGCCTTGACTATTCTAATGTTTGGGCCCAGATATAGCCAGCTGGGTCAGAGGGGCAGGTGTGGGTGGGGACCTGGCTGGGGAGTCTAAGCAGCAGGAAGAGACATGAATCCCAGCCAGCCCGTTATCCAGATTCTTCTGAGCTGGAGCCTGGCATTGCCTAGCTGATAAAAGGCTCAGTTACCCCACTATATGTAAGGGAAATGGAGGCTGCCCAAGGGACCATGTCCTGCCCCAGGTGTCATAGCCAAACAAGAACCCTGGGTCCGGCTCCTGGGCGGGTGTCTCTGCCCTGCTCCCCACTGAGGGACTGGAAATCTGCTGAGGTGGAGTGGCTGTGGAAGACTTCTGAGACTCCCTGGCTGGAGAAGGAGGCCGCTGGTTTGTTAAGGCTGGGATGAGGAAGGCGCACTCAGGCAGACTTGAGTCCACATGTCTCCCCACCTCCCGGCTGAGGCTGGCCTACTAGGAAGGGAGTTGGGGGCGGAGGACAGGGAGGGTTCACTGTTCTCTCCGCTGTGAGTGGCCAGGCCAGAGCATCCCATGCTCCGCATTGGCTAATGTGGGAGCAGGTCCCTGGAGCCCTCCTTTCCTGGAAGGAGAGTCCTTGCATTTGCGCATAATGGAGGTGTGCATCTCCCCACCACCCACACCTGGGAAGAGGAGCCTTCTGGGCATTGGTGCCTGCTAGGAGTTTGCCCGCATCATTTCAGGAGGGAGCATCCCCATTCAGCAATGGCAGACAGGGGACAGAAGCACTTGCCCGAGGCCACACGGGCAGAAGTGGCTGAGTGGGGACTGGTATATGTCTACCCACCTTGGGAGACCAGAAGCAGCCTGGGGCAAGGCTGGGGACAGTTTCTGAGAAGGTTCCAGGCCAGGGTCCATACATTTTTTTAAAAATTTATTTTAATACAGCAGTTTCTTATTAGCTATCTATTTTTATACATATTAGTGTATATATGTCAATCCCAATCTCCCAACTCATCCCAACACCTTCCCCACCCCTGCTTCCCCCATTGGTGTCCATACATTTGTTCTCTACATCTGGGTCTCTATTTCTGCCTTGCAAACGGGTTCATCTGTACCATTTTTCTAGATTCCATATATATGCGTTAATATATGATATTTGTTTTTCTCTTTCTGACTTACTTCACTCTGTATGACAGTCTCTAGATCCATCCACATCTCTACAAATGACCCAGTTTCGTTCCTTTTTATGGCTGAGTAATATTCCATTGTATCTATGTACCACATCTTCTTTATCCGTTCATCTGTCGATGGGCATTTAGGTTGTTTCCATGACCTGGCTATTGTAAATAGTGCTGTAATGAACATTGGGGTACATGTGTCTTTTTGAATTATGGTTTCCTCTGGGTATATGCCCAGTAGTGGGATTGCTGGGTCATACGGTAATTCTATTTTTAGTTTTCTAAGGAACCTCCATACTGTTCTCCATAGTGGCTGTATCAATCTACATTCCCACCAACAGTGCAAGAGGGTTCCTTTTCTCCACAGCCTCTCCAGCATTTGCTGTTTGTAGATTTTTTGATGATGCCCATTCTAACGTATGTGAGGTGATACCTCATTGTAGTTTTGATTTGCATTTCTCTAATGATTAGTGATATTGAGCATCTTTTCATGTGCCTCTTGGCCATCTGTATGTCTTCTTTGGACAACTGTCTATTTAGGTCTTCTGCCCGTTTTTTGATTGGGTTGTTTGTTTTTTTAATATTGAGCTGCATGAGCTGTTTATATATTTTGGAGAGTAATCCTTTGTTTATTCGCTTGCAAATATTTTCTCCCATTCTGAGGGTTGTCTTTTCATCTCATTTATAGTTTCCTTTGCTTTGCAAAAGCTTATAAGTTTCATTGGGTCCCATTTGCCCCCTCATTGGGGGCAGGGCCCCTGGTCAGCCCTGCAATTCCCTCAAGGTCACCTGAGCTGGCTCAGTCTTTTCTCTCCTTCTCAGAGGCACAAGACTACATTTTCCCAGCCCGGTCGGTGTCCAGGGGCTAGTGTGAGCACTTAGGGAGGCTCAGGGGATCTCACAGGCTGCTGTCCCCCCACCCCACCCCCTGGTCCCACTGGTGGGTGGTGTGGAGCCCTAAGTATCCAGTTCAGGTAATGCACTGCTCCCCTATCCTGCACGTGCCACCTCTAGCTCCTTATCTTAGTTCCACAAGCCACCTGGGAGCTGCCAGGGCCGGGCAAGGGCCAGATCATTACTGGGTCCCTGATTTTTGCTCTGGAGGGCTTCCCAGTCTGATGGAAGAGACAGCCAATGACAACCTGGTGTCCTCTCTGTGTTGATAGAGATAGCACTTGTCATGGGGGCGTGGGTGGGGGCCAGATATTCCCACAGGAGAACTCTGAACAAGCTTGGGAGTCCAGGGAAGAGTTCCCGGGAGAGGGGAATATTTGAGCTGAGTACTGAAGCCGGAGCAAGTGCTTAGCAGACAGATGAAGGGGTGGGAAGGGCATTCCAGACAAAAGGAACAGAGTGGGCCAAGGCACAGCTGCACATGCTGGTACGCAGCGGGGAGAAGGGGGAGCGAGTCTGGAGTCACGGAAACAATAGGTCCAAACCCAGAGGGCTGAGAAGTATCCACTGGGCCGTGTAGGGGTGGGACAAGCGCCAGGTCGATGATCTCCCCACCCCCTGGGGCCGGCGGTCATGGATGCTGAGCAGCCCCCAGCTTTCCAAAGTCAATGAATAACTTGGGGGGCTGGGCAGGGCCAGGCCTGCTGCTGTGGGCCCAGTGGTGTTTTCCACTCCTGAGCGAGCATGGCTGGCCCGCCTACCTGCTCAAGTGTCCGCCCTGCCCTGTTCCACCCGGTCCGGCCTGGCCAGCACTCCCCGTAGAAAGAGTTCTCTCACCTGGAGGCTGGACCAAGGAAGCCAACCTCAGGCACCGGCGGGTGAGGGTCTGGGAGTGGAGGGTGGGCAGGGCTGAGGCTGGTGTTGGTGGTGGGGGAAGGAGAAACACTGCCCTGTCGTCCAGGGAAGAGTTCCCGGGACTGGTTGGCGGAGCTGTCTGTGCTCTGTGCGCCCAGCTCCGCGCTAAGTGCTGGAAAATGCTGAGACGAAGGCAGGGCTCCTGCCCCGCGGGGACTCCCCCATGGCTGAAGGATGGCAGTGGGCGGTAGAACAGTCCTGTAGACCCTGAACCCTGAGTCCTCTGTTCCAGGAGGAGTTCTCCTGTGGTCAAGTCTTCCGTGACCTTGGTCAGGCTCTGCCCTTCAGGCCTTGCCGGCAACGTGAGGAGACCACAGGAAGTGGCCCTCAGAGTCGTCAGGGTCTTTCGAGCTTCAAACTTTTGTGACTTGGGGTGCTTCTGGGAAATGACCACTTTGGGATCTACGAGCTGGGGAGGCCATGGGGGGAAGGAGACAAAGGTCTGGAGGTGAAACTCCCATGGAGACCCTTGTGGGCACAAGAATGAAGAAATGCAGGGCAGCTGGGCCTGGGGGTCTTGATGGGCCTGGCCAAGGAGCTGGACACTACCCTGCAGGCAATGGGGAGTGGCAGGCCCTTAAAAGGGGAGGAAGAGGAGGCCAGTCTGTCCTGAGGGCCCTCTGGCTATGTGTATGCAGTGGGCTCAGGCAGGGGACAAGGGTGGGGGCAGTGTCCAAGTGGGTGGGAGGGGGAGGGGCAGCTCTGAGAGTTGCTGGTCCAGCTGAAAAAGGAGGGACCGTTGTACCCCATGGGGCCTGGGGAAGCCATGGCCCCGGGGCTGAGGGGGGATGAGGGGAGGAAGACTTCCTAGAGAGAGGAACCATCTTGCCCACCGATCTGGGCTGGATCCTTACTGCCATGTCCCTCAGGCCCATCCTGACCATGGTTCCTGCCTGGCTGTGTCTGCTTTGCCTCTTCATCCCCCAGGTGAGCTGGGCCCTGCTCCTCACCCTCAGATCCTAGCTTTGGTTGGTACCCTCGCCCGCTACTCTACCTGGACCAGTTGCACTGACTATGGATGGTAGTGTTTGGGGGATGGTGATGAGGGCTGGCTACAGGCCTGTTGTGGGGTCAGGAGGTCAAAGGCCAGGGGGTGGATGGGCTAAGGTATGGCCAGGCCCAGGGAAGGGGCAGAATTCCCCTTCCCTGTCAGGTCCCGGCCCCCACGGCAGGAAGGTACAGCTTGCTGACGTGGTGAGAATCCTCCCACAGGCTTTTCCTGGGGCCCAGCCTGCAGAGGTGTATGTGGACGTCCCGGAAAACTACGGTGGAAATTTCCCTTTGTACTTGACCAAGGTGAGCCTGAGATATGCGTGGGCTGCCCTCCCCCCAAGTCCTGCTTCCCCTACCTCCAGCACTCCTTTCTCTTTCTTGCTCTGGCTTTCTTTCTACCCTGCTTTCGAGACAGTATGTGGTATAGCGTGAATGACTAATAAGATTTTAATCCCAGAAGAAAGTAGAGCTTTAAGTTTAAGGATGAAGTGACGGAGGGGGGGTTTCAAGCTTTAGAAAGTAGGTCACAGAGTATAGAGAGCATCAGGCACAGAGGAAGGAGCCCTGGCTTTGAATTTCCGCCCTGTTCCTTACTGGCTTTGTGACCTCAGGCAAGTGCCAACGCTCTCTAAGCCTCAGTCTCCCCACATATAAAATGGGGCCATAAGATGGAGCGGGCATCCTCCAGGCCCGGCCCCCACTCTCTTTACCTCTGTTCTCTCCTCGCCAGCTACCACTGCCCCGTAAGGAGACTGAGGGTCAGATTGTTCTGTCAGGAGACTCAGGCGTGGCAGCTGACGGCCCCTTTGCTGTGGATCCACAGTCTGGCTTCCTGCTGGTGACCAGGGCCCTGGACCGGGAGGAACAGGCAGAGTACCAGCTACAGGTGTGACTGGGCCAGGGGTAGGAGAAAGCCAGCAAGGCAAGGTGGGGCACTGACTACCCTTCCCTGCCAGGTCACCCTGGAGACGGAGGATGGACGCGTCTTGTGGGGCCCGCAACATGTACTTGTGCGCGTGAAGGATGAGAATGACCAGGTGCCCCATTTCTCCCAGGCCATCTACAAAGTTCAGCTGAGCCAGGGCACCAGGCCTGGTGAGTGCCCAAAGCAGCCAGCTCACAGCAAGGTCAGGTGGCCACTGATGGGAGAACAGAGAGTAAAGAGATGGCCATAGAATTGGCATAGGGACAAGGCAGTCAGGGTCCAAGTCGCCCCCTCCCATTTCTGTCCCATCCTGCACCCTCCCTACCGCACTGAGGGTCCACAGGTGAGTTCCATCTACTCTTGGCCTCAGTTTGCTCATCTATGAAGTGGGGTGAAGAGCCATGGCTCACCTTCAGGATCCTGATATGATGATGAATACAGAAGGAAGACCCAGGGAGAGATAAAGGAAGCTTGGGAGACTCTCCCCACCCCTTCACCCCTAATGGTGAACCCTCTCCACACATACCAGGTGTCCCCTTCTTCTTCCTTGAGGCTTCGGACGGGGATGCACCAGGCACAGCCAACTCGGATCTTCGATTCCACATCCTGAACCAGGCCCCATCCCAGCCTTCTGCAGATATGTTCCAGCTGGAGCCTCAGCTGGGGGCTCTGGCTCTCAGCCCCGAGGGTGAGCCTGAGCTGGGTGTGAAGAGGCGGGAGGGTTGGGAAGAGCTGGGGAAGGTTGCATGTGAGCTGCAGGATGGGTTGGAGCTTGAGAGATAAAGCAGGCGGGAAAAGTATTCCAGCTGGAGAGAGCAGCAAGGCAAAAACATGGGGGGAGGCAGGACGATGCATGGAGAGTTAAGGAATGGTGTGGATGGAAGTGCCTCAACCCTACATTCTGCAGACTTGGGCCTAAGAGACAAGGATATGAGAGACCTGAGGGGTTATGGCCCAGGACACTGCTGGGAGACCTTGGGAGTGATGGCAGGAGAGACCTGGACCTGGGAGTTCAGACCAGAGGCACAGGTCGGGGAAGGAAAGAAAAGCCAGTCACACACCCACTCAGCCAGCCACCCATTCATCCATCTACCACGCAAACGTACATACAGTCCATCTATCCAACCGTCCATCCACATGCCCAAATCCCCATCTTTCTACCCTCTCAAACCCCCATCCATCCACCTAGTCAACTGTCCATTTATCCAACCGGTCATTCACTCATCTACCTATCCACCCGTTTACCACCCCCCATCCTGGTCATCCACCTACCCAGTCTATCAACCATTCATTGTGTGGACAGATGTAGAAGTGATTTTGCAAACCGTCAAGTCCTGGTCAGATGCTCACAATGGTGCTAAGGGTCCCTCTCATCCATTGGCCAAGAGAGTATCCTGAACACCTGACATATGCTTGGCTTTGTGTTTGGTACCAGGATGCACTGGCCCCCTGTTCAGCTGACCACCCTGCCCCTTCTAGGGAGCACCAGCCTAGATCAGGCTCTGGAGGGGCCATACCAGCTGTTGGTACAGGTCAAGGACATGGGTGACCAGGCCTCGGGCCACCAGGCCACAGCCACCGTCGATGTCTCCGTAGTAGAAAACACCTGGGTGCCCCTAGATCCTGTCCACCTGGCAGAGAATCTCCAAGTTCCGTACCCACACCACATTGCCCAGGTGAGTAAGTGGGTGTTAGCAGCTGAAATAACCCCATGGATGGTGTAGCTGGGCCTGAGTCTCGTGGAGATTTGGGGGGGTGGGTCTGGGGCTCAACTTGACCCCCTGTTCCTCCCCTACCTATGCTCCTCCCTCCACTGTCCCCATCAGTTCTCAAGATGGAGTGAGCGTATCAGGCCCTGGGACCAGGCCCTTTGCTCCTCACCTGCTATCCTCTGGCGGGCGTGGCTCTGTGCTCTGACCTCCTGAGCTGACCCCAGGCTTCCTCAGCAGAACAGCTGCCACCTCCTTGCTGCCATGGGGATTGTCACCCGGGCCAGGAATGTCTCAGGCTCCTCGAGGAATGCCCTGGGGTCAGGCCCAGCCTGAGAGGGCAGAGAACAAAACAGCCTGGTCATCCAGGCACTTTGGGCAAGATCCAGGCTTGGACCAGGGCAAGGCCACCGTGGAGCTGTCACAAGTGCCCTGAAAGAAAAGGACCCTACCTGGACCCCAGACAGGGCAGCAACTTGCCTGGGGTCACAAAACAGTTGGGGCCCAGGCTCCCTACCCAGGAACAGTTGGAATATAAGGGCTGACATGGGCTATTCCTGCCCCTTGTCCTGGGGGCCCTCATTCTGTGTCCCCCTCCCAGGTACATTGGAGTGGGGGGGATGTACATTATCACCTGGAAAGCCAGCCCCTTGGACCCTTTGATGTGGACAAGGAGGGGAAACTCTACGTGACCAGGGAGCTGGACCGAGAAGCCCAGGCTGAGGTGAGGTGAGGGGGAAGCCAGGAGGACAGGCTGAGGGGTGCTTGGTCCCCGTCCAGTGGGCTTCCGGGGGTGTCACATCCCCCACGGGCACTGAGGCAGAAGAGCTGGAGCTGGCCACCAGAAGGGAACCCAGACCCAGGCCAGGCTGGAGCTGCCCCTGGTCTTCATCTGAAGCCCTCCACTGCCCGCTATAGTACCTGCTCCGGGTGCGGGCTCAGAATACCCGTGGCGAGGACTACGCGGCCGAACCTCTGGAGCTGCCTGTGGTGGTGATGGATGAGAATGACAACATGCCTGTCTGCCCCCCACGAGGCCCCGCAATCAGCATTCCTGAGCTCAGCCCCCCAGGTGGGCTATGAGCCTTGTCAGGGGGTGGGGGAGGGGTGAAGTCCCTGTGAGCTATCCCATCTTGCTCTCCTCTGGGATGAGACAAGCCCCAGGTCCCTATATCAATGTCTCACCCCCAACACATACACACACACGCACACACACACAAGAAGAGTGGGTGAGGAAAGGCCTCGAGGCCTGGCTGTGGTCCCATCCATGTGGGTGATGTCTTCGCAGGCACCAAGGTGGCTAAGCTTTCGGTAGAGGACGCAGATGCCCCTGGTTCCCCCAACTCCCACATTGTGTATCGGCTGCTGAGCCCTGAGCCTGAGGAGGGGGCAATGGGGAGGGCTCTCGAGCTGGACTCCACCTCGGGCAGTGTGACACTGGGGGATGCCCCCCTCCAAGCTGGCCAGGACATCTTGCTTCAGGTGCTGGTCATTGACCTGGGAGGAGCAGAGGGCGGTAAGTGCCCTGAAGGTGACCAGGGATCCCTGACCCCTCTGTTCCCACCCTGGCCTCCCCAACATGCCCTCCCCTGCCTCAGGCCTCAGCAGCACCTGTGAGATTGCAGTCACGATCGCGGATATCAATGACCATGCCCCTGAGTTCACCACTTCCCAGGTAAGCAGGAGCAGGGGAGGACACCTTGGGAAGGTGCTAACGGGGGGGCTCACAGCCCCTCCCCATCTCTCCAGATTGAGCCCCTAAGCCTCCCCGAGGACACAGAGCCTGGGACTCTGGTGACCACACTCATGGCCACTGACGCCGACCTTGAGCCTGCCTTCCGCCTCATGGACTTTGCCATTGAGGCAGGGGATGTGGAGGGAACCTTCGGCCTGGATTGGGAGCCAGACTCTGGTCGTGTCCAGCTGCGACTCCTCAAGGTAAGGGGCTAGGGGTGGGGGAGTGGCGCACGCATACACACATTCATGCACAGGGTGCCACGCCGTGGCCCACACAGTGACCCGGGCCCCACTGGTTCCAGAACCTCAGCTATGAGGCAGCTCCAAGTCACAAGTTGGTGGTGGTGGTGCGGAGCGTGGCAGAGCCGGTGGGGCCAGACCCAGGCCCTGGAGCCACAGTCACCGTGACTGTGCTGGTGGAAAGGGTGGTGCCACCCCCTCAGTTGGACCAGGAGAGCTACGAGGCCAGTGTCCCAGTCAGCACCCCTGCTGGCTCCCTCCTGCTGACCATCCGGCCCTCAGACCCCATGAGCAATCCCCTCAGGTGAGCCAGAAGACCAGCCCCTTAGCTGGGCTGGACCACCCCTGCTTCCTCGGATGATCCCAGGGCCTCAGAGGGAGCTCACATTATCTACAGCCTGCAATGTTCCTCAAACCATGGTTAATGTGACGGTTGTGGCTCCTGGTGGGGATCAGGGCTGGATGGAGAGGGGTGTTTGGACCCCATGAGGGCTCAGATGTTGCTTCCCCATACTGTCCTGGACCAGGCCCTCTTCCAGCCGCCCACCCAGACTGCAGCACCGGGTGCTGTTCCCAGGCTCTCGCTCTATCTGGCCCCTTTGTGGGCTGACCTGGGAATAGTGGAAATGAGTCAGGCCCCCCAGGCTCTGAGAGTCCCCTCCCTCAGCCACAGTATCTGTGGTTTAAGCCCTGCCCCCCAACAAGTCCCTTAAGCTGGAGCGAGATCACGGGCACTGCTGCTGCCCTCAAGTCACAAAGGGCATGTGGAACTTGGGCAGATCACATGACCCAGAAGGTCTCTGGGCAAGACATCATATGTGGTCCCTGCCTCCCTGCCCCATCTTCTTTGACCCTCAGGTTCTCCCTGGTCAATGACTCAGAGGGCTGGCTCTGCATAGAGGAGGTCTCCGGGGAGGTGCACATAGCCCGGGCCCTGCAGGGTGCACAGCCTGGGGACATGTACACAGTGCTCGTGGAGGCCCAGGATGCAGGTATGGCCAGGCTGTGGTTGGGGCCTCTGGGAAGGTGAGAAAACCTAAGACAGACAGGCAGGGCGAAGCTTCCTCCCCAGCGCCCTTGCTGGCACCCGCTCTGCTCCAGGCAGGAGGCATGGGCAAGGGGCTGCGGCCAGTATACTTCTCTGAGAAGGCCTGGCCTCTGCCTCCCCTCTCAGACCACCCTTCCCTCCAGACACACCTGCCACCCCCCAACCTCAGCCCTGGAGGGCCTCTCAGGGTGTCAGTTTCAGACACAGGCTGGGAGCAGAGGGGGTGGGACTGGGGCGTGGGGAGGGAGGGCCAGGGGCTCTCCTGGGGCAGGCGTGCCAGGAAGTGAGCCTGGATGGGACGCTGAGGTCAGGTGGGGAGGACTCTGAATGCCATTTTGACAGGCTGAAGAGCTGGCCCAAGGGTGGGTCCGTCAGGAAGGCAGGTTTCAGCTCTGAGCTGGGCTGTCCTGTGACAGGGGTGAGCTCATCTATAGTCAGGGCATTTCCACATTGTTGGGCCCTGGCACCAGGGGCCAGGGTGGGGTGGGGGGACAGTGAGAACGAGCTTGGCGTCCAGAAGGGCACAGAAAGGCCTGGCAGCTGTTTAGATAGTGAAGGGGTAAAGTGCATTGTGAGGAAGAGAGAGGGGATGGAGAGGAGGGGGTCAAGGGGAGGGAGGGGGCGTGGAAGGGGACTCACAGGGTGAGACTGATGGGCTGTGGGGAAGGGGACCAGGCCAGGGACTCTGAATGCACCCCACCCCCAGAAGGGCCCAGGCCAGCTCAGCACGACCTCCTCTGCAGATGAGCCAACGCTGAGCACCTCTGCGACCCTCGTGGTCCACTTCCTGAAGGCCCCTTCTGCCCCAACCCCGACTCTGGCTCCTGAGCCCTCCAGACACCTCTGCACACCCCGCCAGGACCGTGGCGTGGTTGTCGGTGGACCCAGAGGGGACCCTGACCTGGCCGGCGGACACGGTCCCTACAGCTTTGCCCTTGGTCCCAACCCCACGGCGCAGCGGGATTGGCGCCTCCGGGCTCTCAATGGTGTGTAGTGGGGGAAGCAGGGAGGCTGTGGCCAAGGTGGGGAGTGGATGGCGCTTGGAAGTGAGATGCCATGGGGCTGGGCCTCGGGGAGCGGGCTAGTGACTCTGATCGCTGCTTATGGTCCCAACAGGGTCCCATGCCTACCTCACCCTGGGCCTGCATTGGGTGGAGCCACGCGAACACGTAGTCCCCATAGTTGTCAGCCACCATGACCGGGTGTGGCAGATCCAGGTCCGAGGTGAGGCCGGGCTGGGGTGCAGCCAAGGTCAGGGGCCTGTGGTTCCTGAGGGAACCCCTGAGATGCAGGGGGAGGAGCTGGGCAACACATCTACGGGCTCATAAGGACAGCATATGCCTGAGTACACCTGCATATGTGTGGCTGGGCGCACAGACTGCAGTGCACACATGCACGTGCACAGAGGAGCTTGCATCCCCCTGCCACACACATGAACACAGCGTATGCACCAAAACCCACATACTGACCAGCTGGGCTGGGCTGAGGGCTCTGAGGAGCTGGGGAGCCCGCCTCCACTGCCCTTACCTTCCTCCCCTGCCTCTCCCCAGTGATCGTGTGTCGCTGCAATGTGGAGGGGCAGTGCATGCGCAAGGTGGGCCGCATGAAGGGCATGCCCACGAAGCTGTCAGCGGTGGGCATCCTCGTGGGCACCCTGATAGCAATAGGTAATGGAGGTTGGGTTCCTGTGTGGGGGAGGGCAATGGTGGCTGGAGCCACAGCCTCTGGATAAACAGTGCCCCCCGTCCCATGGTGTCCCCACAGGGATGGAGAAGGAGCCCCCCAACTCTTCTAGTCATGATGCTGTTGCCTCCTGTTATCATAGTCAAGATCATCCTCATTGATAACAGCATTTACTGTTACTGCTATACATTAACTGTGTATCAGGCCTTATGCCAAGCATAGGATTATTGCGTCAAATCCCCCCTACAACCCTGTGGCGCTGGCATTTCCCCATTTTCCAGATGAGGTCACTGATGCTCAGAGAGGTTAAGTGATTTGTCTGAGGTTACACAGCCAGGGTATGGCAGAGCCCAGCTCTTTCCAGCCTAACTCAGTCCAAGCCTCCCTCTCTATCCCCTTTGTTTCTTTAGCCCCTTAAATTTTGTTCCTGGCTGGTTTTCTTTGCTGGTTCTAGCACATTACTACAGTGTGCCTTTCTCTCAGAGGTCCGTGGGAACAACTCACTGGCTCCCAGATGATCCCCACCCAAACTGTTCCCCAGAGAAAGGGGTCTTGGAGGCTGGGGTGTTCTGGCCCTGGTGAGGGCTGAGCAGGCCAAGCAGTCAGGCTCCTTCAGGCACCGGAACCACAGAGTCATACCCAGCCCAGCCTTGGGGATGCTGTCTAGGGAACTTTGCTGCCTTATTAAATCAATACCAACAGCAAGGAGTCCCTAGTGATAGACAAGTTCTATGGCCCTTTCAGAGGGCTGATCCATCCCTCTCCGGCCCCTCAGGCATCTTCCTCATCCTCGTCTTCACCCACTTGACCCTGGCGAGGAAGAAGGACCTAGACCAGCCAGTAGACAGTGTGCCCCTGAAGGCGGCGGTTTAAATGGTCCAGGCAGCCCCTGATGGGAACTTGGCCTCTGGCTCCATCTGAATCCACTGGGAGATGGCCCAGCACTCCAGATCCACGAGGGCCAGGACAGGGCAGAAGCCCCTTCACCTGCCCTAGGGTGGAGGCAACATCACCAGACGTATCTGCAGAGCCTGCACACGGACTAAACGGGCTGCCCATGGGAGCACTTCATATGGCTCATGTTTGTCCAATAATAAAGCCTCGGAGAACTGGGCGTGGGTCCTAGAGGACTGTGGGCCCATGTCCAGGTGTCCATGTGCGTGTGTGCATTATCCATGTCCACCTGCCCTTTCATCCCTTCCCCATCTCCAGCTGCACAGAAAGGGTGTGGGGGCTTGAGGGATGAGCCTGGGGTCCCCAGCGGGGAAAGACACAGGGGCATCATATGGGCTCTTGGTGAGATCCTGAGGCTAGAGCAAGGTGGGTCATTTCTGTGGGCATTCGGAGAACACTGGCTGCAGGCCCTGCATGGGTTAACTGTCCAGGTGACGGTTGAGGAGGGTGTCCCTGAGAGTGTTATTTCTGTGTTTGCCTGGATATCATCTTTGCTCTGGGGGGGTGCACCTTGTGAGTCCATGTCCTGTACTCATGTGTGAGCATACTCGTGTCCAGTCTGCAAAAAGAGAAGGGGGAATTATTCAGATGGACACCACTGGGGTGGAATAGGAACCCTTGTGGTTCACCCTGCCCCTGCCTCAGGTGAACCCCTTCCCCTGGCCGAAGATTAAGCCACGGCCCTGGTGCTAAGCCCTGACCACATCTCCAGACTGACTTCTAATCCCTGACCTTTGACTGACCCCAGACACATGCTGATCCCCCATGCCTTCATCCCAACGGTCTCTGGGGAGCCGGGGTGGGACTTGTTGTCCCAGGCACCCTGAGCTGATGATGGTAAATCACGGGGAAGGGAGAAAAACAACCTCATTGGGGCCCAGGCCCTATTTTTAGGAGATAATCTCTTCACTCCTGGCAGATTCTGTGGGATGGAGGCCAAGCCCAGCCAAGAGAGATGGGGCAGGCATCCTGGCTGGCCTGGGGGAGCGTGGGAAACTCAGCCTGGATCCCCAGCCCAGGGAGAGACCCTGAGGCTGATCCCAGCCACTCTGGGCCCAGGTCCCCTCTCCCCACCCACACCCCCATCCTCCACGGGAGGCTCTGCTGACTACTGTGGTCCAAGCAGAGCTTCCCGTCCCTCTCCTAGGATCCTCTGCTTGGCCTGTACCCACTCAGAAGTCTTCAGGGTGCAAAGTTCTTCGAAAGCAGATCTCATCTAATCTTTCCGTCAACCTACGAGGGCAGGCTTATCGGCCCCATTTTCCAGTGAAGGATCTTGAAGGTCAGGGAGATTAAGGGCTGCTGCTGGGAGTCTTAGAAGCAGGGCACAAGGTGAGACTGTCTGGTCAAGGTTTATCTTACCTCTCCAGCAGTGTCCACAGCCTTCAGCTGGGCTCTGCCCCCATGAGATCCCCCAGAAGAGCCTTAGAGAGCACTGAGGCCAGCAACTTCTAATCAAGTTGGAAAAGTAAATCACAAAGAGGTGGGGAGACCTTCCCAAGTTCATCCAGCCAGTGGGATGCAGCACCTGAGCTGGAACCCTGGAATCCCTGCTTTCTGGGTCCTTGTTCTGGATAGATAGATAGGCTGATAGGTGGGTGAGTAGATGCATGGATGGATGGGTGGGTTGGTGGATGATGGATGGGTAGATGGGTAGATGGATGGATAGGTGGTGGTGGTGGGGGTAAATGGATGGATGTATGGGTTGGTAAGCAGGTAGGTGGAACCCCAGCCAAGGAAAGGATGGATGACAGGATACCAGGGCATATTAAGGCATCTGCCCCAATTTGAGGGTTCCTTTCTTAAGCCTCCAGACCTCAAAATACTTTCTGCTTGTGGGGCTGACAACAGGGTCCACAATCCCCAGTTTTCCTGAGCATTTGTGGACATAAGCCTCTCCTGCAATCCTCAGCCCCTTCTATAGAGTAAAGTGAGGGTCATAGAGGGGCGTGGCTTCTCCCGGGTCTCAGAGGGAGAGAAACAAGAAGCTGGTGCTTGTTTGTGGGCTTGTGCAGATTTGCGCTAGTGAGCGGGCCTTACTCTGCAGGCAGCGGGGCCTGGACCCTGCGAGGGCCAAGTGGGGGATAACTGGTGGCTCAGTGTGGGCAGAAGAACACGTGATTCATGCTCTGCCTCATCCCTGCTGTGTGTTCCCAGGTGAGTCTCATTACCTCTCTGAGCCTCGGTTTACTTGTTGATAAAATGGGCTGGCTCAGATGGAGCTGTTGAGAGGACTACGCGAGATAATCCCCCCAAAATGTGTAGCATAGTGCCGGGCACACAGCAGGAGCTCAATCAACATGGCTTTCCCTGGTCCATGGAGTGTGGGGAGGACTTACCTCAGATGCGTATAGCCACAGACTCTCACAAACTCCCCATGGGCCCCATGGGCCCAGGCTTTTGCGGGGCGGAGTGTGGAGAGGGGCCCCAACTCCAGCTCTCACACGGCCCTGGAAAGACATCTGCCTCCAGCCTTGGCTCCTTGCCAGCTCCAAGGCTCTCTCTGGGTGACGCTGAGGGTTCTCATGGGGTTCAGACTGGTCTGGAGGCTACCCCCGTTGGGGAGCTCATGGTCTCCCTCTCCCAGGCTCCTTCCAGAGGCACAGGGCCAGATCAAAGGGACCCAGCACTGAGGATTGGGAGGCGGGCTTGGAAAGAATGTAAACATGAGGATATTTTTAAACTTTTTCCAGCTCCAGAGATTAGGGCTCTTGAAGCAAGAGGCCCAGAGGTCAGTCTGGCCCTTGCTCACAAAGGAAGAAACAGTCTTGGGACCTCAGAGACCCCCCACCCCACTCACATCCACCAATACCCATCCTAAGACTCTAGCTTGGGCCTCAGGGCAGGAGTTCTTCCTCTGATCTCACCTCCAGACGTCCTGCTGCTGCGGGGTAATGTGTCTCTAATGAGGGGGTCTCAGGGACATGTGAGGACCCAAGGGGTTGAGGGGTTTGGGGGGCCTACCTGAGAGCTAGTGCTAAGAGACTGAGCCTGGAGACACCATGGCAGCCCTGTCACTCCATCAGGTGTGCGTGTGTGCCTGTGTGCACACGCATGTGTCTATGGGTGTGTAAGTGTGCGTTAAACTCTAGTCTGCATGGTGTAAGCGTGCGAGGAACCCATCCCAGCCCCTTCCTTCTTCCCCCTCCCTAGCATACCTGGCCCCTTCCCCCTGGGACTCCTTGGGTCAGTGGGGGACATGGGGGGGCAGGCAGGAGGTAGGCTTGAGGGTCAAGGAGAAGAGAACAGGGAAGATGAGGAGAGCAAGCGTGCTGCGAGGGGTGAGGAGGCTGCGGGAGGAGCTGGGTCCAGGTCTGAGCCATGCAGTGAGTCAGGCTGTGAGAGCTTCAGGGGCCACCGATCTGGGGACTGCAGAACTCAGCCTCATCTCCCTTAATTACCCCCAGGTGTCACAGTGACTCAGGAACTTGGATGCAAGCCTCCTTAGATGTCCCTGCCTCAGATAGCGTGGTGACGCTCATCCTGGGTTCCATGACAACAGCCTCTTCCCTCAGAGTGATGCAGCCACCCTTGCACACCCATGTGACGCAGTGGAGCACACACAGGAGTGTCACAGGGAGACTCATAGAGGGGACTCAGCCACAACATGTGCCATATCCCAGGGACTCCCATACCCTTACCCCATCCACATCCCCACTGACCGGGAAGTCAAAGGGTCAGAGTTCACACGGGCACTCAGGAGACGCCAGGCAGCAGGTACCAGGACCACAAGGGCCCCTAGCATGTGGAGAGGCCTTGCTGGCCATTTTCCATGCTTCAGGGAGCTGCTGTGCTACCTTACCCTGCTTATCGGCCCAGTGTCTGGCTCCAGGTCACACAGCTCGTCAGTGGAGGGCAGGGCTCAGGCCCCAGGCCAGGATCCACAGGGCAGTGTGCTCCCTTCCATGTCCCTTCCACTGAGGCAGCAGGGGAAGAGGATGAGGCTTGGTGCTTTATCATAAGGTGTGGTGGGACTCAAGGACAATGGGTGGGAGGTGGCGAATGAGTCTGATGGGAAGAGGGACATGGAGACTTATCCTCAGTCTGAGGGCCAGAGCTGCCTGCCTGAAGCTGTCGTTGTGCTGTCCCTGTGTACATGCCCACTCAGCAGGGCTGTTGCTATTCTTACCCACTTGGTGGTGGCAGCAGGGTCAGAGATAGTGGCTAGGTGGGAGCGAGTCATGAGCACCAGTCCCTTATCGGACACGTTCCCTGGAAACTTGGCAGGGGCTGCCAGGCTCTGGGAGCCTGGACAGGGCGGGTGAGGCAGTCACAGGGACAGGGTGGGGGGATGGGCTCACTCGGAACAAGGCCCTGTGCCAGCTCAGCTGTCTCTCCTACAGCTAGGCAAGCTCCCATCAGAATTGGCCAGGGGTTTCCAGTGGAATTTCTGCCCATGTGGTCATTAACACCCTCAAGTCATCCTTAGCTTCCTACCCAGTCCACCCCAGAATGGACCACCTCTGAGCTTTCAATGCCCGAGAAGGTAAGGTGTTGGCTTCCCCAGCGAGGCTGTAGGCAGGGGCCACATTTACAGGGAGAGCACTGTCCTGTGAGCCACAGGGGCCCAGGCTGACCGCTGTCCTGCCCGCTTTCTAGCTGTGTGACCTTGGGTAAGTCACTTCCCTTCCTCTGAACTTCTGTTTCCTTGCCATTTCCGGGGCTGTTGTAGGAATGACAAAGTCCAACAGTCAGGAAGGTGGACTGAGGGCTGCAAATACGTGTGTGTCTCTGCACACGGCCAGGATGGGGAGAGGGAGACACGTGGGTTCCCCACCTTGGAGACTCCCGCCCCGTGGATTTTCCATTGGCACGTCGGCACCCTCTCCCCAAAATAGTCCCTACGAGCCGTATGCGACAGAGCCCAGACTGAGGGGACTTTTTTTAGCCGCCCTTTGTCAGCTCTCGAGCGGCCGCTATTTTGAGCCCCAACGCCTGAAGGAGTAGGGCCAAGTGAGGGCTGGGGTCAGCTCAGTGGGTCTGGCTGGCTCCCCGAAGGCATCCCCGAGGGGGCCAGCCATGCCCTCTCAGGCCCAGCGCTGCTGGCAAGGAGAACACAGCATCCCCTGTGTATTGGGCCTGAGGGCTCAGTAGTCCACCTCCAGGGAAGCTGCAGACCTGGCAAAAACCATCCTCATTTATGGCGCTTACCCCATAGGTCACTGGCCATGGCCTCCGAGAGAAGAGCACGTTGTAGGGATTAACTGAGATAACACAAGCAAAACCCTAACTTAGCACAGGGGCTGACACATAATTGGCCCTCAAAAAATGGGAATAGCTAGGATTATTATTGTCATCACAGCTACAGTCATTCTTGGTTTAGTTGTTACAGTAACATTTTTATCAGGTTTCCTTCTAGTCTTTTTTTCTGTGCATTTATCTTATGTCACTGAGTTCAGGTCACAAAACTCCTCCCCCCTCCACACACTTGATTTCAGCAGAAAGGAGCCCCTAAGTCTGCTGGGGTACCTCTCTCTGCATCTCTGGGCCCCACTCCCAGGGATCACCCCTCTATAAATAGCCTTTGGGGTCCATGACCCCTAAGACTGTACTTGACCTTCCAGAGTGTCTATGGTATGCCCACAGCTTCTGTCATCTCCTCAAATGTCATCAACCACTGCTCCATAGGATTCCAGGGCTCCAGAATCTGAAAGTTGAGTTTAGGAGCTGGCTTCCCAGATGGCTCCTGCACCTGGATTCTAGAACTCTCTGGCTACCACCTAAGGAAATGGGGCTTGCTTCCACAGATAGATGTGAGAAAGAATTTTCTGGCTGTTCAGGTGCATAAGATTAAGCAAAGGACCATGAGGACAAATGATTCATTTGTCAGTTTCCTAGTCTTTGTCGGGGTTGGGGGAGAGTGTGGGCTGCCGGGAAGAAGGGATGGGGGTAGGGAGCCAGATTCTGGAACGTGGCTGGGCAGGGCAAGAAAGGGAGCGTGGCTGAGCCAGGCCTCCGCCTTCCCCACTGGGGTCAGTTCCCAGCAGGTCAGCTGGGACTGGGGAGTCATACGTTTTACCCTCACCCCAAGGGGTTACTGTACAAGGTGAGACTTCCTTGTTACCCGAAGGACAAAAATAGATCCCAGGTGATGGTCAGTGATCCATGCCCAGAACCACCAAGGTTATTCTGAGGGTGGCAGGCACAGGGCCAGCCCAGGCTCGGTCAAGTGGGACTGAGCTGGAAGTCGCATCCTGAACCTGCAGGCTGTCCCTGCCATGTTGGGAATCCTGAATGGGGTGGGGGGACTGGAGCCATAAGCAGGCCGACCCTCAGTAGGTGGGCTTAGATAGAATTCTGACTTGGCCATGTGACCTTGGGCAAGCCACTTGGTATCTCCCAGCATCGGCCTCCTTGTCAAACGATGGGGACCTTGATCCCTGCTTCTCAGGGTGGTTGAGAGAACCATGTGAAGCTGACAGATGGTGCTCAACAAATGCATGAATCTCCACTTCAGCTGTCCTAGAATCCAGAGACGGGACTTCCCTGGCAGTCCGGTGGTTAGGACTCTGCACTTCTACTGCAGGGGCATGAGTTTGATCCCTGGTTGGGGAACTAAGATCCCACATGCTGTGTGGCGTGGCTAAAAAAAAAGAATCCAGAGAAGACAAGGGCCTTGCCTGTGTAGCTCCGCCACCAAAACGCCCCTGCCCCGCCAATCCGAAGGAACCAGAGTCAGGCACAAAAGCACATTTCTGGAAGGGCCAGTGGGGATTTTCCAGGAACAACTCCATCTAGGTGGAGAATTCCATTTCTGGCCCTGCTGCCCAGGGCTCAGGCTAAGGAGGGGATGCTCTGGCTCATTCCAGTTCTGCCCACTTCCTGCTCCTCGCCTGCAAAGCCCAGATCAGGGTGTCCCACACTGTATTCTCTTGCTGTTTTCTCTGGAGTGTGAGGGACCCGAGGTTCTGAGGTCCCCCTTGGAGCCCTGACACAGAAGAGTGCTGGGCACACAACTGGTCCTCTCCTGACCCCCCACCCCTTCCTGGGGTCCTCCCTTTCCTTCATCCAACATGTCTTAGCATTTTCCATGGAGCCAACCCCTGACCTCGGGGTCACCCCCGATGAACACGGACAAGCCAATACGATGGACACTGACCTGGGGGACAGATGGCACCTGACCCAGCTCATGGGTGGAGGTGACCCAGGCAGCTGGAGTGGGGAAGTGTAGCTAGTTTGGGACAGCTGCCTGGGCAGAGGCTCAGAGGGTTAAGACTTACTGGGATGTTTCCGTGAAGGAGAACGGGTTTGAGGGAGTCGGGTGGGCATTGAGGTCCAGGTGGGAGCTGAACTGAACTCATTTATTTATTGAGCTGGAACTGGACCCCAGTCCCCTTCCCAGTCCAGGCCTCTCCCCTCCACAGCTACCTGCATGAGGGTTTTCCCTGGGTTTGTCGAGAAACGGAGAGAGTCCTCTCAGGGGAAGGCCAGACTGGCAAGTAGGAATCTCAAGACATAACAGGGCATTAGAGCTGGGCCTAAGGGGACGCAGCTCAGCTCACCACAAGGGGTATTCCACCCTCTAGGATATTCCTGCACCCACAGTATGCACTTTCCGCCCACAAAGGTCCCTGTGGAGTGACAGGACACTCTGATCTGCTGGGAGCAAAGCTCTTATAGGGTCCCAGCTGGGCCTCATGGACCCCTAGACCCATTCTGCCATTTTATCGCAACTTCAGCCCACCACCTGTGCCGTATCCAGCTTCGGCCACCGCTCTGCCCCTCGGGACGGGGAACACGGTCCCCCTCCACCCTGTAGGCTGGCGCCAAGGTTTATGATCCAGCACAAAAGACGCTGAGAGCCACAAGGGTGGAAAAAGTTACCCAGTTCTAAATCAGCCAGTCTTTGGGTGATCTCATCCCCTTCCCAATATAGTCGCAGTCCCCTCCCCCATGAACCAGCCCCTGGCCAATGCAGTTAGTCACGAGGGAGCTGGTGGAGGGGCGGACCGCGCGCGCCTGCGCGCGTGCACGCATGCGTGTGCGTGTGCGTGTGAGTGTGTGTGTGGGGGAGTTCTGGGGGGAGGGATTTCAGCTTGGGGTTGTACTGTACATTCTGTTTTGCAATCCGATTTCCTATCCCCTCATTTACAGGATTTACATTTAGTAGTTTTCCTGTCCAATAATAAAGATCTTCCATCATCACTTTATTTTTTCACTATCACTTTTAAAGTCCACCAGGATGGTTGTGCTAGAATCTATTTGTCCAGTATGTAGAGGAAGGACATGTCAGCAGTGTCCAGTTTCTCTTTCTTACAAATACCAGTGCTATGACCATTTTTGTTCAAACCCCTTTGTACCGTTGCCTGATCCTCCCTCCCTCCCTCCCTCCCTCCCTCTCTGTCTGTCTGTCTGTCTCTTTCGGATAAATTCTAACAGGTGCTGGGTGAGAGAACAGGCTTCACTGTATGACTGATGAGTTCTGAGCCCTCCCCTAAGCCAGAGGTGCCAGGCCCAGGGCAGGGAGGGGATCCAAGACCAATCCAGGGCCACGGGGTCAGGGGAACAGGGCAGGCTGTGGTCTGCTGGTCCCTCCTGCTGCTCAAGGCCAGCCTCCACCCCTAGCTTCCACCTGCTCTTGCCTCCCCAACTCCACAGGCCAGACCGACTGGGGACGCAGGGAAAGGCCATATACGAGGTCTGTCCTGTGTTGTATTCACATAGTCCCACCCCAGGCACAAGAGGACCCCACAGTCCATCCAGTTCTCGTCTTGCCAAGTATTCCCCGCAGCTTCTGCTAGAATGCTTCCACGGACCAAGAGCTTACTCCATCCTGCCAGGCTTTTGGGGAGCAGACAGGGCATTTTTTAAAAAATCAGATGAGTAGATATTCAACAGAATTGCATGATCTCTTAGCAATTGCACGAAAGCTACAAGGAAGCTTTGGAGACAAGCACCAGGGTTTGAAACTCAGCTCTGCATTTACTAGTTTTATGACCTTGGGCACATAATTTTACCCCTCCAGGTTCAGTTTCATCATCTGTAAAATGGGTTCATAATACTTGCTTCATATGGTTGCGAGGACAAGGGATTGGCTCTTGTGATTATGGAGGTTAAGTCCCACCATCTGCTGTGCAAGCTGGAGGCTCAGGAAAGCCAGTGGTGTGGTTCCAGTCCAAATCCAAAGGCCTACGAACCAGAGGAGCCAAGGATATAAGTCCCAGTCAGAGTCCAAAGGTCTGAGGTATCCGAGGTCAGAAGATGGATGTCCCAGCTCAACAGAGAGCAACTTTCCTCTTCCTTCCACTTTTTTGTTCTATCCCAGCCCTCAATGGATTAGATGATGCCTACCCACTTCTTTACTCAGTCTACTGATTAAAATGCTAATCTGTTCTGGAAACACCCTCACAGATGTGGACCTTAAAACCCTTACCTTAAACCACAACCAGGAATAAGAGGTGGAGGGTTCTAGGCTATATCCCAGAGGTGACAGGGCGCTGGCCTGACCCTTACAAGAGGTGACTCCAGCTTGTGGGGTAAGACAAAGACCGCTTTCTCTTTTCTCACTCCTTCCTCTATGTGTGACTGTTGTGCCCGCACACCTGGGGAGGAGGATTCTGAGCTTTCCCTTGGAGCAGAGGAGTGACACGGCCAGATTTGAGTCTGACCAAGACGGCTCTGATAGCTGTATGCTGGGAGGAGTTGACCAGAGAGGGCATCTATTGTTTGGGGGTGGAGGAGGGTAAAGGTGGTTTGGACCATTCTTGGGGCTGGGACAGGTGGTGGGCAGGAGGCAGTGAACCCCAAAGCTGCTGGTGGGGGCTGTGGGACTGGCTGCAGGGAGCAGAGTGTGGAGGTGGGAAGGGTTCAGAGATGTGGGGCAGTCCCCAGAAAGGAACACCCACACTGGGGGAGACCAGAAAAGGTGACAGCCACCCCCTCGCCTCTCTTAGGATCCCAACAGCCCCTTCCCCACAAGGCAGGGCTGCGTGACCGCAGGACAGGGTCCTTCCCCTCCTACCACCCACTCGTTCAAGCCCCAAGGACATCCAGGGCCAGGTGAGGCTTCCGGAAGGGGGTTCCAGGCTGCAGTCCCCGGAGACCCTGCTCCACCTGGGCGTGAGGCTCAGGGCCTCGTTTTCTCTGGAACGCTTTCCTCCCACTCCTGCTGCAGCGGGCGCCAACGTGGCTCGATGCTGACATCTAGAGGCAGCCACCCGCCTCATGTTGCTTGACCACAGCATCCCACGGCAAAGGCCTGTGCCACCAGGGCTCCACGTTGGTGCTCCTGTCATGCCATCCTCAGATTTAGAGACCAAGCCACCAGGCAGAGCTCTGAAGAGGTCCAGCTCCTCCACCCTTCCCTGCCAAAGCCCAGTGTGTGGTCAGCAGGGCCCCTGGAACCCCAAGTCAGCCTGTGGACACCCTCCCCTTCCACAACCAAGGAGCATCTTGGCTTATTGACGACATTCCCCCATCCCCCCACCCACTGCTCTGCTTTGTTTCAGAGGAAGGGTCATCCCAGCAGCTCAGCTCTCACAAAGCCAACTTCTCATCTCTACCTCACTGTCTAGGCCCATCCTGTGTCCTGAGTCCCACGTGAGAATACCCAATGGCCCTCATCTTTCCTTAGTGATCTTTTTAGCTAATTGTTCATTTTCATCCATCCACGCCCACAGTCTTTTCTGGGTCTGGACACTCCTCACCCGCCTCTCCTCACTTCCATGCCACCCACTCATAGTTTTCCCCCTACTTCTCTGATCTCTCTTTTGCTGGTTCCTCTCTATCTGCTCCTCCCTCGATCAACCATCCATCCATCCATCCATCCATCCATCCATCCATCCACCCATCTGCCCCCCATCCCTCCTTATTCATTGTACAATCAGTAGGACAGGGGGCTAAGCCTGACATGACAGGGATGAGGGTGGGGAGGAGATAAACAAGGACAAATGCCCAGCAGCACCTGGTGGCAACACCGCAGGGCAAGTGGGGGGATTGAGGTGAGGCTTTCTGCGTTGCCCCACCCCACTCTGCGCTGATGAAGAGCAAGCCATGTCCTCTCTGAGGTCGCTGCGTGGCCTTGTCCACTTCCCCATCCCCAGAGATCACCTGAGGGGCTCCTGCTTGCCCACTCAGCCACTTTTGGCCAGCTCCCCCTCAACCTTCGCTACAACTTTTGCCCCTACTTCCACAATATCCCCAGAGCCCGTCCCAGACCCCCGGGCTGGCCCTTCCCCATCCCCATTGTGCCCAGTGTCATGAGCCAATCCCTGGACAGCTCTGCATGCCGGGCCCCGGGGCCACACAAGGTGTTTGCAGGTGGACTGGACAGAGCAGTAGCTCATGGCAGACATTCCTTCTATTCATCTGCTGCACGGAGACGGTGCTGTGAAGCCACACACCTCAGATGGGACTCGAACCCACAATATTCCAACTGAAAACCACAACTCGTCTCAGGACTTAATGAAACTCAGGTTCTTTGTGTCTCGGCACAGAAGTAATTCAGCAAGAGGCAAAGTGACAGGTAAGAAGTAAATTTATTAATAGCCTTTGTAAAGAGGCTGCAGGAAAATGGGGCCTGAGAGGATGGTCACGTCCCAGGTCTCTGTCGAGTTCCTGGGACGGGCTGCCAAGCGAGGGTCCCTGGCTTCATGCAGGGGAGAATTCAAGAGCTAGCGAGCCATAGTAAAGTGAAAGCAGAGATACACATTTCCATAGGCAGAAGGTGAGGGGGCCCTGAAATACAGGGTGGTTAGTTTTCTGGTTTGGGGTTTTTTTAATTTTATTTTATTTATTATTTATTTTTGGCTGCGTTGGGTCTTCGTTGCTGCGCGCCGGCTTCCTCTAGTTGCCATGAGCAGGGGCTTCTCTTCACTGCGGTGCGCGGGCTTCTCATTGCGGTGGCTTCTCTTGTTGTGGAGCACAGGCTCTAGGCGCGTGGGCTTCAGTAGTTGCGGCATGCGAGCTCAGTAGTCGTGGCTCGTGGGCTCTAGAGCGCAGGCTCAGTAGTTGTGGCGCACAGGCTTAGTTGCTCCACGGCATGTGGGATCCTCCGGGACCAGGGTTTGAACTCATGTCCCCTGCATTGGCGGGCAGATTCTTAACCACTGTACCACCAGGGAAGTCCCTAGGTGGTTAGTTTTTATGGGCTGGGTAATTTCATAGGCTAATAAGTGGGAGGATTATTCCAACTATTTTGGGGAAAGGGCAGGGGTTTCCAGGGTGATGTCTTGGTAATCTCAATCATCCGCCTTCTGGTTCCAACCAGTCTGAGGTCCACAGTGCTTGTGGTGAGCCCGCAGTCACCATCCTCCACCTGGGGTGGTGGGGTGGGGTTTAGTTCCTTCAGAACAACTCAAAGCTAAGTGTCAGATTGCTACGTATTCACCTTGAGGAGGAACTGTTTTATCCATGAGCTATTGTCATTACTTTTGTTGTTTAACTGGTTTTCCTTTGTTTCTGAATTCCCTCACTTCCCTAATTAGTAACTCTTGTGCCGCTCTTTGGAACTCTGGGAAAGCCTAGGAGACCAGGGCCTTTTCTACAAATAAAAAACAGGAGACGGGAGGAGGGGGGCAGCTTTTGTATCCAGGGGGCCCCACAGGGTCCTGTTCGGTTTCACTTATTCCATTGCCAGTGAAAGTCGGAAGGGGAACTCTGGCCCCCTTAATCCCCACTTGCTCCTCCCAGCCAGGAACAGGTAAGGTCAGGGCTCAATGGAACAAACACACTATGGCCCATGGAGGTCCAGTAGAGGGAGTTGCTTGGAGTGCCAGCTACCCACGATACAGAGGGTCACTAGCCTGGGAACTATTTAAGGCCATTTAGTAGCATCAAATAAAATGGAAACAAAAACTCTAGAGGTGAAAAGAACAGTATAAATTGACTTTCCCCTCTAGTTAAAGAGCGCAATGTTTAAAATTTAATTCTCCCTGTTTTCCCTCTATGTTTATCAAGTTCCAAATGATGGGATATTGGAATGCATGGGTTATTCATCTAGCTTCTTGTCACCAAGCCCTACTTCTCCACCCACCCACCCTGTGCCAAAAGTGGGCCATGAGATTTTTCCTGCATTATTATCCCTTTCTGAAAGCCCAGTACTGGGACACGTGCACAGCACGGTGGACTTGGTTCAAATTCCTGCCCTACCACAGTGTCAGGGGCAAGTTTTCAAGCCTCTGGGCCTGTTTTCATCATGTTATAAAGAAGGAAACAGCTCCTCCATCACCCTTAGCAGACCTCAGACATTCCCTTTTCTATCTTTCTCTCCCCCAAATCTGCTCCTCCTCAAGGCCCAGTTTAACCACCCTAGCCCATACTAAATTTAACAACTTAATAGTTGTATTTGCATTTTAAGAAGCACCCATTGGAGCTGTCCTTATGAGCTGTATCACTCAGAGGCAATGAGATAAAACTCAGTCAGTGGGGGTGGGATGGAGTGGGGTCTTCAACTCTATCTAGGTAGCTAACTAGACATCTTCCCCAAAGCTGGCTCTGAATTTAAGATTAACAAAGAAGCTGGTTTTACAAGGCCAGTTAAATAATGTGAAATCCCAGCAGGCCTTGGCCCTGAGTGTGTGGAGACCCTCACAACAAAAGCCTTCACACTTCCTTTTCATTCTTTTCAGCTTCCCACACACTGTTAACATTAAGCAAGGACTTCCTGTGTGCTCAGCAGTCATCGAAAATTTGCAAAGAAAATGTCTCTTTTGGGTGGACTATTGAATAGACCAGATAAAGGTGGTGAGACAAAGGCTGGCCTAATCTAGTACCCTAAGGACCTTAAAAATATGAATATTCAAAAACAAAAGAAACCAAATCTCATTTTTCCTCTTATTTACAAATTTCATTTAAATCTCTCTCATGGTTAGAAAATCAATGTCAAAAAAACATTGGTATACACTTTACAATACAAATGTCAGTAAATATTAAAGAACATGGTTAATAATTTTTCCAAGTAAATGTTTGATAAGAAATATTTTCAAGGAGGCCAGTTAAACTAAACGTCAGGTGCCCAAGGCATCGGGAACAGAGCCTCAGCCTGCTCAGTAGACAGTCGCACTGCAGTCCATGTGTGTTTTCCACTTGGTAACACACGTGGCAGCTCACAGGAAAAAGCGGTACCACCAGCCTTTATTCCCCAGCCTCAAAGCCACACCAGGGCATTCTCTGCTATGGGAGTCATGTTCAGCGACAAATGAACCACTAACAATGAAACTAGGATAGCTCAGTTCCAGGATATCCTGATTTAACCTGGGAAGTTAAGGTTTCCCCAAGATTGTCAAACGAAAAATAGGTCACTAGGGGCTGATGGATGGAAGAGTCAAGCTAGACTCATTCCGAATACACTGTCGTGTTCTATACAATTAATTATTCCATTCTTTAATTCAAGCTTGAGCTGTTTCTATTTCCCTCATATAAAAGGTGTCAGCTCAGTTGTGTCTAAACTAAGTCTTAACCCACTCGATCTTTTAGGCCAATCGTACTTCTGGGAAAAATATGTTTATATATTAACATACCTCAAAGTTTACACTTTCATTATAATAAATTAGCTTTAAGGTCACAAATAACGTCTCAGCAAACTGAATAAGTAACTTGACCTAGCGCGCTAACTTGAATTTAGAACTTCTCTATCCATTTTGACCAATCCCCAATCAGCACAACTGTATTATTTACATATAAAACAACATCTAAAACAGGCCAATATTACCATTTCTTACCTAAAACAGTAAATATGCTGTTTAAAGCACCAAAGCATACTTTATTCAAAAGTGACATCCTAAACATTAAAGATTCAATCTCATTTTTTTAGTTCATTTCAGAAGTCTCAATATCAGAATCTTTACATAAAAGGAATGATAAATGTTTCCGAAGACCTGACAAAGTACCACCAACCCCCTCTCAAATCCCAGTGCCCTCAAGTGGTAGTCCACGTGCCTCAGGAAGGCCAGTGACAGCAGAACTGTGGTCAGGGAATCAGACATGCTGGGGTTTAACCAGAAGGTGCTCCGTGGAGCATTCATGGCAAGAGCAGACAGAGTTCACAATGGCAAAAGGCAGACAAGAAACCAGGCTTTCCTCTCTCTCAATATACCAATTAGAAAGCAGGAAATCTATTAGGCTGAGAAAAAACAGAGATACCCTTGAAGGAACAGGTGGGAAGTCTGTATTCTCTCAACTGTCACACAGGTTACTTAATCAGATGTATTTATGACCCAAGCTAGGCTCCAAAACAGGATTCAGACCCCGTAATCCCGGTAAATGAGAGCGTGCACCAGGGTTTAGCTCGCATAAAGAACAAGGGTATCAGACAAGCAGTCTTCGGCTCTAGTAACAAACCGTCATGCAAGCTGAATGACAGGGCTTCACGTTTTATTTCTGAGTTAAGATCTAGGAGATCAGAAGGAAGATGAATAGTTTCAGAATAAAAGGACCAAGGCTTAAGCACTCAAAGGAGAATTTCTTAGATGAAGCCATATCAGTAAATGCACAGGGCAGTAGCCGCAGGCTAGAAGTTTCTCAACACTTGAATGTCCTGAATGTGGACAAAAATGTGGAAGTCAAACCTAGCTGTTTGCTTTCCTTTCAGTGCGAAAGGGGGTGAGGAGAGCGATCAATGAAGACAGTGCAGGAACATAAAAAGTGTCAGTTTTTGTGGGATTATATTTGTGTTTCCACTTAGGGACACATTTCCTGTTTAAATGCTACAGCAATTCAGAACATGAAATTCATCCCCCCAGAAAGGATCCACATGGTTTAATTTTCTAATAAACACAGACTGTACAGCCCACAGAAGCCAGTACAGGTTACATTTGTTTTTGCCCCAACTCCTATACTAAATAAGGCCTAGTTCCTGAGGAGTAGCAATGGCCATTTATCCCACAATCTATGGGCAAGTGTCCCATCTGAAAAATCTCACTCCTCCCTCTTCCCCACTGCCCCTCGGGATGCATGCAGCTAGGGAGACTAAGTGACCGTTCTCAGGTCCTTCATGTTTTTACGTCTCCAGATTCAGGCTGAGTTTTAAGTCTACAATCCACTGTATAAGCTGTCCTGCCTAAACTGTCTGTCACAATTACCACATGCAATCTTGAATTTTCTCCTTCCCTTCAACCATGTGAATTGGGAGCATTCTTTCTAGACAGGATTGCACAGTCAGCAGCAGGGTGAGGGAGTTCAGCATAGCAGAGGGGGAAGGAACATTAGGTGGAATTAGAAGAATGTCTGAGAGGTATAATCAGAAAGGTTAAGTGCTATGAGTAAATCTGCAGAGATTTACTAAACCCCGGAGGAAATTTTATTAATGCAGGAAAGGAGTTAAGGCTCAGACAGAAGTAACCTCCTACCATGGCTCAAAGGTTCAGGGGGTGGGACTCAGTGGTAAGGTCCGAAAGCTGCACAAATAAATTCAGCCGGTTCAGAGGCCTGGCCACCTTCACCCTCAGCTGAAAACCAAGAAAACTCATTCCAAGCATGCTCGCTTAGAGCAGGCCTGTTTGCAAGTTTGAGGACTCAATTTTAAAATAAACTAAATCGGAACTAGAATGCAGCATTACAAAATGTTTTCACAAGTAAAATCATACACACAAAAAAGTTAGAATATTGCATAGAAAAGTGTCCTGTGATATGCTTTATAAACCTAGGTCTTTAGGAACTTCAAAATAAAAAACAAACAAAACCTCCCTTCATAGTCTAGAAGGCCATGATTACGAATTGAGAATTACCAACTTTGCAGATTTTCGTATCAAGACCTCATAAGATCCTGAACTTCTTCATATCCTTAGAATCATGATTAATTTTATACTTCGCAGGCTCAGGCTGACACAGTTTAACAACAGTGTATTTATAAAAGGACTTGGGTTACACGAGCCCCAGCCAAGTCTACGGTCTCTGTGTTCCACCCTTTCTGCGTAGAAGAGGTGACCAAAACATGCAGGGACATAAAATCACTACTATTGTTTTTAATCCTAGGCTGTTTTTTCTCTCACGTTAGTCTATTATTAAGCAAGCTACATCTGCCTGCCCTTTAACAACAAGGTCTAAATAGCCAGTTTAAGAGTAAGTGAAAATGTCTTAGAAAAGCATTTAAGTTAACCTTGGCAACAGGATGGGAGACTCTTAACTCCCCTTGTAAGATGCACCAATCGAGTCTGAGTTAAAATATACCACAGTGACAGAGATATCATCCCTGTACATCCTTGCCAAGTCCTCCGGCAATGTCAGCATCGCCGACAGCCGCTCAGGCTCCATCTCCCCGTACTCGTTGCTGCCTATGGCGTATCTGATCAGACGTGTGGCTGCGTTTTGGTCGGTGGCGTGGAGCCCCTGGGCTTTCCTCTGCAGCAGCAGGCTCTGCATGAGTCCCAGGTTGGCGGGTCTCTGGGCCAGGTCTGGCTTGTGCCGACACACTTCAGCCAGGTGCTCCACCACCAGCCTCACCACATCCTCATTGCCCAGCACATCCCACAGGCCGTCAGAGGCCAGCACAAGGAACTTATCCTGGGGCCTCAGCCTGTGGTATGTGACCTCAGGCCTGGCCGTCAGGTAAGGTGGAGTGTAGTAGTGTGTGGGGGTGAACTGGTAAATGTTGAGGGCCTCGGTGTCAAAGCCCCGCTCCAGGACACCGCGCTGCAGCTCTTTACTCCACTTCAGCTGGACGTCCCCGAAGGCCCTGCAGGGCATGAGGACACCCAGCAGCCTGTTGTCCATGATGATTGTCCTGTGCTCTGACTCAGGATGCTCCCTCTTTAGCCGTGACAGCTCGGTTGGGTTCCAGGCATTGTGGTCCCGGGTGAGGGGCAGACAAGACCACATGCCATTGTCCTCCTGGACACCAAGGATGGCCCGGCAGTCACCAGCGTTTGCCACATGCAAGTGAACTCCATTGACATGGGCCATGCAAGCTGTTGCCCCTGAGAAAGCAACCTGGAGTGAAAGGTTCCTGGTCATCTCATCTTCCAGGGCGGCCTGGATCTCTAGCGAGATGTCAGAATCCAGCCTCTGGAAGGAGTACATTAATGCTTCCTCAATGTTCAGCCCCATTTCCATGTGCAGGTTCAGCAGCTCCTGCCAGTAGACACGGAGGTGATCAAGGTGCACTGACGTGACATCCTTGTAGATACTGTCCCCTGGGCGCTTGAGCCACTGCAGAATGGGCAGCAGGGGCTTCATGCTTTCCATCGCCCCCTCCATCTGCTCCAGTGTCTGCTGGGACATCAGTGACACTGCCACATAGTAGAAGAGCCTCTCGCTTACCGCTTGAGCACATGCGTGGCCCCCATGTCCATCGAAGACACCAAACATCAGCCCATTGGTCTGCAGGCAGGCGGCTACACCTCCCCGGTCCTCCACTGGGAAATTGGCAGCCAGCTGGTTGCTCTCAAACCGCAACACCGAACTTGGGACTCCACTGACAAGGTCAAGAATCTTGTGGGCCGACTCACCGGCTCGCAGCACTTCATTTACCTGCTCAGGGCTGAGTGGCAAGTGGAAATCATCTTCCTCTGTTGATGTGTGTCTATAGGCTTTCTGCAGAGCAATGCCACCACATGAGGCATTGTTTTTTAGGGTGACTGGCCCCTGGGGAAAGAGCCTCCATTTTGATTTAATCCTGTTTGAGGCATATCTTGAATATAAACGTTGTCCCCCTTGTAATGTGGCAATGCTGTTTCTTGCAGAATTGAAAATCCAGTAGGACACAGTACTTGACATTCTGAAACTGTATGAGCGAATGTGTTCCTTCAGCAAAAAGGGTTTTTTTTAAACCTGAAAATTTGAGAGTTTAAGAAAGTTTTAAATTTAATTTTTTAAAAATAATGACTTCTGAAAACACTAAATCTCAAAATACTTAAGCAAGTCTCCACACCTCCCATTATAATATATAATCACATTTCAGAAAATGGGTTTTTAAACACTCTCTGATCTTAAAGAGTCACTGAGGGCTACCCCAGAGGCCACCTTTTCCTCCTTCCCAAATCCTTTCCCTTGCCAGGGCCCTGTGCTCAGCTCCCACGTTCACTCTCCCCAGTAGGCTTTAAGTGTTCATTTAAATATAAGCTCTTTCTTGCTCCCCAGCTATCTTGGTGGCTGCTTTCTGTTGGACGCCATCCAGCACCTAAACCAGGAAGATGGTGGCAGCAAAGAAGATGGAAAAGTCGCCGGAGACAGATCAATTCTAGGCTCCAGCTGGTTATGGTAAGTGGAAAGTATGTGCTGGGGTACAAGATGTCTGAAGATGATCAGACAAGGCAAAGTGAACCTGGTCCTCCTCGCCGACAACGGCCCAGCCTTGAGGAAATCTGAACTAGAGTACTACACCATGTTGGCCAAAACTGGTGTCCCGTCACTACAGCGGCAATAATATTGAATTGGGCACAGCATGAGGAAAATACTACAGAGTATGTACACTGATCCAGGTGATGATTAGAAACAAGCCAGAAGAAACTGGTGAAAAGTAAATCATGCAAAGTTTCTTTAATAAAACTGGCCAGAGCTTGTTCTACATGTATGTAAATGAATGCCTCAAACAGTGGCTAAACATGGCCATTTCAGAGGCCCAAAAGCACATTAGGTATGATACTAGCTGTCTAGCAGCAGACACACTACTTCACTTGCCTGAGTTCCAGTTGTCCATCCGTGGAATGGGAATATTAGTTTCATACGGTTTTGTGACGGTTTAAAGAAATATAACCCTTCGGCTCCGAAAAAGGTATTATTACTTTTATCATTAGGTGTATCATTGGGGATTAGAGGTTGTTTCCACTGTGTCTCTACTTATAAAATACCAAACTGCAACGCCTAACGCCTCAACCTTTCCCCTACTTAGGGTTGTTTTTTGTTTATTTTTTTTCTTTTGTGATACGCGGGCCTCTCACTGTTGTGGCCTCTCCCGTTGCAGAGCACAGGCTCCAGACGCGCAGGCTCAGCGGCCATGGCTCACGGGCCCAGCCGCTCCGCGGCATGTGGGATCTTCCCAGACCGGGGCACGAACCCGCGTCCCCTGAATCGGAAGGCGGACTCTCAACCACTGCGCCACCAGGGAAGCCCCCCTACTTAGGTTTTAACCTACTTATTTCCCAAGGCTGGCATCAGTAGGTCAAAGGGTGTAGACTCATATTGCCAAACCGAGTTCCAAATGGTTCACATCTGCCTCCACAAGGGCATGAAGGAAGCAGTTTCCTAGCACTTTCAACAGCCTCTGGTGGTATTTTTCCTTAGACAAAAAAAAAAGCTGCTCTATTTTCTATTTTCTCTGGTGACCCGGGAGGAGAGTTTCCACGTGTTTTCAGATTTCGTTTATGAATTCTGCCCTCCTCAAGTTTGTCTGTTGGGGTGTGGAGAGCGCCCACACTTGAGGACCGCCCCCTCTCCCCAGCCCACCCCGCCGAACTACGAACTGGTGCGGTCGGGCAGGGCGCGCAGAGGGCGCCTCCCCGCGCCCCCCAACCCCACCCCCAGCCTTGCAGAGAAGCCAAGCGGCGATGCCCGACGCAAGGCGGTCTGCCGCAGACCGGACCCAGACAATTTCGCGTATCTAAAGAAAACAGATCCCAAAGTCAAGCCTCACAGATAAGAAAGAGCGCTGCCTCCTAAGTCCAACAAGCCCTATCTCCCTCAAACCCTGGAGCGGCCACGTCCCTGAGCCCCAGCTTCCGGGTCTATAAAAAAGGAGAATTCAGTTGAGATGCTGAGCTCACAGAGGGTACTCCGAGGGCTAAAACAGCTACTGCGGAAGTCCGGGTACACAGCCAAAGGCCCTGAGCAAGGCCGCGAACCCACGTGGCGCGTGCGCGCGAGACGGGTGACCGTAGCTGTGACCAAGGCCCTTCCCCGTCCGCCGCGGGCCCGCCCCCTCACCTCACCTCCACTCTCCACCCCATCACGTGAGCCGATGCTGCGGGCCGGAGCGGACCAGGCGAGGTTAGAGGTTTTCACATCCCGCGCTCACCCCCTTCCCTACATCGCACCCTGGTCCTCCTCTCACCCGCTTGCGCCAAAGCCGCCGGGTCCGCCAGTCAATTCTGCGCCAGCCTACGGTGCCGCAGCTGCCCCCACCCCGGACTCACCTCCCTGAAGGGACCTCTTGTGCTGATCCAGCTAGAGAAGGAAGCATCCTCTCGCCACCCTTTATTGGTTCATCCGTGGAGGCGGGCACCTGACGGACAGCGTAATTGCCCAATGGCTGAGGAGGGAGAGAGGGCGGGATCCAGAGGGGCCCAATCTGGTTCCTCCCCCTCCCCCGCCCATCCTACCCAACCTTTACCCACACCCCCCTCAGGCTCTGACCTTGGGTAGGCTCGGCGCCGGGCTTCGGGACCAGGCTGTCTTGTGGCTGAGCACCCCCACCGCGTGACACCCCCCCTCCGCGTTCTGCGCACCCCAAACCGAGCAACCTCTCCCATTCCTCACTGTTGTTAATAATACCTCACGGCTTCCTCTCCATTTCTGTGCTGACCAGTTCAGACCCCTCTCCCAGGCGCCACACCCTTCTATATCCACTTGGACGCCTCCCTCTGGAGGCCCTATGTACACCTTAAACATAGCTTGTCTGGAACTCATCTTTCGCCAGACCTGCTCTTCCTCTCCTCCCCTAACCCAGTAACGGCCCCATCATCTGCTCAGAGACCCAAGCCCCAAGCCTGGGAGTCATTTTGACTCCTCTTCCCTCACCCCCACCCGTCTCCTGTCTGTTATCTAATCCTGTTCATCTCACCTCCTAAATATCTCTCCAATCCAACTATTTGCCTCCAGCTACCCTCCCACTCCACTGCAACCTTCTCATCTGGTCTCCCCACCTGTGACTTCAACTTAGCCCTAGTTGCTCTGCTTCTACAGATCAGGTAGGTGACCCTTCTACAGCTCAAATTGCTGCTGTAAAGACTTCATTGGCTCCCCACCAACCACTGGGCCTTGAACTGACAATTACATTGGCATGGCCACTGATGGTTACCACAATAGTTAGTGGTTGGTACGTTGAGAAAGGCTGAGAACCAGGACACCAGATATTTCCTCAGTCCCTTCCATTGTGGAATTCCAGTTATGGCCTGCTGAAATTGCTTTACTAGAACTCACCTATTATCTCTGATAAATCAAGTGCAGTCTTCCCTGGAGGCAGAGAAAAATAGGAGACGACCAGAAAAGGCCACTTAGAGCCCTGAAAAGGTGGTCTTCTGGAAGGAAGACACACTGGCTTACCTGGGGAGCCTGGCCAGCCCACCTGGATCCAAGGACATGGCTGCCATAAAACAGCTCCTGTCAGACTTGCCTCTGATATGATATTCATACCGCCACTCACCCTTGGCCCTTTCCGGAAGTTCTACCAGTAAGTAAGAATTTGCAATATCTCTCTTCCTGGGTATTAAGATGGCTGTTTCATACTTAAACTAAAAATAACTCCAAGGGATTCTGAATAAATGGGTACAATTATTATTATTTTGTATAGATAGTCCACTTGGGGTTACAGAAGGTTGTCCTTCAGCACAGAGGCAGCACAGCTTATAGGTGCCTACGATATGTCAGGCCCTGGGCCAACTGCAGGGGACACACAGATGGCTGCCCTCACCACACTTTCCTGAGAATATTACATCACTCTGCTGTCTGAAACCACTGAGTTTCTAAGTTACCACACACACACCACTTCCAAAGTAAAAATGCACCCTTGAGGATTTTGTGTGCACTGGAACTTTTGTTTAAAGGGTATAACCAGCTTAGTTTCCCTATACATGATGGCTAGCCCAAGAACCCTATCCAGTCTCCCAAGGCTTCCTTGTCACAAGGTCTTATTAGAACAAAAATGAAGGAAAAGGACTTATCTCTGCCCTGAGAAAGGGAAAGCAGCAGCTCAGCTGTCATTTTCCAAGAAAATATGTAAAAGTACTCTGTCTCACTCAAAACCAAGCAAATGTGAATTAAAATGAGATACTGATTTTTTTCAGTCAACCTGACAAACATTAAAACATGATTAATACCTAATGTTGGTGAGTGGGCATTGCTATCTTGGCAGGTGGGAGTGTAATTTGAGGCTGCCCAATGGACAGATCTTTGACCCACTAATTCTACTTCTTCTAATTTATCCTACAGAGGCAGTCAAAGGCAAACCTTACAAATTTTCTACAATAAATACACATTACCCCATCTGTATAATATCTTGTATAATTAGAAAAAAAAAAAAAAGAAGCAGGGGCTTCCCTGGTGGCGCAGTGGTTGAGAGTCCGCCTGCCGATGCAGTGGACACGGCGGGTTCGTGCCCTGGTCCGGGAAGATCCCACATGCCGCGGAGCGGCTGGGCCCATGAGCCATGGCTGCTGAGCCATGGCTGCTGAGCCTGCGTGTCTGGAACCTGTGCTCTGCAACGGGAGAGGCCACAACAGTGAGAGGCCAGTGTACTGCAAAAAAAAAAAAAAAAGAAGAAGCAAAACTGTATTTTAAAAACGGAGGAGTGGCGGGCGTAGGGAGATAGATCTCTTAGATGATTCTGGCCAAGTCCCCTGATTCCCTAGCAATGCAGATAAGACCATCTCTGGAATGTTAAGAAAGCTGGATTTGAGGATGATCTTGTGTCAGGAGGAATTGAGATGGTGGCAGAAGGTTTTTGTCTAGCTGTCAAAATCATATCTGGCCTGATATCTGGGAGAGTTTATAAAAAACCTCAGATGGGGCTTCCCTGGTGGCGCAGCGGTTGAGAGTCCGCCTGCCGATGCAGGGGATACGGGTTTGTGCCCCGGTCTGGGAGGATCCCACATGCGCGGAGCGGCTGGGCCCGTGAGCCATGGCCGCTGAGCCTGCGCGTCCAGAGGCTGTGCTCCATGGCGGGAGAGGCCACAGCAGTGAGGGGCCTGCGTGCCGCAAAAAAAAAAAAAAAAAACCTCAGATGTCTTCTTTGCCAACATGAGCTTGCCCTTGCAATGTTTCTGTGTTATCATTGCTGCCCAAGGCAGCTGAATAAGCCCAGAAAAGCCTTCTTGCTGATCTGAGCACATTTGTGCCATCCTAAATCAAGTGATTTAACTTCACCACCTTTTAACCAAGCAGGTGGCTTTCCCTGGCACTGTCCTCTCCCAAACTGATCACGCACGGGCACGTACACACATACACACACACACACACACACACACACACACACACACACCACCTCCATTTCCTTTAGAGGGAATGGTTACCAATTCCTGCAGAGCAGCAAACTCAGGGACATATTTAGCAAGTCTTGAGGATGCTCGTGACAAAGGCTTGGGAGTTTTTGAAAAATACAAGTCCTGCCTCAGCGCTCTTAAACCTGTTCTGAAGCAACAGCACTGACAGACTTGCCAGTTTATCAGGAGGCCTCAGAATGGTTATGTTAAGCTCCTAGCTTCTAGAGTCAACCTAAGATTGCCCTTCAGTAGAAGATGGGCAGAGCCTTTGAGGGGAAATACGACCTGTGTTTCTGTCTCTTTAAGGCTTCTCCAAACACAAGTCAATCTTTTTCAGCTGCCTGATGGAACAGCTGCAGCCAGGGCTGTGATGACCTAGGCCAGGGGGCAGCTTCTTCTGTGACACTCAACTAATCATTCCCTTTGCCACCACCATCCCACACCCATTCTCACTCAGGCCATATTAACTGGCAAGCTCAGAATTTTCCATCACCCTGGAGTCCCAAGCCTGAGGCCCAGCTCTGCCACCTACTTGCTATGTGATCCTGGGCCAGTCATTTCCTCTCTTGGAGTCTCTGTAGAACTACTTGGAGAGCAGTTGTGTGGCCCTTGGAGTTGTCATTTGGACTCTAGGTTGCCAATGACGTATCTCTTCTTGAAAGTAAATCTGGAGAGAAGTAGAAGAACAGAAATAGGGGCCTAGTGTGGGGAAGAGGAAGCAAGAGGAAGTTGGGAGATGACCTGGAGCCCCCCAGAAGCACACTTTCTGTTCTTTCCCTTGCAGCTCCATCCTTTGCTACCCTGTGAAACAATAGTCCTCCGGGCAACTTTGAACGCTCTCTTGCCCCTCCTGTGGAGGCCACGCCCTGAGCTCCCAGGGTGCCCCTTTCAGGCAGGGTCAGAGGTGGAGTGTCAGCACCTTGGCCTGAGCACACCCCCAACGCCCAACAGGAAGCCAAGAGTCAGGTTGGAAAGTCCAGGAAGGAGCTATTGACCAGGACAGAATTCAGATGGAAAAACCAGATTACAACAAAGAAGAGAAGGCATTTGATAATAACAGCAATTATTTCTGCATCTCTCCCCACCCCCGCTTTCTCTTTGCACATGCCTTTGTGGGCAAAGAAAAGTTTAGTATACTGGACACATGCCAGCAGTTAACAATGATTATCTCTGCAGGAACTTTCACATCCTTTGCCAGTCCATTTATTTCTTTATTTCCTTTTTTTAAAAATGTTTTTAACAGGCAGCATGTATTTAATAATCAGAAAAACCCCAATAATGTCTATCCGACATAATTACACATGGGAGTGGGAAGGAAGAAGGCACAGCACAGGCTTGGTAGGGGCTGTTCAGGGGCAAGAGAGGCAGCTGGGGATAGGACAGGGTCCTGGAGGAGCCTGATGTTTTAGATGGGGAATCAGGAAGTTTTATCTGATAAGATAAGCTTTGGACAGACATCTGAAGGAAGTTAGGGAGTAAGCCTGGCAGTATCTGGGAGAAAGCATTTGATGGAGAGAAAATAGCAGGGACAAAGGTCCTGGCCTTGCTAACCAAGGGAAGGGCTTGAATTTTATAGCCAGGTCTGCCTGTCTCATCTCCAAGACTTTGGCCAGGGCTGGGAAGAACTTGAGGGAGCATCTCACCCATGCTTTCCTAAAGTGTGCTCCATGGAACATAATCCCAGAAAATATTCTGAGAGAAGAGGACCACATCCATACTACCCTGCACTGGAAGAGGTTCACAATGAACAATGGCTTAGTCAAGGTGCTGAAAAATTGTGCAGTAAAAGAAATTCATCCAACTTCATAGCAGCAGTTCAAAACAGTTCACCATGAACCTCCTTTTTGCTGTAAAATCTAGTCACATCTGGCAGAACACATATACTTTGTGAGATGCCCATATATCCATTCTTGGAAGAGCAAAGTAGAGTCCGAAGACCTGAACGGACTTCGGCATGTTCTCCTTTAAGCTTGTGGTTAAGAGGAGTCTGGGCCTTGGCCTCTGCACTCTCAGCCAAGCCACATTCCTAGAAGCTTCTTATCTATATTTGATAGCCTGAGGGACCAGTTTAGGCTTCTCCAAAGCCAGAGAGAGAGCCCCTGTACACTGTACAGGGTACCCTCTCACCATGCTGTGTTTTTGTTTAGCCATCTTTAGGTAAAGACTATAACTTAATAGGAACTTCATCTTCATGGATGCTAACAATGTATGCGTCTTTTCTGAACCTGGTCCTCCAGTGGGCAATGCAGGGCTGGTGCATTTCAACCACACTCATGACAAATCAAATATACTTTAATCAGGCAATAGCGACAATTGAAGCCTCTATCTGAACACCCCACTTCTTGTAGAAGGCTGGGAGTCTGTGGACTGGGTTTGTTTTTTTTTCCTATAGGATTTTTTAAAAATTGAAGAATAGTTGATTTACCATGTTGTGTTAATTTCTGCTGTAAAGCAAAGTGATTCAGTTATACATACATATCCATTCTTTTTTAATATTATTTTCTATTATGGTTTATCATAGGGTATTGAATATATTTAGTTCTATGTGCTATACAGTAGGACCTTGTTGTTTATCCATTCTATATATAATAGCTTACATCTGCTAACCTCAACCTCCCACTCCATCCCTCCTCCAACCCTCTCCCCCTTGGCAACCACAGGTCTGTTCTCTATGTCCATGAGTCTGTTTCTCTTTTGTAGATAGGTTCATTTGTGTCATATTTTACATTCCATGTATAAGTGATATCATATGGTATTTGTCTTTCTCTTTCTGACTTACTTCGCTTAGTATGATAATCTCTAGTTGCATCCATGTTGCTGCAAATGGCATTATTTTGTTCTCTTTTATGGTTGAGTAGTATTCCACTGTATATCTGTACCACATCTTCTTTTTCTTTTCTTTTTTTTTTTTTTGCAGTACGCGGGCCTCTCACTGCTGTGGCCTCTCCTGTTGCGGAGCACAGGCTCCGGACGCGCAGGCTCAGCGGCCATGGCTCACGGGCCCAGCCGCTCCGCGGCATGTGAAATATTCCTGGACTGGGGCACGAACCCGTGTCCCCTGCATCGGCAGGCAGACTCTCAACCACTGCGCCACCAGGGAAGCCCTGTACCACATCTTCTTTATCCATTCACTTATTGATGGACATTTAGGTTGTTACCATGTCTTGGCTATTGTGAATGGGGTGCATGTATCTTTTTTTTTAATTTCTAAATTTAATTTTATTTATATTTTTATATAGCAGGTTTGTATTAGTCATCCATTTCATACATATTAGTGTATACATGTCAATCCCAATCGCCCAATTCATCCCACGACCACGCCCACCTCCCTGCCACTTTCCCCCCTTGGTGTCCATACGTTTGTTCTCCATGTCTGTGTCTCTATTTCTGCCCTGCAAACCGGTTCATCTGTATCATTTTTCTAGGTTCCACATATATGCGTTAATATACGATATTTGTTCTTCTCTTTCTGACTTACTTCACTCTGTATGACAGTCTCTAGATCCATCCACATCTCTACAAATGACCCAATTTCGTTCCTTTTTATGGCTGAGTAATATTCCATTGTATCTGTGTACCACATCTTCTTTATCTATTTGTCTGTCGATGGGCATTTAGGTTGCTTCCATGACCTGGCTATTGTAAATAGTGCTGCAGTGAACATTGGGGTGCATGTGTCTTTTTGAATTACAGTTTTCTCTGGGTATATGCCCAGTAGCGGGATTGCTGGGTCATATTGTATCTTTTTGAATTAGAGTTTTGTCTGAATACATGCCCAGGAGTGGGATTGCTGGATCATATGGTAATTCTATTTTTAGTTTTCTGAGGAACCTCCATACTGTCTTCCATAGTGGCTGCACCAACTTACATTACTTACTTGCCAACAGTGCTGTGGACTGGGTATTTTTTCTTCCCTGCTAAGGACCAGTGTGGCACTGTGGCCTTGGGACTCATTTATGAAATGCCAAGCCCCTCAGTACTTTTTACACCTGCCTTCCCAGAAGACAAGAGCCTCTTTTGCCTCTGAAAGCGCACCCCGTGTAATGTGGTTTCAGAGGCTGGGCCTAGGGTTGGGCAGACACAAGAACCCCAGCTCTGCCATTGATTGGACACATGACTTGGGCAGGGGGCCTCGGATGAATTTAGAGCCTCTGTTTCTCCATCTGCTGAATGGGGGTAGCCATTCCCATGTATGTTGTTGGGGTGACCCCCCCCAGGTGTGTTGTGACTACAGAATGGGGGCAGGGGACAGTATGTGGGGTGTTGAAGCAGAGCTGTCCTCCTTTTCTTGGCTCCAGAAATATTTCTGTCTAAAGAACTAGGACCTGTCACTGTAATCAGGGCACCCCCGCCCCCAGACTCTGCTGGAGACTGGGTCAAATTTAATTCAGCTTTTTTCCATGCTCACCTTCAGTTCCATGTAACTACCTCCAGGCCTTTGTCCCTGTTGTTCCCCTGCCTGGAGTGCCCTCCTCTATCCTCCATACCTTTGGGAAACAGTGGGACCACTGTCTCAGACTTTCATGCATGCCCTCTCCCCAGTAGCCCAGTGGTCTCGGTGGCACTGACCAGCTGCCTACTCCACCCAGTGCTGGACCCCCTGGGCAGCAGAGGAAGCAAGAGCTTAGGATGCTAGTGAAGCAGGAGCACAAACAACAGCAAAAAATATTTTAACAAGTAGTAACCTGCTGGGCAAGTTTGTTTGCCAGCACAGCTGGGCTGGGCCCCCAATAGTGATCACTGGCTGGGATGGACCAAAGACCAAGCTACACATGGCCACCAGGGGGCGTAAGGCGTAAACACACTGCGGGAAGCACCTGAGTGTGTTTGTGTGTACATCCCTCCACAGTGCTTAGTGCCAGGAACTGACAGTCAGTGGTGGAGAGGCTGAATGCCTTTTAAGGGGCTTACAGAGTGGTGGCTCAGGCTTGGCTCTGAATGTTGGCCAATGCTGATCCCAGCAACTCCCGCTCTGTGACCCAGAGCAAGTGTCTTAATCAGTCTTATCCTCAACATCTCATCTGCCAAATGGGAATAAGAATGGTGCCCACCTCAAAAGGTATTGGGTTTAATTAAATGAGTCAGTCCATGGATTGTGTTCACTGGTTGCTCACACCGCAGACTCATGGAGCATGTTCTCAGGGTCACCAAAGGAAGGTGCTTTAAAATAATTTTTTATTTAATATTTTATTAAAATAAAAGCATAATGGGAGAAATCAGAACTATGTTTAACTTCTTTATAGTTACCTGTCAGTTTCGTATCATATTGTATTGTTTTTGTATCTGATTACACAGGTGAGGGTCCTATAATCCTTTTGGTGTTTGGCTTAACTGGCTTTTCAGCCCAGAGAGGTCCCCAGAGGTCCCCAGCTACAGATGATGGGGCCCCCATGTCTGTTGGGAGGTGCACTTCCTGAGAGATCCAGAGCAGTTGAGCAGATGTCCATGCAGGGCCCAGGAAAGTAGGCCCTGGTGGCATCCTCTGAGGGAGGAGTTGGGGGATGGGTAGCAAGGTGCACATAGGGTCCCCAATCCTCCATGCCCAGAGACCAGCCTGCTACCCAGGAGCTGGCCATGGGGAGGCCCCACCTTAGAAACCCCATCAGTGCTCTCATCCATGCCCCCTCCTCCTTCAGGTCACGCCCAGCCTTCTACCCTACACCCCCCCAGGTGCACACCCTGTGGTTCTCTGACCCCCAGATGACCTCCCCATTTGTCCCCTAGACTTGTGGTACCACCCCAGAAAGCATTTGGAGAATCTGGGGTCAGTTGTCACATGGCTGAGGAGACCCTGGCATTTGGGGTGGTCAGGGTGCTAGGAGTCCTACAGGATAGATTCACACAACAAAGGATTGTCTGAGTCTTGTCCCACCTTCAAACATCTCACCTGGATGTTCAAACAGGTGAAGAATCTGTTTATCTCCATTGGAGTCTACAACCTTGTTCCATTTTATTTGGAAGTACAAAGTAATGCCTGCACAGGTTTAATATGTAGCAAATTATCATACTTTGTGTCATTTGGTATTTTACCAGGAGTTGTTCACCAAATAGGAAAGTCTCACCATGATGGCAACAATACTTGTGCTCCTCTGCCTGGAATGCATTCGTAGCTGCCATGTTATAGGGCTTCTGAGTATGGGCGCAAACACAGGAAGACTTCACTACATCCTTGTGCCCCAGCATTTACATACTGCCACACATATCACTTTATTGAAAATTATATTATTTGTATATATAAATATATCTTGTTATGCATTATGAATGACTGTGCTTTATATTACAACTAAAGTGTTACACTGATTTTTTGAAATTATGGGTAGAGATAAGTTATATTTTCTTCAGTTTTCATTGTAGGCTCATAATGGGAGGTATGGCGTTTATTATTCTAAAAAGGAGGCTCTGAGAATCTCACGAACATACTATGAGCAAAAAATCCAGAAACCAAGGATATTTCTGAAGTAAATACTTTCATTTAGTTGAAGTTCGAAACAAGACAAATGTAATTTATGCTATTAAAAGTCAGGACAGTGGTGACTTTGGGGAGGTAGGAACGTAATGAGGACTTGGGGGGTATGGAGTGCTGGAAACATGCTTTTGCTGATCTGGGTGCTGGTTGCACATGTGGGTTCAGATTGTGAAAGTTCATTGGCTATATGTACTTTTCTGTATATATGTTATGCTTCCATTTAAAAATAACAACAAAAAACAAAGTTAACATCACCAGTGATGGGACAAATCAATACCATGTGCTGAAGCAACATGGGATTGTTTTGTGATATTCCCACAAAAAGTACATAACCCGAGTCTCTTCAAGAGAAAACACCTGACAAACCCAACTGAGGGACATCCTACTACATCACTGGCCTGTGCTCTCCAACCGTATCAAGGTTGTGAAAGACAAAGATGCACTGAGGAACTTGTCCAGAGAAAGGGAGACTTAAGGGACTGGACAACTGAATGCAATGCATGGTCCGGGAATTTGGGGGGTTTACAGAGACGTTATGGGGACAGTGAGGAAATTTTGAATAAGGTACATTGATTAGATAATAGCAATGTAACAGTGTTAATTTCCTGATTTTGATTCTTGTACTGTGGTTATGTAAGAGAATGTCTTTGTTTTTAGGAAAAACCACTGAAGTATTTAGAGGTGAAAGGGTATCATGGCTGCAACTTATTCTCAAAGAGTTTTAAAAAATGTATATATGAAGAAAGAGAGTGGGAGAGAGCAAAAGTGATAAAATGGGGAGCCTGGGTGGCCAGTCTATGGCTATTCATTGTATTTTTTCAACTTTTCCATAAATCTTAAAATATGCTATAGTAAAACGTTGAGATTTAGGGGCTCCAAGTCTGATAGTGGAACCCTAAACGTTGGCTCTTCCTTTTTCTTTTCCCACGGCCACAACCCCAGTTCTCCTGGGTGTCAGTGTGAAGAGGGACAGATAAAGAAGGAAGTAAAGCCTGGCATTTCCTGACATGGTGGCGAGGTCTTGTGTGGGCGCTGAGGGCCCATCTCTAAGCGTCTTAACTTACAGCAAGGCTTAGTGAAGTTGGCTGGGGTTGGTAGCTCTTGCCAGCTGCCTGACACCTGACTTTCTTTCCTCAGCATGACCTCTGACCTCAGGGGGCACTGGGATCAAGGCAGGTGCCCCAAAGACTGTAGAGCTGGCTGCTGTGCCCCGACCCCGGCTCCCAGAGTTGCCGGAACTGCCACTGGCGCCAGCTAAAGCAGCCAGGTTGGTGCTCAGCGTTCCACCCCCAGCCCAGGGTCAAAGGACGCGTGTGAGCAACTGTACCTGGCCAATCTCAGCTGCACGGGATAAGGGCCCCCCTTATTCAGCAGAGTCCCCTCTGCTGCCCCCAGAAACCACAGGCTTCTGGATTTAGTGCTGGGGCCAAGGCTTTGAAGGCTTGGCTGCCCCCAAAATATCTTTTCAGCTCACCTGCCCCTGCCTGAAATTATGCCATTTGAGCTCTTCTCTCCTTGGAGAGACCATTTCCAAACACTGACTTCTGAAGTACAGACCTCGTGTTGCAGGGGTCATAGTTCATGGACTTGGGTAAACACATTAAATGCCGTTATTTTCTGTAAATCAGTCGAATCTAGCTCTGAGCTCCCATTACATTGGGCTGGGAGGAAATTCATCCCAGGTATTCTCCCGTCACATTGATGGGCAAGGTCCTGGGGGTCATGGGAGGCTCTTCTGGTCATCTGTCCCTGCAGTTTTGTCCCAGCACTATGTCCCCTTTCAGTTTAGGGGGCACAGGGGGTCACCTGCATCCTGAGATCCAGAGCTGTCTGCCCCCCACTCAGTCACAGCCTGACTCTCCCTCTGGGAAATCTGCTTTCTGTCCTCCCTCAAGTCCTACCTTAAGCCCCTTGGGCCTCCCATTAACACATTTTACAGATGGGGAAACCAAGGCCAAGAGAAGAGATCACAGAGCAGACTGAAAAGGAGGTGATAAAGTCATCCCCCCGTAAGTTACTGTGTGCCCCTTCCAGAGCCACTTGCCTTTCATCAGAGAACCATTCTCAACTGTGAGCACTGAAGCTCAAATGACAGGATTTCAGGCTCCAAGATAGGCAAGCAGGGAGTAATTCGGTGTAGGGGTCTTTCTGCTACATTAGGCTCTCGTGATGGGTGAAGAGCACAGGGCCAGGGGTCATAAATCCTACCTCTCCCACCAACTTATTTCAGCAGACTCTGTACTGTGTCTGGGCCTCAGTTGTTCTATCTGTAGAGTGGGGTCAGACCAGGAATCCTCTAGGCCTGGATGCTCTGGGATTCCCTGAGCAATTTATTGATCCCTGACATGGCTTCCTCTGGCTGAAAAAGGTATACCCCCAAATTCTACTCCTGAACACTCAGGAGAAACAGCAGCAGCAAGGATTCACCACCCCCCAGTTCCCCCAGAGGCTGGGCAACCGGAGAGACAGGGCAGTGAGACACCCGTGCCCAGACACCTGTGCCCAGAGCAACCAACAACTTGTCACTCAGAGCAGGAGCGGAGAGAGGAGGAGCAGGAGAAAGAGCCCCTTTCTGGAGACCCAAGAGACACATGGGGGCCCAGCTGAGCCCGGGGCGCCTGTGTCCCTATGCCTTCCCTGCAATGCCTGTCCCAGTAGGGCAGCTCAGTGGGAATAAAGAGCTACCAGCTCACCTTCACATGCCCCTGAAGACAGCATTTGGGTTGCAGCTGGAGGAATTTAGATTAGACTCACAGACTGCCAAACCAGGAACTGCCAGGGCACGGGCATGAGTCCATTCAGCGGGGCCAGGGAGGGGCAGCAGGAGGAGCTTATGAACTGTACCTGACAACATTTGCACTTGAGCCCCGAGTTAGAAGGTGAATTCAGGCCAAGATGCCCAGTGCTTTCTGAGCCTCAGGGAGAGTTTTCTTCCTCCAATCTGGGAGGCTTTTAGCCCCTGCTGTAGCCCTCCAGTGGCTCCTCATGGTTCCTGGATGTAAGGGCAAACTCCTGCCTGGCATCTGAGGCCTCCAGAGCCTGGGGACTCGTGTGTCCCCAACCACACATCTCCTCTTTGTCGATACATGCTGAGCAAGAGCCAGGCCTCCCTCCTCTCTGTCTGGTAAATGTTCACTGCTGCTGAGGTTTTTGTGCCTCCGCTGGGACGCCAACGACTTTGCTCTGGGCCCCTCTTCCAGGAAGACCTCCCAGATTAGTCAAGTCTCCTCAACCAAGCCAGGATCCTTCTCAGGGACACTACCACCTCCCCCAACTCTTGACAGTCTCTTGAGATCAGTTCCTTCCTGAGGGTCTTGGGCTTTTTCCCAGTGGAACAGCAAAGGTCCTGCAGGGTGGTCTGGGACAGGGCCAGCCAGGCTGGAGGAAGGTGGGGAGTTCGGGAGGTTTCCTGGAGGAGGGAGGCCCTGACAGAGGGAGCCAAGTTGGTATCAAATGTTCTGAGAATGCCCTTGTCGAGGACAGAGGCTTGGAGCAGATCTGACTCATTCCTGCCATCGCGTTGTCTGGCTCTGGGCCCAGCCAGAGGGCCTGCTTGGACCCCTTGCTAGCAGATGGCCTTGCAAAGAGTGACATCTGTTTTGGGCTATGCTATCCAATCTGGTAGCCATTGGCCACATGTGTTCTTGGGCACTTGAAATGTGGCTAATTTGAGTTGAGATGTGCAGTGAGTGTGAAATACTCACTGGATTTCAAAAATTTAGCCCCTAGGGCTTCCCGGGTAGTGCAGTGGTTAAGAATCTGCCTGCCAATGCGGGGGACATGGGTTTGAGCCCTGGTCCGGGAAGATCCCACATGCCAGGGAGCAACTAAGCCCATGTGCTACAACTGAGCCTGTACTCTGGAGCCTGAGAGCCACAACTACTAAAGCCCTCGAGCCTAGAGTCCGTGCTCCGCAGCAAGAGAAGCCACTGCAATGAGAAGCCCGCGCAACCCAACGAAGACCCAAGCCAGCCAAAAGTAAATTAATTAATTAATTAAAAAAAAAAATTAGCCCCCCAAATAATGTAAAATATCTCATTAATTTTTCATATTGATGATATGTTAAAATGGTAAGATATTTTGGATATAACTGAGTCAACTAAAATATATTCTTCAAATGAAATATACATTTTTCTTTTATATAAGGTTTTTATTATTTTAAAATTTTATTTTTGTTTTTTTCTTCCAGTTTATTGAGATATAATTGACATACATCACTGTATAAATTTAAGGGGTACAGCATAATGATTTGACTTATATACATCATGAAATGCCTGTCACAATCAGTTTAGTGAACATCCATCATCTCGTATGGATAAAAAATTAAAGAAATAGAAAAATCTTCCTTGTGACGAGAACTCTTAGGATTTACCCCTTAACAGCTATCACGTATAACTTACAGCAGTGTTCATTATATTTATCATGTTGTACATTACATCCCTAGTACTAATTTATCTTATAACTGGTTTGTGCCTTTTGACTGCCTTCATCCAATCCCCCCCTACCCACACACCCCCGCCTCTGGGAACTACAAATTTGATTTCTTTTTCTATGAGTTTGTTTTTGAAGTATGATTGACCTACATCACTATGTTAGTTTCTGGCACACAACATAGGGATTCGATATCATGATACATTTCAAAATGATCACTGCTCTAAGTCTAGTTACAATCTGTCACCATACAAAGATATTACATAATTCTTGACTATGTTCTTCACATTGTACATCTCGTGCCTGTGACTCATTTATTTTGCATGTGGGACTTTGTACCTCTTGATCTCCCACATCTATTACTTTCCTCCGCCACTCCTTCCCCTGGGCCCTCCAGTCCAGATCTCTTAGAGGGTCACCTGGCTGCCCTGGGAGGGCCTCTCTGGGATCTTGGGGGCGAGCAGAGCCCACCTTGTCTTGGGTACCCCAAATGTGCTCAGCATTTGCTCCAGGAAGCAATCTTGCCATGGATGAGGATTCAGGACCCAGTCCTGGGTCCCTTGAGGTTGGCCATCCCTATTGGATGTAATAGAGTCAAACCTTGCACTGTAATTATAACAGAAGAGGCCACTTTGGTTTTAAACTAGTTTTAAGTTTAAAAAATGGGGCTTCCCTGCTGGCGCAGTGGTTAAGAATCCGCCTGCCAATGCAGGGGACACGGGTTCGAGCCCTGGCCCGGGAAGATCCCACATGCCGCGAAGCAACTAAGCCCGTGAGCCATAACTACTGAGCCTGCACTCTAGAGCCCGTGAGCCACAACTACTGAGACCATGTGCCACAACTAATGAAGCCCACGTACCTGGGCCCGTGCTCCACAACAAGAGAAGCCACCGCAACGAGAGGCCCGCACACTGCAGCAAAGAGTGGCCCCCACTCACTGCAACTAGAGAAAGCCCATGCGTAGCAACAAAGACCCAACGCAGTCAAAGATAGTAAATAAATAAAAATTTTAAAAAAATAAATGAATTAAGTGGAAGGATGTAAGGAATGAGGAATCTTGGCAGCCTTGGGATAATTATTTTAAAATCAGCTCCCATTTCTCAAGTCCTCTGCAGTGCCAGGACTGTGGTGCCACCATCCCTGGGAGGTGGCGGTGGGGTGCTAAGATCCCTGGCAGGACCAGTCGTATTAGGCCTATTTGTTCACCACTATGCTCAGTGCTCTGGCGTAGAGCAGGAGAGTTAGCAGACAGATCCAGCTTCAAATTTTGCTTGGCCACTTGCCTATTTAACCTCCCCCAGCCTCATCTTCCTCATCTGTAACATGGGTGTGATGACAGTTCTTAGATCATAGGGAGAGTCAGACATCTGCCCCAGGCCCTTTACCTGCCTTCAGGGGCAGCATTACTAGCGTTACTTCCCTGCGGCCACCTGCCCCCAGGCTGGGCAAACACTGTCCTCCAGACAGTATTCTTTTCACCATTTCCTGAAACATGGAGAGAGCAAATGGCCCCCAGATTGGGCCAGGGGTGCCAGCCGGGCTGAAACTGTGTCTGGCCCTGTGCTGGAGCAGCATTTGCTGAGGGCCACTCTGGGGACAGGTTTGCCTCGAGCATGAGAATGGAAGGGGGGAGTCAACAGAGCAAGACTCTCCCTTACGTGCCTCCCTGGTCTCGAAGCTAGAAGTCTAAGGCCTAATTCTACCCTCTCCTCGTGGCCTCACCCGAAACCCAGAAGTATCCCATGACCCTGGAGTGCCCTTCTGGTATAGTGACAATGACAGGAGCTGTGGCCAAAGTGAGTAGACCGATGCGCCCCTAGCCCCGCTGGTACCTGCACCTTGGCCTCCTTCCCAAGGATGTTCAGACACACCACCGGCCCATCTTTCCAAAAGCCTCGACCCTGTGCCCCCTCAGCTATCACTTTCTTCCCCTTCACAACCACACGTATACATTTGCTGTCCCAGTTTTACTTCCCCTCACTCCTCAGCCCCCTCCCTGTCCACCACCTGCCCCTGTCCTGGCTCATGGGGCACAGTGATGGCTGGGTCTCTAAACCTTCTGGACTGGGGCTGGGACTAGGGTGAGTCCAGCGAGGCCCTTACGGTGCACATTTAAGGAGACACGCACCCTCAGCGTCATACAAATGCAGGGTCGGGGCCTGAGGGTGTGTGCCTCCTTAAATTTTGCACCCTAAGAGATCACTTGCCTCACCTCAGCCCCAGCCCTGCCTCAGACTCCTCAGCAGCCCCCAATGCCCCTTTCCAAACTCTCTCACCTAGGTATCTCAGATGCCACTCTGTGGCTTTCCCTCTGAGCAGATCCTCCGCAGGGTCGTGCGCTGGTTCTGTGCTAGATCCTGGGTCCCTTCTCTCACTGAGCACCCTCCCCCTCCCTCCCCTCAGCCTCACCCACCACCTTGAGTGAAGATGCTCCAAAGCAGCCCCCTCTACCCTCCACCTCTCTCCTCGGCTCAGACACCAACACCCCAGAGCTTCCTAGCACTCCTCCCAGGGCCCCACAAAAGCTGTGTGTCCATCCTGGTCTGCTGCTGCCCAGGCTTTCCTGTCCTCTGTCTCCGCCCAGGGACACACCCTGCACTCCCCTCCACCCTCACAGAGAGCCAAATGCTATCTTTGGGCTCCACCTCCTAGGTCTCTCTCATCCAGCCCCCTTCTCCCGGCCTCCACCACCCTGTATTCTTTCTCCTGGCCACCGGCCACCACCTTCTCTTGCTGCCAGTCCTACCTGCCAACTCACACTCTACGGGGATCTCCCAGCCTTTGCACATCTGCCCCTGCCCCTCCTCTACTCCAGATCCTTCCTGACTCTCATTAGCCTTGGGAGAGAGTCCCAGGCCCTCCCCCAGGGCTCCAGCCCCACTCCTTCTTCTCTGTTCCACAAACACCCTGGGCTCTCACCTGGGAGCCGGCACACCTGCTCTTCCCTGAGCTCAAACATGCTGTTCCCTTCTCTCTACCTTGGAATACTGGTTGGAATTTAATTTCTTCACCAGATGAGGACATCACAGTGTGAGCTCAGGGTGGGGGAAGTAGGCTCCCCCTTTTCTCAGCCCCCACGGCCCCTGCCCCGCCGTCTGTATCACCCTCACCTGTTCGGTGCCCACGGCCCTCTCAACATCCTGTGCTTGACTCATCACCATGGCCTCCCCGATGCCTGGAACAGCACTTGACAGAACACAGGCACTCAACGGGTATTTGTTGCATGAATGCATGAATTTATTAATCAGTGCATGGATGGATTGTCATGTAGGTGGCTTTGGTGGCTGGGTGGGGACGAAGGGAGATACTCCGTAAGCTGTAGCCAGTGCCTGCCTATGGCGGCAGGTGGCTGGAGGGAGAAGGTCATGTCACCTCCAGCAGGCTGGGTCCTGATTTTAATGGCCTGGCAGTGAGGTGCGTGCATGGCGGAGGCCTGCAGAAGAGGTAACACCGAGAGGGCAGCTCTGCCCACTTCTAATTATTGCTTGAGTCTTTCTGGCAATGCCAGCTGCCTGCCCTGGAGAGTTTGGTCTCATCCATCACAGTGTGAGCTCAGGGTGGGGCTGCTGCCATTGCCAGCGGGGAAGACAAGAGGAGGTTCCCAGGGGCCTTTGGGTGTTGGAGAGCAGAGGCAGCCTTAGGCTCAGACCATGCTCAGCTCCTGTCCTTCCTGTCCCCAGGGCAGCTGAAAGGTGTCCCCCGACTTGAGGGTCCCATCGAGAAGCCTCCAGCATGGCCAAGGAGCAAGCCAGCTGAAGTGGGGTCCACAGCAGCCCTAGGCAGGGAGCCTTGGATGGTTTGGTGTCTGCTGACATGGAAGCCCTTGGGAAGATGGTGCTTCAGTGGCCGGCTGGGCAGGTAGGCAGCTCAGGCCCAGAAGGAGGCCTTGACCACACGGCCCTTCAGTGGCTGTGGCGGCCGGAAGTTGTTCACCATGTGGACCCTCTCATCATCCTCTGTGGTGAAAAGCAGGCTCCGGAATTTCTCCATCTTAAGGCAGAAGAGATACTCAGTGCAGAATGGGGGCGCTGTGGTCCTCTCTGATCCCAGACACAACATCTGGCATACCCTGCCCAGCCAGTTCTGCCCCTCTCTCCTCTTCCCCCTAGGGCTTGTCCCTACTTCTCCCCACTCACTTCCTCTTTGGGAACCCAACCTCAGTTACTTACTCACTAAAGAGCCTCTGAACCTGGACCCCGCTCCACCTAGTTCCAGTTCCCGTCTAGCTAAGAATCATCGGCAAAGGCAGCGTTCAGATTCTAACACACGAGGGGTGGTCCCAGGATCCAGGGATCTCTCCTTCTAGTCTGTGTCCAGGTCCTAATAACTAACAACCAAGCTGACTCCCACCCAAGAATCTAAACATTTATTAGCAAAAGATGGGAGCCTTGATGGTGGGACCACAGGCTGTGGGCTGCTGGTTGGGAGAGTCACACTGTCCGGGTGTGCCTGAGTGTCGCATCCTTCCATCTGGTACTCTGGGAGGGCTCACCTGCCTCTCAGAGATGCTGATGGGCTCCCGGAGCACAATCCAGGTGACGCTCTCGCTCAGTGGGGGTGTTGTCAGGGAGCCAGGGTAGGTCCAGTAGTGCCGGCTGGCAGGCAGGAGGTACTTGGGGTTGAAGCAGCTGAACTGGGCCTTGGTGCCCTGGGGCACGGTGCAGGACCCAGGAGTCAGCAAAGACCTCCCAACAGGATGAGACCAACACCCTCCCCACCGATTTCTGTCAATAGGATTTAGGCTTCTCCTTGGCCCATTGATGCAAATTGTGGCCAGTTGTCTGTGATCCCAGAGGCTATATTCCAGCCTGGCTGGCCCTCTCCACCCATTCCCTTGTATGTAAAAGCTGTGGTTCCTAAAGCTCTTTGGGCACCATGTTCTCTCCCTTGCCTTCAACAGAGCTTCATGGCGCTGCTGGTCAGAGAACCGTTAATGTGACAGGCATCTCATCAATCCTATGCCCAACCAGACTTCATGCTGGGCATTCAGTGGGGCCGTGGACCCTGATGACGAGGAGTCAGTTGCAGGGCACCACAGGTGCTGACCTGCACCCTTCACCTCTGCCAGGGTTTGCTGCCAGGATGGAGGAGTGGATGGGCCCACTCCATGATCTAGCCTCTTCCTTCCTCCCCACCAGGCTGCTGTAGATCAAGAGCATGGACCCCTGGTCTCACCTTAAACCGAACCATGTAGAGTGCATCTGTCAGACGGTTCATGCTGGGGTGCTCGTCCCCCGTCTGTCAGGGAGAAGTAGTGTGAGGCCAGATCTCACTGTGTTCTGGAACTAGGGGTGGTACCAGGCCTCCCACGGCCTTCTGGGCCCAGGTAACCCCCTCACCTCCAGGAAGACACCAACCACAGCCAGGCCATCGGGTGCTGAGGCCGCCTCCCCAAAGGTGCTGTACTTCTTGGCATTCCAATGAACCAGGTGCAGCTACAGGGGCAACGACAGGCCAGGCCAGTGCTTAGTGCCTCCCAGGGGCCATGGGAGCTCAGAGCCAGGCTTCCCTCACTCCCACCGGACTCCTGGCCCCTCTGCGGGAGGGGCGGGCCACAGATAGCATTTACCCTGTTCTGGGCTTGACCCTTTTCTGAGCCCCAAGGGACCAAAGAGATCAGGCCCTGCCCTCCGTGAACTGTGAAACAGATAATGACTATCCAGTGTGACACCTCCCTGAGGAAGTGAAGCCTGCAGCTGAGTCCAAAGAATAAGAAGGGGGTTATCAGATGGAACTCTTGGGACAAGGTATTCCAGGCTGAAAGAACAGCAGCCTGGAGATACGAAAGAGCCAGGTGTGGGCAGGGGATTCATCACATGCAGGTCAGTATGGGAAGAGGTCAAGGGAGATGAGGCCAGGCAAGGCCAGTTCATGCAGGGCCTTGAATGCCAGGCTTAATCCTTGAAGGGTTGTTAGTAAGGCTGTGGTGGGACTGGATTTGTCCGTCATAAAATTCCTTCTGGACACACAGATCAGGACGACAGTAGGCAGAGTTCAGGTGGAAGACCTGAACTTCAGGTGAAGGGCGTCTCTGCCAAAGGTCCCCGAGTGACTTCACTCTCTCCAGTACCCCACACCAGGCACCTGTCAAGACCCTGGCTCCCCAGTCCCCAACTCCTTCCCCAAGTGGTAAAGGGATTCAGGTAGAGGAGGGTCTTACTTCGCTGGGGAATGACTTGCCGTCCACCGTGTGCTCTGAGCCCTCACTGTGCTTCTTGCCCCAGTGGAAATGGAGCTGCTTGAGCCGGTAGGGCCCATCCAGGGGGCCCCCAGTCACCACTGCGGGGAGAAGGGCGGTGTGTAGCAATTGCTGTGAGAGAGCCCACACCGCCCGCAGACAGCAGCGCCAATATCAGGGCAGTGCTCAGGAGAGGGATAAACTTTTCATGTGCAACATTCCTTGCTCTAAGTGGACTTGGATCAGCCCCCGCCCAGTTCCCTATGCCCTTAGCTGGGCCAGGGCAGAAATCCTGGAGCCCTGTAGGTGACAGAGGAGTCTGGTACACTGAGTGAGTATATCTCTCCATCTGGATCCTCCCCACTCTTGCCCAGTTTCGAGTGGAAGCTGGGACTTTGCCTCTCAGGCCCCGATTATCACTAACAATAGACCTCCCAGGTCTGGAGCCCTGACCCACAGCTGGGTCGGAAAAATTCTTTTCTTTAGTCCTCATAGTAGCTCATGAAAGACAAAACCTATTATGATTTCTATTTTATAAAGGAGGAACTGAGGCACAGAGAGGGCAAGGCATTTGCCCAAGGTCACACAGCAAGGCACTGAGCTAGGATATAAGCCTGCATCTACTTCATATAAGTTCAGAGCCCAAGGCCCTAATCACCAGGTCGTGCTGCCTCCCCAGAACCTGGAGGCTCCCCAGGACCTGATGTCTAGAGGCCAGCTCCTAAGGGTCCCCACTCTGATGGTCAGGCCCAGGTACCTCCAATGTCCCTCCTTCATGCCCTCTTTGGCAAGCCCCACTTATGCTGGTTTTGTGAATTTCCCACTCTGATACCTGGCGAGCTGGGGCCACTCACAAGGCCTCCTGGGACTGATTGAATTTCCAGCTGAAAGAGATCTGGCAGTGGAGGGAGCCCCAGCCAGGGCAGAATGTGAGCTCCTGGATCAGGTGACGGCCCTGGGCCCCTTGAGGGCGGGTGACCAGGGCAGGGCCTTGCCCCCTGTGGGCCCTTCAAGGAGGAGGACCATGGGACAGCCCAGAGGCCCATTCTTGCTGTCCTGCCTCATCTGAGAAGCGGGGCCTGTCCATGGCAATGCTGGGTGGTTGACTGAGCCTGGGGGTGATGGCTGTGGGCCAGGGCCCAGTCAGGCTGCTCCATCCTGGGGAGGCAGGAATAGGCAGCTCCCTGCTATGGGCTGGGAGGGCCCACTCTTCTGAGCATGACCCACCTGGGACTCCACAGTGCAGTCTCTTAGGGAGTGAACTGCCTCCCTAAACCTTGAGCTTGGCTCCCTTAGCCTCCTCCCTCCACCCTGACCATAGAACACACTGCCGTTCACTGTGTACTTCCTATGTGTTCAGCAGTCTGCAGACATTAATCCCCACAGTGACCTAGAGGGGGACACATTGTTACCTGTTACCCCCTTGGCCAGACGTGGGACTGAGGCTCAGAAAGGTAGGTATCCTGCCCAAGGTCACACAGCTGGGGAGTGGCAGAGACCCAACTGTCTCACTCCCAAGCCTACTTTCTTCCCGCTGGTCCTCTACCCCTGAGGCCTGGGCATTCTGATAGGGGACGGAACCCAAACCAAGTCAGAAAGTGAGCCCCTGGATCAGTGGTCCAGAGGAATGTTTCCTTGGGCCTTCCCCTGCCAAGAGTGGCCTTCACTGAGCTATTGATGTCTGAATTGAGCCCTCAGTGCCCTCTGAAGGCTGTTTAGAAGATCCAATTATTTGAAAACTGCTCCTTCATAAACTGTGATCTAAGGTCATCAAGAGCTCCATGTCCCTCCCTAAAGTTCTGGGTGGGAGGCTTTTCTTAGAATTCAGTACCAAGAATGCTGTGTCTCTCTTCTGAGGATCTGTTGGATTTCCTACCTTCTGCAACAAGAACTATAACTGATCCTCTTTCCCCTTTTCCCTAGCCTACCAGGGAACTCAGAGTTAAGCAACTAAGATCATTCCTATCTGGCTTTCCTCCCCTTCTCTGCCCTTTGATTTTCTATTTGAAACTTAAGTTTCCCTGAGTGCTTTCATTGTGCGTATGGGGGGGTTGGGGGAGGCGACAGAGGGGCAAAGTACCAGTCACTTCCTTACATAAGAAACTTTAGCAGGTTCCCTCCTTACCCCACTTCATCCCTCACAGGCCTGGTCATAAGGACAAAAATCCCTTTACTAAGGAGCACTCCCGAGGCTTCTGTCCAAGAATTTATCATGAAGGAACCCGAACTCTAATCCCAGGGCAAAGAGACCTTGGAAGGAGCTGCTACAAGTTCCCACTGGCCTCTCTTTTGTCCAGGATGGTTGGGATCTTGAGGCTGTAGGTGGGTTGGAGAAAAGACCTTTGGAGTGGGACCAGGCTGGTTCTGGCCCTCCCCAGCTCAGTGAGTCTCTACTTGCCCAACTTAGAGGTAGGTTCTTGAGAAGAATAAAAGAACTGCCTGTGACCTTAGCAAGGGGCCTGGCACACTGAACATTTTATTTCCGTTCTCTCTCTGCTGGGCTTGGCCAGATCACACAGAGAGGAGGGTTTGGCCTTAGGCCACACAGCAGCTCAGTGATGGGGCAGGGAGTGAAAACAAACCTGACCTAAAGCACAACTGAAAGAGAAGAAAGAGAATTAGCATTTCTTGAGCATCTGCTATATGCCAGCACTACAAACATCACTTCAGTTTTTCATTTCTCCTCTCTATGATCCTAGGGAGGAAAATAGGGTCTTAATGCTCCCATCCTATGCACCAGGAGACTGAGGCTCAGCCTAAGGCTTCACAGCTGGTGAGAAGTGGAGCCTTCCTTCCCTACCACAGCATGCTGCCCCTTCTGAGCCTGCCCGAAACAGGTTAGGATCCCAGGGGGAAGGGTACCAGGGTCCGGCAAACATCACCATAAGGGCCACTTACCAGTTCGGTCATCACTGTCATTGAAGTCCACTTGGACAGAGTGGCCATTGTTGGCGATGCTGAGGGACGTGCAGGACTCATAGGAAAGCTCCAGTGTCCTCAGGCTGGGCGAGTACACAGCCTTTCTGGATACGATATTGATTGGTGACTGGCGGTCTCCCTGGGCAATGGGATACAGCTTGTGCCAGTGTGAGGGGCCTGCAGATGGGGAGAGGGCAAGGACTCAGGCCAGCCTGAATCTCTGGGCTGCAGACTGCGGGCACCTGTAGGGGATGGTCCATGGCTCCCTGCTTTGGAGCCATGAAGTGTGGAGCTCCAATCCCAGCTCTGCCACTTCCCCTCTCAGCCTCCATTTCCTCGTCTGCGAAATAGCCTCACTAAAACTCTCCACCCAGAGCTGATAGGAGGCCCAGAGAGGTAATGCATGGAAGGCAGCACAAAAAAGCTACAGGCTCAGGGGCAGTTTGGGGTAGTGGGTCCTCCCCGACAGGCAGTATTGCTTAGAGAGGTCCCCGGGCTCCCGAACTCCCTTACCTGACCCTACCAGGTATCTGGCCTCTTCCTGCACTTTGGCCAAGTTCGAGTTGGTGTTTGTGAAAGTGACAACAAAAGTTCACATCAACCTCGCTTTGGCTCTGTGACATGAATTTGCTCCTCATACCAGCCTCGTGAAGTAGAAACGAGCATGATCCCCATTTCACAGATGAAGGAACTGAGGGCCACTGGCGCATGTGCGCGCACACACTTGGGCACTGGTATAAATACACAGTGTGTGCATGCATTGCCCCCAGCTGCCCTCCCCAGACATGTGCAGGTCCGGGGAGATTTTCACGTGTGCACACATATATGCACAGTGACCTGAGCTCACCGCACCCAGAGCCATCAGGCCCAGTAACACATGTGTACAAACACATAGCCCTGCCAACTACCTCTGACACACACATACGCACCCTCACACACAGCTATCCCCTTGCAAACCCAGGTCTGCACTAAGAGACTACAGCAAAACACATGCTCGTGCACACACATACACACACGCACACACACGCACACACACCTGCATGCACACCCACGAGCACCCACCACCTGCCTCCCAGAGACTCCATCTGCAGCCGAGAGGCTCGGCATCTCCCCGGGGAACATCCTGAGATGCAGCCTATTTTTAGAGCTATTGCCGGCTGGTGCTTCTCCCCGTTTTTGGCTTCTTAAGTTTTCCTGAGAAAACAGCAGCAGGTGCCGACAAAGCTGTGTCCCCAGTGGATGACTCAGAATCATGGCCCAGACCCACTGGGTTATTTTTGAAGTCCTGTGAGCATGCTGCATGCCGGCACCTCCATCCTCTGTCTTTTCCTCCCTCATCGCAACTAGACTGGATGGCCCAGGACTGGGCGAGGGGCAGCAGCTTCAGGGTGGCCAGCTATGGAGCAGGCCTATTGGGATACTGGACACAGTGCTGGTGGGCAGGACCAGCAAGAAGGCTGGAGTCAGGGGGAAGCACCCTGAAGCTGGCTGGGAGCAGGTGCTGGGGGGGAAGAGGATCTTCTATGGGTCGTGTCAACCTGCCCCTTCTCTGCCTCTCTCTACATCTCTGCTGATCTCTGTTGCCTTTTTCTGAAAGTCTCTTTCTAGCTTTTGCATGTCTAGATTTGGGGTTCTCCCCTCCAGAATATTCTCCTGTGTGCTTGGGGTCCCAGAGGGGCCAGAGACACCACAGCACCTCCCTAACTCCTTCTGGCCCATTGTAACCTCCAAACCCCCAGACTTTGTAGCCTAGGACCCCCGCCCACCCTCACAGAGTGCCTGTCTCTCCTCAGATGAGTGGGACGGGGGCGTTCCTCCCACCAGCACTTCCGCTTCTCCCCACCCCCACCTGCCTTGCCTGGGTTTCATCCTGGCAGCTTGGATCTTGGCTCCTCATTGTTCATCTCGGGAAAAGCAAGAAACCCTTATCCCACACCCCGACCCCAGTTTGGTAAGAAATAGCCCAAAAGGAACTGACTTGCCCCAGTCTCACACTCAAGCCTTCTGGCTCTCACCGTCGGCCTCTTCTCCCTTCCTCTGCATCTTAAGTAAACTGAGGCAGGACCGAGGAGCTATTCTCCCGGTCAGACCAGGAGGCTGGTGTGGGCCACGGGCTCCCATGCCTCACACCTGGACGTGCTCAAACACCCTGCCCGAGGCAGACACCCAGACACATCCGTGAGCCCCCAGATGCTCCCTTCCTTCACATACCTGCCGACTCGAAAGCTCGGACGCTTCGACCGGGAAACTCTCTGCGCAGGACACCGCGCCCTTGCCCACGGGGAGCCCAGCTCGCCGGAGGTCCCGGCACACACGCGTGCGCGCTCCCCGCACAGACACCGCGCACAGCGCTCCGCCGGGACCGCCCCCCGCTGCCCTGGGCTACCTTCACCCGCTACGCACTCCGACGATGAGTGAGTGTCCCGGCCCGGGTCAGAGCGAGCGGGGCCGTCAGGGGCTGCGCGGAAGAGGCGGCTGGACGCGCTCGGCCGCGGGGTGGCTCGCTGGCGGCGGGGCCGGCCGGGGTGCAGCGCGGACTTTGCGCCAGGTGCGGGGGGAGGCAGGGCTCGGGCCGGGCGGGTGGGCCGGGTTCTGGGGGACGGATGGGAGAGGGATCCCGGTCCCGCCTAAAGGATAGGGGGCTTGAGGGTCCCGCAAACCCGGCTGGGCGCGAGGGTCAGGAGCGAGTCCCAGCGGGTGGGGGCCGGCCGGGGTCTGCGCCTACCGTCGTTGTGGCCGTAGCCCCAGCCGTGGTGGCCGGTCATGCTGTTGCCGTCCCCGCAGCCGTGCACCTGCCGGCTCGGCTCAGTTCTGCTCTCTCGGACTGCGGCTCCGGCCCCGCTCGCTGCCGCGGAGCAGCCTCTTAAAGCGGCGGCAGGCGGGAGGAGCAGTTCCCAGGCGACCCGCCCCCCCCCCCCCCCCAAGCAGGGCGAGAGGGGCCGGCCCTGCCCCGCCCTCGCCCACCCGCCCTCAGGCCAGTTGAGCCCCGAGTTGAGATGCGAGATGCGGGGGGGTGGGTGGGGGGCGGTCAAGGGGACCTAAACCCCAGCCGCATCCCCACCCTGGCCCTGGTCGGAGCACTCTCCCTCCTTACCTCCAGCCCGTGTACAGGCTCTGGGGCAGGAGAAACGGCCAATGCTGAGGGCGGCCTCTGTTTCTCCACATCCCATCTATTCCTCAGGCTTGTCACTGGGCAGTAAATCCCACCACCAGAGACCTGGGCTCTGGGCCCTGAGTCCTCTTGGACTGGGACCCTTTTAAACTGCAGATTGCACTGACCATCAGGTGTCCAGAACTGGAGCTTCCCCTGTTTGCCAGACACTGGCAAGTTCTGGGCCAAGCTTTGGGTCCTTCCTGTCATCTAACCCTCTCAGCTTCCCTACAACAATGGGTGGTCCTTCCATTAGCCCTATTTCACAGAACAGGAGACTGAGGCCCAGAGAGGTGAAGTGACTTGCCCGAGGTCATCTAGCCAGAGAGTGAGGGATTTACTCTTAGTTTGTCTCACTCCTAGGCTCTTGTGCTCTTTACTACTTCCCCTTGGTGCTGGGGGCAAAGGGGTCCTGTGGTTGGGATCTGGGAGCCCTGGGCTAGGAGGAGGCCTCAGGCAGAACCGGAGCCTCAAAGGGGGAGTGAGGAGTTTGGGCTTTAACCACTGGTCATTAAGACAGACAGACCCACAGACACCAGCTGGCTTTCCCATGGAACTAAGTCTGAGGCTTTGCCTCCACCCTCTCCTTCTCCTCCTGGCTTCCTCCTCTGTCTGGGTCTCTTTGCCTATTCCTCTACAGCCCGCTGTTTGTCCCTCCTTTCCTTGCCTCTCCATGACCTTTGGCACACCTGCTGGGAGCTCAGGGCCTCCACCCTGCACTCAATCTCAGTGTCTGCCTTGGCCCAACATTTTCCCACCCACAAGGCCTGGTCCTTGCTGTGCCCTCCACCTGGGACGTCCTCTGTCTTCCACCCACTGGCTCCAGCCGGCCCAATCCGACTCATCTGAGGATGTGGCCTTATGCCAAGGATAGGGCTTGTCTCTGGCTAGGCCGCAGCAGGCAGTTTTGGGAAGACAAACAGATGAGTGGATAGAAGGACAGACAACTGATCCCACCCAGGGGCTTGTACCCAACCAGAGTTGAAGGGCCGTTTGTGAAATGTCTGCTGGTCTGACCTCTATCAGAGGAGACTATTTCAGGCCCTGTTGTTGGCTGACCTTGTGAAGGAATGTGCCATCTTTTCTGCCAGGCTCCCCTATATCTGTGTGGCTGTCTTGGTTTCCCTCTCCCAGGCCCTGAACCCCTCAGGTCCCCAAGTAGAGTTGTGGAGATCAAGGGACAACTGGTTGCTGGGCCAAGGTCAGTGAGTGACTTCCCAACACTGCCTAGATGCTCCTCCCTGATCCAAGAGCTGGAAGGGGCCCTTAATAGAAATCTGACCCTAGGGCAGGGGGGCAGGGCATCATAATAAACATGTAGGGGGTGGCCCCCAAGACTGGCATGTGACAGGGCATGCAACCTTGTCAAGGTCCCAGGTCTCCAAACCAGAAATGTCATCTTTAGACCAAGAAGACAAAGACTAGCTTCAGAGTGAGGACTGCAGTCTCTGTTCATCTCCCAGAAGAGCCAGCCACTCTTCTCCTGGGGGAGTTGCAACACTTTCAGGGCCTGGGGATGGGCCCAAATGCGTCTACTTCATTGACCTACTTCCCCCTCACTGTGACCCAGAAGACATTTCCATGTTTATTTATAGTGCTAAAAAAGTTGGGATTACTTAGTTTTGAATCCAGTTTCATCCGCACAGCAACCCCACTTTACAGATGAGGAAAGCAAGGCTCAGAGAAGTTGAGTTAGGCTGTACAGTGAGCAACTGAGCAAGAATGAAAACCCAGGGCTGCTGAGTCCCTTATTCAGCATGTCTAAAATCACCAGGAGAGGAGAGGAAGTGGATTTTAAATTTGATTATCATTTGTGTATATATGCAAGACTCTCTTCACAATGACTTAAGAGAAGCTAGGGAGAGTGTTTGCCTCCAGGGTGGAGACTGGGAGCCCCGAAGGGTGGGGGAGGGTACGGAATGGGGGTGGGAGGGACACTCTTTACTGCCTACTCCTTTTGAAAGAATTAAAGTATTGCCTCTTTAACAACCAGATAAAAGTTGATCTAATTCTTTCCTTCCTATATCCTGTCTTTGGCAATTTTCTCTGGGTGCTGGAGAACTGGGAACTCAGGTAGGTAAGAGGAGCTGATGGAGTCTGCCTGTCTCAGGTGAAGCTCCAGTTTCCTTGCAGCCCACTCAGGTCAACTTGGGAAAGACTGTGCCCCCATTCAGGCACCTCCTGTCTCAATTACGTGCCGTCTTTAAAGCTGAATTGATTTCACTGCTCTGGAGTTTACTCTTTGGTCTCACTGGCATCAGTGGCCTCCTGGATTTGCTGTTTCTGGCGGAGAGGGAGGGTAGGGATGTGTGAGCCATAAGGAAGGGCTGGAGAAGGAGGGCAGGAGCAGATTGCACAGCCACACCTCATTCATTGCGAACTTGACCAGATCTCACTTCCCCTCTCAAAGTTACAAGTCTCTCTTCTCTATAACAATGAGGTGATTAGGGCATCATCCCAGCCCTGACCACCTCATGGGATCCCTGTGAACATTGGTTGAGACAACAGTTGTCCAGTGCTGCACCAACAGGCAGAATCTTGCCTGCTCTTCACTGTGTGTTGTGCACATGGCCAACGGGCCAGACCGAAGACCTAGAGACTCTAAGATCAAAATTACAGCTTATTGTGGGTTGTTTTTTGTTTTTTTAAAAATTTATTTATTTTTGGCTGCATTGGGTCTTCATTGCTGCACGTGGGCTTTCTCTAGCTGTGGAGAGCAGGAGCTACTCTTCATTGGGGTGCATGGGCTTCACATTGCGGTGGCTTCTCTTGCTGTGGAGCACGGGCTCTAGGTGTGCAGGCTTCAGTAGTTGTGGCTCGCGGGCTCTAGAGCACAGGCTCAGTAGTTGTGTGTGGTGCACGGGCTTAGTTACTCCGCGGCATGTGGGATCTTCCCGGACTAGGGATCGAACCCGTGTCCCCTGCATTGGCAGGCGGATTCTCAACCACTGCACCACCAGGGAAGTCCTGCACCTGTTTTCCGATCTATCAGATGGGAATAGAGAATCGAGAGGGCTAATAGGATGGTCAGGTGAGGTGATATCTGTGAGTGTCCTGGAACCAAGCATGTACTCTCAGACCTCTGTTCTTTCCCCTTCTCCTTAGCTTGTTTGGGCATATTTAAACCAAACATTCCTTTTCCAGTTACAGTGGTAGCACCTATTTATTGTAGAAAATTTGGGAGAATCAGAAAAGCATAGTAAAGAAAATTAAAATCACTGGTCATATTACCACCCAAGAATCACCACTGTTAACATTGTAGTGACCATACTGCCGGGCTTTTTCAATATGTATTAGTAGTACTTAAAAGACAATTGGAATCATATGTGGAGCTTTGTGACCAGTTTGGTTTTTTTTCACTTCATGCCCTATGATAAGCATTCCCCTGTGTCATCAGTCTTGGAGAACTTGACACTTAATAATTGCACAGTGCTCTAGTATGTGGATTATTTCCAGTTTTCACAATTGTAAATGCACTGCAGTGGGCATCCTTATTGATACATCTTTGTGTGTGTGTGTGATGATTTCCCTGGGAAAGTGGTATAACCAAATAAGATGAGGTACACATTGTGGGTAAGGCATTTTAAAATGTAGAAGGTATGGTGGAAATAGTTTTAGAAATTTATTCTTTCATTCAAAGCATTTATTGAAGACTTACTAGATGCGAAGGGCTGAGCCAGGCATGGGTGATACAATTGTGAACATTACAGACCCACAGTTTTCTCAGCCGAGGGGTGGAGGAAAGAGGCAAGAGATTGGCCAATGAGCACCAGGATGAGAAGGGCTGGGATAGATAAGGTCAGGTAGGGGGGGCTAGTGGCTAAGGCCTGGGAGTGTGTCCTAGGTTGTGATTCATTCTTCCTGGCTGGTTTCCCACAGATTATAACCTCTTCCAGGGCAGAGGTAGCCCCAAACTTCCTGGAAGCCCAAGTATCCTGTCTCCTCCAGCTGAGACCAACCAGGATGGGTAAAATAATAGACCTAAGCTGGGTCTGGCTAGATCTGTAGGGGTGTTTGTTTCTAATCCCTGTGCCACCTTTTAATAGCTGTGAGAATTTGGAATTTTACTCACCTCTCCAAGTGTCTGCTCTCTTGGGTATAAAATGGGGTAAACAGTAGTATCTATTGCATTGGGTGAGTACAATGAGCACAGAATGGTGATGCGTGTCAAGGGCCTGCCTGGCATATGAGTACTCAGTAAACAGAGGTTGCATAGGGATTTGGGGGCTCAGTTTTCCCACCTGTTCAGTGGGAGATTGGCCTAGGTTGGTGGTTCTCAAACTTGAGCATGCATCAGAATCACCAGGAGAGCTTCTTAAAAGTTTCCGAGGCCTCACTCCAGAGTTTCTGTTTCAGCAGGTCTGGAATGGGGCCTGAGAATTTGCACTTCTAACAAGTTCCCAGGTGATATTGATGCTTCTGGTCCAGGGCCTCACTTAGAAAACCAATGGTCTAAATGAATGCAGCCTTTGTTTCCTGGTCTGATACCTTTAATTCCCTGTCTTCTATAATAGGAAGAACTTGTGAGGTGCCCTGAGTTCCCAGATGGCAGGGTTTGTGTCTGGTCAACCGCCATGGCTCCATCACAGGCACCTTTACATGCTGTTATGGGTTGAATTAGATTCCCCCAAAAGTTGTTGAAGTCCTAACCCCCAGGACCTTTGAATGTAATCTTATTTGGAAATATGGTTTTTGTAGATATAATCAAGTTAAGATGAGGTCATTAGGGTGGGCCCTGATCCAATGTGACTTATAAGAAGAGAAGAAATACAGAGACATGAGGGGAGAATATCTATGATGATGCAGGCAGAGACTGAAGAGCTACATACAGGTGTAAGCCAAGGAGTACTAGCAAACCACCAGAAGCTAGGAAGGCAGGACAGATTCTTCCCTTTAAGCTTCAGAAGGAGCATACTGCGCACACTTTAATTTTGGACTTCCAGCTTTCAGAACTGTGAAACAATGAATTTCTATAGTTTGTACCAGTCTGTGGTACTTTGTTACAGCCGCTTTAGGAAAATAATACACTGAAGTATCTTTTTTATGGGACACCACCAACACAAACCTTTTTCAAAATCTTATATTTCTTCATAGGCAGTATGACTCCCCTCTGCCAAATTTGGGGATGTTTTCATTCATGCAGTCCATGATTGCACCGAACCCTCACCTGTTGCCTTTTGACCTTCCCACATTCCGTGGTTGTATTTTATTATCCCTTATATTTCACCTGTCCAATTGAAAGGAGGACATGTGACAGCATAAGCACATGACAAACTGGGAGAGTCTCATGCCTCTGTTTCCCATCAGTTGTGTTCCATGGGTGCTATGTAGGGATCAGGGAAGTCATGAGTGGGTGTGCCCCCACCTGATCCTGGAGAGAGCACCTGGGGGAATTACATCCATCATCGCTGCATCATTACTGTCAAACTGTGCTCCTTCCCCTGTTCCCATTCCAGGGTGGGTTGGGGTGGAGATCTGTGCCCATTTTCACCTTATTTCAGGTAATTATTAACCTGAAGATGCCTGTAGAGTCTGGGAGATAGAGAGGAAGGAATCCTCATGTCCCTCCAGTCTCCTTTCTCTCCCCCTTCCTCATGGGGTAATCCCCTTCTTTGGCATCCATCCCCAAAGGGATGTTTCTTTTCAGGAAGTGGAGGGCTTTAAATTCCACCTTGCTTTTATGTTCTCTTCTCAGTCCTCGTGACCTGGCCCCTGCTGTCCCTCAAACTTCCCCTGACCACTCCCTACCCTTCACCTAACTCCACACCACACCAAAGTTTAGTGCCTCAGCCTGTCATGCCTTCTCTGCCTCCCAGGGATGACACCGGCTGTTCCTTCTGCTTAAAACATTCTACTTTGCCCACACCACGTGAAACATTCCTGGAGAGGGGGAGTGGGTGGGGTTCCTCTGCCCACCTCTCAGCTCCCCAGCTTCACATTGTCTAGTGAGTACTCGTTTACTGTCCCTCTCCTGTCTTGGGACGATGAACTCCCCTAGAACAGAGCCCCAGACTTATTCCTCTTTGCATCTGCATCCAGGAGCAGCTAGCTTTGTGATTGGAAACCTGCCCTAGTGTGAGCTTGTTGAATGACAGGATGGAAGAAATGGGTGAATAATAATGATCATAATAATGAAAGTTATTATTCAGACATGATTTTTTGTGAGTCTTGTTCTGTGTATTCAAAATCTCATTAAAGACTAATAGAACTCTGTGAAGGAGGCTCATTTATCCCCATTGCACAGAGGAACAAACTGAGGATATGAGCGGTAAAGAGCAGATCTCACAACCAGTAAGTGGTTAAAATCTAAATCTACCTGATTCCAAAGCTCGAGTTCCCCACAGCTACTGCGTACATATTCTCGGACTGGCGGACTAGAGGGTCTGGTGCACTGGGGAGGACTAGATTACCAGCCCGGAGACTGAGCTTTGGCCGCACACGCCTGGCGTACAGGCGACGCGTGCGCAGTGCAGTGACGGCGCCCCCTGCGGGCAGCGCGCAGGAGGCAGCTGCAGCGAAGGGGGCTTAGTGCGCCTGCGCGCTCGTGGAGGTGGTGGCCGTTCTCGGTAGTGGCCCGGCGGCTCTCCGCGCGGCGGGCGCGGCCATGGCGCAGCCGGGAAAGCTGCTTAAGGAGCAGAAGTACGACCGGCAGCTGAGGTGAGCCAGGGCTCACCGAGTCGGGCGGGCCAGCGGGTTCCTCTGCGTCCGGGCCGGGGCTAAGCGGGCGGGCGGCGTGGTTGGGCCTCCCTCAGGCCTCCCACCGGGCTGGGCCGGGCCGGGCCGTGCAGCCGGCGCTCAGGGTTCCGGCCTGGGGCCGGAGGTGCTTCCCGAGGGCCGGGACTCGCCTTCCCCGAGGGGCGCGCCCGCCCGCTCGCCACGCTGTGTGCAGGTCGAGGTGCACCGTCCCAGCGTCAGCCGGGTCACCGGGGCGGCTGCCAGTTCCACCTCGCTGTGCTCAGGCTTCTCGTTTTGCAGAATGAGGGGATCGGGAATACCCCATCCCGGCCGCAGAGAGCAGCACCGAGTCTTAGGTATTGTTCTAAGCCGGAGCTGTCCACTAGAAATATAATGCTAGTCTCATGTAAACCACCTGTGTAGTTATATATATTTTTTGGTAGCCACATTGAGAAAGGAAAAGTAAACAGGTGAAAATAATTTTAATAATGCAGTTTACTTTATATAACCCAATATATCCAAAGTATTACCATTTTAATGCATAATCAGTATAAAAAGTTATTAGAGATATTTAACATTTTTTTCCATTCTGTCCTTGAAATCCAGCACTTTACACTTATAGCACATCTCAGTTTGGACTAGCCTTATTCATTAGCCACATGTGGCTAATGGCTACCTTAATGGACACTGCAGGTCTAAGCCATTGGGCTGGTTCTTGACTACTTCCTCTCCCATGCCTTTTCTCCTAACACTCCCCATTCCTTATTTATTGATCATCTTCTGTGTGTTAAGGCAGCAGAAGTAACACAAATGTTTGGCCCGCTTCCTTTCTGGAGCCCCCAAGCCAGAAGTTACAGTATGTCCCTGAGGACTGGAACCCATTTGTACCTACAGCTTAGTGCTGGGTTAGGGGCTTTATGCACTCAATTCGGAGAGCAGCCTTGAAGGTAGATATTCTCTCTGCTTTATAGATGGGGAAACTGAGTCTTAGAGAAGTTCTGTAACCTGCCCAGTTTCCCATGTATTTGAACCAGGATGTAAACTCAGGTCCTTCTGGCTTTTTCAGAGCTGGTAGTATCTGCTCCTGAGCTTCTGGGGAAAGAAGCAAGGTGGCAGAGCCCTTGTAACCAACTTGTGTTCTCTTGTAAATTCTTGGAGATCCTTGTGTTTTGAATGCAGATGTAACCATACATGACAGAGCTGAGAAAATATTTTAGATTACTAAGTAACTGTGACAAAAAAGCATTTTTGCTGAGTCCAGTCCATTAAGGAACTGTTTATTGGCTTTGAAGTGTCAGAGGGAAGCGGTTACAAGCAAAGCAGCAAAGCTGTTGAGCCAACTAGCAGTCAGCAGGCCCTGCTTTCCTTAGGCCAGCAAGAGAATAGAGAGGATTGATTTCTTGTTTGGGCCGTTTCTTGAAATATATTACCTAGGGATGCACCAGTATTCTTTTAGGCTTACTTTCCAACTACCCGGGTATCCATCAACCAAATATGTCAGGTGTCTTCTGTGTGCCCTACTTTCACAGAAAAAACAGACATTTCCAGTCTGTCTGGTTCTTCTAGGCTATTCCTCCATGCATTTGACAGTTATTCAGTGATCACTTATCCTGGGCAGAGCACTGTATCGGGCATTGGGGTTCCAGTGGTGAACAGTGGGAGTGGTCTGGACCCTTATGGAGCTTAGAGTGGAATGGAGAGATGGGTGTTCAGCAAATAAAACACCAAATGAGGGCTTCCCTGGTGGCGCAGTGGTTAAGCATCTGCCTGCCAATGCAGGGGACACGGGTTCGATCCCTGGTCTGGGAAGATCCCACATGCTGCGGAGTAACTAAGCCCGTGTGCCACAACTACTGAGCCTGTGCTCTGGAGCCCACGAGCCACAACTACCGAAGCCTGCGCTCCTAGAGCCCATGCTCTGCAACAAGAGAAGCCACCGCACTGCAACGAAGAGTAGCCCCGGCTCGCTGCAACTAGAGAAAGCCCAGGCACAGCCACGAAGACCAAGCACAGCCAAAAATAAATAAATAAAATAAATTAATTAAAGAAAAAAACCCCAAATGAGGCAGTTACAGTTGTGATATGCTCTGGAGGACATATGGGCTACATAAAAAGAGGGAATCTGCTTTAGATCAGGTGACAGGGAAGGCACCTTAAAGTCTATCAGTCCTCCAGGCTATGAAACTTTTCTAATGACTTGGGCTCCCCCTCTACTAGTTCCTATACTGACAAGAAAAGATACATTAGTTAATAGGCTTTCTGGGCGAAGGTAACCAGGTTGGATCAGCTGTCATGATGCTTATTTGATCATGTACCTTGCCATGTTGATGATATGCTGGTGTGACAGGATATAACATATATTTCAGGTTATAACATATATTTCTAATCCTTATTACATCTTTCTGTTTGTTAATGTATGCATTTATTAATCATGCTATTAGAATGTTCATTGGGAATTACATTTTAAAGCACTCTTATTGAAGTCAGTGTGAAGGCTTTTCAGATGATAATTCAGTTTTCTTGGTAAAGCTTTTCTCACTCTTGCAGATGTCATGGTGATAAGTCCTATGTCAAGATCTTAAATATTCTGGATCCCTATAACTTAAGGAAAAATGAAATAGAGAATAATAGGTTTTAAATCTAAGGTACTTCTCAGGACTTTCCTGGCGGTCCGGTGGTTAAGATTCCACACTTCCACTGCAGGGGGCGCAGGTTCAATCCCTGGGAGGAGAACCAAGATCCCACATGGCCCACATGCCGCGTGACACGGCCAAAAAAAAGAATAATAATAATAAATAAATCTAAGGTTCTTCTCTAATGTTAATGACTACAAAGACTTTCTGTTCTGTAAGTTATTTGGCTTGAAAAGAGTAATGGACTAGGAGCTGGAAGACCAAATTTTTAGTTCTGATTTAACCCCCCCTTTAACCATGCCAGGCATCAACCTGTTTGAGTCTCAGGTTAGTCAGCTATGAAATCCCCATAACACCTCCTGCTGTTCCTGTCTCGCATATTTGCCGTGGTTGTCACATCAGTTATTCTATACGAGAACACTTTAAAGATCAAAGATCATGATTCAAATAAAGTTGTATTTTCGTGAAAGCTTTGAAAACGTTAAATTTGTGTGTTCTTTTGTAGGTTGTGGGGTGATCATGGGCAAGAGGCTTTAGAATCTGCTCATGTTTGCCTAATAAATGCAACAGCTACAGGAACTGAAATTCTTAAAAACTTGGTACTACCAGGTATTATACTTTTGTTGTTGTAAATTTACTTCTTTAAGGTTTTGAGCTGGAAATATATATTCTTGACTGACTCTTGTTTTGTCTCCCAGGTATTGGTTCATTTACAATTATTGATGGAAATCAGGTCAGCGGAGAAGATGCTGGAAATAAGTATGTTCTATTCTTTTCAAATACCTGCATGTTAGGGAAGGCAGTGCCTTGTCATGGGAGAGCAAGGCCTGAATCGCAGCTTCAACTCCTCAACCAGGGTGACTTAACTTCCAGGTGGAAATAGTCCCTATGCTTAGGATCATGGCAAGGATGAAGTGAGTTAATATAGGTAAAGTGCTAGCACAGTGTCTGGCAAATAGGCCTTTAGTAAAAGATACCCATCATTACTGTCTTTATTGTTGTTATTAATGAAAAAGGGTAGTCATTATTACTTTATTTGTGAAATCTGGATCCTTCCTGAGTCCTTATATTGATTCCTAGATGTTAGTATATAATTAACAATAATTGTATTTTCGGATTATAAGATAGTAAAAGCTACCTTTTGTTTGTGGTGTCTTCTAAGCTTAGTCCAGGTATATCTCTTTCTACACTATACTGTCTGTAAAAATGCTGTTCGTTTTATTTTTATAAATTTATTTATTTATTTTATTTTTTTGTCTGTGTTGGGTCTTCATTACTGTGCACAGGTTTTCTCTAGTTGTGGCGAGCAGGCATTACTTTTTGTTGCGGTGTGCAGGCTTCTCATTGCGGTGGCTTCTCTGGTTGCGCAGCACGGGCTCTAGGTGCGTGGGCTTCACTAGTTGCAGCACGCGGGCTCTAGAGCGCAGGCTCACCAGTTGTGGTGCACGGGCTTAGTTGCTCTGCGGCATGTGGGATCTTCCCGGGCCAGGGCTCAAATCCGTGTCCCCTGCATTGGCAGGTGGATTCTTAACCACTGCGCCACCAGTGAAGCCCTAAAATTGCTGTTTTAAAGATGGCCTGCATATCATTCTTTAAAGATGATCATATTTAGACTTTCAGAGCATTCCCCAATTTGGATTTCATGCTTGCCTTTTCAGGGACTTGGAGTCTGGGATCTCTCATTATATTTGTCAGTAAACAACAACAATGAGTAAATAGAAGGGAAATCAGAATTTGGTTCATATTGAGCTTTGTTATCTTTTTTCTGGGTGGTAATACAAGTTTCACTACCACAACACCCTTTTATTGGTATCTATAAAGAAAAAGTCCGTTTATCTTTGCTTGCTTGGTTGGTTAGAACAGGGTATAGTAAGAATGAAGTTTCTTTCTCTTGTGGAGCTGCTGAGCTTGTGCTCCAAGGGTACCCTGACTCTGATCAGCAGACTCAGATCTGGACCTTGGGGCACAACAAGGGTATGTGTGGGAGGAACCCTGAATAAATCTGTTATAGTTACCTGCAAAAGCAGACTATTCAATGCAGCATTTCCCAAGTGTGGTCAGTAGCTGTTAAATGGGCAAGTGGATTCCATGGTCAAATGAGTTTGGGAAATGGGTCAAATTAAACTAAATATTTCTTTAGTGTAAGACTTCAACATCATGCGTATTACATATATTATGAATTTCCAAGAGAGAATATAACATATGTTGTTTCCCAAACTTTTTAAAGCCCGGGAACCCTTTTCTCTCAGAGCATTTTGTGAAATTCATGTTCTGTGGTACATACTTTGGGAAACATTGATTTATTAGCCTGTCTTTGGTTACAAGTTTCATCCAGCTTTCTTCCTCCAGGAAGGCTGTTACAGTCTGAAATTAAAATATAGTTTGTTTTAAACTATGAATGAAATGCACCTGGTATTACAAATAACCTTTCCTTTCTAGTCAGAGAAGCCATTAAATTTGTTTTTATTCTGTTTTAGTTTTTTCCTTCAGAGAAGCAGTATTGGCAAGGTAAAAAATCAGTTTGTTATAGAATATAGTTGTATTTGAACATCCAGTGATGCCACTGTGTTTCGATTGTTTGAAAAGCTTTACTTTAAAAGAGCTTATTATTCCTCTGAGAAAAAAGCTAATTATCTCATTTTTTTTCTGATCTCGTAAATCTTTATATGCTTGGTAGTTTAAGAACTTAGAAGTACTATTCGTGTTTTTATTATCCTGTATTAAAGTTAAATATTCAGTGATGTTAATGTTCAGAGGTTGGAGTATTTTGGTTAAGAAGATTTTTTTTTACCAAGAGTTAGTCAGAATGTGTCTTAGTTTTGTATTTCATATTAAAAATCTTACAAAACCATATGGGTCAACTTAGTTTAGTATTCTGAATAGAAATGACTGTTTCTTTAATGACTGACCTCTCATGTGCAGGACTGTAAATGTGGGAGGTTAGAGTAAGTCTCAACTTGACTCAGAATCTCCCTGCCTGCTCCCCAGGGTTTTCTGGTCATTTGCCTAATCAGAAAAGTAGAGTGCAAGTCATGTAAGCATTTAAGAATTCTGAATAATGATGGTTTAGCTCTGTTTTAAGTAATACTCTGGTTTAGTCCCAGTTTAAACACTATGAAAAGCAGAGTTGTCATATCTGTGCATGGAATTTGGGTTGTTTTACAGTGTTTTTGCCTGATCTGTAAATTAAGGGGTTACATTTTAACCAAATTTTTTTCTAATTCAAGTAAAATGTTTTGTTTTTAAAAAGAACCGAGCTCAAGCCGCCATGGAATTCTTACAAGAATTAAATAACGATGTCTCTGGGAATTTTGTGGAAGAGGTATATATGTATATGTATATATATACACGTTATTATTTCTGGTCAGAAATTTAATTTTTTATTAATTCAGAGCCCTAGGAATTTAGAATTTTGAATCTTTGTATATTTATGTTGAGAGTTGAATTATTTTAACATTGGAGTCTAGCATTTACCTCACTTGTTCTAAAGTAGCTTAACTGTTTCTGTCATCTTTAATATGATTGTCAAATTGTTGGATTTTCTTTCCCCTGTCCTATTTAGAGTCCAGAAAACCTTCTAGACAATGATCCTTCATTTTTCTGTAGGTTTACCATTGTGGTTGCAACTCAGCTTCCTGAAAGGTAAATTTTTAAGTTAATTTGTTTTTATTTTAATCTCTTATTAGATTTGCATAGTTTTGTTTTCTCTGCAGAGTCTGGGGTCCTTAAAATTCTTAAACTCCATAGAAATCTTTAATTAGAAGTGCTTATAGATCTCCAGCACTAAAAAGATAGGGAAGAGAAAAATACTGAGATGTGAAACGTTAAAAAAAATATATTTAGAACAGTTAAATTGAACATTGGTTATTTTTTTAGTGAAAAAAAAAAACTAGTTAGAATTAATTATAGGGAGTGCTTGGTGCTGTATACAAAGGTTTTATAAATATTTTCTTCTTTATTATGGAAATGTTTAGGAGATGTCTTTCAGTAGCATTCTCCCTAATACAAAGGACTAGGTTTTCATATCTCTCTAGTCCAAAAGGTATACTTTCTTTGAGACTGCAACCTTGTGGAATTTCTTGCTTTTCAGCATATGTTTATGTAAATATGCTGTTTATGTAAATGCAATAGATATATCTTTGCATTTATTATTTAGTAAGAAAGTTGCTTTATTTTAAAGCATTTTCACATTTGGCATGTTTCCATTTGCTTATGTTCTTATCTTTTGTGCCTTCTTTTACAGTACATTACTACGTTTAGCAGATGTCCTCTGGAGTTCCCAAATCCCTCTTTTGATCTGTAGGACATATGGACTAGTTGGTTATATGAGGATCATTATAAAAGAACATCCAGGTAAAATTGTTGCACATATGGGGCTTCCTATTGGTTACTTTAGCTATAATTTTAGGAACTTGACAATTTAGAAAGTCAGTTTTAAATCACAGAGTAAATTTGTAGCAGCTCAACTCTGGTTATACGTTCAAAGTGGCAGTCAGAATCAGTAGGCTTTAATCTTTGTATTTCCTTTACTTAGCATTATAGAAGGATACAAAGCAGGAGATACAACAGGTGCAGCTGCTTCATCTTATTAGGAGGCCCAGCAGCTATGCAAATACCTAGCTTTTTTTGCCTCCTAACCTACATAGGGCATGTATGTCTGGCACAGGTAAGAGCCAAGGTATGTGGGTTACACTGACACAGAAAGGATATGCCACCTTTTCCCCCACCAGTATTCTATTCCATTCTCATACAGGCATTAGGCTTCCCCAGTTCAGGTGTAATTGCACACAGCAAGCAAGGCATTTACCTAACTACTGTTCCAAGGAAACAGTGTTTATAGGAGACTGAACTCATCCATAGGCAGGCTTGCATCAGTTCAAGTCCCTTTATTTAGAAAATTTTAATCTTAAATTATCATATAAAGTTTTCGTTCAGTACTCCTGCATTGCTCTGAGCCAGGTACTCTGCTAGTGTAATGACAGTCATTGGCATTGGTAGCATCACTGAAAAGTGGTATCTGCCTGGGCAGCTAAGGAGTGGCTTTTGAGGATAAGTTTTTGGCAGTGGTGCTGGGTCATTTAAGAGTTGTAAGTAGGAAAGTGACGAGGTAAACATTTTGTTTTAAACCGGTCACTCTGAAACCCGGTGGAGAATGAATGGATTTGAAGGGACAAAGATTGGAGACAAGGGTTGCTTTTAGGAGATTTTCAGTGGTCTAGGTAAGAGAAAGAGAGAGACAGAGAGAGATCCCCTGACTGAGGGCAGATGTTATAAGGATAGGGAAGAGGGGGTAGATGGTAATGAAGGTTAACATTGCTAGCTGTGTGCCTGCCTTTATGTGGATTATTTCATTTAATCTTTCCAATATCCTTGTAAGGCTGATACTGTTTTATCTGCTTTTTACAGATAAGGATGCTGAGGCATAGAGAGATTAAGCTATTTGCCTAAGGTCACACAGCTGGCAAGTGACAGAATGGAGCCTAGCTCTAAACACTCACTGAAATTACACTTTCCCATGCTCCCCTATGTGGAGAGCTGTGTATGAAGTGACATCAGGATGTGGGGAGGGACTGATACTGGGCCAAGGAAGCTCGAAGTCAGGGAAGACCATCACATTTCTAGGGAAGAGGTCTAGGTAGATGGTGATGCTGTCTGTTGAAGACCACAGGCGGAGGAAGGGTAGGTTGTTGGGTGCTATCGGAACGCAAATTTTACCTATTTTGATCTTTTCCAATTGTAATAAGAAAATTCTTCACTAAAGGAATCTTGGTTTTACTTTTATTAAAACTATAGTCCAAAAAAAAAAAACTATAGTCCACTTAAAATTTGTGCATTTAGTAAAATACAAATATATATGTATATGTAAATTTAACTCAATAATGAACAAAACCATGAGAAAAACCTGTAGGCCCTATGCCCATTTAAAAATTACAGATTTCCTGGCTTCCCTGGTGGCACAGTGGTTGAGAGTCTGCCTGCCGATGCAGGGGACACGGGTTCGTGCCCCGGTCTGGGAAGATCCCACATGCCGCAGAGCGGCTGGGCCCGGGAGCCATGGCCGCTGAGCCTGCGCGTCTGGAGCCTGTGCTTCGCAACGGGAGAGGCCACAACAGTGAGAGGCCCGCGTACCGCAAAAAAAAAAAAAATACAGATTTCCTAAGTTCCTATAATGTACGTACTGCCAGCAGTATTGCTAAAGAAGTAAGTTTATCTTTTGGGATTGTTTGTTTCACAGTAATAGAATCTCATCCAGATAATGCATTAGAGGATCTACGACTGGATAAGCCATTTCCTGAACTGAGAGAACATTTTCAGTCTTATGATTTGGATCATATGGAAAAAAAGGTTGGTAGTGTGTGTGACCTTCCATTTATAGGTATACTTAAAACTTTGTTTTTAACCTAAGGTTTTCGAATTACAAAGTGAGGAAATACTATAAACCTCCGTAGTCCTGTCATCCAGGTCACATAGTGACAACATTGTACCTAATTTGTTTTAAATAAATCTATCTTTCCCCAAAATTTAAAAACTTTTTTATTGAAGAAAAGTACATTAACTGAACATATCTGTGTAATCAACACCCAGGTCAAGAAATTGGACATTAACATATCCCAGAAGCCCTCTTCATGGCTCTTTCCTAAACAAATAGATGTCCTTTTTAAAACAGTTTGAATTTGGGATGGTGTTTGTTGAAATTGACTCCTCTTAAAACTTATTTTTAGTGTTTGAGAATTACCAAGGCAACTGCATATTTCATTATAGAAATAATGATATTTATAACAGGTCATGTAATTTAAGGCATACACACACACACACACACACACATATATTTTTTTTTTCCCCTGACTACCCATTAATTAAATGCAGGTATTTGGTTCATCAGAAAACACAGAAAGGATCCCTTTTCCTTAGTCTAGGATTGGTATCTGAAATCAAGATACTTGAGCTTTGTTTTTGAGTGGCAGTCCCTGAGACAGTTTTCTTAATGGTAGAATGGGGACAATCATAGTATATACCTGCCTTATTAGAATTAAATTGGACACTGCCTTCAAAATCTTTGTAAAGCAGTTTTTGTTAACCCAGTTCATTTTCCTTTGTTCATTATTCCACATATACTGAGAGATGTAAACATTGTTGAATAATTGAATTTAATAAATATTGTTGAATTTGTTGAAAATGATATGGTATAGTGAAAAATAAATGTCAACTAATTAATGTTAACTAATACTGATATTTCCTTTGATTCTTTTATTTTTAGGACCATAGCCACACTCCATGGATTGTGATCCTAGCTAAATATTTAGCACAGTGGTATAGTGAAGTATGTCCTTTCTTGAAAAAAGAAATTCCATATATGACTGTATTTTTTCAGTTTATTATAAAGAACTTCATTGGAGGGGGTGGGACATTGATTTTTTTTCCTTATGTGGTTATAAGGCAGCTGATTTAAACTGCTAGTTTAAATCTAGCAGTTTCTCTTTTGATACTGACATTTTTATTAACAAAATGAAATTTGAACAAATGTCATTCTGAAACTGGCAGTGGGGAATGAATGTAGAGAAGTGGCCCACAGTTTCTGTTTTCTATCAAGTCAGCTGATTTTACCAAGGTATAGATTTGCTGATGAAACCTCATATGGATAGGGGGAAACTGGACTTTCAGTTTCCATATTTTGAGTTTTTACAACTAGATTAAAAATTTTTTTAACCCAATTTAGACTAATGGACGAATACCTAAAACGTATAAAGAAAAAGAAGACTTCAGAGATTTGATCAGACAAGGTAATATGGGATGTGATTAAATGTATAAAGTTTGAAAAGCATATTGCTTGAAGCTAATGGTTATTGAATTTCTGTCAACACCTTTGTCAGATGATGCCATCATGAGATTTTCTTTTTTTAATTTGTTTATTTTTGGCTGCACTGGGTCTTCATTGCTGCACATGGGCTTTCTTTACTTGCGGTGAGCGGGGCCTACTCTTCGGTTCGGTGCATGGGCTTCTCATTGCGGTGGCTTCTCTTGTTGTGGAGCACGGACTCTAGGCGCGCGGGCTTCAGTAGTTGTGGCTCATGGGCTCTAGAGTGCAGGCTCAGTAGTTTTGGTGCACGGGCTCAGTTGCTCCGCGGCATGTGGGATCTTCCTGGACAAGGGCTTGGACCGGTGTCCGCAGCATTGGCAGGCGGATTCTTAACCACTGCGCTACCAGGGAAGCCCCCATCATGAGCTTTTATTTTATTTTCCTCGGGAGGTTAAGGAGCCACTCCTTGTGTAGTTTTAAGAATGACCAGTGGGCTTCCCTGGTGGCACAATGGTTGAGAGTCCGCCTGCCGATGCAGGGGACACGGGTTCGTGCCCCGGTCTGGGAAGATCCCACATGCCGCGGAGCGGCTGGGCCTGTGAGCCATGGCCGCTGAGCCTGCGCGTCCGGAGAGGCCACAACAGTGAGTGGCCCGCGTACCGAAAAAAAAAAAAAAAAAAAAAAGAATGACTAGTGATGAGCCATATTTCTTCTTAAGGTTCAGTATCCAGTCCTCCCTTCAGAATCTGACAAGGTTATCTCCATAATGCTGGGGGGAGAGAAAGAGTGAAAAGAAAAGGGCTTTGTTTGCTAATCAATTTCTATTTTAATAGGAATTCTAAAGAATGAAAATGGGGCTCCGGAAGATGAAGAGAATTTTGAAGAAGCTATTAAAAATGTGAACACAGCACTAAATATAACTCAGGTATTAAGAGCTGATGAGGTATTCACAAATGAAAGGTGTTTTCTGAAGTCCTCATACGTGAAATAGTTGATTTTAATTTTAAATTTCTCAAACTGTAGAGTTGGTTAGAAATTAATATCTATAATCAGCTTGAATATTCTTTTAATAAGATTCTGTATTGTCCTTGTTAAAATGGATCTCAGTGCTTCAGCATATAATTTGATACAGTGATTTATATAAATTAATTGTTTGAAGTACATGATTTGTGAATAATAAGTATTTTGGGGTAGGAATTATATAATGAAGGTGGTATTTTGCTGGTCCAAAATAGTGTTGCCTGAAAAGTTAAATCTTACCCTGCTTTGCTTTTGACAGTAATTATTTGGATATATTGGAAGATGTTCTTAATGACATTATATACCTTAAAAATTACTTGGAGGGGGGCTTTCCTGGTGGCTCAGTGGTTGAGAGTCCGCCTGCCGATGCCGGGGACATGGGTTCTTGCCCGGGTCCAGGAAGATCCCACATGCCGCGGAGCGGCTGGGCCCGTGAGCCATGGCTGCCGAGCCTGCGTGTCCGGAACCTGTGCTCCGCAACGGGAGAGGCCACAACAGTGAGGCCCGCGTACCACAAAAAAAAAAAAAAGAAAAAACCGCAAAGAAACAAAAATGATTTGGCTGAATGTAAAATTTACCCCAATTAAAAAAAACAAGGTTCTCATGGTTGGGGGACAGTGAACTAAGCAAACAGACAAACGTACCAGGTGCTGTGAACAAAATAAGAGTAGAACAAAGGGGTAGAGCATGATGGAGCGGAGGTCTGGGATCAGGAGGGGCCAGGGAGACTCTCAAAGAGATGTGTTTAAGCAGAAGCCTAAGTGAAGTGTCATGCAGAGGTCTGGAAGAAGAACTTTTCAGGCCAAGGAAGCACATGTGCAAAGGCCCAGAAGTGGGATGATGCTTGGCATTTGTTCAAGGATCAGTATGAAAGCCACTGTAATTGGAATGAAGTAAACAAGGGGGAAAGAGGTGGGAGGGATTTAAGTTTGGAGAGGCAGAAAGGGCCTGATCATAAAGGCACTGCAGGCCACTAAAGTGTTTTGAGCCGGGGAATGGAGTGACCTGATTTATATTTCTAAAAAAATTATTCTGGCTCTTGTGAGGTCAAAAGACTGTAGGGGACTGGGAGTGGAAGCAGAGAGAGCAGTTAGGAATTACCAGTAAGAAAGTTCTTTTTTCCACACAACAGTAGAATCAAAGCCTAAGATTTCTATAGTTTTTATTGATGTATGATGTTCTTGCTAGTATTAAACGTCCTTAATTTAACTACCTCATTTCTGTCAGAGTGGTTGTCTCTTTCAGCAGTCACTAATTAGGGTGTAAAGGTTTCAGATTTTTGACAAGATGGAAAAACATGAAGGACTACAAATCTAGCTTGGTATTAATGTCTGTTATCTTTGTTCTGTCTTCAAATATGACTATAAAAAGATTTACTTAGGCTCCTTCTTTATTTATGATGTAAGAGAATAGGTCAGTCTTTAATGCTAACAGCAGTGGGCAGGAGGGGACTTTCTTCCCTTCACTCTTTCGCCAATAAATCTCCATCTGGTGGTGATTCTGAATAAAAGTCTTAAGTTTGTATTTGAACTTGTTTGGAAAATTGCAGTGGAAGTTAAAGTGGGCAGTGAAAATAAAAGTGAACTTATATTAATTCTTAGTATAAGTAAATGTTTCCTGTTCCTTTGTTAGATCCCAAGCAGTATTGAAGATATATTTAATGATGATCACTGCATAAATATCACCAAACAGGTAACAATAACAAAAAAAGTAAAAATAATGCCACCTTAACCTATGGGTCAAATTCAGATGTCACTTAATATTAATTTTTTTTGCTTCTTCTAGACTCCGACATTTTGGATTTTAGCTCGTGCCTTAAAGGAATTTGTGGCCAAAGAGGGTCAAGGAAATTTACCTGTTCGAGGCACAATTCCCGATATGATTGCAGATTCAGGCAAATATATAAAACTGCAAAATGTGTAAGTCACCTGTTTTCAAACTATGTAGTAGAAAAATCAATCTGTTTATATAAGAGATGAACATATTTTATCAGTCTACCAGAAATCAGAAATCAAATGGAAACCTGTTATAATCTTATCACTTTAAAAATAATCTAAGGGACTTCCCTAGGGGCATAGTGGTTAAGAATCCCCCTGCCAATGCGGGGACACAGGTTCTATCCCTGGTCCGGGAAGAGTCCACGTGCCGCGGAGTAACTAAGCCCGTGTGCCACAACTACTGAGCCTGTGCTCTAGAGCCTGTGAACCACAGCTATGGAAGCCTGCACGCCTAGAGCCCGTGCTCCACAACAAGAGAAGCCACTGCAATGAGAAGCCTGCACACCACGACAGAGTAGCCCCCGCTCACCACAGCTAGAGAAAGCCCATGTGCAATAGCGAAGACCCAATGCAGCCAAAACTAAATTTATAAAAATAAGCTAAAAAACTTAGGGGGCAGATTTTTAAAATATATATATATTTTTTTGTGGTACACGGGCCTCTCACTGTTGTGGCCTCTCCCGTTGCGGAGCATAGGCTCCGGACGCGTAGGCCCAGCGGCCATGGCTCACGGGCCCAGCCGCTCCACGGCATGTGGGATCTTCCCGGACCGGGGCACGAACCCGTGTCCCCTGCATCAGCAGGCAGACTCTCAACCACTGCGCCACCAGGGAAGCCCATGTTTTATTTTTAAGAATAGTTTTAAGTTCACAGCAAAATTGGGCAGAAAGTATAGAGTTCCCGCATACCCCCGAAGGGTCAGATTTTGTTTTTCATATTTCAAGATAAAACCTAACATTTGAGCACTTAACTCTGTGCTATCAACTGTTCTATGTATTAACTAATTTAATATTCACAATAGCCCTATGAGAGAGATACTATTATTGTCCCAGTTTTACAGGTGAGAAAACTAAGACATAGTAGAGGTAATTTTTTCAGGGTCTGACAGCTGGGAAATGGCAAAACCAAGATTTGAATCTATGCAACTCACCTCTGTACTCTTAATCATGGCCCTATACTCTCTTTTGTCTGTAATTTAAAACTTTGAAGTCTTCAGTTTTGATGAATTTTTTGTCATTTTCATAATTTAAAGAGTTCATGACTATAGATAGATACCTATCCAGGTATCACTAGCCTGAACCCAGGTAGATTGTCATAAGGACAGGTCTCAATGGATATTACCCTTGTGTACTTCGGGCATGGTGCTGATGAATCCAGGGCCACTGGCCTTGTTTCTTCAGGGGCCAGATAATGACACACAGAGAAGGTCTCTGTTGCCTAGACAGATTGTATGCTTCATCTCATTCATTCTCTAACACATCTTTATTGCCCTAGCCTAAAAGTTCAACTACCTAAAACTTGGGAAAAGTCAGTTGAGGACAAAAGAATTATGACCTCATATCAGAGGTAGTCAGCTTAACACTGATTGTCTCTAGAGGGTGAAAGTGTAAATAGACTTAAAGAAAAGTTTTACATGAATTTGTAGATGGACAGTTTTGAAGTATTTAACTTGCCTTGGACTTGACTTCAAGGAGATTGTGTTCTTTTGCAACATATTTTGTTAGGTCCTCTGTCAGAGAAGCATGGATCATGGATCTCTCTAGAAGGGCAGTTTTTAAGTTAGTATTGAGGGAGCCTAGGTTATTAGTGCAGTCCAAGAATCCATCACCAACCACTAACAGGTGCTGGTAGAATTTCCATGGCATTGTCACATTTGATGTGTTTTCAGATCAGTATTTTTTCATGAAAGGGAAAGACATTTTTTGTTTGATTCATGGTGAGATTTAGATTTGGTAATTATTTATTTATTTATTTATATTTGGCTGCGTTGGGTCTTTGTTGCTGTGCACGGGCTTTCTCCAGTTGTGCCGAGTGGGGGCTACTCTTCGTTGCGGTGCACGGTTTTCTCATTGCCATGGCTTCTCTTGTTGTGGAGCATGGGCTCTAGGCACGTGGGCTTCAGTAGTTGTGGCACGCGGGCTCAGTAGTTGTGGCTCATGGGCTCTAGAGCTCAGGCTCAGTAGTTGTGGCACATGGGCTTAGTTACTCCGCGGCATGTGGGATCTTCCCGGCCCAGGGCTCGAACCCGTGTCCCCTGCACTGGCAGGCAGATTCTTAACCACTGCGCCACCAGGGAAGTCCCCAAATTTGGTAATTTAAATATTCGTTAATAGTAGCTTTTTGTTGTTCTTTTCCAGTTACCGTGAAAAAGCAAAGAAAGATGCTGCTGCTGTGGGTAATCACGTTGCCAAATTGCTTCAGTCTATAGGCCAGGTAAGCTGCCGGGCACACTGCCTTTGATGGACAGTACAGCTCCATATAGGCCTGATTGCATCATGTAACTCCAGCCAGAAAAGGCTTAGAGAGAAGGTGTGGCACTGGCTCAGAGCTTCTTTAGAGGTGTCCTCACTTGCCTGCTAATGAGAAGGCCTGTCATAGTGATGGGCTTTGTGCTGCACCCTCTGTTAATCTGCTTTTATACTGGAGCAAAATCTGCATTTATCTCTTTACAGGCACCAGAGTCCATTTCAGAGAAAGAATTAAAATTACTCTGTAAGTCACCTTGACTTAATTTCCTTATTTTGTTTGATAAAAATGTGCCATGGGAAATGTTCCCAGCAATTTTAAATGGTTGAAATTAAAATTTTTCCATGGTCTCAGTGGTATTGACACAGGTAATTATTGGGTAAGGTTTTTTTTTCTCATGATAAATGGAGAGGGTGTTCTAAGACTGGTCAGAGATAGAGCATATTTATCTAATGCTAAAAAGACATGAAGATCAATTAATTGAAAATTATCAGTAACACAATTATTTTCAGCTTACTCATTTTAAATAACTTGGGAAAGTTTTATCTGAAGGCTTTGGGTGTGAAGTCTTGAGTCACATGTACATTGACAGTATTGGTTTAAATACTAACTTCGATCAGTGTTAAATGACTGTGATAGAATTAAGAATTTTGCCATCTAGTTTCAGAGTGGCTAGGCTCCTGGGGTCTTCTCGATAACTCCTGAGTAGGCCCAGAGAATTTAAGAGTTAGTTTAAGAGTAATAAAATCTGTTTTACATGCCATCTGAGGATTTTTCCCTGTAGCTATGACCCCTGGTTGCTGCAAAAGTCTACATTTTGTATGTTACCCGTCCTTAAAATTATTTATCCAGATTATTCATTTTAAGACTCTTCAACATGTTTGTTTAGGCTTAGTTTCAATGTTTTGTTCCACTACTGATCTTACACCGTGTTTATGCATTAGTGTTTGTGCTACTAGATTATATGATACCAGATTAAAAGCTGGATGTGTTGGGTATTTGGGAGTTTATTATTCTGGTCTCTATTGGAATATGTTTGAAAATTTCCATAATACAAAGTTTTTTGCTTTTTTTTTTTTTTTAAAGCCTTACATATTCTCAGAGCACAGTATGTATAACACTCTCCTTCAGTACTGCTTGTCCATAATAATGATAAAAACTACTATTCATTGAGCCCTATCAGGCATTCTGCTTGGTACATACTGTACACAGTTACACTCTTGATCCACAGAACAGCTCAAAGGTAAACAATATATCTCCATTTTACAAGTGAAAACTGAGGCTCAGAGAAGTGCCATCACCTATGTAGTCAGTGCTGAACTGGTTGTAATGCCAAGGACATGAATTTAAGATAACTTGTGTTCTGGTGCCATCTCTGCTAACTATTAGAACCTTTTCTTCGTACTTCCATGTCTGTAAAGAGGATACACAGAATTTCCTCTTCCTAATTGGGATAGTCATGTATCTTAACCATTTACTTCCATAATGTCTCTTCTGTGTTCAGGCAGCAATTCTGCATTTCTTCGAGTGGTGAGATGTCGATCCTTAGCTGAAGAATATGGCTTGCATACAGTTAACAAGGATGAAATTAGTAAGTAAGAACCTTTTTTTTTTTTAAAGTGAGGTTTTTTCCTTTTAAAATTTATTTATGTATTTATTTTTGGCTGTGTTGGGTCTTCGTTTCTGTGCAAGGGCTTTCTCTAGTTGCAGCGAGGGGGGGGCCAGTCTTCATCGTGGTGCGCGGGCCTCTCACTATCGCGGCCTCCCTTGTTGTGGAGCACAGGCTCCAGACGCGCAGGCTCAGTAGTTGTGGCTCACGGGCCCAGTTGCTCCGTGGCATGTGGGATCCTCCCAGACCAGGGCTCGAACCCGTGTCCCCTGCATTGGCAGGCAGACTCTCGACCACTGCACCACCAGGGAAGCCCCAGTAATAACCTTTTGATGCTAGGTTATTAATTAATTCTAAGGATATAAATATTTTGTGTATAACAGAATGTATAGTAGAGTGTATGGTGATAACATAAAGGATAATGTAAATATTTATACTCTAAATCTTATTCTATAAACCTATCTAAGAGGTCATAATTTCAAATATAAAACTTAATATATACATACATAAAATCCTATTTAGGTCACTGAGTAAGTTGTGTGATATGTAGAAGAGCTAAAGTCAGCATACTACTACCATAGTAGAGGTTATGTGACCATAGCTAATAGTCTATAAGACCTTTGGGTTTTATCTCAGTAACGTATCTCCCTTTATTTTATAGTTATTTATCATTTTCTATTTTATTGTCACAAAATATTTAAATTTTATGATAGAATTGCCTTGTATTCTGAAACTTTTTGAGTATATAGTAAATTCAGTCCTTCCTTGTTTTTATGTCATGAATTATACAAATTATACTGAAATTTTTTTCCTTTCAGTTTCCAGCATGGACAATCCAGATAATGAGATAGTATTATACTTAATGTTACGGGCTGTTGATAGATTTCATAAACAACATGGTAGATATCCAGGTAAGAATAGCAATCAAATTATCAAATACAATAAAATCTTGTTTTTTGGCCGCACAGCATGGCTTGTGGGATCTTAGTTCCCTGACCAGGGATTGAACCCACGCCACAGCAGTGAAAGCTCCAAGTCCTAACCACTGGACCACCAGGGAATTCCCAATAAAATCTTTTTTTTTTTAATTAATTAATTTATTTTTGTCTGCGTTGGGTCTTTGTTGCTGCGCGCAGGCTTTCTCTAGTTGCAGTGAGTGGGGGCTACTTTTCTTGCGGTGTGCAGGCTTCTCATTGCAGTGGCTTGTCTGTGTTGCAGAGCACGGGCTCTAGGCATGCAAGTTTCAGTAGTTGTGGCACATGGCTCAGTAGTTGTGGCATATGGGCTTAGTTGCTCCGCAGCATGTGGGATCTCCCCGGACCAGGGCTCGAACCCATGACCCCTGCATTGGCAGGCAGATTCTTAACCACTGCTCCACCAGGGAAGTCCCCAATAAAATCTTAAATAAATACTTAAATAGAATGAAATCTTAAAGGATTCTTGGGGTGTTTGCAGTAGTGATGCTTGAAGTCACACTGTAAACTATTTACACCTGGTTCGTCTCAGTGAGGAAATACCATTTGGTTTTTAAGTGTAACCAGTTGCAAGTAGTGTTTGATTCAACACGGGACTGTTGGTTGATTGCATATAGGATAAAATTTTTTCCTGTCAGTTTGTACAGTTTACTTCTAAGACTCACACTGAGTTTGATTTAGTGGAATGAGAAAGCCACAAGAAGTATGCCTGTGATTTCTGAGCTCAGAACTCTGAGGATGTTTCTTTGCTCAGTATCTATTTTTTGTTATCTGTTAATGTAGTAATTGGGGAATTGGCATATGCTCAAAGGTCTTCAGTTGCCCAGGATATCTTTATTAAGATTGTAATTTTAATTGTGCAGGATTATTGCATAGCAGCACATTCTGGGTGTGTCATAAAACCTGTTGCCCCAACTGATGTAGTATACCCACTGAGTTATAATCTTAATGAGCAAGCTTACCAGAAAAGGAAAAGGAATAAACACCAAATATGTATTGCTTTATTTGTATTGTTTGCTTAGAATGTATTTTTGGTTATCTCTTGCATAACCAACCATCCCCAAATTTAGTAGTTTAAAACAATCGATTTTTCTGTCTCATTGCTTTGTATGGGCTGGGCTCGGTTAGGCAGTTCTCACTGGGGGAAGGGGATCTCATGGAGTTGCATGATGCCTGGGGCTGGAGTCATCCAAGAAGACATGCTCACTCACGTGTGTGGCACTTTAGTTGGGATATCCGGAACTGCTGTGGGGGGAGCGGGCGGGTACTGGTCAGGCCTCTGTCTCCACATGGCTACTTGGGGCTTCCTTTTAGCATGGGAGTCCTAGATTTCTTACATAGTGGCTGCCTTCCCCAGAGTTAACATTCCAAAAGACCCAGGTGGAAGGTACAAGGCTTTTTATGACTTGGCCTTGGAAGTCACAGCATCACTTTTGTCATGTTCTGTTGGCTTCACAGGGTCACATTAGATTAAGAGCAGAAGGGGGACCACACAAGGGCACGAAGAGGTGTTCATTGGGGAGCCATCGTGGGAGATTAGCTATTACATAGAGCATAGGCTTTGGAGTTAAACCTAGGTCCAAATCCAAGTTCTATCTATCACTTATTATCTCTTGATCTTGGGTGAGTCACTATTTCCCTCCAAGTCTCAGTTCTCTCAGTATGGAAAGGTGATAATAATAACTACTCTATTAGATTGTAAGGGTTAGATACGTGATGTATGAAAATCACTTAACATACTGCTTAGCTTTTTTTAAGTACTCAATAAAGGGTAGATGCTACTATTTTGAGAAGGAGTGATGATAGGTTTTTTTTTTTATTAATTTTTATTTTTGGCTGCATTGGGTCTTTGTTACTGCACACGGGCTTTCTCTAGTTGCGGCAAGTGGGGGCTACTCTTCATTGCGGTGTGCGGGCTTCCCGTTGTGGTGGCTTCTCTTGTTGCAGAGCACAGGCTCTAGGTGTGCAGGCTTCGGTAGTTGTGGCATGCGGGCTTAGTAGTTGTGGCTCGCAGGCTCTAGAGCGCAGGCTCAGTAGTTGTGGCACACGGGCTTAGTTGCTCCGCAGCATGTGGGATCTTCCCAGACCAGGGCTCAAACCCGTGTCTCCTGCATTGGCAGGTGGATTCTTAACCACTGCGCCACCAGGGAAGTCCCAATGATAGTTTTTAAACTAGAGGGGTTAAAAAATAAAATAAACTAGAGGGTTTTAGTAATACCTGGATATTATGGCAATTACATTTTTCCTTCCAGTAGTAATAATAATAATAGCTTACCTTTGGAGACATCATAGTTTCATCATTAAGAACTGCCTGGGGGCTTCCCTGGTGACGCAGTGGTTGAGAGTCCGCCTGCCGATGCAGGGGACACAGGTTCATGCCCCGGTCCGGGAGGATCCCACATGCCGCAGAGCGGCTGGGCCCGTGAGCCATGGCCGCTGGGCCTGTGTGTCCGGAGCCTGTGCTCCGCAACGGGAGAGGCCACAGCAGTGAGAGGCCCACGTACCGAAAAAAAAAAAAAAAAAGAACTGCCTGGGCTCATATCACAGTTTTGCTACTTATGAGCTAAATAACTCGGGCAAATAACTTAATCTGTCTGTGCCTCAGTTTCCTTATCTGTAAAATGAAGATAATAATAGTGCCTACTTCATAGGGTTGCTGTAAGGATTAAATGAATTAATATTTTAGATGGTGTTTAGAACAATGTCCAGCATCTATTAATGCTCTGTAAGTGTTACCTATTATTATAGTTTTATATATGTCATTTAGTCTCCTGGAAATGGGTAATAAACGCTATAAGTTTTATAAAGGGTATAAATAGGACATTACTTTCTCATTCATTCAGTTCTATCAAATAATTACTGAGCACCACTACGTGTCAGATACTCTTCTAGATACTGGGTAAGGAGCACTGAACAAAGCAGATTTGTCAAACTCAAATTTTTAATAGATTTTAGATGGTTTCTTTGATTGTTACAGGTTTGTGATAGCTGCAAATATTTGTCTCATACTTTCCATTATTTTTGTTCTTAATTCAGTTTTACACCTTAATGTTTTGACTAGAATACCTAAAACTGGATTAAATAAAGGAGATAGCCAATAATTTTGAGTCACATATTTATTTTAATGAAAATTAATTTGCATATATATATTTTAGGGGTATCTAACTATCAAGTTGAAGAAGATATAGGCAAGTTGAAGTCTTGTCTCACTGGCTTCCTTCAGGAATATGGATTATCCATAATAGTGAAAGATGATTATGTCCACGAATTGTGAGTATTTTTTTAGGGAATGCAAGAGACAATACTGTCCTGTCATAAGGCTAATCTATGTTCATGTCTCCATCCTTTCCTGTAGTTGCCGATATGGAGCTGCTGAACCACACACCATTGCTGCATTCTTAGGGGGTGAGTTCCAGAGATGAGAAGACTGTCACCTGTTGTTATATAGTACAGTTATGAAGTTTTGTTTTCCCAGCTGTTTTAACTAGGGAGGTCAGTGAAGCACATGTTAATATTGAGTTTAGATTATTTTGGTACCCCCCAAACTTGTTTCCCTGCTTTCCATCTCTCCCACTGCTGTCCATTTTAAACTCCTGAAGAGTAATTAATCTTTCTAAAGCATAGCTCTGATTGTGTCTCTCACTTAACCCTCTCACCTGGCAGTACACACATATACACTACAGTAGTCCTCGGAAAATAAATCCAGAGTCTTTCATTTGACATTTAAAACATTCTGTGTTGGGCTTCCCTGGTGGCGCAGTGGTTGAGAGTCCACCTGCTGATGCAGGGGACACGGGTTCGTGCCCTGTTCCGGGAAGATCCCACATGCCGTGGAGCAGCTGGGCCTGTGAGCCATGGCTGCTGAGCCTGCGCGTCTGGAGCCTGTGCTCCGCAACGGGAGAGGCCACAACAGTGAGAGGCCCGCGTACCACAAAAAAAAAAAAAAAAAATTCTGTGTTCTGGTTTTACCCAGTCTTTCTGGCCTTGGTTTTTTCAAGTTACTTGCTTTTCCGCTAGACATGCCCTTTGATTTCCCGCTCCTTGAATCTTTACCCCAATCTGGGCCCATTTGCCTTAAGTCTCCCTGTTGCCTGCATGTCTAAAATCTACCTGTTCTTCAGGACCCAACTCAACAATACCATCTCTTAAATAAAACTCCTTGGAGCCTGGAAGTTTGAGGTCAGGGCCAGCATAGTTGGTTTCTGGTGAGGCCTCTCTTTGTGGCTTGTAGGCAGTCACAATCTTGCTGTGTGCCATAACCTCTTCTTTGTGCAGGAAGGTGAGGAGGCTCTCTGGTGTCTCTTCTTATAAGTATACTAATCCCATCATGAGGGCCCCACCCCCATGACCTCAATTACCTAATTACCTCCCAAAGACTTCAACTCCATCGCCAAATATGGTAACATTGGGGGTTAAGGCTTTAACATATGAATTTTTGGGGACATGCATTCGGTCTATAACATGTGCATTCTATAATCATTCTGCACAAGTCATTTCTTTCAGGTCTTTTTAAAAATATTATCTTCCCTGTGAGGCCATCCCTGATTCATTTAAAACAGTCCCTCCTCTTGCATCATATCCCCCTTCCTTGCTTTTTCTCCTTAGCACTTAGTCACTTGATGTTTTACTTATTTGTAAATTCTCTCTCCCTCACTACTGAAAAGTAAGATCCATGAGGATAAGAACTTTTGTTTTTTGTTCCCTGCTGTATCCCTAGTGCCTAGGACAGTATCTGGTACACAGTAGAGTCTCAAATTTTATTGAATCAGTGAATGTGAAAGCGGAAGCTTCAGATTATAAAAGATGAAAAATTGTTTTCTTGGTAGTTTTTTTTTTCTGTTGTTTTGTTTTGAATAGTAACTTTAAAACTTGTTACTGTTACTATGTACTCAGACTCTTACTGAGTATAGCAGTCTGGGTATCTAATATAGATCCTTTCCAAATTACACATATTCCTTTACCCTCCCTTTTTTTTTTTTTTTTTTTGCGGTACGTGGGCCTCTCACTGTTGTGGCCTCTCCCGTTGCGGAGCACAGGCTCCGGACGCGCAGGCCCAGCGGCCATGGCTTACGGGCCCAGCCGCTCCGCGGCATGTGGGATCTTCCCGGACCAGGGCATGAACCCGTGTCCCCTGCATCGGCAGGCAGACTCTCAACCACTGCACCACCAGGGAAGCCCTACCCTCCCTTTTTAAAAATATTTATTTATTTATTTTTGGCTGCATTGGGTCTTTGTTGCTGCACGCAGGCTTTCTCTAGTTGTGGTGTGCGGGCTTCTCGTTGTGGTGGCTTCTCCTGTTGCAGAGCACGGGCTCTAGGCACCCGGGCTTCTGGAGTGTGGCTTACGGGCTCTGGAGCGCAGGCTCAGTAGTCGTGGCACACGGGCTTCGTTGCTCCATGGCATGTGAGATCTTCCTGGACCAGGGCTCAAACCCGTGTCCCCTGCATTGGCAGGCAGGCAGATTCTTAGCCACTGCACCACCAGGGAAGCCCCTTTATCCCCCTTTTTTTTTTTTTTTTTTTCGGTACGTGGGCCTCTCACTGTTGTGGCCTCTCCCGTTGCGGAGCACAGGCTCTGGACGCACAGGCCCAGAGGCCATGGCTCACGGGCCCAGCCACTCCACAGCATGCGGGATCCTCCCGGACCGGGGCATGAACCCGTGTCCCCTGCATCAGCAGGCGGACTCTCAACCACTGCGCCACCAGGGAAACATGCCCCCCCCCCTTTTTTTTTTTTTTTTTTTTCGGTACGTGGGCCTCTCACTGCCATGGCCTCTCCCGTCGTGGAGCACAGGCTCTAGACATGCAGGCTCAGCGGCCAGGGCTCACGGGCCCAGCCGCCCCACGGCATGTGGGACCTTCCCAGACCGGGGCGCGAACCCGCATCCCCTGCATTGGCAGGCGGACTCCCAACCGCTGCGCCACCAGGGAAACACACCCCCCTTTTTATTATAAAACATGCACAGGGTAAAATTCAAATGCAACAGAAGGGTATCCTTTGAGAATCCTTTCTGCCTATATTTAGCCTTTAAAAAAAGTGCAGTCATCCATACTATTGTTTTGACTTTTTCTTGCTTAATATATTTTGCCAGTCTTTTTAAACCACCATAATTAAAAATACTTCTTTTAAACTGTGGCATAATATGCCAGGGTGTGAATGTATATAACAAAATTTTTATTTCCTTTAATAACATAGTTATAAAAAATTGTAGTCCTTTGTTTTGATATGACTCAGTAAGTTATGTCTGTTTTGGATTACTTTTAAACATCTTTGGTTTCGGAAAGGAAAGGTTTTCTGTACAGAATTGAATATTTTTATACAACTCTTGAAATTTACCTTTTTCAAAGATTTGCTTTTCTCCTTTTTCCTTGCAGGAGCTGCTGCTCAAGAGGTTATCAAAGTAATCACCAAACAATTTGTAATTTTTAATAATACTTACATTTATAGTGGCATGTCACAAACTTCAGCAACTTTCCAGTTGTAGAATAAGTACCCTATAGTGTGTTAATGATTGAAACTGTAATTGCCTTCAGTTTGTGCTCCAGTCTGTAAGGTTCTGCTAAGGGAGAACTGTTAAGTTGTTTCCTTAATAAACATTTTTCTCACTTGTAATAATGTAGTCTTGTTCTTTGGGGAGCTGAAGTGGAGGGAGGAAGGAAACGGTTTTCTCAGAGAATAAAAGCTATCCATTTCTAACTGAGCTCATTATTTCTGGCTTGCTATTTCAAAGTTACTTAACATTGAAATGTCTTGTATGGACCTCCCTTGTGGTGCAGCGTATAAGAATCCGTCTGCCAATGCAGGGGACGTGGGTTCGATCCCTGGTCCAGGAAGATCCCACATGCCGTGGAGCAACTACTGAGCCTGCACTCTAGAGCTTGTGAGCGACAACTACTGAGCCCGTGTGCCACAACTACTGAAGCCCATGCGCCTAGAGCCTGTGCTCCGCAACAAGAGAAGCCACCGCAATGAGAAGCCCACACAGCCCGCACACCGCAACGAAGAGTAGCCCCTGCTCACCACAACTAGAGAAAAGCCCACAGACAGCAATGAAGACCCAATGCAGCCAAAAATAAATTTTAAAAATTTAAAAAAAGGTCTTGTGTTACATTAGAAATAGCTTAAAATATTTTTTCTTATAATCTTAATGAATTTAAGGCACGTGCAGATTTTAGCTGTGGACATCTTAATACCGTCACTGTTTGTTAAAATACAATTTAAAAGGGGCTTCCCCCCAGGACATGGAAGCAACCAAAGTGTCCATCAGCAGATGAATGGATAAAGAAGATGTGGCACATATATAAAATGGAATATTACTCAGCCATAAAAAGAAATGAAATTGTTATTTGTAGTGAGGTGGATAGACCTAGAGACTGTCATACAGAGTAAAGTAAGTCAGAAAGAGAAACAAGTACTGTATGCTAACACATAAATACGGAACCTTAAAAAAAAAAAAGGTTCTGAAGAACCTAGGGGCAGGACAGGAATAAAGATGCAGATGTAGAGAATGGACTTGAGGACACGGGGAGGGGGAAGGGTAAGCTGGGAGGAATTGAGAGTGGCATAGACATATATACAATACCAAATTTAAAATAGATAGCTAGTGGGAAGCAGCTGCATAGCACAGGGAGATCAGCTGGTGCTTTGTGTGCACCTAAAGGGATAGGATAGGGAGGGAGATGCAAGAGGGAGAGGATATGGGGATATGTGTATACATATAGCTGATTCACTTTGTTTTACAGCAGCAACTAACACAACATTGTAAAGCAATTATACTCCAATAAAGATGTTAAAAAAAATAAAAGGGGCTTCCCTGGTGGCACAGTGGTTAAGAATCCACCTGCCAATGAAGGGGACACGGGTTCGAGCCCTGGTCCAGGAAGATCCCACATGCTGCAGAGCAACTAAGCCCGTGTGCCACAAGCTACTGAGCCTGTGCTCTAGAGCCCGCAAGCCACAACTACTGAGCCCATGTGCCACAACTTCTGAAGCCTATGCGCCTAGAACCCGCACTCTGCAACAAGAGAAGCCACTGCAGTGAGAAGCCCACGCACCGCAACGAAGAGTAGCCACAACTAGAGAGAGCCTGCGACACGGCCAAAAATAAATTTTAAAAAATTATTTTTAAATACAATTTAAAAAAGACAAATATTTCAGATGTATAGTTTTATCAGAAAACAAGAACAGGATACAAAGAGGAGGGAAGGTTGTAAAAGATTAATGATGGCAGTGCTTGGGGTTCAGACGGCCTCCTCCCCACGCCTGCGCACACCTACCCAAGGCCACGACGCCGGCCTCAGCGACCCCAGAGCCCGTTCTCCTAACTCCTTCGGGCGAACGCCCCTCTAAGCAAAGAAAGCCCTTTACACAGGGAGCAGTGAGATTAGAGGATTTCCCCTTCGTATTGCGACTTTCCACTACTTAAACAGGCGCACACTCGCTATCCGCTGCCCTTTGGAATGTGGGTGAGCAGTGGCCGGCGAGAGACTCGGCGTGGGGGCGGTGCGGCCGGAAGTCCCGCCCCACCGAAGTGCGCCGGGTATTCTCGGCGGGAAACCAGGTCGGGCGTCGTGCTAGGCAGGCGGCGAGGGAGAAAGGGCGAATCCCAGGGCGCTGCGACTTAAGGGTAAAGGCCACGGCCTCCACTCCTTGTGCGTTTGGGTCCTGCCTCAGCCCCGCCTCGGAACCCGCCCGTCGCCTCCTGTGGAAGGTCTGGGATGCAGAACGCCCCGCTCTAACCTTCTTAACCGATCCACATGAGGGGATGGGGCGATGAGGCGGGATGAGGCCTTTCTGGGGAGGCGGTTGCCCCGGGCTGAGGCCCGCACAGGGAAAAAGAGAATTGTCACGTACCACTTAGGCGGCTAGAGCCTGGCCGAATGTACTTCAGCATCCTCGGGCGCCTCACTAGGTGGTTCTGATGTATGAAGGGGGTGGGCGCTGCTGGGGCAGTTGTTTCTCATATCGGGGGGTGGGAACCTGTGTTCCGCTTCGCCTGAGGGGGAGGGCACGTTAACGGGGCGGACATTCAGACCCACCCGATGCCCTGCCGGTGAATCGCCCGTGGTGGAGCCGGCCTGGGGTCGCTAACGAGCGGCCACGTCCCTGCAGGAGTTGGAGAACCCTGGTCTAAGAGGGAAGGGCCCGAGGGACCACCTGTGCTCTTCAAAAGGAGTTCCTCCAGCTCTTTAGGTGAGCCAGGTCGTGGTGTTAATGAGTGCAAATGGACGAAACAGGGTGGAGTTAGTCTTCTCTCCCGGGAAAGATGTCTGTCGGTTACCTGTGGAAACTGCGATGAGGTGATGAGGATGAATGCGGAACGGCTGCTCCAGTCTCCTGAGGCCGGGAGTGTTGATGTTGTAGTGAAATGGCTCCTGGTACCCTCAGCCTGTTTCTGGACCTGATCAACTGTTTTTTCTCAATCTAAACTACTGTAACAGAAAGTTTACGTTACATTACTTGCATCTTGGCCGTTTCTCCCTTGCCTATCCTACTTTAGGGGAAAGTTTCCACTTGGTACGAGCCCAAGCTGGGGATCCACTGTCAACAACTTAGTTGTGGCAGATATGGTGGGATTTTCAGCCCTGCCAGCCTTATGCACAGAAAGATGTCATTTATCTTTCAGATATTTTGAGGGTGCTATTTAGATTTCAAAAAGCTTTTCATGTTAACATTTTCTAGGCCACGTAAAAGAGGAATGTTCAGCTCATTTTCTTGCTTAAATTTGAATTTAACAGTAGTGTTTTGGGGAATTGATTGAGCGCAAACTGTAAGTAGGATAGTTTCTTCCTGTTACCTGGAAAAAAAAATCCCTTTTTCCCCCTGTGAGAATACAGTAAATAATTCTGAAATCTTGTTCATGGCAGTCTGCATCTATTCACTAAGTTACTGAAAATACTTAATATGTTTTATTGAGCAGATGATTTTGTTCTTGGGATTATACTATATTTTATACTTTTAAATATAATTTTATAGTTATCCCTCCCTTAGAAGTCATAACTTGTCCTTTGCTGTGGATGTTTTTAAGCATGTAGCAGGTAAATAGATGACTTGTATTAATGCTACTAGATATTTGGCAAACTTTATCTTATTTTACTGTGCAAAGTAACCATTTATTAGAAAACAGTATAAGAAAGACAGACAAAGGGGAACAGAAGGTAGTTTGTGTTGTCAGCTTCAATTTAAAACATATCCCTAAGTATGAAAATTATATTAAAAAGCAGAATAGATTGACTAATTAAAATTAAGGAAATAGTCCTTAAACTCCCTCACAAAGCAAAAACCTCCATGTGTGGTACGTCTTTTCTTTTTAACAGGCTGTTTTTTTTTTTTTTTTTTTTTTTTTTTTTTTTTTTTATTTATGCGGTACGCGGGCCTCTCACCGTTGCGGCCTCTCCCGTTGTGGAGCACAGGCTCCGGACGCGCAGGCTCAGTGGCCATGGCTCACGGGCCCAGCCGCTCCACGGCATGTGGGATCTTCCCGGACCGGGGCACGAACCCGTGTCCCCCGCATCGGCAGGCGGACTCTCAACCACTGCGCCACCAGGGAAGCCCCAACAGGCTGTTTTTTAATCTAGTCTTTTTCCAAATCCTAACCCATTTGCTCAAAGATAATGCAACCTTTAAAAAAGGATGTAAATTTTCCTGTAAATTTTCATTTATATATAGTATAAATGAAACAGACATATAGTATGTCTGTTTATAATATGTCTCCAAATTATATGTAGGAGGCAGTATAACAAGATAAGAGTGTAGCCCTTGCCTCAGATTTTCTTGGTTCCCATTCTAGCTCTGGCACTTACTAGCTGTTTGAACTTGAGCAAATTGTTTACTTTCTCCTCATCTATCTTTATCCTTATAGCTCCCTTGTAGGGTTATTGTAAAGACTAAAAATATAGTATTTATAAGGTTTATAGGGGTTTATAGAGCCTGGTCTATCATTGGGCTTGCTGAACATTAGAAGCTTCTATTATAAAACTTGTGAAAAATGAAAAACAGTGAAATAAAACACCACCAGCTAAAGACAACAAGTGTTAATATGTTGCTCTTTTCCATCTAGTTTTATTTTATGTTTGCCTCTACATAATTGGGGTCATACTGTAGATAAAATTTTGAGTCTTGCTCTTTTGATTACATTGTTTTTTTGTTTTGGCGGTACACAGGCCTCTCACTGTTGTGGCCTCTCCCGTTGCGGAGCACAGGCTCCGGACGCACAGGCTCAGCGGCCATGGTTCACGGACCTACCCACTTTGCGTAATGTGGGATCCTCCCGGACAGGGGCACGAACCTGCGTCCCCCGCATCAGCAGGCGGACTCCCAACCGCTGCACCACCAGGGAAGCCCTTGATTACATTGCAACATAAGCATTTTTCCATACTGTCAAACATTTCAAGTAAATGTCAATATTCTTGTAACAATATCCTGTCCTGTGGATATACTATGATGTACTTACCCATTCCTTTTTAAATGGAATATTTAGGTTAAAAAAAATGACAAAACTAGTAAATATTTGTATATTACTTTATAAAAGATTCTCATATTTATCATTAAATTATTTGTTTGGGAATTTTCAGTTTGAGAGTTAAAATGAAAGAAAGGATAATTAACTATCTCTCTTTAACCACCCAGTGCTTTAGTAAATAAGAATTTTAGAGTTCTGTGAGTCCTGAATTATAGCTCTAAGAAATTAATTGGACTCTGATGTATTTTTCTAAAAAGTCAGTTTAGCATTTTAAAGAATGTGAGAGGCCATATTAGGGTTGCCAGTTATTTTAAAAATTCATCTAATGAATATAAACAGAGGTTTAAGCTTGAAAATAGCCATGAGTTGTTAGAAAAAATTTTAGTATTAAGCTAAGCTTGTGAAGAGAAATGCACATCTAAAGAGTGTGTGCATATTTGTGTTTTAAACCTCTGGTTCATGGAGGAGTGCCCAATCTGAAATCATGGGATAAAACTTTACAGAAAAGAAAATAAGGAAGGAGAACCAGAAGTGGAGCAACTAGATTCAGTCAACCAATCATTCCTGTGTTTGTTTAATAAAATGTGTTGAATGCCTGTAGTACTTGAGTGCGAGGTGCATTTATGTATGTTTTCAAATTTAATTCTTGTAACAACTCTATGAAGTTGGAAATTTATATTTTACAGATGAGGAAACTGAGCCTTAGAGAACTTAAGCATACCTAATACCACACACCTAATAAGTTTCAGATTCAATCTTTGCTCTTCTGGTTTGAGAAAGCTATTCTTTTCCTACCCCTTTGCATATATAATTCTGGAATTCTCAAAATTGATTTAAACTGAGAAAATACCTTTATCTTATAGATGAAATATAAGGTAAAAGAATGCAGACAAGCATGGAAAGTGAGGACACAAAGAAAATACAAGGTGAGAAATTTATGGATCATATATCTGAAATTTGTTTTATAGTGTATTTGTGGGATATACTGCAGATTATCTGACAGGCTTCAGGAAATGAAAGAATTATTCAGCAATTTACATGAATATCTATTAAGCATCTACTCTGTGCCTGTCACACTGACTTCAGGAAACTGACATTCTAATGGGAGATGGCATGTTGATAATTAGAATACCATATGATAGCTGATTTAATGGAGGTATATATAAGAACAGTGGAAACCTGAGAGGACCACCATCAAATTTCAGAGCTGTCCTCAGAAAAATGGAAATTTAATTCATGGGCATAAAGGAGGTTAACCAGAGAGGAAATATTAAAATAGAAAAGGATGGGGAATAGTATTCCCTAATGGACCCCATCACATCAGGGTTTGGCTGAGGAAGAGGACCCTCAAAAAAAGACCGAGAAAAACATTTCAGAAAGGTCGGGAGTGTGGTATTTTGGAAATCAGCCTTAGGAGAATGCTTTGAGAAAGATTATCCAAGAGCCTCAGTGTTAAGTATCACAGATGAAGACTGAAGTATCCACTGGATTTTTCATTTAGGAGGTCTTTTGTTTTATTAATAGTAAATTTAATAGATTTCAGCCAGATTGCAGTATATTGAGGTCTGGGTGGGAAATAGTCTGGAGACAGTATGAATAGCTTACTCTTCTTAAAAGCTTGTCTGAAGATATATGACATTAACTAGAGGGAGGATGTAATGTTAAGGAGTCTTATAAGAGGTATAGAGATAAGAGAATATGTGAAGAGGGAGTGGGGATTATGGAGAGGGAGAAATTGAAGAAACTGGAAAGACGGGATAATTGCTGGAGATGCTCCTCTCAGATCATTTATCACACTATGGGAATTACTTACATCCTCTTCTGTCTCTATCACCAGATTGTGAGTTCCTTGGAATCAGAATCCCTATCTGATACAGAGTAGATGCATAGTAGACATTCAATAAAGATTTGTTAAATGAATATATTTTAAAGAAGGTCATAGGCCTGTAATAGTGCCTTTTGAGTTGTATGCGAGAGAAATACAACTCAAACTAGTTCAAGAAAAAAAAGGAAACGTATCAGTTCATACAACTGGGAAACTCAGAGTTGTGAGGAAATGTTCTCCGAAGGAACCACGAGAAGGAAGAGGGAAATCATTCTGGGCAAGAAAAAAACTATAGTACAGTTGAACCTTGAACAACATGGGTTTGAACTGTGTGGGTCCACTTATATTCAGATTTTTTTTCTGATAGTACTACATGATCTGAGATTGGTTGAATATGAGGATGTGGAACCACAAATATGGAGGGCGGATTACAAATTTTATGTGGGTTTTCAACTGAGTGGAGGGTCGGTGCCCTTAATCCCCGTGTTGTTCATGGGCCAACTGTAGTTGTAGTCATTGCAGGATCCCAAAACATAGGTGAATGTGTTAACCATGAACAGGATGGGAGCTGGATCCTGGTGTGATATTGTAGAGGAAGAGGTAAGAATGGGTGTGGCTGCAGATATTTTTGTAGGAATTCTGTGTTGTGGAAAGTGTCCTGGGAATTCTGTGAAGGCCTAACATCTGTGTCTTTTTGACCGAGAGTTTATTCTAGCATTTATAACCTGCTTTGCCCAGAGAGCAAGGCCGAGACAGAGATGACAAATAATTAATGGCTTATTCTCTGGAATCAGCCCTAAACAACTGACGGGAGCTGATAGATAAATACTCTTCACACTTTGACTGGGATGACTCTGAGACACATGGCTCTACCCTAGCTCCCAGAGTTTCCTGGTGGGGTTGCTTGTGTCTACCTTCCCTTTCTGTTTCATCTTTTCAAAAAAGTACTTGCACTCAAATTTTTGTTTCATGGTCTACTTCTGGGAGGCCTGAAATTAAAACATGAAGTGGAAGAGAAAGAGATGAGGTTTGAAGAGAGCTGAAGATTTGGAGTAGCCATTGAGGAAAATGGGAGAAACAACAGAAGGGAATTGGAGATGGAGCTGACCATGGATGGGGTTGCTGAGTAGAGTTGGGGGGTGTAACCTGGAATGCATACCAAATATTTGCAATGGCATAACTGCTTAATTTTTTTTCCTTTTAGCAATGCCTAAATTTGAGCTGAAAGAGCAGAGAAAAGAAACTGTTTTGAGTCACAATTAGGATTATAAAACATGTTTGGTAGAAGGAGAAGGGGTCCAAGGAATCCTAGCAAGATAATGGTTGAGGTGATGAATCATGGGATCTGGGATGAAGAGGGAAGGAAATGAAACCAAGTCTCTGAGAACATGAGTAAAGTAAGTAGAGATCATAGGGGTCAAGGAGTAAATATAAGAATAAGGAAGTAAGCCAGTTGAAAGAATTAGGAGTAATATTCAGAAAATGAAATAATGGAGTTGAAAATATCAGTGGTAGAGCTGTTCTGACTAATGAATGACAAGAGTCCAGATTTGGCCTTGGAAGTGAATAGCCAAATTTACATACAGTCTGCGACTTACAAAGGAGAGAGACTGTGTCTTTCCCAGCATCCATATCAATCACCCAAAAGAACTGTGACTGGGGCCACTTCAGTCATTAGGTCAACTGCAGAGCATACCAGTAATTAAAAAAATATATATATATGTATACCTACAAATTTATTAAGATGTAATTGACATACCACGTAATTTACTCATTTAAAATATATAGTTCACTTGTTTCACAGTGTTGTACAACCATCACCACAATCAATTTTAGAACATTTTCATCACCCTCAAAGAAACCTGTACCCTTTAGCAGTCACCCCCCCCCCACACACACCCCTGTTAACCCTAGACAACCACTAATCTGTTCTATGTCTCTAAATTTGCCTATTCAGGACATTTTATATAAATGGAATCATATAATATGTGGGCCTTTTTGACCAACTTCTTTCGCTTAGCATAATGTTTTCAAGGATCATCTGTGTTGTCTCAGTATCTTCATTCCTCTTTTTTGTGGAATGATTCCATTGAATGGATATATCATATTTTATTTATCCATTCAAGAGTTGATGGACATTTGGGTCTCCACTCTTTGGCTATTATGAATAGCGCTGCTATGAATATCCATGTATAAGTTTTGGGGTAGACATATGTTTTCATTTCTTTTGGGTATATACCCAGGAGTGGAATTGCTGAATCTATGGTAAATTTATGTTTAACCTTTTGAGGAACTGCTAGACTGTTTACCAAAGCAGCTGTACCATTTTACATTCTCACAGCAATGTATAAGGGTTCCAATTTCTCCAAATCTTTGGTCAGAATGTTAGACTATTTTTGATTATAGCCATCCTAGTGGTTGTGAAGTGGTATCTAATTGTGGCTTTAGTTTGTATTTCCCTAAGAACTAATGATATTGAGCATCTTTTCATATACTTATTGACCATTTGTATATGTTCTTTGGAGAAATGTCTATTTAAATCCTTTGCATGCTTTTTAATTGGGTTGTCTTTTACTGTTGAGTTTTAGGAGTTCCTTATGTATTCTGAACACAAGCTCCTTATTGGATATATCTGATTTGCAGATATTTTCTTTCAGTCTGTGAGTTGTCTTTTAACATTCTTAATGATACCTTTTGAAGCTCAGAAATTTTCAGTTTTAAGTCCAATTTATTGAATTTGCTTTTATTGCTTGTGGTTTTGGTATTGTAAACACTTCAGTTTTTGTTTGCTTGTTTATTTTCTTCAGGAATTATTGAAGGAGCTAGCTTGCATAGCCTGGAGAAGATAAAAACCCAGTTGTAGTTATCAGTAGGTGCTTTGTCTGGGAAGGGAGGGATTATGATAGGAAATAATAAAGTATGAAAAAGAAGTACAGAAGGAATTAAGAAAAGTACATAAAAAGTTTCTGTGCCTAGAATTGAAAATCACCACGCCCCATCAAAAATCCTCTTTGGCTTGTTATTGATGATGAATGGCTTATTGATATCTGTACAGTCACACTAACCTTCTTATGGTTTCTATTAATGTAGAACATGATCAATAAAAGTTTGCTGTTACTCCAAGACAACTCAGTGATAACCTTTGTACTATGATATTTTACTAACAAATTGAGTCATGAATTATTTCATTGAACCAAATTGCCAGTTGAATTTCTGTCAAGAGGAAGACTAATTGATTCACAATAGATCTTAGTTGTTTTTTTTTAGTGTGCTTCTCTATATTTTTTCCTCCTTTCATTCTATATCTTTGAAAACTTTAAATATTAATTCAAGCATTATGTCAAAGTCTATGTACAATTTTATTTAAATCCTTAAAACCAAGACAAGAAATTGTTTAAAGGCTATTGTAAAGAATTTTATAGGAAAATGGAAAATGATTGTCTATTGTTTCCTTTTAGTTGTAAATAAATATGGGTTTTTTTTGTTTTTTTTTGCGGTACGTGGGCCTCTCACCGCTGCAGCCTCTCCCGCTGCGGAGCACAGGCTCCGGACGCTCAGGCCCAGCGGCCACGGCCCACGGGCCCAGGCGCTCCGCGGCACGCGGGATCCTCCTGGACCGGGGCACGAACCCACATCCCCCGCATCGGCAGGCGGACCCCCAACCACTGCGCCACCAGGGAAGCCCGTAAATAAATATTTAAACTTTGTATTTTGATAAATTTTAACATGTATATATACCCAGCATTGTGTAAACATCAGCACAATCAGTATAGTGAACATAGCCTCATGTCCCTTTGTAATACCTCCCTTCTGTGCCTTCCTGGACCTCCTTTCCCCAAGCAACCACTGATGTGCCTTCTGTTACTGTAGACTAGTTTGTGTTTTTTCAATATGTGGAATTGTACAGTATACTATCGTATACTCTTTTTTGTGTGTAGTTTATTTCACTCAGCATAAGTATTTTGAGATTTATCCATGTGGTTGTATGTATGAATAGTTAATTCCTTTTTATCACTAAATAGTATTCCATTGTATGGTTATACCACAACTTCTTTATCCATTCATCTGCTGATGGACATTTCAGTTGTTTACAATTTTTGGTTATTACATATAATGTCACCATGAACATTTGTGTACAAGTCTTTGTATGTACATATATCTCCTTTTATTTTGAGTAAGTACTTAGGAGTAGAATGACTGCATCAAATTTTAGGTGTATGTTTAACAATTTATGAAACTGCTAAACTTTCAAAGTGGTTGTACTATTTTATGTGTCCACCAGCAGTATATGAGAGTTATAGTTCCTTTGTATCCTTGTCAAAATATGTTGTGGTCAGTCTTTTAAATTTTAGTCATTCTAGTGGGCATGTAATAATGTCTCCTTACGGTTTTAATTTGCATTTTCCTAATGATTAATGATGTTGAGCAGCTTTTCATGTGCTTATTTGCTATCTGTGTATCTTTTTTGTCTGTTCAAATCTTTTGTTCATTGTTTTATTGGGTGGTTTGCTCTCGTTGAGTTTTGAAAGGTCTATATGTTTTCTGGATATGTTTTTATCAGATATGTGCTTTACAAGTATTTTCTCCATTTGTGGCTTATCTTCACTTCAGAAAACACTACTTTTATTTTAAAAATTTATTTATTTTATTTATTTTTGGCTGCGTTGGGTCTTTGTTGCTGTGCGCGGGCTTTCTCTAGTTGTGGCGAGTCGGAGCTACTTTTCATTGCGGTGCATGGGCTTCTCACTGTGGTGGCTTCTCTTGTTGCAGAGCATGGGCTCTAGGCGCCCAGGCTTCAGGAGTTGTGGCTTGCGGGCTCTGGAGAGCAGGCTCAGTAGTTGTGGTGCACGGGCTTCGTTGCTTCGTGGCATGTGGGATCTTCCTGAGCCAGGGATCGAACCCGTGTCCCCTGCATTGGCAGGCGGATTCCTAACCACTGTGCCACCAGGGAAGCCCCTAATATAGTGTATTTTCATTTTCATTCAGTTCATTCTAAATAGCAGATATTTAAACCAATGTGGCTTTAATTAAAGAGAATAATATTTGGATTTTCTTTTCATATATTTCATGCAAAGGGAAAATCAAATAATTATGAGAAGTTCATTTCAAGTTATATTATCTAAGGAACATCTTTCTTTTACATATCTTTATTGCTTATTAGATTTTTTAAAATTTTATTTATTTATTTGTTTTTGGCTGTGTTGGGTCTTCGTTTCTGTGCGTGGGCTTTCTCTAGTTTCAATGAGCGTGGGCCACTCTTCATTGCGGCACACGGACCTCACTGTCGCGGCCTCTCTTGTTGCGGAGCACAGGCTCCATACGCGCAGGCTCAGTAGTTGTGTCTCACGGGCCTAGTTGCTCCGCGGCATGTGGGATCTTCCCAGACCAGGGCTCGAACCCGTGTCCCCTGCAATGGCAGGCAGATTCTCAACCACTGCGCCACCAGGGAAGCCCCTGCTTATTAGATTTTAAAATGTAATACATATTATTTAAAAAGCAAATACAAAGATATGTATTTAGAGTGTGAAATTTAAATGGTTAATTTTTGAAAGGAAATGTTTGGTTTAAAATAATGAAATTTTTGTTCTTTAGGAATGAAGACTGACCTGAACTTATTATTGGAGTGTCTGAAGTATCAAATGGACAATGCTTTTTCGCAAAAGGAAGCTCTAGTCACTATTCATTCAATTTGCCAACAAAACAGTAAGACATGATAGTGAATTTTTATTTGTGATTCTAGTTGTTTAGTATTGTGATATATGAAATATGCATAGTTCTTTCTCTTCTACTCAGTTATTTTACATATTATGTTACTGGATTCATGTGATTTATTGTCTTTAAAATAATAATTATAATAAATATTCTTCTTTGTTTTGTCTGAACACTCTACAGGTAATGCAGGTCTTTATTTTCGGGAAATTGGTGGCTTGATGTTTGTAAAAGATCTTGCAAAGTCAAGTGAACATAGTATGGTAAAAGAAGCAGCATTATATACATTAGGAGCTGTTGCAGAACAAAATGGTAAAATAAGAAAACTTTATTTCACTATCCTTTAATCATTGTGTTATACTTAAACTACTAAAAAATAATTTTAGAGTTCAATTCCTTTTTTACATGTCTGGGTAGTTTTTTACAGGTATTTTATTTAAATTAATGCATACCAAAGATTTTATTTATCTTATTAACTAATGAGGGAACGAGTAAAATGTTACAACTGTTTCAAAAGTAATGGCAAAAAACAATACTATAGGCATTTGGGAAAGCTGAAATTTAGGAATAGGCACATAACTGCTCAGTGTCTGCAGGTTAGAAATCAATGTTCTACTCGTCGAAATGTTTTGCATTTCTGTGGACAAGAATAACTTGCATTAATACCAGTTTTCTACAATTTACAGAGTTATAAAATAGCCCAAAGACAGTAAAAGACAAATAATCTAGAGGGGTGTGCTAGACAGGACATTCAGTAATTGTTATCATCCATTTCAAAATCTTTCACAATTTTTCTGGCCATTAGTTGAAAACATTTTTTTTACTTTGTCTTTTACTATGCTTTTTTTTTTGCCATATGAATGTTTTTTATTTTTATAAAAATAAAATTCATCATTCTTTCTCTTTTTTGCTTTTGGATTTTGAATCATAAGAAAATTTTCCATACTCCCAGATTACAGGGGAATCCACCCATGTTTTCTTTTGGTACTTGTATGATTTTATTTTTTAGTTATACATGTTTTATTCTTTTTGAATTTTCCTGGGATATGATGTGATGAAGTTTCCAGTTTTATCTTTTTTTAATATGGCAATCCAGCTATCCCAACACTTCTTATTAAAAGTAGATCTTTTTCACATTGATTTGAGATGCTACCATTATCACTTAATGAGTCTATTTCTAGTTTTTCTATTCTGTTCATTATCTATATATCCAGGTACTTGAATCAGAATATGAAGATAACTTACAGCCATCTTATATGTGGATAAATATGCTTTCTGTATGGCCAACAAAAACATGTTTCTGTAGCATACCTGAAATGAGGTTAAATCTAAACTATCAGTTTGTCAAATAACTTTATATTCTTATATTTTCAACCGTTAAATATTTCTTCACCACTTGTTGAGAACCAAGCTGTGTGCTAGGCATTGGGGATAAATAAGACATTGCCTTTGCCTTTGAAAGTGTCTAAAAGCTGTTCTAGACACTGGATATATGTGTTCAAATTATTTTTTAAAAATTCTGCTTATTGCATGATTATCACCAAAAAGCCTCTCCTGTCGTGTAGGTATCATTTTTGTCTTTGGGAAAGATATTTTTATATCTAGAAAAGTCTTTAAAAATACCACAAGTATCATTTGTCCTTCTTTTCTAAAGCAGGTTTCTGAATTTTCTTAAATTTTTCTTTGGCTATGTTTTGTTACTTATCATCAATTTTTTGGTCATGTTTTATTTTAAATTTTTGTTCAGTTAGGCTTTTATTGGAAATTCTGTGAGATTGCAATACATGTTTTAGAACCTAGATCAACTACTTCTGATTAAAATATTGCTTCTTTGGTCTGTTAATTGAGTAAGCACATAAGTTTGTCAGAATTTGTTTTATGACTAATAAATGTCAGTGAAATGAGAATTGGTTGAGAATTGTCCATATGGCAATTTTATATTTTGTTCAGCATATTTTAAAACTTGTCTGTGCTAATACATAGAAATTAAAATTATTTTTTCATATTTCAGTTTACTGTCAGCAGACTTTGTGCACTTCAGAATTGTTTGAAGACTTAACTTGGTTCTTATCTAACAATGATTCAAACACAAATTTGAAAAGAATGTCTGTCTATGTTATTTTGGTTCTAGTTTCAAATAATAGTAAGTACATTCTCTTATGTTATGGAAATATTTTTAAAATAATAGATTGGAACAGTCATTATTAGTCCTTTTATTCTAGTCTTTATGTCAGTACCTTTTTTAATTTTACTAACTTCTGAGAACTACGGCTTTAAAGAAAAGAGAATTAATAGCATGCATTTAATTGTTTGATATTTATTAATTTAGTATTTTAAAAAATACTAAAGTGATTTGCATTATTTAATTAACATTGAAAAGAAACAGCTTTAAAAGGAAAAGGGAAGCATTTAATGAATTAGTTTGGTTGATTTTCCACTGAATTGGCCATTTAATTATCATTGTATTTAAGATCATTTTATCAGTCAGCAATGGTGTTAAATTTCATGTAGCTCTTGGCGAAAGTTTTACTTTGTTTTTGTTGTTTTAGTTTTTATTTTGGAACAATCTTAGATTTACAGAAAAGTTGCAAGGGTAGTGTATAGAGTGTTCCTGTATACCTATTGCCCAGGCTAAGGTTATTTTTTTAACATTGCTTATTTAAATCTTCAAATTGTTAGAAATTTTATATGCATTTTAAATGCTTCTAGATTTTATTTTTTCTATTTTTATGTTCTGAATTAATTTTTTTTCTATTTTGGGGCGTATTTTGGTATTGTAACACAGAACCATGCAAAATAAGTGTTTTGCAATTTTTAGAGGAAATTTGAATACTATCATTCTCTAAACGTAAGTAATGTATTTTCCGTAATAATCTTGATTACAGATTTTTACCTACTGTAATTCTGTATTGTACTTTATAATACTTTAAAGTGACTGAAAGTTATTTATTAAAAATACTACTGGGCTTCCCTGGTGGTGCAGTGGTTGAGAGTCCGCCTGCCAATGCAGGGGACACGGGTTCGTGCCCCGGTCCGGGAAGATCCCACATGCCGCGGAGCGGCTGGACCCTTGAGCCATGGCCGCTGGGCCTGCGCATCCGGAGCCTGTTGCTCGGCAATGGGAGAGGCCACAACAGTGAGAGGCCCGCGTACCGCAAAAAAAAAAAAAAAAACTACTTAGAAAAATACTACTTAAATGTTGTTCTCCATTTCTACAAAATTATTTTCTAAATAGAAGTCATATTCATGTAGTATATGGCTATTTTTTTAAGGGACTGGACAGACGCTTGTGAGAGAAACAGGTTGTATTTCAGTTCTATCACAGTTGTTCAAGTAAGTAAATATACATCTCTTGTTATTAATTATTGATTTCTTAAGACCTTAACACATTTGTATTAATTACTTCCTTTTCTATTTAACCTAATAGGACAGTTCTTTCAAAATATGAGTTGAATTTGTCAGATGAAAATGTTTTCCAGAGTTATCAGTTGTGGTCTTCAGTGTGTAGTACTCTGTGTGTCTGTGTCAACAATCCTCAAAATGGTAATTTTCTCAAATATTTACATATAAAAATAAAGATAAAAACAAATAAAAAACTGATATTTTCCAAGTATATTAAAATATGATTGCCTTTTTCTCCTTTCAGATGAAAATCAAATGCTTTGCTCTTCACTTTTTCCACATGCTAATGACTGGCTAATAAATTGCACGAAACCTGAGATAATTCGCCCTATTTGCTCATTTATTGGACTCACTCTTGCAAATAACAGTAAGTATTCATTATTCTCTAGGTTATACTTTAAAAAACATATTTTAAAGCATAACAAAAACCTATTGAATTAATGAATTCCAGTAAGTTGTGTCATTTTGGATCCATTTATACTATTGTATAAGTTAAAATCTTATACATAGAAAATCTTAGAAATAGATATTGTTAAGAAGCTATGGGAAGATGGTGGTGGCAGCATAGTTTTGAGTCTTCCCATATATCCTCACAAAACAGAACACCTACACAGCAAAACTGTAAAAACCCACAGAGAGTGTTCTCTGACCACATAGAATTAAATTAGAAATTAATAAAAGTAAAACATCTAGAAAAGTCCCTAATATCTAGAAATTAAGCAACACAGTACTAAAAAAACCCACATCAAAATAAAAATACAAACCTATGAATCACAAATCATAAAGGAAATTAGAAATGTTTTTAACTTAATGGTAATGAAAACACAAAATTAAACAGTGGGATGCTGCAAAATCAGTGTTTAGATGGAAATTTATAGCAATAAGGCTTGCATAGGGAAGAAGGAAGGTCTCAAATCAATTATATTAGTTTCCACCTAAGAAACTAGAAATCAGAGCAAGTTAAACTCAAAGTAAGCATAACAAAGGAAATAACAAAGAGAAGATTAGCAATCAATGAAATAGAACAGAGTAATCAATTAAATCAAAAGCTAGTTCTTTGAAAAGATCACTAAAATGGATCCTTTACCCAGACTAACCACGAAATAGAAGGCCCAAATTATAAGAGATGAGAGATGACATCTCTATATCTTAACAGATATTAATAGGATAACAAAGGAATAGTAGAAACAACCTTATGCCGTTAAATTTGATAACTTAAATGAACTGGACAAATTCTTTGAAAGACACAAACTACAAAAGCTCACTCAAGAAGAAATAGATAACCTGAATATTCCTATATCTAATAGTGAAATTGAATTTGTAGTTTAAAACCTTAACACAGGAAATTCCAGGTCATAAAGGCTTCACTGGGGCTTCCCTGGTGGCACAGTGGTTAAGAATCCGTCTACCAATGCAGGGGACATGGGTTTGAGGCCTGGTCCGGGAGGATCCCACATGCTTCAGAGCAACAAAGCCCGTGCGCCACAACTGCTGAAGCCTGTGCTCTAGAGCCCACGAGCCACAACTATAAGCCTGCAACCACAACTATGAGCCCGCATGCCACAACTACTGAAGCCCACGTGCCTAGAACTTGTGCTCCACAACAAGAGAAGCCACCACAATGAGAAGCCCGTGCACTGCAACGAAGAGTAGCCCCAACTCACCACAACTAGAGAGAGCCTGCACGCAGCAACGAAGACCAAACGTGGCCAAAAATAAATAAAAGAAAAGAAAAAAGGCTTCACTGGTGCATTCTACCAAACATTTAAGGAAAAAAATTCTACATAAATTATTCCAGGAAATACAAGTAGAAGAAACACTTCCCAACAAACTTTTAAGGGCAGCATTATTTCCACACTAAATCTTGAAAAAGACATTACAAGAAAACTGTAGGCCAATATCCTTTATGATCATAGATGCAAACATCCATAACAAAATATTAACAAATCAATCCAGCAATATATAGAAAGGATAATATATTCTGACCAAGTGGCATTCACTTTAGGCATGCAAGATTGGTTTAACATTAGGAAATTCACCATATACATAGACTAGAAAAGAAAAACTATATGATCTCCAAAGATGCAGGAAAAGCTTTTCACATAATTCAACATACATTCATGACAGAAGATTTTGGTAAGCCAGGAATAGAAGGGAACTTCCTCAATGTGATGAAGGGCTTCTACAAAGTACTACAGCTAACATACTTAAATGGTGAAAGACTTAATGCTTTCCCCCTAAGATTGTAAAAAAGACAAGGATGGCCACTCTCATTATTTGACTGGACATCCAAGTCAGTGCAGTAAGGCACGAAAATGAAATAAAAAGCATAGAGATTGAAAAGGAAGAAGAAAATGTAGTATTTATTCATAGATGACATGATTGTCCGAAGAATCTACAAAAAGCTACAGAGCTAATAAGTGATTTTAGCAAGGTTGCAGGATACAAGGTCATATACAGAAATACTAGCAACACTTGGGAACTTAAAGTAACTGCCATTTACAATAATATAAAAAAAACAAAATACTTAGGGGTACATTTAATGATTTCATCTGCTATATCTATATGCTGAAAACTATAAAACATTGCTGAGATAAAACTTTAAATTAATGGGAGAGATATCATATTCATGGATTGTAAGATTCAATATTGTTATACTGTCACTTCTCAAATTCACCTCTAGATTCTTGGCACTCCCCATCAAAATCTCAACGGGCTTTTCTGCAGAAATTGACAAGCTGATTCTAAAATTTACATGGAAATGCAAAGGGGCTAGGATAGTCAAAATTATTTTGAAAAAGGACAAAATTGTAGGGTTTATATTACCTGATTTCAATACTTACTATACAGTAATCAAGAGTGTAGCATTGGTGTAAGTGTAGACATAGATCAATGGAAAAAGTAGAGAACCTAGAAATAGACATATATATATGATTGATTTTCTACGAATGTTGATTTTCTATAAAGGTGCCACAGTAACTCTGTGTTGGAAAAGGTAGAAACAAATGATGCTGGAAAAAGTACTTATCTATCTGTGAAATATGAAGCTCAACCCTTACCTTACACAGTATACACAAATTAACTTGAAATGATCCCTACACCTTAATGTAAGAACTAAAACTATAAAACATCTAGACAAAAACATAGGAGCAAATCTTTATAATTTGGGAGTAGACAGATTTCTTAGGACACAAAAAGCATGAGCCACTAAAGAAAAGATTATAAATTGGACTGCACTGAAATTAAAATCTTTTACTCTTCAAAAGATCCTGTTAAGGTGAAAAGGCAAGCTATAGAGTGGGAGAAAATATTTGTGAAATGTACATCTGATAAAGAACTTGTACCCAGGAAAACCCCAAGGAGATAGCCCTGTACACCAACTAGCATGGTTAAAAGTAGAAAGGCTAGTGATAATAGTGATGAGGATGTGGAACAACTAGAACCTTCTCACACGTTGCTGGTGTGTATCTATATTCAGATGTTTAAAGCAAATAGTCATGTTTCACATGCAAAGGAACATATCTCTATAATTTCAAAAATTGAAATCTATTTCCATGATGCTTTGACATTTCCTCTTTCTTTAAGTACCAACTTAGATGAGTAATACTGCTGTGTCCTACTTATAAGACCTTATTACTCTCAGCAAACTGACATGAAATAGATTAGAAGTAATTTGAAATATTCAGTGTAGAGGTGTAGACTAGGATGTTCTTCTGCTTATAAGCCTGAATTTTCATTACATAGACTATAAATGAAAATTTTTGTGGTAACATAGTGCCCAATTTCATCTAAGAATTTTAAGATACTTCCTTTTTTAAAGATTTTTTTAATGAAAATACTTTGTAGTAAAGAAGCCTATTTTGGAGTCTCCATAATATTGAAAATGTTTGCTTATCCTTAAATAACATTTCCTAATAGTTCTGTTCTGATGTAGAAATTTTTGAACATGATTTTTTTAGATTAAGATTTTTGTGTTTTATTGAACAATACAAAAAGTAATTTTTGTGTTTAAATCATCCTGGCTCAATTTGTGGTACTAGGGTAGACTGGGAAGAAGGTTTGTGACAGAATTATAATCACTAGCCCATATATCCATTTGTTATATGCCCATTGCTGGGATAGGGGCTGTTGAATTCACAGACCTGTGGGGTACTTTGCCATCAGAATCATTTCCTACAGGGGAACAAAAGACTAAATGCTTTTTAAAAATGTATCTGTCATCCAGTCTTTGCTTGGAATAGTTGTTATGACTCTCAACCATATGTTATACTTTTATGCTCCAAGAAGTAAAAGAATTAGGCTTAAATAAGATGGATGAAATATGTGGTTTTTTTGAAACAGTTAATTTTCTCTGCCCTTTGTTGATTCAGATTTGAGGAATGAGTTATGTTGGAATTCAGAAAGTAGTCAGCCTGCTAATTGTAATACCAAGCTAAATGAATGAATCTATTCTTTATAGCTCTTGAAGGACTTGAATTTAATAATGTCATTCTTGCAAAATATACCAGTTCTTGCTAAATGAAACAAGATATCTAACATACAAGAAAGAAGTACTGTGCTATACATGTAGTTGTACTATGTCAAAGTGAGTTTCTTATGTAAGTAAATAAAATCAATCTTGTGATTATGTATATGCACAGGTAAAGATTGGAGTTTTCATTTTTTCATTTTGGGATTTTTAGTAAGTATTTTAAAAAGTCAAGTTAATGTTATATTTAGTGCAAATTAATTTAATGAAACCATATACTTGTTTGAAGTATAATAGTTCTGCTACTTTATTCCTTAAGCATACGTGCAGAAATACTTTATATCTGTGGGTGGACTGGATATATTGTCTCAAGTTCTTGTGCAGTTGGAATCTGATTCACACAAGACTCTTTCCAGTGCTAAGCTTGCAGTGGTGGTGACAAAGACAGTGGATGCATGTATTGCTGATAATCGTGAGTGAAAACACTTAGTAATTTTTCTGCAATTGCATTTTGCTTCAATTCAGCATGGTGAATGTTAAAATGATAGATTGAACGCTAACATGGATTGGACTTCCAGTTTCTCATAAGTGGGAGAGAAACTTAGAAATTATCTAGTCCAACTCCTTATTTTCTCATGGAGGTTGTGACTTCCCTAAGAATTCAAATCTAGGTCTTCTGACTTCAGGTTTGATGATAGAATCAAGATAAGAGTTTGTCAGTCCTAAACCCTTGTTTCACTTAAAAAGCTGCATTAAATGAAAAAGTTTACTCCACATGGCCCGTGCCAATGCCCGGCTGTTTGGCATCCGGGCAAAAAGGGCCAAGGAAACTGCAGAACAGGATGTTGAAAAGAAAAAATAAAGTGCTGTTGGCAACTTGTGATAAAAAGAAAAATTTAGATGAGAAATCAAGGGACATTTTGGAGACATAGGGAATGGAAAGCCCAATTTACAGATTTTAAAAAGTGAGATAAAGAATTAAGGTATGCCTCTATCTGATAAGCATGAGATAGACTTACCCTACTGTAACCAGTGAGTAACAGAACCACACTTGAACTCATGGCTGCTTCTCACATGTACAGATACTGAGGAATGATAGTCTATAAATCTCTGTAACTCTCGACATTCACAAATAACTGAAAAAAATAGATCATTTTTTAAAAAATCAGTTATTTAGGGCCTGCTATGTGCTGGGCTCTATGTGAGCTCTAGAGATACAAAAATTATTAAGATGTAGTCTGCTGAGGAATTCACAACCTTTTTGTTGCTGTCAGTAGTTAGACTCTGAACTCTGTTAAAAAAGAAAAAAAAACACCACACATACACACAAAGAACAAAACTGTGAGAAGTGTAGCTTAAATTGGTGGACTTCTTGAATTTTTCACATCTCAGTATAGCTTCAGGTATGCTTCACTGCATCATTAACGTCAGTAGAACTATGGCCAGTTAATAGTGTATTTCAATGACAGGCAGGAATCGATTTCATAGGAAGGACTTTACTGTCAATCTAGATAAGACGAGGAATGTAATGTGAGAGTAAGTAGCTTTTAGGAAGGTGGTATCATTACTTCATATTCACAACATTATGCAGGACAACTTAGAAGAAAGCATTCTTCAAAAAACTTGCTTTAGTATAATGTCTTTAGTATGGGAAGAGGAATTAATGAGGGCTATATAAGCCACCATTTTATTACAATGAATTTGTTTATAGTCACACATATATATACATATATATTAGATGTTATATGAGATGTGAATTTTAGATATTATGTAGATACATAATGTCATTCTCCCAGGATAAGATCTGAAAAATAGTATAATGTAATATCTGGAAAATACTATATGTCTAGCTATACGTTTTAAGTTTGTACTTGTTCTTTTTTTCCTTTTTTAGCTACTTTTGGGGTAGTACTATCCAAGTACCACATTGTTTCAAAACTTCTGGCATTACTGCTTCATGAAAGTCTGGATTCAGGAGAAAAATTTAGTATCATACTTACTGTTGGTCATTGTACAGAGGATTGTGGTAAGTATTGGATTTATTTTGTGTGTTAGTTAAAACGGTGGAGTGGAAATACACTATTCCTCCCCACCCACCCAGCTTAAAAGTATTGCCTTTCTCCTAATCCCCAAACCAGTCATTTTGCTCCTCATCCTTCTTCAGCCGTGGCATTCAGTCAGTCCCTAAGACCTGTGGCTCTACTTCTGTTTACCCCTCCTTATTCCCTTCTGCTTAATTCCAGTGCTATTTTCCCCGTTTAAGCCCTCAGCCCCTCAGCATCTTTCACCAATGTTATTACAATAGATTCCTCCCTGTGTCCTCTTCCTTCTATCTCCATTTTTCAATCCACTCTTCACACTGCTGCACAGATACGATCCTGTTTTTCCTTGTTGAAAACCTTAGAAAGTTCTTTCTTTCTCTACTTATCATTCTCTCCTCGCTCTCTTTTTTCTCTTCCCATTTTCTCCTTCTCTCCACTTTCCTGCCATTCTTCCTCTTTCCACTTTCCTCCTTTCCAACCCTCTTCACTTTTTTTAAAAAATAAATTTATTTATTTTGTTTTTGCATTGGGTCTTTATTGCTGTACGTGGGGTTTCTCTAGTTGCAGCAAGAGGGGGCTACTCTTCATTGTGGTGCATGGGCTTCTCATTGCAGTAGCTTCTCTTTTTGTGGTGGCTTCTCTGTTGGAGAGCACAGGCTCTAGGCATGCGGGCTTCAGTAGTTGTGGCGCACGGGCTTAGTTGCTCCGTGGCATGTGTGATCTCCCCAGACCAGGGCTTGAACCTGTGTCCCATGCATTGGCAGGCGGATTCTTAACCACTGCGCCACCACAGAAGTCCCCCAACCCTTTTCACTTTCCTCTCTCCTTTCTCTCTTCCTCCAATCTCCTCTCTCTCCTCCTCCCACTTTTCCACTTCCCTCTTTTTATTCTCTCTTGCTTCTTCTGCCCTCTCTTCCCTCATTTTCCATTCTTTCCATTCGTTTATTTCTCTATACTTTCTCTTCACCTCTGTATAATTTAGGATTCACTATACCTTTAAAATTTTTAATTTAATTTTTATTTTTTTATTGAGGTATAATTGACAACAAAACCTTTTTTTAAACCAAGTGAGGGCAGTTTCTTTACTCTTATGAGGTGTGACAGTGCTCTGTGGCTGTGTTTATCACTGTGTTTAAGAGATTATCACTTATGAGACTTAGGTATCTTATATAAGTAGACTATTTTCTAAATTGAAAATACCTTTAAACTGTTTTTCTGTATTTAAAATTTTGAACTATGTTCATAATTATCACAAGGAAGAATTATGACCTCATGCATATAGTTTAAGATAAAATAACTATTGGGAATTCCCTGGTGGTCCAGCAGCTAGGACTCTGCACTTCCACTGCCGGGGCCGGGATTCAATCTCTGGTCAGGGAACTAAGATCCTGCAAGCCGCGCAGTGCGGCCAAGAAATAAATAAATAAATAAATAAAGTAACTATCTTCTGCTTTAATCTTTAATGTGTTTTCCAGAGGAAAATCAGTATGACCTTTTTAAAAGCAATGGGCTTCCACTCATGATACAAGTCTTAACTGAATCTCAGAACGAGGAACTAAACAAAGCTGCCACTTTTGTGCTTCACAACTGCAAAAAAATTAGTAAGTTTACTATTACTTTAAAAAAATACCAACCAAACTTTATGCAAGAGAATTATATCTGCTTTGATGAACCAAGCCCCTTTAGCTCCCAAGCTCTTCTTACATTTGAAAAGCAGATTATATAATTTTGACGTGACAACTAGAGTACTACAGCGTGTAAAAAACTTATATGGAAGAGAACAACAGTATAGATAATTCACTTATTTAATGCAGTGTGGACAGATTTAGCTGTAAGACTTAAATTTGAGGGCTACAAGTGACTTATGATTAAATCATAACATAAAGTACCTTAATTTGTTTATTTAAAAAATGTTTGAGTGTCTCTTATTTGCCAGGCACTGTGCTAGGCATTAGAGATACAGTGATAAGAAACAATAATCTATGTGTTTACAGAGCTTAGTGTAACTAGAGAAATAGGTAGTAATTGAATAATCCCAAAAATGAATGTGTTGTTATAAATTAACGTACAGGTTAAGAATGGATGGAGCACAGATCTTAACCTGTAACAGGGACTGTGACCTAGACTTGGAGCAGAAAAGGCTTTGGGAGGAAGTGATTCTTCATCTGAGATCTGAATGTAGAGAGTTAATTAGGTGAAAAGAAGGGAGTTTGTTATGGTCCAGTGTCTCAGGCATACGCAACAGTGAGGCACAAATGTCCTGTGAGAGGAGGGAGCCTGGTGCATTGAAGGAATTGATGGCTGAAGCATAGAGGAAGTGGCCATGAAAAGGATTTTGGTCTTTTGGGAGAAAACTGCTGCCACAATATGTAAAAAGAGAATTTAAAAGAATATAGGAAGGAACCACTTTATGGAAACTGTGTTAAAAAAAAAAAAACTAAAACCAGTAGCCATAAACCTGAGGGTGTTTATATGCCTAGCATAACATGTTTTCTTGCTATTTTCTTTTCTCTATAATTCTGAAGAGTAAAATCTAATTTATGACTCTTTGTGTCCTCAGCCTCTGCCAAGCACTTGCTTTCCACTTATTTTCAGTACCACTTAGGCAGTTAAGATGGTTCGGATGTGCAAAATTTAGAGAAGGGGGTATGGGGTATGAGTTTGTCCTTATTTAAAGTGTTAAAATAACATTTCTAGTAATGGATAAACTCCTATTTTTTCCCATATTATAAAGCTGAGAAGTTATCTCTAAGTCTAGGAGAATATTCTTTTGATGAAAATGAAGAACAATTAAAGGACATAAATATGAAAGAGAAGAATCTTGAAGATTACTGGAAGAAAGCGAAGGAAATTCTACACAGAATAGAACAGCTTGAAAGAGAAGGAAATGAGGTTGGCTTCTTTGTTTCAAAGAATGTAGAACTTCTTTCAAATATTTTTTAATAATGCAGATTGGAGGGTAAAATATTTTTCTTGCCAAGTTACTTTTTATTTTAATGGTTTTAAATTTAAAATTCATTAGTAATACTTGAGGAATCATCCTTGAACACAGAAAAAAATATTTTTAAAAAGTGGAAATGATGACTGAAAAAATAAGAGACATGGAAGATAGAGCCAAGAGATCTATCATTTGTATAATAAGCGTTCAAGAAGGAGAAAGAATGGAGAAGTAATAATCTCTCTCTCTCTGTATGTGTGTGTATATATATACACACACATACAGTTGACCCTTGAACAACAGGTGTTTGAACTGCTTGAATCCACTCATACATGGATTTTTTTCAATGAATATATACTACAGCACTACACAGTCTCAGGCTCTCAGGTTGGTTGATTCAATGGATGTGGAACTGTGGATATGAAGGGCTGACTGTAAAGTTATATGTGGATTTTCGACTGCCCCATGTTGTTCAACGGTCAACTATATATATACACATGTTTATGTATGTATATATACACATACACACATTTCCATATTTTAAAAAAATAATTTATTTATTTATTCATTTTTGGCTGCGTTGGGTCTTCGTTGCTGCCCCCAGGGTTTCTTTAGTTGAGGCGAGCGGGGACTACTCTTCGTTGCCGTGTGTGGGCTTCTCATTGCAGTGGCTTCTCTTGTTGCTGAGCACAGGCTCTAGTCGTGCGGGCTTCAGTAGTTGTGGCATGCTGACTCAATAGTTGTGGCTCGCGGGCTCTAGAGTGCAGGCTCTGTAGTTGTGGCTCACAGGCCCAGTTGCTCCACAGCATGTGGGATCTTCCAGATCAGGGCTCAAACCCATGTCCCCTGCATTGGCAGGCAGATTCTTAACCACTGAGCCACCAAGGAAGCCCCATTTCCATATTTTTACTATGTATGTATGCTTTGTGTCTTTGTATGTGCATGCATTAAAAAAAATAAAAACACATTATCTAATTTAGTATAGTAATTTTATTCTTTTAAATGACTGAGTAGTATTCAATATCATAGATTACCATATTTGATTTAACTAGTCTTTTATTGATGGACATTTAGAAAATATTTAATCTCTCACCAGTGTAACCAACTCTAGAGTAAGGATCCTGCTACATTTATATCTTTGTAAGAGCTTTATTGAGATATAAATCACATTCCATACAATTGACCCAGTTGAAGTATACATTTCATTGGTTTTTAGTATACTCACAGAATTGTGTGACCATTACCACATTTAATTTTAAAACATTTTTATCACCCCAAAAAAGAAACTCCATACCATTTAGCAGTCACCCTCTGTATTCCCCCATCCATCCTCCCCCAACCCTAGGCAACCACTGATCTATTTTTTGTCTCTCTGTATTTGCCTATTCTGGACTTTTTATATAAATTGAATTATATAATATGTGGTCTTTTGTGACTGACTTCTTTCATTTAGCGCATTTTCAAGGTTTATCCATGTTGTAGTATATATCAGTACTTCTTTCCTTTTATAAAAAAATAGCTTTATTGAGATGTAATTTATATACCATTTGCCTATTTAAAGTGTACAGTTCAGTAGTTTTTATTCACAGATATGTGCAATAATCACCAAAGTCAACTTTAGAATATTTTTATTCCTTCAAAAAGAAACTCTGTACCCTTTAGCTATTTCCCTGAACACTCCGACCCGCAGCCATAAGCAACCACCAATCTTCTATCTAACTCTACAGATTTGCCTATTCTGGGTATTTCATAAGAATGGAATCACATAGTATGTGGTCTCTTGTGACTGGCTTCTTTCACTTAGCATGTTTTCAAGGCTCATTCATCTTTCAGCATGTATCAGTATTTCATCGCTTTTTATGGCCAAAGAGTTTTCCATTGTGTGTACTACATTTTACTTATCCATTTAATCAGTTGATGGACATACTCTATTTTTTAAAATTTATTTTTAATTTATATATTTTTGGCTACATTGGGTCTTCGTTGCTGTGCATGGGCTTTCTCTAGTTGCGGCGAGCAGGGGCTACTCTTTGTTGCGGTGCGCAGGCGGGCTTCTCATTGTGGTGGCTTCTCTTGTTGCGGAGCACAGGCTCTAGACGCGGGGGTTTCATTAGTTGTGGCTTGTGGGCTCTAGAGCACAGGCTCAGTAGTTGTGGTGCATGGGCTTAGTTGCTCCGTGGCATGTGGGATCTTGCTGGACCAGGGATTGAACCCATATCCCCTGCATTGGCAGGTGAATTCTTAACTACTGTGCCACCAGGGAAGTCTCTGGACATACTCTTTTACCTATAGCCTATGTCTTTATAGTTAGCATGGATTTCAGTATATAGTTTGGTCTTTATTATCCTGTGTATTTCTGCTTTTTAATTGATGTGATCATTCCATTTCCATTTAATGTAATTACTGATATATTTGGGTTTAAGTCTACCATATTGCTATTTGCTTCCTGTTTGTCCCATTTGTTCTTTGTTCCTTTTATTCCTGCTCTCCTGCCACCTTTTATATTATTTTTAAATATTCTATTATATTTCATGTTAGATTATTGGCTAAATATTCTTGTTTTTTTAAGGGATTGCTTTAGGATTTATAATACACATCTTTAACTCATCATGGTCTATATTCAAATAATATCATGCCACTCATGTAATATTGTAAGACCTTTGCAGTAGTGTGCTTACATTTCCATTTGTTCTTTGTGCTATTGCCATACGTTTTACTGCTACATTTGTCATAAACTGCCCAGTAATATTATTTTTGCTTTAAACAGCTATCTTTTTTCTAAAAATATTTTAATGTTTAATAAAATAATATTTACATACAATGGTAATCACACATTTTAAGCATTCAGTTTGACTTATGATATATTTTCTTTTAATAATTTTTTTTTTGGCCATACGCGGGCCTCTCACCGCTGTGGCCTCTCCCGTTGAGGAGCACAGGCTCTGGACGCGCAGGCCCAGTGGCCATGGCTCACGGGCCCAGCCACTGCGCGGCGTGTGGGATCCTCCTGTACCAGGGCACGAACCCGCGTCCCCTGCATCGGCAGGCGGACTCTCAACCGCTGCGCCACCAGGGAAGCCCTATAATAATTTTTTTTATTCCACAAGAGATAATCTTCTAAGTTTTATTTATTTATTTTGAATTTTAGAATTTTATTTATTTTTTTATACAGCAGGTTCTTATTAGTTATCCATTTTATACATATTAGTGAGTATATATCAATCCCAATCTCCCAATTCATCCCACCACCACCGCCCCCCCTCACCGCCACTTTCCCACCTTGGTGTCCATACGTTTGTTCTCTACAACTGTGTCTCTATTTCTGCCCTGCAAACCAGTTCATCTGTACCATTTTTCTAGGTTCCACATATATGCATTAATATATGATATTTGTTTTTCTCTTTCTGACTTACTTCACTCTGTATGACAGTCTCTGGGTCCATCCACGTCTCTACAAATGACCCAATTTCGTTCCTTTTTATGGCTGAGTAATATTCCATTGTATATATGTACCACATCTTCTTTATCCATTTGTCTGTTGATGGGCATTTAGGTTGCTTCCATGACCTGGCTATTGTAAATAGTGCTGCAATGAACACTGGGGTGCATGTGTCTTTTCGAATTATGGTTTTCTCTGGGTATATGCCCAGTAGTGGGATTGCTGGGTCATATGGTAATTCTATTTTTAGTTTTTTAAGGAACCTCCATACTGTTCTCCATAGTGGCTGTATCAATTTACATTCCCACCAACAGTGCAAGAGGATTTCCTTTTCTCCACACCCTCTCCAGCATTTGTTGTTTGTAGATTTTCTGAGGATGCCCATTCTAACTGGTGTGAGGTGATACTTCATTGCAGTTTTGACTTGCATTTCTCTAATAATTAGTGATGTTGAGTAGCTTTTCATGTGCTTCTTGGCCATCTGTATGTCTTTGGAGAAATGTCTATTTAGGTCTTCTGCCCATTTTTGGATTGGGTTGTTTGGTTTTTTAATACTGAGCTGCATGAGCTGCTTATATATTTTGGAGATTAATCCTTTGTTCGTTGATTCGTTTGCAAATATTTTCTCCCATTCTGAGGGTTGTCTTTTCATCTTGTTTGTAGTTTCCTTTGCTTTGCAAAAGCTTTTAAGTTTCATTGGGTCCCATTTGTTTATTTTTGTTTTTACTTCCGTTACTCTAGGAGGTGGATCAAAAATGATATTGCTGTGATTTATGTCAAAGAGTGTTCTTCCTATGTTTTCCTCTAAGAGTTTTATAGTGTCCAGTCTTACATTTAGGTCTTTAATCCATTTTGAGTTTATTTTTGTGTATGGTGTTAGGGAGTGTTCTAATTTCATTCTTTTACATGTAGCTGTCCAGTTTTCCCAGCACCACTTATTGAATTGAAGAGACTGTCTTTTCCCCATTGTATATCCTTGCCTCCTTTGTCATAGAGTAGTTAACCATAGGTGTGTGGATTTATCTCTGGCTTTCTATCCTGTTCCATTGATATATATTTCTGTTTTTGTGTCAGTACCATATTGTGTTGATTACTGTAGCTTTGTAGTATAGTCTGAAGTCAGGGAGTCTGATTCCTGCAGCTCCATTTTTTTCCCTCAAGACTGCTTTGGCTATTTGGGGTCTTTCGTGTCTCCATACAAATTTTAAGATTTTTTGTTCTAGTTCTGTAAAAAATGCCATTGGTAATTTGATAGGGATTGCATTGAATCTGTAGATTGCTTTGGGTAGTATAGTCATTTTCACAGTATTGATTCTTTCAATCCAAGAACATGGTATATCTCTCCATCTGTTTGTATCATCTTTAATTTCTCTCATCACTGTCTTATAGTTTTCTGCATACAGGTCTTTTGGCTTCCTAGGTAGGTTTATACCTAGGTATTTTATTCTTTTTTTTTTTTTTTTTTTTTTTGGTATTTTATTCTTTTTGTTGCAGTGGTAAATGGAAGTGTTTCCTTAATTTCTCTTTCAGATTTTTCATCATTAGTGTATAGGAGTGGAAGAGATTTCTGTACATTAATTTTGTATCCTGCAACTTTACCAAATTTATTGATTAGCTCTAGTAGTTTTCTGGTGGCGTCTTTAGGATTCTCTATATATAGTATCATGTCATCTGCAAACAGTGACAGTTTTACTTCTTTTCCAATTGTATTCCTTTTGTCTTGTTCCTGATCTTAGAGGCAGTGCTTTCAGTTTTCACTGTTGAGAATGATGTTTGCTGTGCATTTGTCATAAATGGCCTTTATTATGTTGAGGTAGGTTCCATCTATGTCCACTTTCTGGAGAGTTTTTATCATAAATGGTGTTGAATTTTGTCAAAAGCTTTTTCTGCATCTATTGAGATGATCATATGGTTTTTCTTCTTCAATTTGTTAATATGGTGTATCACATTGATTGATTTGCGTATATTGAAGAATCCTTGCATCCCTGGGGTAAATCCCACTTGATCATGGTGTATGATCCTTGTAATGTGTTGTTGGATTCTGTTTGCTAGTATTTTGTTGAGGATTTTTGCATCTATATTCATCAGTGATATTGGTCTGTAATTTTCTTTTTTTGTAGTACTTTGTCTGGTTTTGGTATCAGGGTGATGGTGGCCTCATAGAATGAGTTTGAGGGTGTTCCTTCCTCTGCAATTTTTTGGAAGAGTTTGAGAAGGATGGGTGTTAGCTCTTCTCTAAATGTTTGATAGAATTCATCTGTGAAGCCATCTGGTCCTGGACTTTTGCTTGTTGGAATATTTTAAATCACAGTTTCAATTTCGTTACTTGTGATTGTTCTGTTCATATTTCTATTTCTTATTTCTTTTTTGATGTGGACCATTTTTAAAGTCTTTATTGAATTTGTTACAATATTGCTTCTGTTTTATGTTTTGGTTATTTGGCTGTGAGGCATATGGGATCTTAGCTTCCCAACCAGGGGTCGAACCATTACCCACTGCACTGGAAGGCAAAGTCTTAACCACTGGACTATCAGGGAAGTCCCCGAGTTATGATAATTTTATACAGTTGTGTAACTATCAGGACAGTCAAGATATAGAACAGTCCACTCACCCTAAAGTGTTTCCTTGTGTCCCTTTATAGACAGTCCCATTCCCCATCCTCAGCCTAGGCAATTCACTGATCTGCTTTCTGTCATTAGTGTCCGTTCTATAATTTCATGTAAATGGAATCATATATTATATAATATTTTGTGTTTGATTTATTTCACTTAATATATAATGTTTTTTAGATTCACCAATGTTGTTTTATTAATATTTTGTTCCTTTTTACTGCTGAGTAATATTCCATAGTATGGACACACCACAACTTGTGTATCCATTCACCAACTGATAGACATTTGGGTTGCTTCTAGATCTTGGCTACTAGCGATAATATTATGTGAATATTGGTGTACACTTCTGTGCCTGTAGTGTACATTTTCATTTCTCTTCAATAAATACCTAAGAGCAAAATCACTGGACAATTATATTTTAAAGAAATTATGAACCTCTTTTTTTTTTTTTTTTTTTTGCGGTACACGGGCCCCTCACCGCTGCGGCCTCTCGCGTTGCGGAGCACAGGCTCCGGACGCGCAGGCCCAGCGGCCATGGCTCACGGGCCCAGCCGCTCCACGGCACGTGGGATCCTCCCAGACCGGGGCACGAACCCGTATCCCCCGCATCAGCAGGCGGACTCCCAACCACTGCGCCACCAGGGAAGCCCTACGAACCTCTTTTAACATTTCCTAGAATACAAGTCTGCCTCCACTTGCCTCCACTCAAAACAACACGGCACCAAAAGAAGAAAAAGTCCCTTCTTTTTCTTCCATCCTTGTATTGCCCCTCTAGCACATTCTGATGTCAGAGTCTAACACTGGCTAGCCCTAGAATAGTGGTCTTATAGAGTCTAGTTTAAGTTTTACAATGCAGGACAAAGGAGGATAGGTTTGGAGTTGAGGAGCAATAAATTAAGAACTGGTACATCCTTTATGTCATGTACACAGCTGTTACCCTGGGATACTCCTTTACCATCTTAATGATTCTCTTTGTATCTTTCCTTGATTCCTGATTTCCTGGATCCTGTGTCATTCTCTCTTTTTTGGTTTAGTTTCCCATTTTGATGGGCTACATTCTTCTTTAGCTTTCTGAAAAAGGGTACATAGTATGTAATTTTTTTGAGACCTTGTAAATATGAAAATAATTTTATTTTGCCTTCAGAATTAATTGATAGTTTGGTTAGACAAAATATTCTAGATTGGAAATCACCTCAGAATATTAAAAGTGTTGCTCCATAGTCTTGTAGTTTCCAGTGTTACTCTTGAGGTCCAAAGCCATTCTGATCCTTTGGTGTGACCTGTGTTCTCCTTCTGGAAGCTTATATAATTTTTATCCCCAGTGTTTTAAAATTTTACAGTGTGGTGTAAGTCTCTTTTCATTCATTGTGTTATATACATAGTGGGCCCTTTCAATCTGTCGACTTATGTCCTTCAGTTCTGGGAAAGTTTATAGCATTATGCTGTGATGATTGCTTCCCTGTTTTCTCTTTCCTTGTTTTCTGAAACTCCTATTATTTATTTGTTGGACTTCTTGAGCTGGTCTTCCTTCTTATCATTTCTCTCTTATTTTCTTCTCTTTTTTTGTTCTACATTCTGGGAAATGTTCTCATATTTACTTTTTAAACTAACCTATTGAGTTTTTCACTTCTGCTATTATGTTTTTAGTTACCAAAGCCTCTTTTTTACTCCTTTTCAATTATCTTATTCTCATTTCATGGACTTAAGACTTAACAGGCATTCTTCTTTTAAATATATCAATGACAATTCTAATTTTTTCTCCTGGTTTTCCCAAAGAGTTTATTGGTCAGACCTGGGGATGGGGAGGCCCTGCATCTAAAACAAGGTGTTTTCTCTAGTTGCGGCGAGCAGGGGCTACTCTTCATTGCAGTGCTCGGGCTTCTTATTGCGGTGGCTTCTCTCATTGTGGAGCACGGTCTCTAGTCGTGTGGGCTTCAGTAGTTGTGGCACGCAGGCTCTAGAGCACAGGCTCAGTAGTTGTGGCACGTGGGCTTAGTTGCTCCGCGGCATGTGGGATCTTCCCGGACCAAGGATCGAACCCATGTCCCCTGCATTGGAAGGCAGATTCTCAACCACTGCGCCACCAGGGAAGCCCTGCTTCATTTATTTAAATTCAACTTTATCAAGTCTGCTAAATAGGCTGTCATTCACCTATCTGCTTTCCAATTCCAAAATTTTGTTGCATTTGTATCTTCTTCCATTTCTCCTTGTGGAATTTATGCTTCTCCTTGTGGGTTTATGCCTTTTTTTTTTTTTGACTGCGTTGGGTCTTCATTGCTGCACACGGACTTTTCTCTAGTTGCGGCAGGTGGGAGCTACTCTTCATTACGGTGCGTGGGCTTCTCATTGCGGTGGCTTCTCTTGTCACAGAGCACAGGCTCTAGGTGCACGCAGGCTCAGTAGTTGTGGCTTGCGGGCTCTAGAGCACAGCCTCAGTAGTTGTGGCACATGGGCTTAGTTGCTCCGCGGTGTGTGGGATCTTCCTGGATCAGGGATCAAACCCATGTCGCCTGCATTGGCAGGCAGATTCTTAACCACTGTGCCACCAGGGAAATCCCTATGCCTTTTTATTTTTTATTTATTTATTTTAATAAATTTGTTTATTTATTTATTTTTAGCTGTGTTGGGTCTTTGTTGCTGCGCCACCAGGGAAGTCCACCTATGCCTTTTTAAGAACTGTTGTTCTAATTTTTTTTTGGAAGGAACGAAAATAAATATGGGTGTTAAAGTCATCATCTTTACCTGGAAGTCCTATCTATCTATCTGTCTACCTATATATCTTACAATTGCAGAGTATTCCACTGATGGATATGCTAGTTCCCCTTGAGATGAACTTTCAGGTTCCAACTTTTAGCTATTACAAACCATACTGCAGTTAATAACATTAACATTTTGCACATGTAAAAGTATATCTATAGGATTTTTTAAAAAGATATACACAATGTTTTTTTTTGTTTGTTTGTTTTGTGCTGCGTTGGGTCTTCGTTGCTGCACTTGGGCTTTTCTCGCTCTAGTTGTGGCCAGCGGGGGCTACTCTTCGTTGCAGTGCGTGGGCTTCTCATTTTGGTGGTTTCTCTTGTTGCGGAGCACAGGCTCTAGGTGCGCGGGCTTCAGTAGTTGTAGCACGTGGGCTTAGTAGTTACGGTACGTGGGCCCTAGAACGCACGGACTTCAGTAGTTGTGGCTCATGGGCTCTAGAGCTCAGGCTCAATAGTTGTGGCACACAGGCTTAGTTGCTCCGTGGCATGTGAGATCTTCTCAGACCAGGGATCAAACCGGTGTCCCCTGCATTGGCAGGCGGATTCTTAACCACTGTGCCACCAGGGAAGTCCCACAGTTTTTATTATGAAAGATACTGTCAAATTGTTTCTCCATAGAGGTGTACCAGTTTACACTCTCCCCCATAATGTACAGAACGTTTCCCTATACCCTTTTGATCTTTGCCAATGTCATAAATGAAGAAAGATGTCTAGGGACTTCCCTGGTGGTGCAGTGGTTGAGAGTTTGCTTGCCGATGCAAGGGACACGGGTTTGTGCCCCGGTCCGGGAAGATCCCGCATGCCGCGGAGCGGCTGGGCCCGTGAGCCATGGCCTCTGAGCCTGCGCGTCCGCAGCCTGTGCTCCGCAACGGGAGAAGCCACAACGGTGAGAAGCCCACGTATCGCAAAAAAAAAAGAAAAAGAAAAAAAGACGTCTATGGCACTTCCCTGGAAGTCCAGTGGTTAAGACTTCGAACTTCCAATGCAGGGGGCGCGGGTTCGATCGCTGGTCGGGGAACTAAGATCCCACATGCTGTGTGGTGGGGCCAAAAGGTAAAAAAAATAAAATAAAGAAAGATATCTCATTTACCTTTAATGTTTATTTCTCTTATTAAAGTGAGATGGAGCATTTTTCATATGTGTAAGAGCTATTTATTTATATTTCCTTTCTTGTGAACTGTTCATCTCCTTTGCCTATGTTTCTACACTGTTACTGATCTTTTTCATAGTTCATTGTAGTAGCTTTTTATAAATGTTACTAGAAAAATTCTACTGTAGCTCAAGATATGACATACATATTCTTTCTAGCTGTTTTGATTTGTATTTGATTTTGCTTTTGGCCCTTTTTTCCTCTGGGTCCCCACCCCCCAATATTCTTCATCTCTAGCAGAACTTAAAAAAAATTTTTATGTGGTAAAGTATAGGTTTTTCTTTTATGATTTATTGATTTTTTGTAATACTTGGAAAGGTATTCCTCCCATTGAGAATATTAAAACATCATGGTTTCTTTTAGAACATATATAATTTCATTTTTTTATATTTAAATATTTAGTTAATTTTTACTTTATTTTTGTGTAAATTGTGAGATATGTATTCAGTTTATCTTTTTCCCAAGTTGACTACCCAATGTCCCCAAATCATTTAAAGAATATTCTCCCCTTCCTTCCTAATGTAAACTACCCCCTTTATAATGTATATTCTATTGACAATCATAAACTTTTTCTGCATTATTTAAAGGGAGTGTAAATTGAATTATAAAGCAAATGATTATTTTGAAATTATTTACTTATTTTTACATTACAGGAAAGAGTACAAAGAGTAAAATATAAGGATTATGTTTCATCTATGAACATAAATATTCAAAATACATTGAAACACCTCCATGCAGATAGCAGTGGTGGAGGTTCCAAAGCAGAAGATAGGGATAAAAGCCAGTCTAGAAAGCTTCAGAGTTATAAGTCCCATGAAGTCATGTCCAAAGCATGTACAAATGATGATCAAATGAAGACCCTGTTAAAGAGTGCAAATCCAGTTAATGCTTGTTATAGGGAGAGTGAGCAAAATAAGACTTTATGTAAAGCCAATTCAAGCTGCAATCAAAACTTACGTGAAGAAACAACCTTTGAAAAAAAGAATTTTGTTTCTCAATCAAGGTATAGTTTAATAATTGTTTCTAACTTTTATTTATTCAGCATTTGTGTGTGTGTGTGTAGTACTATGTGCCATACTCTTAAACACTGGGATATAGAAATGATAAGCATGGTTTTAAGAGGAGCCTAATGTAGGAAATGTTGGGAAAGGAGTTTGGATGGGCCAGTATGGGCCAGTTTATCTAGGGCCTTGCATGTAATACTACTCAAGATTTTCTGTTATAACTTATAGAGTATAGGGAGCCGCTGACGATTTTAAATTGAATGACACGATCAGATTTGAATTTTAGAAGGGATACTCAGAAAACTTAAACTGAACCTCTGTAGCTGAAATAACAATGCACGTATTGATAATCCATCAGCAATTTAGCAAAAGCCAGTTTGTAAGTTTAACTTGATAAAAGGGAGTAAGGAGTGATGAAAATCTGGTTTAGGCTTGTCTTTTCATTTGTTCCCTGTACCTCACCTCCAGTGTATGTCCTTTCTCGCTCATGGGTAGCCTGTGGGGCTGGACCTGGAATTGCAGCTTTTCTTCCTAAAGCCTTTCTTGTGTTCTGCTCTTCTGATAGTTACTGGGCTAGGAGGGAAACTGAAGAGAATGGTGCTATGTTCTGGGAAGGCTGCAGGGTAAACTAAGTGTTAGACAGATGGATTACATCATCACACCCCCTTTTTCCTTTTCAAAACCGTTCTTCATGTAATTTTAACCCGATTTCTCAGGGATATAGAATTGGGAAGTAGTGGGATATGCTCTTGGGCCAACCTTCTTGCCCTCTGGCCCAATGAATTTGTTATTTCCTCTTTTTTGCTCTCCTTCCTTCCTATTTTCCTCTTTTATAACTTTTTATTCCATGTTTCTGCTGGCATCAGTATTATTGACCTCTGGAGTCTTGTTTAACTCCACTTTTTTTTTTAAATTGAAGTAGAGTTGATTTACAATGTTTCAGGTGTACAGCAAAGTGATTCAGTTTTATATATATATATATATATATATACACACACACACACACATACACACATATATATACTTTATCAGATTCTTTTCCATTATACATTATTACAACATATTGAATAAAGTTTCCTGTTCTATACTATAGGTCCTTATTGTTTATCTATTTTTTATCATATATAGTAGTTAACTCCACTTTTAGAAACAAGGCTATAACCATTGCATACCATACTTTGGCAGAATTTGGTAGATTTTGGTAGATCCTGACTCCAGCTCTTTCTGCCTGTCAAACATCAGAATCACACTACTGCTTATGGAAAGATTTGTTCACATACCAAACAATATGTTTACTTTTATTAATCTGGTGTCTATTTTCTTTTAGCGACCATATTTTTAAACATCCAACTCCTATTGGCAAAAACACAAAGCAACAGTTACCAGTAACAGGTATGACTAAAAATGTTTCTTCTTTGATTGTTCAAGAAAATATATTTAGGTGATTAATATAGCTAAAAGTAATATCGTCCCTCTAACATATAAGCCATGCCTTTGACTCTCTTTCTGGTCTAAACGCCTCAGTCACCTTTTATTGATATCCTTTCCGTATATCCACCAGGATGACTGGAAGTGGAGTACTGGGCTACAGTTTATGAAACTCTTGAGAATTAATAAATCTTATAAATGTCAGGTCCTTTTCACTAATCAAAAATATCTTTCATTTTGCAATTTTTTTCCCCAGATCCATTGACATTATGTTCAGATATAATAAATAAAGAAGTCATTGGTTTTCTAGCAACAGACAATTGTTCCAAAATATTGAAGTATAGATGCTCAGGTAAATATTTTTTTAATTGTAGTTGTTTCATAATTAAAGCTTTATATGATGTTAATTAACTAGAATTTGTAATAGTTCTACCTGTGTGATTTAAAGTTCATTCCCTTTGGAGAAATAACAATCTGGGGTCTCATAAAACACTCGAATTAATACCTTCTATCTGCATTAGTCTGTGTTCCCAGTATTTGTTCATATGAATCAATACAGCTAATACTCTTTTTTCTTTTTTTGAATTTTATTTTATTTATTTTTTTATACAGCAGGTTCTTATTAGTTATCTATTTTATACATATTAGTATATATATGTCAATCCCAATCTCCCAGTTCATCACAGCACCACCCGCCCCCTCCAGCGCTTCCCCGCTTCGTGTCCATACGTTTGTTCTCTACATCTGTGTCTCAATTTCTGCCCTGCAAGCCAGTTCAGCAGCTAATACTCTTAAAAAATTACTTTATTATTCTCTTTCTGTCACCATCTATAAGTTTAATTTTACTGAGTAAGGTAAACATTTTTTATATTTTCAGAGAGCCAATAAATAGGGATATGTTCTGGATTATAAATAATCCAGAATTCCACAGTGCTTATTCCATCCCTTCTTCTCCTTCATATCCCAGTATTTGCTCTTTGTTTACTCTTACTGTTGCACCCTGCTCTTTGGAGAAAACTGAGGCTATTCCACATTAGGCTCAAAATATTACTATTCTTCTGTCTTAGATGAAGGGTTTATCTCTTTTACTCTAAAACTGATATCTAGCTATAATCCAAATCCCATCTATGTTTTCTCGCCATTTTATAATAATACTTGTGTAGGCTTTCTCTTTAGTCCCTTTCTATTCATTACCTCCATTTGCCCCACCTTAAACTATGTTCATTTCTCCTCATCTTAAAAAATACCCAAATACTTTGTGTGATTTGCTATCCCTTCAAGTATTCATCTGTTCTTTCTTCCACCATCTATTACCAGATTCCTGCTCTTGTTCCCTTCTCTTTCAGCGTATTCTTTCCCTTCTTAACTCCCTGCAGTCTAGCTTCTTTTATTGCCATTCTACTAAACTTTAATGTTAAAGGTTACCTGAAACCTCTTTTTTAACCCCCAAACCAATGACTTTTTAAAAGATTCTTATTGTCTTTAGTATTTCTGCACTGTCAACTACCATTCCTTGAAATCCTCTCCTCTCATTTGAAAACCATAGTTCCCAAACTGTCCACCCGAGCTCCCTGGGGCTCTGCAGTGAACTCACAAGGGCACTACACAATATTTAAAATTTTATAAGTGAAACACAAAATGGTCAACATCTTCTGGACACCACGTAAACTACTAGCTCAAAGTAGTTCACAGTTTCACCATTAGATTGTACTACATCTCTTTTGATGATGTCACATCTTTGTGAAGCTGGGTTTTCAGTGGTTGTTGTGATTTTTTAATTAATTTATTAATTAATTAATTTATTTTTGGCTGTGTTGGGTCTTTGTTGCTGCACGCAGGCTTTCTCTAGTTGTGGCGAGCGGGGGCTACTCTTCGTTGTGGTGTGCAGGCTTCTTACTGCGGTGGCTTCTCATTGTGGGCATCAGTAGTTGTGACACGTGGGCTCTAGGGCACAGGCTCAGTAGTTGTGGTGCACGGGCTTAGTTGCTCTGTGGCATGTGGGATCTTCCCAGACCAGGGTTCGAACCCGTGTCCCCTGCATTGGCAGGCAGATTCTTAACCATTGCACCACCAGGGAAGTCCCAGTTGTTGTGATTTTTAAAAAGCAAGCACCACATGAAAATCTGTGGAACAGGAAATGAGGGTGGCAGTGTCCAGTCTGATTACAAGTTTTGAGAACTTGTGCTGTACCCAATTGTTGCACAAATCCCATTAGAAAGTAATTGTAATTAATAAGAATGAAATACAAATATATATATTTCAAATTTAGGTCTATTATTTTTTTAAATGGCTACCAAGTTGTTAGAACATAAATACATATTGAGTTGTTTTGGACCTAACAGAACATTTGGTATTTCTTTTGGCCTAAGGGTGCTGTGAAAAAATCACCAAGATCTTTTTTTTTTTTTTTTAAATTTTTTTTTGGCTGTGTTGGGTCTTCATTGTTGCGTGCAGGCTTTCTCTAGTTGCAGTGAGTGGGGGCTACCCTTTGTTGCAGTGCGCGGGCTTCTCTTGCTGCAGAGCTCTAGGTGCAGGGGCTTCAGTAGTTGCGGCATGTGGGCTCAGTATTTGTGGTGCACAGGCTTAGTTGCTCCGCAGCATGTGGGATCTTCTTGGACCAGGGATCGAACCCGTATCTTCTGCATTGGCAGGTGGATTCTTAAGCACTGCGCCACCAGGGAAGTCCCAATCACCAAGATCTTAAAGATGCCACAGAGTGAGACAGTTGGGAACCTCTGGTCAAAAATATTCCAGTTCGTAGAATGGATGCTCTATAACTGTTAACTCCCTTTCATCCCTTAGTTTGTCTGATATAGTTCCTTCCTAGTTGCTTTGCTCCCTCAGTGACCATTCATTTTGCAGACACTTAGGGAGTGCTTATTCTGCAGCAGGCCCTGGAATCAGAGATGAATAAAACTCAGTCCTCACTTCAGGAAGTTTACAGTCTATAAAGCTCTCCATTTTATTACCTTTATTCCTTTATCTTATCTTCCTGCCAAATTTCTACAGATACTCCCCCCAATGTATAGTCTACAGCACTTACTCAACTCTGCTGCAGCATCATAGATGCAGCTGGCATCATCTATCGTTTTACCAATGATTTTCAAATCTGTATCTCCATACTTCACTTCTACTTTGGGTTATAGCCTCATTCTTCCATATCCAGCTGTACCTAGGACATACTCACTTTAATATTTTGTTATTTCAAGCTTAATGTATTCAAAACAAAACATCTTTCTCCCTCTTAAACTGCCCCCCCTCCAGCCACTCCATTTTTATTAATGTAGCCATTATTCTTCTGGCCCCCCAGATTTCAAACCTTGAATCATCTATAACTATCTTTTCTCCTTACATCCCCTATTTGTAGTCTATCATATTTGGTTCTTTCTTTCTTTCCCACACAGGCCCCTTTTCCTTCATGCCTAAATTACTAGCAGTCTTTCAGTCTCAAGTCTCACCAACCCCCAAGTAACGTGTATTGCTATTAACTTCTCTTCCTCATATGTGCTTTGTATCATGTCACCATGCTAAATAACCCTCAGCACTTCTCTGTAGCTCACTAAATCAAACTCTCTGCCTGGCTTTCAGAATTGTGTGGAACTTTGTCCTGCTTCCACTTGTTAAATTTTACTGCAATTTGTTCTGTTTAAGTCCACCAGAAATGTGCCATGCTTATTCCAAACTTTGCCATTCGATCCATTACAATCGAATTGTCCTAAATGTCTCCCTTACCCCGACAGCTCATTAGTCACCAATTTTACCTCAGAAATCTCTGCATTCTCCCTGCAAATGCTGTGTTTCAGAACCTCCTTATTTATCTGGACTGTTTAAGTTACCCCTCAACTGATCCTCTTACCTTCAGTTGAGCTTTCTGTAGACAAATCTTGTCATTTCCCTGCTTAATAAATATCCATCAGTTCTTCCCATTGACTTGAAGATAGTAGTTAAAAATCCTTAAGATGACTTTCAAGACCGTTTTTGACCTGGCCCCTTGCAGCCCTTACCAACCTCAACTTTTCTCCCACAGTTCTCTCATACCTTATACTCCAGCCACACACAGTACCTGTGATTCTCTGAACATACTATGCTTTTTTACTCTTCTGTGCTTTTGATGTGTTCTTTGTACTTGAAATGTCCTCATCCTTGCCAACTTTCTGCCTGGCTAACTTTTCCTGTAGGTGACAGGTGGATAGAGAACTTTATAATGGATGGATGTAGCTAACATTACCTGAACCTACTGATCAATCTTAATATCATAAAAAGAGAGATAGTCAAACTTTATGTTCCTGTTAATGTGATGCAGTAAGAAGTACACAATACTACCTGTGAGGAGTTCTACGAAAAACGATTGAACCTGGGCTTCCCTGGTGGCGCAGTGGTTGAGAGTCCGCCTGCCGATGCAGGGGACACGGGTTCGTGCCCTGGTCGGGGAAGATCCCACATGCCGCGGAGCGGCTGGGCCCGTGAGCCATGGCTGCTGAGGCTGCGCGTCCGGAGCCTGTGCTCCGCAACGGGAGAGGCCACAACAGTGAGAGGCTCGTGTATCGCAAAAACCAAAAAAACAAAAACACACAAAAAAACAATTGAACCTGAATCTGATCAATCATCTAGATCTAATTACAAGTTTCTTGGGCACACAGGAATATTTTAAAGGATGCAGCTAGGATGTAATCAGCAAAACCCAGCCTTTGGGAAGCTGCACATTACAAATGACCCAGGGTCTACAACAAGTAAATGACAAAGAGGAAGAGAGGAGAATTGGTAGATTAAAAGAAACTCAAGAGACATACCAGCTGAATGTAATGGCAGACCTTCTTTGGATCATGATTCAAATAAACCAACTGTAAAGAGAAAGTTTTGAAATGATGGGGAAATTTGAACACTGACTGGATATTAGATTATATTAAGCATAATTTTCTTAGGTGTAATAGTGGTTTTGCCATTAAAAAAAATAAAACAAAGTAAGTGTTTTTTTTAAAAAGAGTTCTTATCTGTTAAGAATGCATATGAAGTATTTACAGATGAAATGATACTAGAATGCAAATTGCAGCCTTCATAATCCAGTGTGTACATGGGGGGCAGAGCTGAGTAGGTGGGGGAAGATAAAATATGACAGACCATGAGTTAATAATTGTTGAAGCTGGATGATGGATACGTGGTGGGTAATTATACTTTTCTCTTTATTCTCGTGTGTTTGAAATGTTCCATAGTAAAACATTAAAAAAAAGAAGAAGAAAAAAAAGACGACTGGGCATAAGGGTCACTTCCTTTGGACATCTTCCCTGATAGTGACTCCTGCTCAGAATTAGGCCAAGGTAGATGCTGCTTTTCTATATCACCATAACTCTGTTCACACCGCTATGGCAACAGTTATTTCACTGTATTATATTTGGTGTCTTTACTCTCTCACATGACATGACTTGGAGTTTCTTGATGTATTTATAATTAAGTTGCTGATTTCACTTCAGTTACCATCATAAAGATATTTGCTTTCATAAATTTGTTATTAGATTTTTTGTAACATCTGTACATCACTTAAATTTGTTTTCTTTTAGGTTGCATAGCAGTAGGAAAATTCCTGAATAGCCGAACTTTTAGCAAGCTCTTACACTCTTGCCCATACCAATGTGATCGTCACAAAGTCATTGTGGAAGCTGAAGACAGATATAAAAATGGACTAAGGAAATCACTTATCTGTAACAAAAGTAATTAATTCAGCAATTTTAAAACTGTAATTATAGTAAGTGAGAAAGAGAAAAACAAATACCATATGCTAACACACATGTATATAGAATCTAAAAAAAAAAAATGGTTCTGAGGAACCTAGGGGCAGGACAGGAATAAAGACGCAGACATAGAGAATGGAGTTGAGGACACGGGGAGGGGGAAGGGTAAGCTGGAACGAAGTGAGCGAGCGGCATGGACATATATACACTACCAAATGTAAAATAGATAGCTAGTGGGAAGAAGCCACATAGCACAGGGAGATCAGGTCGGTGCTTTGTGACCACCTAGAGGAGTGGGATAGGGAAGATGGGAGGGAGACGCAAGAGGGAGGAGATATGGGGATATATGTATATGTATAGCTGATTCACTTTGTTATACAGCAACAACTAACACAACAATGTAAAGCAATTATACTCCAATAAAGATGTTAAAAAAACCCAAAACTGTAATTATAACCATACCTTCTGAACTATGATCTAGAACATTAAGTATATTAAAAGATAAAGGGTAAAATAATGTTGAAAAGAAAATCTGGGGCTTCCCTGGTGGCGCAGTGGCTGAGAATCTGCCTGCCAATGCAGAGGACACGGGTTTGAGCTCTGGCCTGGGAAGATCCCACATGCCGTGGAGCACCTAGGCCCGTGAGCCACAATTACTGAGCCTGCGCGTCTGGAGCCTGTGCTCCACAACAAGAGAGGCCGCAAGGCCACGATAGTGAGAGGCCCGCGCATGGCGATGAAGAGTAGCCCCCGCTCGCCACAACTAGAGAAAGCCCTCGCACAGAAACGAAGACCCAACACAGCCAAAAATAATTAATTAATAAAAAAAAAAAAAGAAAATCTGTCTCTGAGCAACTGTGATTTAAAATGTTCCCAGGGAGTAGGTTTAGTCTCTAGTAATTTAAAAATTCTTCCTAATCCGCCTAAGGATTCCCATTAGAAGAGGGTAAAAGGGAATATCATACTAATGGAATTGATGTGGTACTACTCAGATTGATACTCTAAGTACACTAAATGTTTTCTGTATTTTTCAGAAATTCTGCTGACCCCACGTAGAAGAGGAAAACTCAATAATGAATCTACTACGCCTGGAGGAATAAGTGAATATATTTAATTTTTAAATAAATATAAATTTCATGTATTCCTGAAAAAGAACAGCTGAATGATTGTTCTCAGTCACATCATTAATGGCTTTTAAATGATAACCCTTGCTTCTGATGAGGGTCATACTTCCTGCCAAAAGAGGCTTCCCTCTTCCCTTTTTCATGTTGCTTGCTCATCTATTACTTTTCATCTGGGGAAGGGGCAGGAGAAAACTAACATTTATTAAGAACCTCTTATGTGTTAGGTGTTTTATACATGTTATTTGCTTTATTTCATATAATGACATTGGAAGATAAGGTATTATTTTATTCCCACTTTAATTTGTTTTCTTTTAGGTTGCATAGCAGTAGGAAAATAGCCGAAATTTGCCAATGAGTTGGCAAATGGCAGAACTTAGATTCAAATGCAAGCCTGTCTTTCTCCAGAATCCCCTTTTCTATCCTCAGGATCACTTTTCTGTTTTAAGAGCAAAATTATTCTCCTATGCACAAGTGCTTCAGACAAATTTTGTGGAAGATTTTGGTTCACATCTGTAGCACTTTGAACAATCAAAATTGAAGAGACAAATAGTATAAACCTTAGAGCTCTGTTTAAAAATTAAAATATTTCTAAACTATGAGTTAATTTACAGGAGTTTTTCTTTAACTACAGGGTTAATCACCATTTCAAATTTATCACAAGACTTAAAGAACATTACCATTATCTTCGGTTCATATGGAATTAGTATGTGCAGAGTAAGACTAAGCAGTTGAGTACACTCCTTGTCAAAGTCACCTTGAAATTAGTAATATCTGTAGAGCCATTCAGTTATTTATTGTGAAGACATTTGGACTTGATCCATACAAGAAACATTTTGCCACATACTTTTGTTTGGCCATTTTCACTGCCAAAACCTTGAAAGAAATTTCAAATTTACTTTTTATAACTAGGTCTTTTTCTAGGTTAAAATTTCTGCATACAAATTAAAATTAAGTGCAGTACCACTACAGAGTAGCCCACTTTTTGAAGTAATATTTTCTGTAGAAACTGTTAGAAAATGGGTATTTTTCCATAGAAACGTTGCAGTTGGAAATCTTTTTGACAAGGAGTTGGCATCAAATAATAGAATTTCTTTTCTTTTTTTTTTTTTTTTTTTTTTTTGCAGTACACGGGCCTCTCACTGTTGTGGCCTCTCCCGTTGCGGAGCACAGGCTCCGGACGCGCAGGCCCAGCGGCCATGGCTCATGGGCCCAGCCGCTCCGCGGCACGTGGGATCTTCCCAGACCGGGGCACAAACCCGTGTCCCCTGCATCGGCAGGCGACTGTCAACCACTGCGCCACCAGAGAAGCCCAATAATAGAATTTCTTGAGCAGCATGTCTTAAAAGCAAATATATAACAACTACAAGTATTCTATAATCATTTTTCATAGTAAAATCATTTGCAGAGCATCATGAAATATACATAATTATGGCTATATATTGATTATACAGAGGGATCCTAAATATTTTTAAGTCACTTTCAGCTCGTAAATACCTACATCTTTTTTGTAGGTTCGAGTTGCTTAGCTAAAATCCAATAGTTAATAAGTTGGCCTGCTTTTTTCAAATTTAGAAAGACATCTTGAGGAGGTAGTGATTAGATTGGTCTTATATCTCTTTTACAAGCAGGCCAGGAATATTTGATGTACTGCCATTTTCCCCCCTCTTAATAAATTTCCCTTTCATACTAGAGACATTCATCACCTTTCATTTGGTTATAGGTTACACTCAAATTTGAGACTCTTCTTTTGAGAAGGGACCATTTGCAGTATCTAAGTATTTAAAGAGCCTTGGGGGCAAGGCTCTCTTTTAGGATGGATTGATATCTTGAGAGGGTTTGAAAAATAAGAGTCTCTAGGACTGAGCCCTCTTGCCTATTTTTCCCTGCTTTTTTCTAATGCCCAGTCAGTATTAGGAGGAGCACTAAAGAAGTCACAGAAGAGAGTCTTGTGGTCTTAGAGAGCTGTTTCCTTCTTCTAGTCTGTCAACTATGCTGCTGTGGTAACCTTTGAGGTATTTGGCACAGATGCTAATTTAAAGTCAGTGAGATGGCAACTGCAGGGGAAAAGTGGGGATTGGCTCTACATGAACACCCCCAGGACCCAATATCTTGAATGTTATAATAACCCATCTGGTCCTGATTATAATGAGTTCAAATCATTTAGCAAGTGAAGTTGAAATCATCTATTTCTCGGATAACCACAGTTTTCCAGTAGACCCAAGTAAGAATTAACTTCGTTGATAAGTTTTAAAACAGTTTTTACTGGTAGTAACATTTTTCTGTCAACAAATATTTATTGATCACCTACTATGTGTCAGATACTGTCTTAGGCACTGGGGACACATGAGGAGTAAAACAGACAAAAATCCCAGTCTTCATGGAGCCTGCATTCTAAGGAATACCATTAAGTAATATTTAGACATTATTTTCATTGATTTCTTGGCCTTCTGCTGGTAAGATTTTTCCCTCCTGCTTTAAAAGATCTGAACTATGGCTCCTATCTGAGGAGAGATGGACTAACAGTCATGACATGCAAAGGCAAGATTTTCGAAGGTTGTCCCAGCATAGCTATTCAAGGTCCTACTAAAGTAAATAGCAGACTTAATTGGAAATACAAAAACTCTTCCTCATCTGCATCTACCCACAATGATAATGTGCATTAACAGTGAATTAAAAAGCTTAAGGGACTTCCCCGGTGGTCCGGTGGTTAAGAATCCACCTTCCAACGCAGGGGATGCGGATTCTATTCTATGAAGTTATGGAGCCCTTTGGGAAGACTGTGTCTGTAAGATAGGTAAGCTGTTTGTTAACTGTCCTCACAGGAATGTTGAGAGAATTAACAATCAAATGTTTATAAAATTTTGTGTTTCTTGATCGAAGGATTTTGCGAATATTATCACAATAGGATTGTTACAATTATTGAAGAGATCACAGTGATAGCATCTAGTTTAATAGTAAGCACTCAGTTTTGTTTTGTTTTAATTGAAGTGGATTTCTATATGATGAGTAGTCCAGGCATGAAGTTTTCTCACTGTGTAATCCATATCCTTAGAATAAGTTAAGCATTTATTTGGGTCTCAAGAAATCTTTTTTCAGCAAGTACTAATGTATTCTACAATTCTCATTAATTGCAGAAAAAAGAAGAATTCGTAAAAACTTTACTGAAGAAGAAGTAAATTACCTTTTCAATGGAGTTAAGAAAATGGGAAATCACTGGAATTTAATTTTGTGGTCTTTCCCCTTTCAGCAAGGACGGAAGGCTGTGGACCTTGCTCACAAATACCACAAGCTGACCAAACGCCCCAAGTGTGTGGCTCCTTGATTGGAAGACTTGTTAGTTTTTAGTTTGATATCTTAAAATACAGTGTGTTGAAAATACAAAATTTTAAATATTCTTATAAACTCTTATGAGGCAGGAAATGTGGCAATGGGGATACTGTTTTAATTACTTTTTGTGATGCTGTAGCTCATCAAACTATTAAAATAATTTATAAAACAAATACACTTTTGGATTTCCCTGGTGATCCAGTGGTTAAGACTCCACACTTCCAATGCAGGGGACATGGGTTTGATCCCCGGTCAGGGAACTAAGATCCCACATGCCTCGCAGCACGGTCAAAACAACAACAATAACAACAACAACAAAAATTGTTTAAAACAACTTTTTATTGTTTGCTTTTAAGTTAGTTTTCTTCAAGTTGGAAACCAAACTATTAGATCTCAAACTTCTATTTTTCTTACTCTTTTTATATTCCATCATGCTGATGCATCCTCCATTATACCTAAAATGCTGTTGCTATGGCAAAGTGATCAAGTATCAAGGCATGAAAGCTCAGTTGTGCTTATGTACTCATTGGGTCACTGCTTCATGTCATTCATATAAATACCAAAGGGTATTTCCCTATAAGCATGGATTCTTTCACCTTTCAGATCATGACTATGTCTACTTAGATAAAGCAGAATTTTTATTAAATATCTTTTATTCTGATCCACAATGAAAATTCCAGAGGGTTAATAAGCAGAAAAATTTTAAGCATGAGAATAATTTACAATTAGGAAAATTCTTTGTATCATTTAAAGTGTGAATGACTCTAGTCCATTATCTGTCAGTATTTCCTAAGCACTATGGGGATGATTTAAATGATCTGCTGGGTTATTTTGATGTGTATTTCTCAAGATGTATGAATGTTGTTTTAGGTCAAAGGGGAAAATATTTTGTCTGTTGCCTCAGCCTTACTGGCAATAGTTTTTTTTTTTTTGATTGATTGGAAATTATCTATGTAACAGGAAATCACATACTACTTACAGAGCATCCCCAAGAGTATGACATACTGTAGCTGGGACACTGTTTTGTGTCAGTCACTGACACTATATTTAAAATAACCTATACTGCCTTCTGAAACCTTGAAATTTTATCCTAACCCTTGGCTAACTTTTGGTTAATGTGAACTGCTTTTTTCCCTCAAATAGAATTTGGTAGTAAAGTAAGTGAATACACATCAAAAGGAAAGCCAAAGAATGATCCCATATTAGAGGACTGTTTGACTTTAGGGACTCAGACCTGGCCAGTTCAACAGGGAATAAAAAGGGATCTCTAAAATGTCAGACCCTTGGAGTTGGGGCTGACCTCAGTTATAGTTCCCTGCCGGAGGCATAAACTGCTGTACAACGATCTGGACATTGGCTATCTTTAGTTTTGCATATATCCTCAGAAACCTGGAATTTACTATTTCACAGGGTGATAATTGATGGTCAGTTCTTCGTTATGCTAAAATGAAATATACTTTTCTGGAGTACCTCCTGCAGAACCACAAAAGTTGAATCTCTTTTCCACATGCCAGCCCTTGAGAGAGTTACAGATAGATATCTATCACTTTCTCCTCCATCCTTTATCCTTCATGCTGATGAGCCCCAGCTACTTCCTGTTTCAGCTGAACAGTGTCATGTCCCCTTATGAGCGTAGTCACTGACCACTGGATACCTTTTTGTTTATAAACTGTGTCCAGAAAGAAATGTGGCCTGACTGGCAGAGTAGGGGGATCAGCTTCTTTGCTAGGACCAAAGAGGTTTTATGGACCTTACCTAAGATACTTCTTGGCATTCTACATGACCAACTCTCCGATTATAGTTGATATAGTTAAGACTTATAATTTTTATTAATTTCTATCTTGTTCTTACACATGTATTTTTAACTCCACTACAGGACTTCAGTGGCCCCTGTTAAATTTAATCTTGTTAGAATTAGTTTGTACTCAGTTTGTCATCCAGTGTGTTAGGCCTTCCTTCCTGCTTCAGGTCATCCACAGCTTCTGTGAGTGTGCTGCTGCATTCTCATCCCAGTCATGGATGGCACCCTGAATTGGCTGGGTCAGGGCAGGAGATTGGGCCAGGTCCCTAGCAGCCTCCTCTGGTGGTCCTTGCTCATCAGCCCCCTCTGGGCCTGGTCTTTAACAAGCCTCAACACTATCATCCAGCCTACATTTCACTTTCTTGTCTGTGATGTGCATTGGCAAATGCCCCGTTGAAATCTGAATTTTCAAGGTCTGCAGCATCCTCCTACCTGCTATTCCTGCAAAATAGAAACTGTAAATCTGGTGCTGTCTTTTCCTTTTCCAACTGGTCACATTAGAGAATTTCACCTAGGGCTGATGAAGTTCACTAGCCTGTAGTTTTCAACTCCATCTTTTGTCCTGTGAAAATTCAGACACTGCTTACCGTTTTATGACCTAGAGCACTTTTCCTGCTCTTCCTAGATTTCCAGGGTATAATTCTTAATAGGTTTTCACTCCCATTGTCTTGTTTGAACCTTATATTCAGGTTGGCAGATGATATGCCCATTTGTTGGATCTGCCATAATTCATGCTGCCAAAATTCTGGCAGAGTCAGGATCAGAATCCTACTCATCTGGATCCCACATACATGGTTGCTTTTCTGACATATCCTACTTTCTTGTGATATTTAGAAATGCCTTGTAAAATGCCTCTGCTTCCGCAGAGGCTAGCAAGAGCCCTCAGGTAGCGGCCAGACCTAAAGTGAAACTCGATAGGTGAAATGTATTTTTTCTTTCCTTTTCTTCCAGTACCCTCTACCTTCCCATTCTCTCCCCTGTCCCTTCCCCCTTCATATCTTTTTTCCTTCCTTCCTTCCTTCCTTTCTCTGTTTCTTTCTTTTTTCCTGAAGAAAGGAAATTAAAGCCTCCTATTTCTGGTGTCAAATGCTGGCTCCCAGAAAATATCATTAAGAAAAACCAAACACCTGTTTATAAGTAAAATCAAGCGAATTTCTACAGTAAAGATCACTACCTCGTGGTCTTAATAGGGTCAAGGAAGGAGGAGGTGAAAAGCAGGATATTTGTGAGGATTTGGGGGTCTAGTTTAAGCCCGGTCTTTCAATTCGTGGTTCGATTAGGATTAAGCAAAGTTCATGATAGAATAGGTTAAGATCGGTAAAATTGGAAGTACCGGGATGCTATCAGAAGATAGCCAGGAAGCACTGGGTCCTTGGTCAGGTTTCTCAAGATTTCTGAGCTTCAAGTTCCTCACCCGTTAAAGAGTTAGACAAGATTTAGTGAGATATCTTGTACTGATCTCATCCCAAGGCCTGAGCTTTTCGCTTCAGTCCGTCGGGTGCCTCGGCCCCAGACGGCGCAGCTGGAGCGGCCAGCTGACGGAGGACCGGGAACGGGTGTCTTTGCGCCCCTCGATCGGCAGAGGCCGCTAGCGCGCCCTCCACCCGGGTGGCTCCCGCTCGCGCCGCCGCCTCCCCGAGCAGGGCTGCCCCGGCGGCCGCCTGACCGCCGCCCACCTCCCGCCACCGCGTTGGCCTCAAGACCCTGCGGGAGCCGCGGACATCGCAAGCCCGGCGGAGCGCGGCGGGCGGCGCGGACCCTGCGGGGCGGGCGGCTGGAGGCGCGGCAGGCGCGGGCGGGCCGGCGGGGTCCTCGCGGGTCCTCGGCGGGCCCGGGGGAGGGCCCTCTTTGTGGCTGCAGTTGGCAAGATGGCGCCGGTGGGGGTGGAGAAGAAGCTGCTGCTGGGTCCTAACGGGCCCGCGGTGGCGGCCGCCGGCGACCTGACCACTGAGGAGGAGGAGGGCCAGAGCCTATGGTGAGACCGCGAGGCGGCCGGGCTGGGCTGGCCGGGCCGGGCCGGACCGTCGGACAGACTTAACGGGCCGTCGCGGGCCAGTCAGGTTCAGGCTGGCCCCAGGGCCGACCGCTGTGCCATTGTCCCCACAGGTCCTCGATCTTGAGCGAGGTGTCCACCCGCGCCAGGTCCAAGCTGCCGTCCGGCAAGAACATCCTGGTTTTCGGTGAGCGCCGGTGGCGGGGCGTTGCCCGGGGAGCTGGGGTGGGCGAGGCGGGCGCCCTCTCACTGGTGCCAGCCTTCCTCTCCCCTGCCGCCTGCCCGGGAGAGCCTGGAGACCCTGGCTGGACAGCCTGAGAGTGGCCAAGTCCACTACGGCCGAGGTCAGGACGTTGCCCCTTTTCGAGAGCCCAGGGATGCTGGCAAGGGCTCGTCGGCACATTCCATAGTCTTTTGGCCGCAACATCAGCTTTGCTTTAAATGTCCCTGATTTCCTGCGCTCATAGCCTCGAAGTTCACCGAACTGCGGGCGTAGAGAGGGGAGGGAGTAGATGAGGTTAGCGGAGGAGGCGGGCGAACGAGGTGACTGGGGGTCGTCGGGCTGTGGGGAGATGCCACAGGAGCCATTTCTCTATCTTGATGAGCGGTGCACGGTGGGAGGGGCGCTGCAAAGGACAGCAGGCCTTGGAGTCTTCCCCAGGGACTTTTCCTACATTATTTTAGCCTTCACTGCTGGGTTACCTGGGTTAGGTCTCTCAGCGTCTCTGGTCTCCTTTGCTCATACAAGTAAGGGAGTTTGGCTGGGTTCATTTATACAGCAGACCCATTTGTTGAGTGGGTCGTTTACTGTCGGTTGGGCACTGGCACAGCACAGACATTCCTCAGACACTACACAAGAATGTCAGTTTAGTGAGACACAGATAGATGTGTTGGTGATTGCACTACACCATGTTGGGCATAGACAGATGATTTGGGGCACATCATATGGCTTGATGCTGTTTGGAGTTAGGTGTTTTGAAGGGTAGGTGTTAACGTGTAGGGGCCCAGAGGGTTAGTGTTTGCAGGAATACAGAGGTGACAAGGCGAGGCGGGGGTGTTGGAAGTTACCACAGCCTCCTTGTGGAAGGTGTCTGATGAGGTAAGTCCGAGGCAGATGGTGGAAGGCTGAAGAGTCGATGCTTTTTCCTGAAGGCACCCGATTCTCAAGGGCCTTTTATTTTACCTCCATCCTCTGATTCTCACGGGAATCACTGTGAGGGTGGTTTTCCCACTGTTTTTGAGGTGAGTGGCTTGTCTTTAGTTGATGACCACTGCAGCAAGTAACAGAAGACCCTTAGAGGTCTTCACGAATTGGGGGATCAAGGGCACCAGATGTGTGTTTAGAAAGGGGGTGCTGGCAGCAGAGTGGCAGGTGGCTCAAAAAGAGCAGGTACTGAAGTCAGGCTGAGTGCTCACCGTGTCCAGATGGGATGTGGAGGGCCTGAGTAAGGTAGTGGCATTGGGGGTGGAAAGGAGGACTTGGACCTGTGGGATGCCTTTCAGTTCTCATGTTCTGTAATTCCATATTACTAAATCCCAGGGGTGCTTAGTAGTGTTTTTTGGTGGTGGCTCTTTCTGATGTTTAAGGTTTCTTTTGGGGGGAGGGAGAGTTGTTAGCTGGGTGGAGGGGGATGAGGGGGCTCTTGGTAATTACTAAGGTAGTGCTTAAGAGTTTTGCTTAGGTCTGTAATTATTTTCATCAGTTTCCTAGCCTTCAGGGTGCTTATGAAAGAAATGTACTAAAATCAAAGGTGAATAACAGCTTCATTCTTTATGATTATGAGGCAGGATCAGACTTTTTCAGTTCAGAGTCCCTAGGTTTTAAGGTTAATTATATTCTGAAGATTTCTTGCTTTCCTTATGGTAAAAGTTTATTTTGTGAGAAACTAGCCCCCCCTTTTACTTTCACTTTTCCAGATGCGTGTGTTATAAATTATAGGTAGGGCCTGCGGGCCTGCCTTCTTCCTTTCCTTGTGAGGTAAGGATGACTGCAGTAGATTGTCATTTTAGATCTTGGAAATTGCCGCCTTTATCACCTCTCCCCACCCTGACCACTCTTACAGCAGGTCCTGCTTTGTTTATGAATACAGGTGAGACCTCAATAGCAAGCTCCACATGAAAGTTCCTTGTGTGAATGTCCAGACTCCCCATCCTTGCCTAGAATAAGCGGTACGCTTTGTCTTACATGCATCACTTATAGGTGAAGATGGTTCTGGTAAAACAACCCTCATGACTAAACTTCAAGGAGCTGAGCATGGCAAAAAAGGAAGAGGCCTAGAGTATCTCTACCTCAGTGTCCACGACGAGGACCGAGATGGTGAGTGAAGCATTGATCCATGCAAGTCTCTGACTCCTCGGTTGCCACTCCTGCAACATGCCCAGGCATTCTCAATTTTCTCTTTAGGGCTAAGAGAATTAGTCACAGGGGAATAGATGAAGTGTATCTCTTTGTAGGACTTTACCTATTTTTCTTTACAGAGTATGTTAGCAAAATGGGGAATGGGCCTGTTACCTGCTGCTCTGGGTAGCCCTTACTTAAGAGGAGAGACTGAGGGTAAAGTTTCAAATGCAGATAAAAGTAAGAAACTGAGAAGTTTTTGGACTTCCCTGGTGGTTCAGTGGTTAAGAATCCACCTGCCAACGCAGGGGACACGGGTTCGAGCCCTGGTCCAGTAAGCTCCCACATGCCGCGGGGCAGCTAAGCCCGTGCACCACAACTACTGAAGCCCGTGCACCACAACTACTGAAGCCCGTGCACCACAACTACTGAAGCCCGTGCTCTACAACAGGAGAAGCCACCACAATGAGAAGCCCGCGCACCGCAATGAAGAGCAGCCGCCGCTCGCCGCAACTAGAGAGAGCCCGCGTGCAGCAACGAAGACCCAGCGTGGCCATAGATAGATAGATAGATAAAATTTATTAAGAAACTAAGAAGTTTTTAAGTGCTTTGGACTTTTCTATGAGAGAAACACTTGGCAGACTGATCTGGGCACCGTTGTTACTCTGCCTGGTTTTAGTGGAGAATCTGAAATTGATGTGGTTTAGAGTATAAAAGCTTAACAGATATTCACAAAAGAGTTTTGAGTCTTTTTGTGACAGTGTAGAAATGCTGATTGCTTGTGTGTTTTTGTTTTGTTTTGTTTTGTTTTGTTTTTTCCCCCAGTGGAGAGAATAGAGGCTCAGAGGTAATAATGTTCTCTTAATTTCTCACGTCTAGAATGTGGATAATAATCGTTTTCTACCTTCTGGGTAATTGGGATGGTTAAAAGTGCATGGTAAAAAAAAAAAAAAAAGAAGTGCGTGGTAAGCCCTATTATAAGGATTAGATATCATTTAAAATTGTGATAAGTACGATTGTGAGTTGGATTGGAATAATGGTTTTTGGTTACCACTAGTCAGTAATACCTCCTTTGTAAAATTTTAGGCTTTGTGTTAGATCTTGGATGGCTCTAAAGTAAATAATTATTAATGCCTAGGTTTTTTTATTTGTAGAAAAGTTACACTGTAAGGATGAAATATCTTCATTAAATTACTTTCTTAAAATTGCATTTACCCATTTGTACAGTAAGGACCATGATGTAGGGGTGATTATATAAGGGGGCAGATCCCACCACCTCTGGTTCCCCATTTCCTTATTGCTAAAATGAAGAAGCTGAACCCAGGTCCTTCCTTGCACCTTAATTCTTCGAGATCCAAGAATCATTTAAATAGAGGGGAAAAACCCTTTAATCTTAACTTAGCAGTCACCTTAGGACCCCAAGATTTTATTCCTGCTCCTTCTTCCCTGGCTTCCTTTGCCATACTGAACATTCTCTGAAGGATGTGAAAGAAAGGTAGGAGGTAGACCTGGTGCTAAAGGCTCTCCTTGTGTAAGGAGAGCAGAGGCTTTCCAGTGCCCACCTAGGCCCACTGGCGTTTGTGTAGGTAGGGTTGGGAGTCAGGGGTCACCGAGCTGGGCTAGGGGGCCTCATATGTCTGAGTGTTTTGCTTCCTGTCTTTGATGATTATTGTGGAAAGAACTTGGGCTTTGGAGCCAGGCAGAACTGGTTCAGAATCCACTCCGTTAGTTACTAGTTGTGACTGACTTAACCACTCTACACCTCAGTTTCCTTATTTGTAGTATTGGGCAATGGTACCAATTTGTAGGTTGACAGAATGAGAGGTGGCATGTGTCAAGTGTAGCTGAGTGCTTGAGACAGGTGGTAGGTCTAGTACCCTTTTGAAAGTATATGAAACATGGTGTAGATACTCTGACATTGCTATAGCTGCTTGTTTCAAAGGGGCATAAACATATTTCATGCCAAGCATCAAAGTAACTATATTCACTTACCTTTGAGTTAAAATACATTAAAATCTGTAGACTTCAGGTACAGTTTGTTTGTTTGTATTTTGGCCACGTCGTGCAGCATGCGGGAGCTTAGTTCCCCAACGAGAGATCGAACCCGTGTCCCCTGTGTTGGGAGCACAGAGTCTTAACCACTGGACCGACAGGGAAGTCCCAACAGTGCAGTATTTTTGAAGGCATTCGTAGAATCCAAGTCAAAACCGCTATCTGAAATGCATTAGAGTGTTGAAAGTATAGCTAGATGTAGATACCTTTGTTGTACTGTTGAAATAAAGTCATGAATATAAAATTTTTCACAGCATGTTAGTGAATTGATTATACCCAAAAAAAGGTAGCTAACAGAAGACAGGTTTTTTAAAGGGTAAGTTGCAATTTATTGGGGAAGAAATTAATGAAATGATATTTTTGATAGTAGGATTTCTCCCTCATGGTGCTTTTATTAAAAAAAATTCTCAAAAAGATGTCTAAATTTTTTTAAAAAGTATATTATTAATTTGGAGAACTATCTTCTACAGTTTGATCTTCCAGATATAATTTGAGAATCACATGCTTCATTAAGTGTCAGCACTTGCACATTTGTCTGTATATGTTTTTAACTTTACTGTGGAAAACAAAACTACATAAAAGCATAGACTATTTTGATGAACCCCAATATATCTGTCACCTGCCTTCAGGTTAAAAGTTCTAGGTCAATTTTATTTCAGCTGTACTCTCACCCTCTTCTCTTTTCACTCCACATTGGATTATTAAAGCAAATTTCAGACATTATATCTTTTTATGTGTAACTACTTCCATATGTATGTCTAAAAGATTAGGATTTTAAAAAAATAATCATATTATCATATCAAAAATAAGTGTAATTCCTTAATATTATCAGGCACCCCATAATTCATATCTCATTTTATATAAGTAATGAGTTTATCTTGGCATTTAAATACAAAGGTCCTGTCTCTTTGGCACCCTTTGTGGTATGTGAGCACACTGTTTAGTGTGACTGACACAGGAAGAGCTTGTTTAACCACAGGCTCTTCGGCACAGCTTGCTGCCTCACAGATTGCTGATATCTTAGAAGAATGGATTATTTAGACTATGGCACAGTCGTCCGGGGAACATTTGTAGCTTTTATTAGTATCTTTTGATGCTTACTGAAAGACAAAATGTCCTTCACTCTTTACTCCTCAGACATTGCTGGAATCTTTTTGGATGTGGACACAGTATATTATGGTTGTTAAAAAATTTTATAGTTTAAACAGTTCACAAGGCACCTTGATGAAGAGTTGCTGCCACTGAGCACTTGGACCCTTTTCTGGTTAGGGTTTCTGTCTCTGTTCTGTGTGGAATTCTGTGGCTGTCACCTTTAAGTTCTTCCTTATGTGGCTCTTTGAGCTGTGCTGATGGTCATTGTCAGTAACTTAGCTTCACTTCTTTTCTTAGATCACACACGCTGCAATGTGTGGATTCTGGATGGAGACTTGTATCACAAAGGTCTGCTGAAATTTGCAGTTTCTGCTGAATTCTTGCCGGAGACCCTGGTGATTTTTGTTGCAGACATGTCTAGGCCTTGGACTATGATGGAATCTCTACAGAAATGGGCTAGTGTTTTACGTGAGCACATTGATAAAATGAAAATTCCACCAGAAGAAATGAGGGAGCTGGAACGGAAGTGTAAGTAAAACAGGATTTTCTTAATTGGAAAATTCACTCGTCTTTTTGGATGGTTCCAGCCACCTTCCTTTTCACAGTGTCAAGAGGCTGCAAAGCTTCCCTTACAGAGTGTTTGTGTTTTGCTTGCACCATTTATTTCAGATTTGCTTTTGTAGATTCAGTAGTCAGAAAGTCTTCAAAGCAGTCTTTATCTCAGCTGTCACAGTTGAAGAAAGTAAATCAGTATTCCTTATTATTTTCATTGGTTCTCTTTTATAATAAGGGTTCTTCCCTCACCCCCAAAATGTGATCAGTTCTGTGAGTCTTTTTGCTGTTCTGTTAACTCGTGGTCTGCTGAGTTAGTATCAGTGGGTGTAGAGATTTACTGGGATCTCTGCAGCTTGAGTCCATTTCCCTGTATTTCCATTGAGGTCCTATGGACCCTCTTGTTGACAGGTTTAAAGGAAGACCCACAAAAGATAAATCTTTGAGTTCCTACCTTAGTTCCTTTGGGGATCCAGCAAATATGATTTTAGTTAGAAATAAGAAATTCTTTTTTTTTTTTTTTCATTAAAATGAAAGGATATTTTAAGACTCAAGGCATCCAAGCCCTTTTGAGAACAGAGAACTTTAAAGGAAGTTCTTTTTGTTTTGTTTTGTTTTCCTTAATGTGGTTCAGAAGCTTGTTTTTCCTTTTCGTTGCTTCTGTGCAGTTACATCAGCTTCTGTTCACTTGCCAGGGAAATGGGAGGGGCAGGGGCTGGAGCTGTGGCAGCAGCAGTGCTGTCTTGGCCAGGGCAGTCTTGGCTTAGCCTGGCTTATTTCCACGGGATGACATCATTCCGTTTAGTGAATTAATGAGGGCTTCTGGAGCATGGCACACAGGATCTTCAAACGTACTGGCAGAAGGTTTCAGAAATTTTGATGTGCTTTTCAAATCAGATTTCTTGCTGTGTGTCTTCCTGTCATAACTTCACTTGCTCCTGACTACATTAGCTAAAACAGGGAGTTTAACATAGAATTCTTTAGTTTGCTGTGTGCATGTGTGTTTCCTGGGACACCCACGTGTGCTGCAGTGATTCTTATGCAGCTCAGCACATCTGTCCTCAAACACTGACCTTTCTAGATAAAACCTATTTTTCCCCTGAAATAGAGACCCTAAAGACAACTTCTGAGAATAGTTCAGAGCCTGAAGAGCTGTTCTCCTTTCGCTACGCATTTACCATCGTACCCAGACTAGTGGGTTAATGCACAGGAGATTTCAGTTTCTGAACCTGTTTTCCTAGAGTTATAACCTTGTAAAGATTTGTTAAAACAAAAAAAGGAAGAGATTGAGCCAAGGATATTTTTCTTTCCCAAATAGGGAGACTGTCTGCCTGGTGCCAGATCTGTTCAAGGCATTGGGGATACATACAGCAGACAAGGTGCCTGCTCCTGGGGAGCTTGTGCTCCCATGACACACTGAATTTATTTTGTGGTCTTAGTCATTGATGTCTGTGTTGCTTAGGATTAGATTGAGCTGCTTGTGACACAAGCCCAAAATAACACTGGCCTAAACAAGACTGGGTTTTATTTCTCTCTCCTGTGAATGAAATCCAGAGGCAGTTCAGGCCTGGAAACATCTTGAGGAAGACAAGTCAAGGACCCTGGCTCCTTTGTGCTTACTGCTTTGTCATCTTTAGGGTGTGGTTCTCTTCCTCTTGGCCACCAGAGCTCCAGCCTTCACATCTGTGTTGCAGGCAGCAGGATGGAGGAAACTCAAAGAAGGGCTGAAGGGTGTGTGCCTGCTGTCTTCCTAAGGAGACACTTCCTAAGGAAATGTAGTCTGTGTGGCCGTGTGTTCTAAGTATCAGTCCTCGGTTTGGTTGTAAGGAGGAAGAGGAGAGGACACTGGAGGGCAGCTGGCGATTGCCGGCACCACATCCGTGCCTCATAGCTCTGGCTAACCTTCTGAGAGCCTCTTGTGTGTTCACCACCTTTCCTCTGAGGTGTTTGGAATGGTACTCACGCCTTTCTGTTACCCGTTGAAGGAGTGCCTTTGTTAGTGCTAGTTTTAGGTTACATTTTAATAAAGTGGTTGGCCATCCTCTTGCTTAGAGGACTCCCACTTTGCAGATTAATTGGACTCTAGGTATTGTATTGAATGAGCAAAGGGCTGTCACCCAACCTGCTTTCTGATCCAACACCAGTCTCCAATCTGCTGAGTTTGGAAAGCTGCTCCATGGCCAGCCAGTCTCTTTCTGGATTAGGTTCCTCAGTGGTCCTGAATCTGCGGCAGCTGCTTGGCTGCAGGGTTTGTCTGAGGGGGAGGGCAGAGCAACCCCTAAAGCTGCCAGAAGGTGGTGCTTGTGTGTAGGTTAGTCTTGTCTTTACTGCTTTGTGTCTGGGGTTTCAGTTGCTTATCAAGTAGAGGAAAAAGATTAGGTGCAGTCTCTTGGGTCTTCTCAGAACTGTGGAACTAACGGGTGATCAATGAGGTAGGAGGGAAAAGAAGAGAAAGAGGCGGCGCTCTGCAGTCTCCTTCCCATAGCCACTCCCATCTGATGCTAAAGGGGAGCCCCTGGTGGGCTGATGGCCCCTGCTGTGAAATACTGGCCATCCCACCTCCTAGAGAGAAACTGCTAATACTGTGGTATGTGTGTACCCTAAGGGAAATGCACATTTTATTATCCAAATTACACAGTCCTCACTATGTTTTTATCATTCCTTTTCACCACCCCCGTTACGAATATTTGCTCTGCCTTCCAGCTTATTTTCTAAAATGCTGAGTTATTAAAAACACATGTGCATTTCCTACTGTTTTTGGATAGCCATAATTCAGTCATTCCTTCAGAGAATGAATAGCCTAGCCCAGGGTTTCCCAACCATTTTCATATCATGGCCTATGTAGAATGCAGCAGAGTTTATACAGCATGCTGGGTAGTGGAGGTTCATGGAGCAGACTGCTGGAGCTGCCCCACCCCTGCCTTCCTTCCCACAGTCACTTAGCTTACCTGTAACCTGTTCCAGGCTCTGCCATGCTCACTGTCTTGGAAGCCTGGTTGAGTGCCTCATGTGACCTTGGGCAATTATAGATATTACCCAGACAGTTAAGCCATTGTATTTTTCATTGACTTGAAGATTTGTTAAAATGCTTTTAAAGAGAAAATGTGGGAAGACTAAAAAGAGTACATATTCTCAATTATATTTATATTATAAACGTAATTACATATGTAAATGTAATTACATACATGTAAATTACATTTATAACTCTAGAAAATGCAAACTAATCTGTATTGAAAAAAAAAGCAGATCAGTGGTTGCCTGGAGTTAGGGATGGTGTTGAGGACAGGTGGGGAAGATAGATTACCAAAAGGTACAAGGAAACTTCTGGGGGTGATAGATAAATGCACTGTCTTTTTTTTTGTGTGTGTGTGGTACGTGGGCCTCTCACTGTTGTGGCCTCTCTCGTTGCGGAGCACAGGCTCCAGATGCGCAGGTTCAGCAGCCATGGTTCACGGGCCCAGCCGCTCCGCAGCATGTGGGATCTTCCTGGACCGGGGCACGAACCCATGTCCCCTGCATCGACAGGTGGACACTCAACCACTGCGCCACCAGGGAAGCCCCCGAATGCACTGTCTTGATTGTGGTACTGACTCATGGGTGTATTCATATGTCAAAAATACCAAATTTAGGGAGTTCCCTGGTGGCCTAGTGGTTAGGATTCCAGGCTCTCACTGCCGTGGCCCGGATTCAATCCCTGTCAGAGAACTAAGATCCTGCAAGCCGTGAGCCATGCCAGAAAGAAAAAAAAAATCAGATTTACATTTTAAACATGCGCAGTTTCTTGTGTGTCAATCTTGGCTCCATAAAGCTAAAGTAAAGCAGATTTAAAAAAAAAAGAGAAAATGTGGGAGCCATTGATTTCTTAAGAGCCTTCAGCAATCATCAGAAAATGCTTCTCTGTTTTTGTCCAAAGTGCAATGCAGTAAAGATCTCTTGAGTATTCATTTATTGAATCTGAAGAAATAAACTGCACTGATGGTTAAAAAAAAAAAAAAAATCTCTTGAGTAGATTGTTTTTGTGCGTTTTTTTTTTGTTTTTGGCCACACGGCATGCAGGATCCTAGTTCCCCGACCAGGGATTGAACCTGCGCCCCCTGCATTGGAAGCATGGAGTCTTAACCACTGGACTTCCAGGGAAGTCCCATGAGTAGATTATTTATATTGGCAATGAAATTATATGAATGAGCTAAATTAAAGAGAAGTTGTAGAGATGAAATGTCATATCTGTGCTTTAGGGTTTAGGCAGTGGTTTTTTCCCAGTATTATATGAAAGATATTGTGCTCCCAGATAATTCCAGAAGCTTATATAACAATAACCTAAAGCCTTTGTAAATTAGGACTCACTGTTTTAAAATATTCGAAACCTGTTCTGTGGTTGAAGAAGAGTACATGCACTTTTCTCTAGATTCTCTTTAATCTAGTTGTCTGTGTTTTCTCAGTGAGCATGTTGTGGATGAGAGTAAAAGTCCTTTTGGTCCTTTAGTCATGTTGTGTGTAGAAGAGTAGAGCTGCCGGCTCGAAGTAGCTTTAATCACCATGTCCTTGTTCTCTGGCCTGACATAACCTTGAAGCACCCAGGAAAAGGTGCAGGTCTGTGGACTTTGTGTTCACTTGCCTTAACCAAGACCATGGACTGCTCAGCTTGAAGGCCCTCCTGTGGGGTTGCACCCATGGCCAAAATAATGCCAAGAAGTAGATGTTATATCACTCACCCCTTATTGTGTTAGGCAGGAACAGGTCCGTGACACATGTGACTCAGGATCTCCTAAAGATGAAACTGAGTCCACAAGAGTGAGGATGATGAGATGCAGATGGTGCTGGCAAGTCCAGCCTCGCTCTTTAGCACGGACGCACCTCAGCTGTATGGCAACAGCATGTTCTTGGTAATTCAGGTGGTTCTGATGAGAACTCTGAGGAGTTTTATAAGTTGTAACCTATTCTAGTGGTTGCGTCTGTTGAAGTAACACAGTTCGACTATCCTAATATTTGAAAATGTAAAATATATAGGAAAAGTGTTGGGAATTCCCTGGTGGTCCAGTGATTAGGACTTGGCTCTTTCACTGCCATGGCCTGGGTTCAATCCCTGGTAGCGGGACTAAGATCCTGCAAGCCTTGCAGCGTGGTCCAAAAAAAGTGTTTTGTTTTGTTTTTCATAGTAGGAACTATTGAAGCCTTAGGAGTTTTTAAAAACCTGTTTAATTGTTAAGAGTTAGATGCAATTAAAGATGACCAGGGGAATATCTTTACTGCTCTGAAGTTATACTGCTCAGACTGACTGAAAATGTCAGAATTGAGGTTTTGTGTCACCACCCTTAAATCCCTAATATTGCAGTTAAGTCAGATGCAGTTAGGAAGTTTGTCACAACTCTTTATGTTTTGTGCTTATTACTACCTGCTTCAGTTTTCTAAAGCTGGCATGTGCATTTTTTACTGTGTGTGTGTGTGTAATTTTCTTCTTCTTTTTCACCTGTAGTTGTGAAAGATTTTCAAGACTATGTTGAGCCTGAGGAAGGTTGTCAAGGTTCCCCACAGAGAAGAGGGCCTCTGACCTCAGGTCCTGATGAAGAAAATGTTGCCCTGCCTCTTGGTAACAACGTGCTGACTCATAACCTGGGGATCCCAGTGTTGGTGGTGTGCACAAAGGTGTGTGCCAGGGAATTGTATGCTTGGCTGGGTTTGGCAGTGCAGCAAATAAATAAATTAAATGCATTAAGAAAAAATCCAATAAAGAACAAACAAAAAAATGGGGGGTTTCAAAAGTTCTTTGATCCTAGTCAGAGCCACTAGGTTGCCCAACTGCAGCATGTGCCATTCACATCATATTCTGTGAGAATGGAGCCCTGTGGAGTGTGCAGTGCACAGCCATGTCCAGTGGGCCTGTTCCCTGATGTGACCTTGTTTGATGCTTAGAGCAACCGTGAGGTGATCAGGGCTATCATATCCCTACTTTATAGATGTGGAAACCGAGGCCCAGGATGAAAGAAGAATCTCCAGTGGCTTTTCACTCTTGTCTATTTAATTAACGCTTGGACTTTGGGCTGTGGCTGCCTTCTTTTTTTTTTAAATTAATTTATTTATTTTGGTTGCTCTGGATCTTAGTTGTGGTTGGCGGGCTCCTTAGTTGTGGCATGCGAACTCTTAGTTGCAGCATGAATGTACGATCTATTTCCCTGATCAGAGATTGAACCCGGGCCCCCTGCATTGGGAGCGCGGAGTCTTAACCATTGCACCACCAGGGAAGTCCCATGGCCGCCGCCTTTGAAGCCATGATACTTTATTACTGACGAAGACAGTGTTCCCATCCTTAGCAGGCAGAGAGGCAAAAAGATGACTCCTTTCTCTTTCTGTCTTACCTGCAGTGTGATGCAGTGAGTGTCCTGGAGAAGGAACATGATTACAGGGACGAGCACTTTGACTTCATCCAGTCACACCTACGGAGGTTCTGCCTCCAGTGTATCCTTGGGGCGCTGTGTTGGGGCCCAGGGGCACAGGCTCCCTTTTGTGTGTGCTAATCCAGGCTTCCTCCAGATGGGGCATCTTCAAAGAGATAAAGTACTTCCTGAATCCAGAATAGTTTTTTGCCAGGGTGAAATTGTATACATCAGCGGTCCCCAACCTTTTGGGCACCAGGGACCGGTTTCGTGGAAGACAGTTTTTCCACGGACCACGGGGGGCGGGGGAGGGTTCAGGCAGTAATGCTAGCGATGGGGAGCGGCAGATGAAGCTTCACTTACTTGCCCACCACTCACCTCCTGCTTTGTGGCCCGGTTCCTAACAGGCTGAGGACCAATACCGGTCTGTGGACCCGGGGTTGGGAACCCGTGGTATACATCATTTTACTTTCTAAAAGTTTACTGTGTTAGAATTTGAGACTTAATAATTTGTGCCTATTTTTGATTACTTTTTATTTTTAATGGTGTACATTTGATAGGCTTTTGTATTAAGAAGAAAGCTGATATGTGATACTTTTATTGCAAATTATTTTTATCATATCTTGGAAATCTTTTTAAACTTTGCTTTTTTTATAGGAAAGGTTAATTATCCAACATGATAGTGTTTTGGCTGCTACAGGGTTTCCTTTATGTTTATGTTTTGTGCTGTCCGTGAGAGAGATGCTGTGTCAGCAGACTTTTGAGTCTTGTTTCTGTAAAAATCCAATAGCAGTTGGTGCCATCATCCCACATCCTGGGCGGGGGAGGGTAAGGGTGGGTTCCACTACTTCCTTTGGGCTCTTAAGCTTGTCCAGCTCAGTGGAGGGTGCCAATAACATGTAGGTACCCAACTCTTGTATGCTTGATGACCAACTTGATCACATGTGGGCATCTGTCTAGGAAAGAATCTGTGTACCTTGGATATGCTGAGGGTTTTCCTGGGCTACCCTCAGAACCATTAAGTTGACTGCTTGGGACGCAACCTGATGGGTCAGAAGACAACAGTTTACATGTTCAGAAATGAACTACGTGGCCCGCTATCATCAACATGCTTTATGCTTTTGACCTGCTTCTTCTGCTACTATTACCTTTTTAGTTCTTAACATTTTAACACTTTCTATTAATTGTGTGTTGATCAAAAACTGAGTATCCTGTGACTAGTACTTTGAGGATTGTGCTTGTATGTATTTGCTTTTGTCTCCTCTTGCAGTGAATTGGTTTTCCTTAAGCAGATTGATTAGATGGAGCGGCCTTGATTTACACATCAGTGAAGGAAGAGAAAAACCTCGACTTGTTGTATAAGTACATAGTTCATAAAACATATGGTTTCCACTTTACCACGCCTGCCTTAGTTGTGGAAAAGGAAGCAGTTTTTATGTGAGTTCTTTATAGGTGATGCTTTCAAACGCTTCTCTTCCTGGTACATTTGCTCTTTACATTCTATCCTTCCAAGTAAGATGGCTCTGTCTCTCTCTTATACAGCCAGCTTTCTACTACCTTGGGGCAAAGTGCTTGGAGTTGGACCTCACAGGGGATATATACACCCACCTTTCCATCTCTGCTCTTTTCCAGATTAGTTGCCATTCTGCTTCCAGTCTGGGGGAACTGGGTGGAGTGAGGTTAGGGGTGCTGCCTTTCTTCGTTGAGAGCAAGTTGCTAAAACATTTTTGCCACTTACTGTCAACTCTGGTAGAATACCGGCTGAGTGAGGGAGTTGCAGTATAGGGAATTGGTGCTTTGAGGATCCTGAACGTTTTCCGTTGGAGCATCTGGTTTATTGGCATCCATTGGCAGGGATGACTGCCTACGCCCTCCTTCGCGCCCCATCAGCTTGGGCTTTGGCTGTACTGAACGCCTGTTGTGTTTCCGGTGTTTCACATTTGAGGAGCCACTGGGGCTGATTGTCCTGGCAGAGACTTGGATACCTATTAGTCCTAATTTGTGTCATTCTCTCAGTGGAGAATGGTGGGTGTTGTGCATGCATAAGTAAATGTTGAAGGTGTGGTCCCTGAGAGGACTTGTGGTAGTATCATGCTTTTAGGCTTAGATATCCTCTTAAGAAAGAATTACAGTTCGTTCAACAAATACTGAGCACTTCTTCGGAGACCAGGTTCTATGCTGAGGGCAGAAATGAACGAGATGTGGTCCCTGCACATGGCACTTTAATGGACACACACAGCCGAGGAGGGGTAGGGCAGTACTGGGGTAGTAGAGGCAATGTGGCAGGGAGAGCAGAGGAGTGATGCTGGGAGGGTGAGTGGTGCGTCCCAGGCAGGCCAGAAGGAGTGGAAGGGTGGGAGAGTCTGGGAGAAGACTGAAGGTGTGAAAGCCGAGAGCTCTCAGGACCGAATAGGCTGCCTCCTCAACATTTAGGGAGAGCCTCACTTGGGCTCTTCCCAGAGAGCAGACATAGAGACTTAGACTGATTTTAGAGAATCGTTGTCTAGAGCAGTCAGGCCAGCACCAAAGCCACAAGCTCTCAGTGAGTGGTATGCTATTGGAGTCAGTCAGTACCCAAATCACTTGTGATCCTGAGGAGAGGGAGGATCAGGGAGACTGGATGTGTTCAGGGCTGGTCTGGAGTGGAGAAGCAGCTCAGAGCTTCTGAAGGTGACACGGGTCATGGCAATATCTTGGTCATGCTCTGTCCCTTTGCACCTTTGGTCCTGTTGGTAGTTGCCTGTTGGGGAGCCAGTGAAGTCGTCGGAGCCATTGGGGTGGAGAGCCCTGGCTAAGCACCTTCTTGGTTCTAGAGCTGTGGAGCAGGAGTTGGATGGAGAATGAGAAGCCTGTGGGAACAATCAGTTGCCATCTTTTAGAGCTTCTAGATAAAAGTATGTCATATAGGGCATTTTACAATTGTTCCTTACCCTAGGCTGCAGCTTAGCTTAATGGAACCTGGGTGCCATCCTGCCCTGCGATGTCAAGCTGGGCAGCTCCCACATAGGATCCTCAAGAACTCCTTGTGTCCCTCTGGTTTGAGGCCCAGGATAGTGCAGGTCCTGCTACTCCCCTTGGCTCCAGGGTAGATATTGACACATCAGTAAAATTAACCAATCCATAAGAAAACTGTTGTCAGAAGAGTTCTCAGAGAAACAGCCCCATCCTGAGCTCTGTCCTATGTGTTGCTCTGTATTCTCCACTCTGTCAGAGCAGGGCCCCATTGTGTCCTTGTTCTTCTCAGCAGAGTTGTGGAAAAGCTCTGAACACTTCCTGTGGGTCAGCATGTATAGTCAGTAAGATCTCGCTCTGGCTCCTTAGGCCTTGGGCCTCATGAACTCAGTATGGAGCAGGACCTGTGAGGTTGAGCTGATGGACTACACTTGCAGTGAATATTGGCTTGTCTGCCAAAAGCTACAAGCCGGCCCAGCAACTGCAGACCAGAACTTGTGGGAAAGGATCTCAGCCAGGAGTCCTCTCTAACCCGGAGTGTGCTGAGTATTCCATAAGGCAGTCCCAGGAAAAGCAAGTCAGTCTCTGTGTCTTTGCCTTTAGACCTGCAGGCTGGGACAATGAAAAGAAAATAGCTATTTTACATGAAAATTTCACAACTGTGAAGCCAGAAGATGCATATGAAGACTTTATTGTGAAACCTCCTGTGAGAAAGGTACCCAAATCAATCACTTTAAGAGTTGCAGGTGGGGAATTCCCCAACGGCTCAGTGGTTGGGACTCTGTGCTTTCACTGCCGAGTGACTGGGTTCGATCCCTGGTCAGGGAACTAAGATCCCACAAGCTGCGCCAAAAAAGAAAAAGAAATAGTTGTAGGTTTTTTTCATGGGAAAAGAAACATAAACAAGTCTTACACATTGAACCATTTGGGGGGGTAAAAAAAAATCCAAGGGCCTTTTAAAAAAGTCTTTAGATGAAATCCTGTTATGTAATTGGCTCTGGGTGGCACAGCATGAGTGATGGACTGCTGCCTCTGGATTACTGTTAGTAGATCCCACTTGCTCCTGTGATCACCTGCAGACCCGGATCTGGGAGGTATTGTTTAGAACCTGCCAGACTTAAAAATGTCATTTGGCCATATGCCAAGGCTGGTCTTGGAACAGGGTCTTTGCCAGGCTAGAAAGACTTGACCTCTGCAGTCTCCGCAGGGACTCCCCAAACCCATGTTGAGACATGAGCACAAGATTCTCCTTTCAGCATGAATTTTGACAAGTAGTTGGGGGTGCTCTTGGTCTGTGACCACGAATGAGTGTGTCACTTCACTTCGCAGCTGGTCCACGACAAAGAGCTGGCAGCGGAGGATGAGCAGGTGTTCCTAATGAAGCAACAGGTAAGAAGACCAGTGAGGCCAGAGCAGAGGCCTTCTCGTGAATGAAACCAGCTCCCTGGCGTGAAGTGGGGGTATCACAAAGAGCTTGCAGGGGCACAGGGGTTGCCACCAGTTCTTGTTCTCTCCCATTTCTAGGATTGGTACAGGGTAGGGGGCCTCTCAGGGGATCCCCTTCCTGCCTTGCAGATTCTCCTACAGTGATAGGCTTAGTATCTTATTAAGTACCTGTTCTGTCTGCAAATGTAGATTTTCTGGCGTAGTATTTCCCATGTTGACAGTTTACCAAACGCCCTGACCTCACTTCCGTTAGTTCACATAGTCCCACACAGCCCTGTGCGTGAAGGCAGGTGAGCTGATATACACATTATGTAGGTGAGGAGAGTAAACCCAAGCTGACAGTTCAGAATGCAGACCCAGTCCCACCTTTCTGTTTCACTGAGTGGTGTTAGACACATCACGGGTTTGCCTGATGATGCAGGCAGGTCAGCAGGGGGCGTTGATGTTTCTTCTAACCAACTTTTCCTTTTGTCCTCTCCTTGCTTCTTTAGTTTCAAAACTGGTTACTGGGAATATTTTTTGTTCACCATATACCAAATTGCTCAATTTAAATATTTTGCATTTATAGTGTAGAACCTCTGACTTGGTTGTTGTTAATGGTGCCCTCTAGTGGAATACTTGGAAGTGTTTCTCCGGACCTTCAGTACACTCTGCAGGCCTTGGTTAATGGTCGGTGTGTCCCTCTCTTTGCAGTCACTCCTTGCCAAGCAGCCAGCCACACCCACGAGAGCCTCCGTGAGTACCTTAAACTAAACAGAGGGTCAAGACCCAATGTCATGTCTTCAAACTTTATACCATTATTTGTGAGAGCTTACATTTGTGTGAGCTTTTGTATATTCGGAGGGAATTTGGTCCCCCTAAAAGCCCAGGGCCAGGAACATGGTAGGAACTCAGAAAACGTCTGATGAAGGAATACAGCTCTGGGAATTAGAGTGAACGGGTTTTGTTATCTTGGTATCTCTTCTCTCAGGAGAAATTGGGATCTAAAAAAGGGACTGAGCTGGGCACAAACTCCCATTCCTGCCACCCTTCTCCCTAGACTGTGAAAAATACCCTGCAGAAGCATGTCTTCATTTTTGGAATATGTACTTTCTGTTATTTTTATGCCTGTGTGTGACTTGGGCTGGTTTTGGACTTAGGAATCCCCTGCAAGAGGACCCTCTGGCTCTCCAAGAACCCAGGGCCGGGGAGGGCCAGCCAGCGTGCCTAGTGCCTCCCCAGGCACGTCAGTAAAGAAGCCGGACCCAAACATCAAAAGTATGTATCCTGTCTCTTTGGAGAGTGGTTTAGTCCTAGGCCTCATTCCTACTTTAGGGGTTGAGTAGCTGGGTTTGGAAGGTGGAGACTCAAGGCAGCTGAGCTGTTTTCTTTCCCAAGAAGGGCTGCTTCCCACTTCCTCTCTCTGAGAGAGGGATTTCATGGTTGGCAGAGACCAAGGCCTCTTCCTTTGTTGGAATTGGTGGCCCTTGCACCTGGCTTTAAGACCTTGGTTAGGCCTCTATATTCAGAGAAGAATACAGCATAAGAAGTCACTTTAAAATGTATATTTTGAGTTCTCGGTTTTGTTGCTTATTAGGTTTATATTATTACCATTTATGAATTGTCACTTGTTTTGTCAAGCTCAGTTACTTACTAGTTTAAGTAGCCCTTACCCCAGTGACTTAATAACACCCCAAGATGTTGGCTGCAGTAAAACCCTCAAATTATATTTAATTCTTGCATGTTCGATGACTATCTTCTATTCTGAATGAGAGCTTTTCACAGCAGCTTTGGAACGTTACGGGCTTATAAAACTTTGAAAAACACTGCCTCATGGACAGGGAGATGATGTGGAGCACAGGTTATCTGTTATGCCTCTGAACAGGTGGGAAATCTAAACAGGTTTCCACTTATTAATTATGCTAACACATAATCAGCCTTAGCAGTGGCAATGTATAAGGCATCATAGTGAATGAATCTGCTCAGTATCCTAGGAAGATCATAACCATAAATGGATAATTCCAAGCTGAAAAATAGTTTGATGCTGTTTAATTGGGTCATTCAGTTTGTGTGATGCTTTTTTTCTTACTGTTTCCTTAGATAATGCAGCAAGTGAAGGGGTGTTGGCCAGCTTCTTCAATAGTCTGTTGAGTAAAAAAACAGGCTCTCCTGGAAGTCCTGGTGCTGGTGGGGTGCAGGGCACAGCCAAGAAGTCAGGTACTGAAGGGCCCCCAAAGACTTAGGACCCTTGTGATCAAGGAGTGCTAGAAGGTGGGGTGGTGGACAGGAGTGTCTGCTTTCACTGACCTGCAGACCCCTTGATGTTCTGAACAGATTTCCACCTTACACTGAGCAGTATACCTTACAGTAGGATTACCTTATTACCATGCGTGTTTCTTGGTACATTTAAGGTGGGATTTATGTATATTCAGGTTCTCAAGAACTGACTGTAGGGTGAATTGAGGTAGATCCTAAATATTGGGCTGGCCAAAAAGTTCGTTCAGGTTTTTCTGTAACATCTTACGTAACGAACTTTTTGGTCAGCCCAGTACATGGCCCAGGTGTAGAAGTTCTGTCCATTGGAAGTTGTGGTCTAGAGTGTACCATTGACATTTTATTTAGTCTTTAATATTCTGCGTTGCTTTATAAGGATTTTGCTCACTCTACTGCCTCCAGTCTTGCCGTTAGCTGCCTGTGAACCCTCACTGTCTCACTGGAGGGTCGTCATTTTCTCCTCCATGAAGCTCCCCACCCTTGTCACACATAGACATCTCTGTGACAGCCCACCCATCTGTTCTTTCATGTGGGCACATAGGGCAAGTCTATGTCTTTTTGGTCTCTGAAACAAAAGAACCAGGTTCCTTGGGAATTACAAATTTTCCCAGAAAGCTTGAGGCCATTTCCAAAGGGTTTTAATTTTCCATTGGCTATAAGTAATATTACTACAGTATTTTCCTTAATTGGTGTTTTCCAATCAAAGGAAACCCTCAAGAAATCACTCCATTGTCAGGTCAGCCTGTGCCTTCAGGTGCTCTGGAGTTCTTGAAGACTCAGTCTGTCTGATCTGTTGGCCCAGGCTATAAACTGGTATTCCCTGGGAGAAAATAGGGGTCACTTCTAGGCCCCAGTTAGTGTTCAACAACAAAAAATATGTGCACCAACTTTGTGCTGTATCGAAATGGCCAACCTTAGTCTTACATTCTTATTGAAATATGGTGTTCCAGGATATCCATGTGAATCAGTTGTAATTAGTAACAAAACATAAACACCTGTTCTGTCTGAGGCACAGAAAGTCGTTTGCTGCATGCCAGAAACTCAAATACGATCTCTAGGAAGATGGTGATGAGAGAGCATAGGGGCGAGAGGGTTTTCAGAAAGGCCTTTGTGTTTGGCACAAAGGCATCCCCAGGCAGGGGGCAGTAATGTAGTTGGGGAGCCCAGACCTGTGGCATTTGGAATTAAGAAGGGCTGAATTAGAGCCTGTCTCCTTATAACCATTGCAATGAAAAAAGACTTTCCTCATTCTTATTGGAGTTATTATCACCAAAAATGATTATAGAAATCTGTATAATTTTTTTTGAAATCTGTATAATTTTAAATGTTACTTAAAAAAAATTTTTTTTTTCTTCTCTCATCACTGCTGCTTTTTTTTTCTTTGAAGGACAAAAGACTGTGTTGACAAATGTTCAGGAGGAACTGGATAGAATGACTCGAAAACCAGACTCCATGGTAACAAACTCTTCAACAGAAAATGAAGCCTGATCCTCCTTAAAAAGTGCATATGTAAAATGACCAAATAACTATATTGATCTGCTCTAAGACCAGGATTTTTCTGATATGGCACATGCTATCAGTTTTTTGGGGCAGGGGAGATGAACTTAAAAAAAAATACTTCATTGGCTTGTCTGAGTGTGAAATGCACCTTTAGGAAGGTTATGTGTCAGACCCCTTTGTGAAGGATAACCCTTGGACTCTCAGGCATGTGGCTCTCTCATGGGCAGCAAGTGCAGCTGGGCTTCTTGGGGAGGGGAAGGTAGATGGAGAGAAAGAGGGCCCACTTACTTTCAGGGTGGAGCCAATGAGACCAGGAAGTCATTGATCAGATGGTGGCTAGTCTGACCAGTTGCATGTTAACAGATTCACTTGTTCTTGGGAAGCAGATTAAGGAGCAGAAAGTCCAGGAAAGAGAAAGACTGAAAGGAGGAATGAGAGAAGTGTTGGTAGGGAAGCTGAATGTTGCAGGAAGTGGAGGAGGAGGAGATGAGCAGTGTTAGTAAATACTGTGTGTTCAGTAGAAGTCGAATAATCATTTTTAAGACTTAAAATCAGAAGCATTTCCAAACTAAACACTAAACAAAATGGGAATTGGACTTGTTCTGAATGCATCTTTAACTTACGAAAGATGTGTTAAGTGTGGGGATGCCTGAGTCAGGTGGAGCTGGTATGGGGGTGGGGAAGATGGCAGCTGCCCAGGACTCACGTGCTTAGCCCAGGCCATGTCCTTGTGGGAGGTGTTGGGCTCCACGCGTGTGTGTCGTGGGGCAGTCACTGTGGGGTATGTTTAAAGTCAGCAGTTACAAATTTAGTTTACTTTGAATTGTGTTTTCTAAATAGCTTCTGCTTTGTTTTAAAAAAAATTTTTTTTTTTTTTAACTACCACAGGCTGGCCTACTAGTAGAGAATGGGTGACCAACCTCTCATTTTACCATAATGCAGTGTGCTACAGAAAGTTTGAAGGAGGTTTTTAATGTAAATACACTCCAGTTAATTGGCTTACACCAGTCCCTGCCTTATGGTCATTGGAAACCTTCGTGGAGTTCCATTGATGCAAAAGGGTTTTGTCCTAGCTCCCTGGTCTGATCAGTGCTATCAGATGGACAAATAAGTGTGAATGTTTTATATTGAAAATGGAAATTTCTCTTGTTTTATGTTTTTCATAAACTGTAGCATTTTTTTCTTATGGAAATAAGTGTTTCAAGTGTCTCCATGTAGGGCAAATTCATGCACATTGTCATGTCACACCACCATCCTGGAAGTGACTTCTATGGATTTAAAATGGCACTTTTAATTTTATACATGACACAGAACATAAAATGCAAACACTACCATTAATTTAATATATAAAACATTTGTTGTCAAATCAAGGGAAAAACTACAGTTCACTTATGTGGAATTTACTTTTTTTATATGAATGTTTGTTGTACTGTGTCTAAGCATAACTTCCCTAATGTCATTACTTTTATACCAGATTTGACTGACCACTAACCATACTGGACATAACTTAATATCGTATATTATATAACAAGACTCTAAGACTGTCTTGAGTTGCTTTTCTGTAAAGGTCTGAACACTGTTAAGGAGAAAGCTGAGTATTTACTTGCCTTTCTGACAAACATAAAAATGTGTTTCTTGTGCCAGTCTTATTGTTGAAAATACACTTTTTTTCCCCCTTTTTAATTCAGTTTTTTTTTTTTTTAATGTATTCTGGCTTCCAGTTACCAGATTTTCCAGGTAATGACAGTAAACTGACTTGGAATGATGGTTGTGGTATAATGACCAATAGATGCCAAACAGCTTGTGGCCACACGAATGATGGGGTCACTTAATCCCTCCATAGCAGCTGGCAGGGGCAGGGAGCACAAAATGAGTGACCTCAGAAATAAAGAATTCTTCGAACGGCACATGCCTAAGAGGGATACAGTGTGATTTTAAATTTTAATGCAAAACTTTACTTTTTTTTATTTTTTATCATTTAAACTGATAAGCACTTTTTGTGTCAATATAAAATGTACTAAAACCGAAGAAATGCTAAGACACCTGTCTTGTGAAGGAAGGTTTCTTGGAGATCACTTTAGTTTCTCATAACAAGTGGATACTCCTAGGATCAGAAGAAACTGATGTATAGTGTCATGTGCTCAGTGGTTGCCAAAGTCTACCAACTTTGGGGAGCTGCAGGGTTCTTTTTAGGGGGGGTGGGAGGAGGGAGCATATTTTTTGTTATTTTGGGGTTTTCGTGCATTGGAACCAAAGGCCAAATGATAAACAGCCTTTACTTTTTAAAGTAAAATTCATTTCATTTGCAGAATACACTTGTATGGTAGACTGTTAAAGATAATTTTATGACTATTTAAGTACATTGTAGTGGTTACATCTGCTGTTTGTCTTTAAAATGGAAAAATCAAAGAAATAAGCCCAACCTTGAAGATAAGGCCACGATAAAGGCCATGAATTAGTCTTTCCTAAAAATGCAACGGGTATGCTGCTAGAATTATTTAATTTTGTTTGCACTTTTTTTTTTTTTTTGGATTGGCATTTTTAAACCAGTATTTAAACTGAAGATGTGTTTTATTAGTTTAACAAAGTTGAAAGTGACTGCTCTGTACATCATGACCTTAACAATGTTGATGCTGTAAGTGAAAGTTCACTGTTGTCTCTATACTAGGTTTATTGGTGTTTTTAACTTAAAATTAGGACTGCAGATTATTCCCCCACCAGCCTTAGTCCAGGGGTGTGGCTCTGTCCAGATGCAGTATGCAGTCATGTGGAACCTTGCTTTCTAGTGCTGGAAAAGAAGATGTCTCTAATTACTGGCTTCAATAAACACAAATCCAGACTGCTTACAATTTTTGGTGACTTTCTTTATGATAAATCATCCCACTGGAGATACACTGAATTGTCTGCTAGTCATATAAGGTATCTACCATGTAGCTAAAAATGTATACCTCTCTCATTTGAAATTATCGGAAATTCTGTTAAAGAATATTTTAAAACCATATTTTGATATATGTGGAGTTCCAGGCTGTAAGTAAAGTGCAAGGGGTGTGAGTTGTCCAACATATTTTCTTGTCTATTAGATAAGTTTTTGATTATCTGAATTGGGTAAGAAATTTTCACTTAACTAATTTAGAAGCCTTGAGGATTCATAGAGGAATTTCTGAGCAGCTGTACCATAATGCTTCTCACCTGCTGAAATGGGCAACAGTAAAGTATGTTTAAGAAAATCGGACACTTTATATTAGAGGTGAATTGTGTTTCTGATTATTAACACTTTAAGCATGTTGAATTTTCTGTTCTTTAAAGCTGATCTATTACACAGCTTTTCTCCCCAACTTTTTATTTTGAAAAATTGTAAACCTACAGGAAAGTTGGAAGAGGATATATTGAATACCCATGTTCTTTTACATAGATTCACCAGTTACTAACTTTTTGCCATATTTGCTTTCTCTGTCCCTCTCTTCCTCCCTCCCTCCTTCCCTGTATCTGTCTCAATACACACACATATACTTTTTTCCCCCTGAGTCATTTAAAATAAGTTTTAAACACCAGGGCATTTCACCCCTAAATATATTAGCTGAGTCCAGGCCAGTTGTCTTATAGAATATCCTACAATCTGGATTTGTCTTATTGTTTCCTCATGATTTCATTTAGGTTAAACATTTTTTGTAAGAATGCTATAAGTGAGATTGTGTATGTTTCAGTATTGCACATCAGGTTGTCCCTGTATTGGTGATGCTGGGTTTGATGCCTTGTTTAAGGTAGTGTCCCCTATATCTATCAAAGTGGGGTGATACCATTGAAGATGTTGGATTTCAGCCACCTTTTACACATCATTTTTATAACATCCACTGATGATCTTACCTAAATCAGTTACCACATTAGGAGTTCTTAAATGGTAATTTTCTTATCCCATCATTCCCCTACATGTATTAGCTGGCATTCATCTATAAAGAAGAGTTTTCTTTCCTCTACCCTTTTTGGGTAGTTATTTTCACTATGAATTTACAGTTTTGTTTTTTTAATTCAAAGTGTTATAATCTAATAACTCATACTTTTTGATGCTCAAATTGTTCCAGATTTGATGAGTGGGAGCCTCTTCAACCAGTTGTGTCCTTTTTTAAAAAAAAATTTTTTTTAAGGGAATTCCTTTATTTTTATTATTTATTTATTTTTGGCTGTGTTGGGTCTTTGTTTCTGTGCGAGGGCTTTCTCTAGTTGTGGCAAGCGGGGGCCACTCTTCATCGCAGTGCGCGGGCCTCTCACTATCGCGGCCTCTCTTGTTGCTGAGCACAGGCTCCAGACGCACAGGCTCAGTAGTTGTGGCTCATGGGCCTAGTTGCTCTGCGGCATGTGGGATCTTCCCAGACCAGGGCTCAAACCCGTGTCCCCTGCATTGGCAGGCAGGTTCTCAACCATTGTGCCACCAGGAAAGCCCCTTTTTTTCCCCTTTTATTGAGATACAATTCACAATATAAAATTCATCATTTTAAAATGTTCATTTCAGGGCTTCCCTGGTGGCGCAGTGGTTGAGGGTCCGCCTGCCTATGCAGGGGATGCGGGTTCGTGCCCCGGTCCGGGAGGATCTCGCATGCCATGGAGCGGTTAGGCCCGTGGGCCATGGCCGCTGGGCCTGCGCGTCCAGAGCCTGTGCTCCGGGACGGGAAGGGCCGCAGCAGTGAGGGGCCCATGTACCACAAGAAAAAAAAAAAAAAAAGTTCATTTCAGGGGTTTTTAGTATGTATATTCACTCTGTTGTGCACCCATTGCCACCATCAAATTCCAGAACATTTCCATCACCCCAAAAAGAAACTCCATACCTATTAGTCCCATTTCTTCCCTCCCACCATTCCTAGCAACCACAATTCTTTTCTGTCTATGGATTTGCCTATTCTGGATATTTTACATAAGTGGAATCATACAATATGTGGCCTTTTTGTATCTGGCTTCTTTCATTTAGCATGTTTTCTAGGTTCATCCATGTTGTAGCATTGTGTCAGTGCTTCATTCCTTTTTGTAGCTGAATAATGTCCCACTGCATGGAAAACCATATTTAGTTTATCCATTCATCTGTTGATGTATATTTGGGTTATTTCCAATTGTTATTATGAATGAGGCTGCTGTGAACATTCATATGTAAGTTTTTGTGTAAACATATGTTCTTTTGGCAGATACCTAGAAGTGGAAGTGCTGGGTCATATGATAATTCTATTTTAGCAGAAAATCAGCAAACTTTTCCATAGCAACTGAACCATTTTATGTTCCTGCTAGCAATGTATAATGTTCTTTCTCCATATCTTGGCCAACACTTGTTTTCTGGGAGTTTTTTGTTTGTTTAACTATAGTTATCCTAATGAGTGAAATGGTACCTTAGTGACTAATGATGTTGAGCATCTTTTCATGTTGTTATTGGCTATTTACATAGCTTCTTAGGAGAGATGTCTATTCATATCCTTTGCCCACTTTAAAATTATTTGTCTTACTGCATAATTGTAAGAGTTCTTTATATATTCTGGATACTAGACTCTTACAGATATAGCTGTGTCCTTTTGACTCGCCCCCATCGTTCTTTGAACATTTCCATACTTCCTGGCACAAAAAGGTGTTCCAGGCCCACCTTGCATTTCCCCTGCCTCTGACCTGGAATCAGCCATTTTCCCAGCGAGTCCTGGTTTCTTTTAGTGGGGATTGGTATTTAGAAACCAAGATCTGGACTGTAGGCATGCTTAGTGTTACTGGGTGCTGTTGCATCTAGGCCCTTTTGGTGGACATGCAATATGTACTTTTTCACTGAACATTGCCTAGAAGTTATTTTATATATCAGTTCAGTTTATTATTCTTGTTTATGGCTGCATAGTACTTGATTATGTGGATGTACCATAGTTTATTCAACCAGTCTCTTATAGATAGACATTTAAGACATTTCCAGTCTTTTGTTTTTACATAATGCTGCGATGAATAACCTTGTGCGTGTGTTGCTTTTATTTCCGGAGATGCACCTTCAGGGTAAATTCCTAGCCATGGGTCTTCCTTGTCAAAAGATAAATGTAGTTTGTTTTGTTTTGTTTTTTAACTTCGTGTGACTTCCTTTATTGCAATACTCCCTTTGTTGTTGTTGTTGTTGTTTTTGGCTGCATTGGGTCTTCATTGCTGCACACGGGCTTCTCTAGTTGTGGTGAGCAGGGGCTACTCTTTGTTGTGGTGCGTGTTGTCTTGTTGTGGTGGCTTCTCTTGTTGCAGAGCATGGGCTCTAGGTACACAAGCTTCAGTAGTTGCAACACGTGGGCTCAGTAGTTGTGGCATGAGGGCCCTAGAGTGCGTGGGCTTCAGTAGTTGTAGCACACGGGCTCAGTAGTTGTGGCTCGCAGGCTCTAGAGCACAGGCTCAGTAGTTGTGGCGCATGGGCTTAGTTGCTCCACGGCATGTGAGATCTTCCCAAACCAGGGATTGAACCCGTGTCCCCTGCGTTGGCAGGCAGATTCTTAACTACTGCACCACCAGGGAAGTCCTCCCTTTTTTTTGTTGTTTTAATTGGAGTATAGTTGATTTACAATGTTGTGTTACTTTCTGCTGTACAGCAAAGTGAATCAGTTATACATATACATATATCCACTCTTTTTTAGATTATTTTCTCATATAGGCCATTACAAAATATTGAGTAGAGTCCCTGTGCTATACAGTAGATCCTTATATGTTTTTTTTCCTTATCTGTTTTATGTATAGTAATGTGTATATGTCAATCCCAATCTCCCAATTTATCCCTCCCCACCCCTCTTACACCCTGGTAACCATAAGTTTGTTTTCTGTGTCTTTGAGTCTGTTTGTAAATAAGTTCATTTGTATCATTTTTTAAGATCCCACATGTAAGCAATATCATGTATTTGTCTCTGTCTGGCTTACTTCACTTGGTATGATAATCTCTAGGTCCATCCATGTTGCTGCAGATGGCATTAATCTTTTTTATGACTGACTAGTATTCTATTGTATATATATACCACATCTTCTTTATCCGTTTATCTGCCAATGGACATTTAGGTTGCTTCCACGTCTTGGCTATTGTAAATAGTGCTGCATGAATCTTTTCAAATTATGGTTTTCTCCGGGTATATGCCCAGGAGTGGGATTGCTGGGTCATATGGTAGTCCTATTTTTAGGAAACATCTATTTGTTAGATGTTTTCAAAATCCCTTCCATAAAGATCACATCATTCTGTACACCTATCAGCAGTTGTGGAAATTATTAACTTGTTATATTTTGCCTTAAAATTGAGTTTAGGAAATTTTGTGAATACTTACTTTAGGGATTACTTAATTTGATGATACTAGCAGTAACATTGTCATGGCAAATATTTATATTAGAGATTGCTATCTCATCTATTAGCAAGGAGGAGTCAGTGACTCCTTTAGATGTTGTATGTAAATTGATTTAATCTTTATAAAGACCCTGTGAGGCAAACTAAAGATGGATAGGCGAGGCAGCTACCAGGGTCAGAGCCAGAATTTGAATTCAGTTAGCGGTGCTGTGCTCGTATTCATTGTACTCATTTTTAAAGCAAATGGGGGGAAATAAAAGCAATTGGAAGTGTTTTCATCTGTGGTCTTAAGCACACATGGTGCTCCTGTTCAACCTTTTCCCCTTTCTGTTGGGGATGAAGGAGACATTCTTGTTAGGCGGAAGAAAAATGGCAGAGAATGTACCCAAAGGGAAGGTGTACCTTCCTAGGCAAAGGGGGATGGGATTGCAGTCACTTTGTTGAGAAAGGCAGGTTGGGATGCCTGCCACTCTGCTTCTTGGAAGGATCTCTGCGTCTTAAGGCATGAATGGCTTTGGGGGTCATCTGTGGTAAGGGCTCTTGGCCTGAGATGCAGACCTTCATCAGTACAAATACTCCTGAATATACAAGTAAGGGGGAGGGCATGGGCTCCAGTGGGTTCCAATCCTGGTGCTTTCTTTGACCTACGGAAGTCTCATTACTTTTGAATCAGGAAAGTACAGTTTAGACAGATGAGAAATTGATCAAGAAGTAGAACAAGAAAACAGTCAAAATTGGGGAACTTCACTTCTCTTAGGCCTCCTTTCTTTGTAAAGTGGGGATAAAATTTCTTTCCTGTCATTGTGAACATTAGAGGAGGTGCACGTGTGCCCGGCATATAGTAGGTCTTCAGTGTGATGGTTGACCCTGTAGGAAACTCTTCAGTTAATGTTGTTCCAGCAAGTCCTTTTTGTTTGTTTTAAATAAATTTATTTATTTATTATTTATTTTTGGCTGTGTTGGGTCTTTGTTGCGCCCAGGCTTTTTCTAGTTGCGGCAAGCGGGGGCTACTCTTCGTTGCGGTGCGCGGGCTTTTCACAGCAGTGGCCTCTCTTGCTGTGGAGCACGGCCTCCAGGCTTGCAGGCCTCAGTAGTTGTGGCTCACGGGTTCGAGAGCACTGGCTCAGCAGTTGTGGCACACGGGCTCAATTGCTCCGTGGCATGTGGGATCTTCCCAGACCAGGGTTCAAACCCATGTTCCCTGCATTGGCAGGTGGATTCTTAACCACTGGGCCACCAGGGAAGTCCCGGCAACCCCATTTGTACCCCTGTAGAATCTACCCTTTCCATTTATGGCATTTCACAGTTAGTGGTCTAAATATCATCTCATCTCTAAAGAAAATAGAGGTTAGAGGGATGGATATCCTCCTGTAACCGTTCACCTGGTGAAGTTCCCATGGGATCCCACGCCTGAGCCCTGGATTCCGGAGGCAAGGACAGTGCTTGTTACTTAGTACTGTATTCCTTACCCTGTAAAGGCCTGCAGATAGCCACGAGGATGCAGAGTGCTGTCTGGATGCTTCTTCGGACTTGGTTGATGAGGCGCAGATGGTGAGTTCTGACTAGGGAGAGATGGACATGACAGGCCTGTGGCAGTGTTGTTGGGAGCAGGAGGAAGAAGCCAGAGCTCCCACTTTGGGTGGACATTGTCCCCCATGGGTGCAGAGAGCCAGGCCGCAGTTGAGACAGCTCAGAAGCCTCTCCCTGGGCTCTGAGGGACTCAACAGCTTGAAGGGAGAGGAGACACTGCTGAGATGGCAGGGGTTTGAGAGGCTAGGAATGGGGCGTGGGGTGGTCACCAGATCACTGGGTGCCAGGGTTCTGTGTGGGAGGGTTGAGAGGTCATGATATCTTTTCCCCAGCCTTGGGCAGCATTTCAGATAAGAGGAGCCTAGCCTGCCAAGTGTTTCTGATCTTGTTAAGAAATTCCTATGTGGGTAAAGGTAAAAATTTTTTCCAGTAATGTGAACGTTTAACTTTGTGTTCCATCTTGATTGTTTTCATCAATCAACTCAAGATAGATCTCAAGAGTGATATGAGGTATTCAATTGTATGATGTTTTCCTAGAACATATAATTGAACTTTTTTGTGTAGAACTGAGTTAACATTCCTAAGTGATCATCAGCCTCCACTGTCTTCCTCACCCTGCCTCCCCGCAAACCCACCTCACCCAATCAGCTTCTTCATGGAACTATTTTAAAGTTCTAGACAAACAAGATATGAACTTCAGATTATAAGATCTTAAGTTTCATTTGGGGAAAAATTTAAAGATTTTAACTATGTCCCATTTTAAGGCAGTTATTTATTTTAAAGAGTGGGGTGCTTTTTTCATCTGTCAGCAGCCCATGGCGTGGTACATCTGTCCTTGATATTTAAAATATTTGGCACCATTTTACTGTGAATCCATTTTGACCTACTCAGTCATCTAACAAATGCTAGCCTGGAATTAGACTTTGGAGTACATGGGAAACTAAACACTGTAATTGTTTAAACTATGTATACAGATGATGTGTGCATGTTGAGGTATTTCAGAGGTTCCAATTAATGTTAGGTGGCTTCGCACCCTGAAGACCCATCTGAGAGGATCTGTTCTCTCTTACAGCAGAGCTACAGGAGGTGAGCAAACTGCAAGGCTTTGCTTTGTAGTAAAGCAGCTGCGCCAGCACACCCCCTGGTTCCGGGCAGGCTCTTCCCCTCTCCAGCAGCCTTGCCCTTGACATTCCTCTTCGCATTTGTTGAAGCCTAAATCCAGGTTTCCCAAAGTGTGTTCTGGGCATATCATATAGGTGGTTAAGAAGGATTAGAAGACTCAAGTTGTAACTAAATGAAACAGGTTTTTGTTTTGATTTGTTTTATGAGTGACTGCGTAGGTGTGAGTCTTCAGAAAGGCTCAAATGTGGGCTTTCCCAGCCGACTGTGACTGTGGACATCCTCTAGGTTCCACAGAATGCCCTTTGAGAACATCCACACACAGGGTTTCTAAGGCTTGGTCAAGGTCCATGTTTTCATGACTCTTGGAATGTGGACTCTGGTGATCTTTGCATATAGCCTCTCAGTATCCTCTCTCCTGTCCCCACCTTCTCTTCCCTCTCACTACCCCAGGGGAAATCAGCTTCAAATTGGTGGGTTTGCCATAACTAGGACAACCCCTAGGAGGTTTTGCCCCTGGGAGCAGGTTTCTTCAGTGACTCCCATGGGTGGCTTGGTCCTAGACACAAAGGAGGCCAGCAAACACCACCCTGCTGCTGGCTCTGGGTCCTTAAGGGAGGCATCACCAAACACAGCTTCAAACCAGCCAGTCTGCCCACACTTGGAACCAGAAGAGTTTCTGGCGTTGAGCTGAACTAGAACTGCTCTAACATAAAAGGGGAAACCATTGCCCACAGTTCCAGCCCAGATGCCTGGGCTGACTCAGCTGAGAACCTCAAGTCTAGTGGACTTGGGTGACAAATAAGTAACTTAACCTCTGAATCCTAGCATCTTCATCTGGAAAGGGGTGAGGACAATCTCACCTACCTCACAGGGAGGCTGGATGCATTGAGATGGGTGCACGGCACAGTGCCTGGTGTGCAGACGGTCCTGAAACCAAACCAACCCGGAACTAATTGTGTGAGAGACAGACCTTAGTGTTTGAAAGGATCTTAGAAATCGCCACTTTCAAGATGGGGAAATAAGGCCGGGAGGGAAATTACTTATGAAGGTTACACAGAAAGGAGCAGTTGGGACTGAGAATCCAAGTGTCATTGCTGCTCCTTCCCTGCCTTCTGCTACCTAATCTGCATACCCTTCCCCAGCCTGGGGAGTGCTAAACACCAGGTCTTAAATCTGAAGAAAGAAATTGCTAGTTTAGACTGTGAGCAAGAGCTATTTTAGGGCAGACAGGCTTGCAGCACACCATAAACTCCATCACCTGGGCAACTGCCTGATTTCTTGGACGAGGCAGCTCTCCACTATCTGCATGCGTGGGCATCCGAATACGTGGTTGAGGTATGGGGCTTCCTGGGGCCTCCTCCCTGCCTCTCCTCAGCAACCACTGTCCTCTTCCAAGGAACTGTGGGCAGGAGTGGGTGACATTCAAGATGCTGGTGATAGGTGAACCAGGTGGGTCCTCCCCTGCAGGGCTTGTAGTCTTCCGGGAGCAAGAGACAAGCCAACTGCTGTCCCTAACACCACAATCAGCTTCTCTGCACAAATTAAAAAAAGAGGTCTTTGTGCTAGCTCTTCCTCTTCCCCACCGATTTGGCCCTAAACCCTTTAGGTGGGCAGAACATGATAGGTTGGGGTGGGGTGGGGAGCTGTGGTGACCCAGAGCTGGTTTTTGGAAACTGAGCTGGGTGAAGAGAATCCCAGCTATGGGTAGGGATGAGGGAATGGCCTGGCATGGAGTGTTAACCCAAGCAGGGTAAAGAGGGCAGCTTCCTGTGCAGGGCAGGGGTTAGGAGGGGGGCGGGGACACAGGGTGTCAGAGCCCAAGTCGGGTGAAGAGAGCAAACCCACAGAGGGCTCACCTGACTCAGGCTATCAGCCTGGGTGGGCTGAAGAAGGCATCCAGAGGGGGTGTCAGAACCTGAGTTGGGTGAAGAGAGCCTCCACAAGAGAGGGGTGGCCCAGTTTGGGGTCATGTGGTAGGAGGGCATCTGTGCAGGGATGGGGTGATGGTGGAGATGGAAAAGGGATTAATACAGAGGCATTGATCAAGCAAATGACTGTATGAAAGACAGTAGCCAGGTTTCTCACTGCCCTAGAAGGGAGTTACAAAGAATGGAAAGAGAGAAAACTGGAACGTTGAATTGGAGTTGGAGGTACCAGTGTGAACTCATGATTTTCAGTACACACACACAGAGAAAAAATATGTAGATGTAAATATGTGTATGTGTGTGTGTGTGTTTATATACATATATTCCCTAGCTGTTTGCACTGAGAGCTCAGGCCTAGGAGCAGCAACAGCCCATTGAACACACCTCATGTCTAGACTCAGTTTCTAGGTACCATTCTCCAATAAAATAAATCGGGGCTCCTTGGAGAAATGGCTGATTCCAGGGCTGGGCCAGGGACAGTATAAGTAAGCTTGGAATGTCTGTTAGAAAGTAAGAAAGGGCTCAGAGAACAATGGAAACATGTCAAAAAAAAAAACACAGCAGCCCAGTGGCCAGATTTGAGGAACAATTTGAGCATTAAAAAAAAAAAAAAGATTGTAATGGATTACAGCCCATTAAAAGAAAGTCGTGAGTCTATATTGATATAATGAAATAAATTGAAAGTTTAATGAGAAACAGCATTCCCCGCCTCATCAAAATTTCAGTTAATGTGATTTCTTTGATGGGTTATAATCCATTACAGTCAATACTTATTTGATTGCTCACTTTGTCCCAGGTTTGTTCATCACAAGGGGGAAAAAAGAGTAATGGAGAAGCCTGGGAGACACAAGCCTAATCCCCAAAAGTGAATGCCATTAAGATAGGACAAACAGAAATCTTGTGCCTCCTGACAGGCTGTACTGAGAAGAATACATCATCACATGTAGGGTATTTCTGCCCAAAGTGTATAATCGGAATCTAATGGTGAGGAAACATCAGACAAGTCAAACTGAGGGACGTTCTGCAAGATAATTGGCTGTAATCTTCCAAAGTGTGAAGGTTGTGAAAGTCAAGGTGAGTGTGAGGACCTCTTCCAATCTGAAGGAGACTAAAGAAGCATGACGACTAAAGGTAATGTGATTCTCAATGGGATCATTTTCTTACAAAGACAGGGACATTTGGCAAAACTGGAATGGGATCCAATGGTTAGATGGTAGTAATGCAACATGAATAACTTCTGGGTTTTGATGGTCGTATTCTGGTAAAGGAGGAGAACATCCTCCTTTAGGAGGATAGGACAGAAGCATAAATACTAAAGTATTTGGGGTGATGCAGTATTAGGTTGGCAACTTACTCTCGCATAGTTTAGAGGAAAAAAGTTCTTCGTTCTGCACTTACAACTATTTTTTTGAGACTGTTTCCAAATAAATACATTTAATTAAAACAAACCATCTTCAAGTCTACCCATGCATATGAACTGAAGAGCCAGGTGGTGTGACATTCAGGCCACTCACAGTAACTCCTAAAACCTTTCCACTGTCATGACTTCCTTGTGTTTTTCTCAGCTCGTATTTCATTCTTGCTCCCCTAGTCTCCTGGCTTCCCAGACTTGACCCTTGGTGTGTCCTACCATCATGCTTTCCTGCCCACTCTGATCACTTACCTAAGTCCTGTCTGTTTTTTGACGCTTAGCTCAGGTGCCCATTGATCCAGGGGGCCTCCATGCCTGCTCCAAGAACCAGGTTGCTGAACTCCTGGGGCTTTTCTGGCTGTCCCAGGCTTTCCCTGAATAGGTCTGGGGACCCCCTAGGCATCCACAGATATACTCTTGGGGGCTCTGAGACTTTTCTTCTTTATTTTTTTAAATTTTATTTATTTTTGACTGTGTTGGGTCTTTGTTTCTGTGTGAGGGTTTTCTCTAGTTGCGGCGAGCGGGGGCCACTCTTCATCGCGGTGCATGGGCCTCTAACTGTCGCGGCCTCTCTTGCGGAGCACAAGCTCCAGACGCGCAGGCTCAGTAGTTGTGGCTCACAGGCCTAGGTGCCGCGGCATGTGGGATCTTCCCAGACCAGGGCTCGAACCCGTGTCCCCTGCATTGGCAGGCAGATTCTCAACCACTGCACCACCAGGGAAGCCCGACTTTTCTTCTTTTAAAGGGCTCTGTAGGACTTCCCTGGTGGCGCAGTGGTTAAGAATCCATCTGCCAATGCAGGGGAAATGGGTTTGAGCCCTGATCTGGGAAGATCCCACATGCCACAGAGCAGCTAAGCCCACGCACCACAACTACTGAGCCTGCGATCTAGAGCCCGCGAGCCACAACTACTGAAGCCTGCATGCTACAACTACTGAAGCCCGCACACCTAGAGCCCATGCTGTGCAACAAGAGAAGCCACCGCAGTGAGAAGGCCGCACACCACAACAAAGAGGAGCCCCCGCTCGCCACAACTAGGGAAAGCCCGCACACAACAACGAAGACCCAACACAGCCAAAAATAAATAAATTTTAAAATAAAAATAAAGGGCTCTGTACATTTTTCAAGACAACAATCTCTACTACCCATTTGATAACGGTGGAGATAAGACTGAATTATTCATCTGCACTTTACTTTCACCCAAATCCAATCATGTCAGCACCTTGCTTCTTAAAGACCGTAGCGCAGCCCGATGGCTCCCCTGGCTGCAGGGGCCTTCAGAATCTGTCCCTGTCCCTGCCTTCACATGCCTTCTAACCCCTTTCTGCCTGAGCAAGAACACAGACTGCTCACCTCTTTCTGAACCTCTCAAGCCTTTCCATCAAGGCCTTTGCTGAGGCTGGGTCCTTTTTCCAGAATGCTTTGCCCTGCCTTGCTTGTTGAGAATAATGGCAACAATAATGAGTAAACATTTGCTGAGTGTCTACTTTGTCTCAGACACAATTCTAAACCCTTTACAATTTACAGATGGGGAAACTGAGGCTCACAGATGTTCACAACTTGTCTGAGGTCATACAGCCGGTGAATACAATCCTGTGTTGCACAAATGCTTTCTTGCATGTCTACCCCGTATCTGGCCCTGAGCCAGGCCCAGAGGGTACAACAGAGATAAATGAGGCCTTTGCCCTCTCAGAGCTCATGGTCTGAGACTGATGGGTAAACAGTGAGTCATAACAGAGTGTAATAAACACTTTGATACAAGGGGCCATGGAAGCCAGGGCAGGAATACCTGACCCAGCCTGGGAACTCAGGAAGGTGTTCCTGATATGCAGGAGTTAGCCATCCACACTGGGCTGTTTTGAGGATTAAATGAGTTAATATGTGAAAACCAAGTAGATCAGGTTCTGGCATGTAGGAAGCATGATAAAAGTACCGCTGCTTCCTTTGCCTCCTCTTCCCTCCTCCTCCTCCTCTTGGCCTTATAAAGGAATGGATGTTTTTATTGTGGGAGGGGGAATAGCAGGTAAGAGTATGGGTTATGTTCTGGCCTAATGGAATTCAGGACGCCCAAGGGTGACATCTAGGGGGAGAAAGGTCATGGGAAAGGGGATGAAGGTAGCACCCTGAGGAACACTGAACTCTAGGGGCTAAGCCCATAAAAATGACTGAAAAGAGCAACCAGAGAGGTGGGAGGAAAATCTGGAGTGTCTGGGGCCATCTATGCCATGCAAGGAGACCGTCACAAGAAGGCAGAAGCAGTTGGCAGGATCACATGCTGTTGGGTGAACTCCTACTTAGCCTTCAAGACCCAGTTTAGCTCCTCAAAGCTTTCCCTGGCCTCTCCCACCCTGGGCAATTATACTGGCCTTGTAGTCCTGTAAATATTGTAGCAGCAGATTTCTGTTCCCCACCCGAGGCCTAAGCGTCAGACTGTTGGGGGAGGTCCTGAAAATCTACCCCTTGGGTGAGTCCTATGCACATTAAAGTTTGCAGATGCCAGTATTCTAGAGAGAAAAAACCCAGGGTAGGATTCTCATTGGCTCAGCTTGGGTCCCATGCCCACCCTGAGCCAATCTAGGGTGGAAAAGAACCATGACTGGTCATTCTTGGGTCAGGTGCCGACTCTTCTTAGGTGGGCATCACTTGGGAGGAGGAAGGCAGGTGTTGGTGTAGAAGAGGAGCAGCCCCAGAACAAGGAGGGCTGCTGTTATTAAAAGCAGCAGATGGTGCTAGGCAGAGAGAAGCAAGCATGTCTGCTACAGTTCCACAGTTCTTTTCAGAGAGCCTTGAGGCCCCACAATGTGGCTCGGTGCCTGGCACAGGGGGGTGGGCCATCAGCAAATGTTTGGTGTATGTACGTTGCCTCCTGGCTACCTGGGCAGCTCCCGGAGGCTCACCGGCTAGTTTAGCCAGCCCAGGCCGGCAGGGCCACGGGTATCGGAGGTAAGTGTAGGCAGTGTCCACATTCCCTTGTAGCCACAGTTTCTGCCTTCTTCCCCAGAAAACCATTCCCCATCCCCTGCCCTGGGAAGAGAAAGCAGAGCAGGGCAGCCAGGGAGAAGCCAGGCAGCTGCTGAGCAGGCGAATCTTCCCCTGAATCAAGTGCCGGCAGGGTTTGGAGGCAGCGGGAACAACAAACTGGGGTCCCACGGAGGGTGGGATTCCACCGGAGGCCCCGGTAAGGGGCGCAGATGGTTTGGCCCGGGGTTGTCCTTGGTCATAGAGAACCGAAGGAATGTCAAACTGGAAAATCCCGGCGAGCACTATTTTTAGAGACGACTTGGAGAGCATTTTTCCAACTGAAGGGACGAGTTCTTTCAGAAGCAGCAGTTAACTCTAACCCCTGAACCACTCCCGCCTGGAATCTGCCCAGGCCCGGCCCCTCCCTCCAGGCTCGTGGGAACACTGCGGGAGGAGGAGAGGGACATTTGGTCCTTTCAAACACAAAAAGAAGTTGTTTGTTTTTCACATCTTTGACTACAATCCTCAGACATTAGGAGTTTATACCAGTACCTTTCTTTAAAAGGCCCTTTAAAGGTAGAGAATCATTTCAGACCGAGCTGTTAGTCTTGAAACATTAAACATGATTTTCTTGGATGTTTGGTTCATGCTTAACATTGATAGTTGTTCCTGATAAACTCAGTCTTCCCACTGCATGCTTTATGCTTGCGATGTTCTCCACTACCGCTGTCTGTATTTTTCTGTTTGAAGTAGGAGTCTCTAGGGACCTCCTAATTCCTGACCTTATTAAAAGTAGTAGGTGAGCACTATTGCTTAATTGAAGTTACAGGAAAAGCAGCCCTACCCCCAACACTAAGGGTTGCCCTGGGGAGGGGCCTCAGTAAGAAACAAAGTGAAACTGGAACCTCTTCCTTCCTCAACCTTATCAGGCACTGCCTCCAGGGACAGAACACGCAGGGACCCCAGTTTGGGAAGGTGTTTTGCTCCCAGCCCTTCATGGAATTCAGATTCTAAAGTCCTTGTAGGACCAATGTTTTATGGAATCAGTGTGCTTGGGGAGGAGGGCTAGAGTGGGGAATCCCCCAGGCTTGGAGGTGGCTGCCCTTCGGCTAAATGAGAGGCTGAGAGACTTGGGAAGAGGCCAGGCCCGATGTAGGTGAAGCAGCATATACTGGGGCTTAGCGTGTATCTAAGGATGCTATACTCTGAGCAGTTTTTTTTCAGGATGAGTTCAGGGACTGAGATAAGAATCAGCATTACGGTTGCTGGCAGAGCCTATCCACTGGCAACAATTAACAAAGTAGCATCTGGTTTCTTCATCAGTCTCTTCTGAGTCTGGTTTCCTTGAGTCAGCCCTGGATATGTGGACCAGACCCTGGAGCCAGGGACCTGAGGGCGACCCACTTCTCTGTCATTTATCGCCCTCATTTTGTCGTCAGCACTTGTAGACACCTGGAGGCACAGCTATAGCCACAGACTCATGCTGTATTACGACTGAACGCTTGAGGAAGGCACAATACCAAGTTTTATCTACTCTTAATATGTGGGATTCCCAGTAACACCCGTTGGAAGTCTGTGAACTTCTGTTAAAAACTAGAAGGAAAAATTTCGAGTCTTTCCCCGGAACTAAAAATAAACGTAGGCTAGTGTCCAGGAACAGGGAACAGTTAACAAGTACTGCAGAGGAGTCTCCTATCTTGCTTCCGCTCAATCTACTTCCTTCGATGAAGCCAAAGAGAGCATTCTAAAAGGAGGCCTCACTGGGCCACTCTCCTGCTTAACACGCTTCAGTCCAGAATCTACCCTCTCACACGGTCCCTGAGGCCCTGCAGGGACACCCAAGGCCACCTTTCACCCTTGAATTCTGCACTTGAGCCTCTTCACTGTACTTTGCTTTCTTATCTCTTGGCCTTTGCACATGTTGTTCCCTCTTCCGGGAATGCTCTTCTACCAACCCTTACCATCTCTTTGCCTTGCTAACTGCTCTTCGTATTTCAGACCTCAGCTGAAATTCTGACCCACAGACTCAATGAAATCCTCCCTGGAAATTCCCATACCACCATGAACAATACTCAGCACATGCTCTATTGTATATTTACTGGTTTCAATGCTTGGTCTCCATGTCTGTGCTGGCAGGGACTATATCTGACTCTCAAGTTCCTTTTTTAAAAAAATCATTTTAAATTTAGCTTTTATTAAAATTATATGAGCACATAGTTGAGAGAATCAAATCGTTCTACAAGGCCTATAACCCCCATTACATATCCTGCTCCCCAGAATTGACATTTTTTAACTTTTAACCAATTATTTTTATATTTACATATACATATATATATATATGTATATATATATATTTTTTGGCCTCACCACGTGGCATGTGGGATCTTAGTTCCTCGACCAGGGATCAAACCCGTGCCCCCTGAAGTGGAAACGCAGAGTCTTAACCACTGAACCGCCAGGGAAGTCCCTTTACCTTTATATATTTAATTAACATGCATATACTGCTTCCTGTTGAGTTCTCAGTTTTAAGCATCTACTGATCTCCCATGATGGATGATGAGTATTTAGGTCTCTTGCCCACCGTCCCCTTCTCCCTATCACACATGCACACATCCTGTCCCTCTATCCTCTCCTCCTAATAGGGTCAGATCCGAAATCATTGTTTACATTGTTATAATAATGCAAATGTTATTCACATGTAATTTAGCATACTTCTTTTCTATATATCATTTTATTTCCTGCAGTTCATCTATGAATATTTGCTTAATTTTCTATGCATTTATCACTAATTTATCTCAAAACTTTCCAGAAACTATAAATCTTTCTTTTCTATTTAAACACATTTTTTTTTTTTTTTTTTTCTTTTTGCGGCACGTGGGCCTCTCACTGCTGTGGCCTACTCCCGTTGCCTCTCCCGTTGCGGAGCACAGACTCCGGACGCGCAGGCCCAGCGGCCATGGCTCATGGGACCAGCCACTCCGTGGAATGTGGGACCTTCCTGGACCGGGGCACGAACCCGTGTCCCCTGCATCGGCAGGCGGACTCTCAACCACTGCGCCACCAGGGAAGCCCTAAACACGTTCTTAATTTCATCTTGAAGACATCTCTCGAAGCTCTGGCTGCTCCAATCTGGGCTGCTTAATCCCCAGCCCTGCTGCACAGGGGCCTCTCTCCCCTTCACCATAGGACCCTTATCATCTCTCTCTCTCACCCTTTCCTGGCTCCCATGTCCTCTGCTTCCTTGGTTTAAATCCTTGTTCTGGTGGTGTCCTCCTCCAGCAGCCTCCTAAGAAGAGACAGAGGGAGTCTTTGCATGTCCAAAAGAGTCCTTCATCAATCCTCATACCCGATTGATACTCCAGCTGGAACCAGACTTCTAAGTGGGGATCATTTTTCCTCAGGATGTGGAATGGTTTACTCCATTCCCAAAGCTGCTGTGGAAAAGTCTGTTGCCTTTCTGATTCCTGATCCTTTATAACGAAGCATGCTCTGTTCTTCGCTGGAACCTTGAGGATCTTCTCTATGCCCCCAGTCGTCTGGTGTACCTGGTGCTGATTCATGTTCATTCATTGTGCTGGGCACTGGTGAGTCTTTTAAATCCAAAACTCATGTCCTTTGGTTCTGGAAAGTGTTACTGAATTTTTTTAAAATTATTTTTTGTTTTCTTCCCTCTATATTCTCTGTTCTAACTTTATTAGAGTCTTATTATTCTATTATTCTCTTGGACTATACCTCTAATATTCTTATCTTTTCTCTCATTTTCCATCTCTTTGTCTTTTGGTTCTATTTCCTGTGAGATTCTCTTTAACTCTTATATTGAATTAAAAACCTTTTTGCAGGGCTTCCCTGGTGGTGCAGTGGCAGAGAGTTCGCCTGCCGCTGCAGGGGACACGGGTTTGTGCCCCAGTCTGGGAAGATCCCGCATGCCGCAGAGCATCTGGGCCTGTGAGCCATGGCCGCTGGGCCTGCGCGTCCGGAGCCTGTGCTCTGCAACAGGAGAGGCCACAACAGTGAGAGGCCCACGTACCGCAAAAAAAAAAAAAAAAAATTTTTGTTTTCATTTTATTTAGTATCCAAGGACACACACACATAAATATATATAATCTTTAGTATGGTACTCCTGCCCTCAACTGTGCCTAGTGATCCCTAGCTAAGGGACCCTCTGTTTTACCTTCTCCAGAGAAAAAAGATTCCAGTCTTGGGGGATGGTCATGGGTGGGGATCCAGGGATGCATTTGCTTCTTTTTTTTTTTTAATTTAATTAATTAATTTTTGGCTGCCTTGGGTCTTCGTTGCTGCGCGTGGGCTTTCTCTAGTTGCAGTGAGCGGGGGCTACTCTTGTTGCAGTGTGCAGGCTTCTCATTGCGGTGGCTTCTCTTGTGTGGCTCGTGGGCTCTAGAGTGCAGGCTCAATATTTGTGGCTCACAGGCTTAGTTGCTCCGTGGCATGTGGGATCTTTCCAGACCAGGGTTCGAACCTGTTGCGTGCATTGGCAGGCAGATTCTTAACCACTGCACCACCAGGGAAGCCCTCCCCATCTGCTTCTTAAAAAGACTTTCATTTGGTCTTTTTTTTTTTTTAATTCCTGCTTTCACCCCCCTACTTCTAGATGTGCTTGGTGCTGCCCATTCCTGAGCCTTTTTTCCTGTGATATGACCTAGGTTGCATTTCAGCCTTCCCCTGTGCCAACTTAGGGTTTAGCTTTCTTGGATCTGCTAAGTTAGTTACCACTTGCCCATTTGCTTTTCTGCTTCCAACATTTTGTTGCCATTGTCTCCTTTCCCATTCTTTGTCCCTGTGGTTTTATGCCCTTAAAAAATGCCCCGTAACTGTCATTTCACTGGGATTTGGGGAGAAAGCAGAGGCCAGAGTCTGCATCCAACCATTCAACTTGTTATCTTTCATTGGCAACCTCCAGGTCCTAGCATATTCTTTAGCATGTACGTGCCCAATAAATATTTGTGGGCTGAATGGAGTGTTAGAGTCACTGTTGTTCCCATCTTTGGTAACCAAAAGGTGAGAGCCCTTTAAATTGAGATCTCCTGAGTTATGACATTTACTGCTTCTCACTTCCTAAGTTCACAAGCCCATCTGAATTATATACTAGGCAACACTGTGTAGTGAAAAAATTTGGAAGTGAGTGGGCTCTGCTCACCAATTGTGTGGCCTGGGACTACCAGTCTGAAACCTTAGTCTGGTCTTCTGTAAAATGGGAATAACACTTTCAAGTGCCTTCCTCAGTGTCTAAAGCATGGTAAGCTCTAGATATTTGTGTTGTGGGAGGGTTCAATACCAAAGGGACAATTCTTAGAAAGTCGGTGTTTTACTTAAGCTTAAAATTATCCTTCACACTTGAATTGCAAATTGGTCCCTAATTAATGCCCTTCAGTGCAAAAATCTGTGTTTAACCTGCCTTGGTGATTAGGCAGAGATTGCAAAACCTTTTCAGCTAAGAGAGGAAACTAATGTTAGTCACCGAGGGTCTGCTGTGGGCTAGCTCTCATTCTCGGTCAGACCGGTGAATCCAGAGGGTACATTGGGAGTTATTCACAAATATTGCCGCGTGTCTGTCTTACAGACCCAGTACTAAGCGACCTCACTCACCCCGACTTCTCACCCCTGTCCCGTTCAGTCCCTGACTTAGGTACTGGTTTGTTGCCCAGTGTGGGAGCCGAGACACTTAGCCCCCTCTTGTCAAACAGTCCAAGTCAGGCCCACCCTGGGCCCCGTACTGTTCACAGCACGGGGGTCGCACAGCACACCTTGGTCTTCACCGATAAGTCCCCTGGCCTACCTGAAGAAGACCCCACTTCCTCCAGGGAAGAAACGGAGGCAGCGCTCTGGGAAAGCAGCTCCGTGCCCCCTAGGTCCACCTCGACCCTCCGTCAACCCCCATTTTCCCTGCTCCCCACTACCCCTCTTTCCCCGACCTTCGCCCTCCCACGCTGTGATCGCCTGGCGCGCAGCTGCGGCCCCGACCCCCGCTTGTACTCAGGTGAGGGCGGAGCCAGAGGCCCTGGCGCCCCGCCCCGCCCCGCCCCGCCCTCCCGAGGCCCCGCAGCGCGGGCAGCCACCTCCACCCGCGGGAGACGCGGAGCGCCGCCGAGCGGCCGGCGGGCGGGCACTCGCTCCGCCCCCTCCCGGCTGGCCGCGCCGGCTCCCGCCTCCTTCCCTCTCCGCCAGCTCCCGCCTCCCTCCCTTTCCGCTGCCGAGGCGGCGGGAGCCGAGCCCGAGCAGACCGAGCCGCGGCCGCAGCCGGGCGGCGGGCGCAGAGGCGGCGGCGGCGGCGGCGGTGCGGGCAGTTAGTCGGCGGTGGCGGCGGCGATGCGGCGGCCCCGCTGAGCCCGCTAGCTCCGGGCGCCTGAGGCCAGTCGCGCAAGGCGGCCCGGGCCGGGCGGCAGCATGCGGAGCGGCGAGGAGCTGGACGGCTTCGAGGGCGAGGCCTCGAGCACCTCCATGATCTCGGGCGCCAGCAGTCCGTACCAGCCCACCACCGAGCCGGTGAGCCAGCGCCGCGGGCTGGCTGGCCTGCGCTGCGACCCGGACTACCTGCGCGGCGCGTTTGGCTGCCTCAAGGTCGCCCAAGTGGTAGGTGCCGGGCGGGGCCCCAGGTGCCGGCGGGCGGCCTAGCCGCGCGCCTTCCCTCCCTGCTCCCGCTTCAGGGGGCGCAGGCCCGGCCGGCCTCCACCGCGCACTCGCTTCCCATGGCCCCAGTCCTTGCGCTCCCTCTCCTTCGCTGGGTCCCCGTGCCGCCCTCCCGCCTCCCCTGGGGACCCTGCCGCCTCAGGTGTGCGCCTTCTACCTGAACACCTGCCCCCGGGCCTTCCTGTCCACTCCAGCCTTCGCTGTCGCGAGCCTCTTTCACTGTTGGGTTTGGTGGTGCGCGAAACCCGGCCGGGGTCATGCTGTCCCCTGGGTACTGCTGGTCATAGCAACTTGTGTTAGGTGTTCGGGGCCCGCACATCCTCCATTCCTCCGGATGGTCCTCGTTTGTCTCGGCTTCCACCACTGGGGACTGTGGCTCGGTTTCTTCCCCGGCGCCCAGCACAGTGCTGGGCATATGGTAGACGCTCAAATAAATGTTGAATGGAGGCATGTAGTCTAGATGCATTGGGGGAGCCCAGATCTGCCCAGAGTCTCTAGTTTATGCTGCAGAGGTTTTGTTTGTTTGTTTTTTGTTATTTATTTATTTATGGCTGCATTGGGTCTTCGTTGCTGCACGGGGGCTTTCTCTAGTTGCAGCGAGTGGGAGCTACTCTTTGTTGCCTTTCACGGGCTTCTCATTGCGGTGGCTTCTCTTGTTGCGGAGCACGGGCTCCAGGCACTCGGGCTTCAGTAGTTGTGGCACGCGGGCTCGATAGTTGTGGCTCCCGGGCTCTAGAGTGCAGGCTCAGTAGTTGTGGTGCACGGGCTTAGTTGCTCTACGGCATGTGGGATCTTACTGGACCAGGGCTCGAACCAGTGTCCCCTGCATTGGCAGGCGGATTCTTAACCACTGGCCACCAGGGAAGTCCCAGCTGCAGAGGTTTTGATTCTTTCTAATTAGCCCAAAAGGTAGAACTGGCATCCCTGAATCCTCCGCCCCAGCACGGTGGCTGGCATTGCCCAGTTGGTACCCAGAGTTAAATCACTATGGGAGGGCACCCAGTTTTGGAGGTAACAGAAACAGAGAACTTTCTTTTGGGCTTGTCTATGGTAGAGCTCATTTCTCAGAATTCTTATTTTTAGCTTTCAGGGTGTTCAGGGCAGGGGCCTGTCCCCTCTGCCCCTCTTTTGTGGTTTTCTAACAGGCCTCTTTGGTTTGTTACTTAGTTCTGCTGTGGATAGAGCATACTCCAGTTCGGAAAAAACTGTCCCTATATCCCCTGACACAGGTAGGCCTTTCTCTGAGGCCTGGCAGCGACCTCTCATCTAGAGAAGCCATTTGCACCGAGGTGCAATGTATGTGCATTTTGTTTCTCCCAAGCATTGGTCTTCTTGTGCTTGAGTACATAGATAAAGGTTCCTTGGGAATCATTTAATGTGTGGATATCCTTTAAATAAAGGTCTCAGTGTTTGTAAATTGCAGAATCATAGACTGTTCTCGCTCTCTCGCTCTCTCGCTCTCTCGCTCTCTCGCTCTCTCGCTCTCTCGCTCTCTCGCTCTCTCGCTCTCTCGCTCTCTCGCTCTCTCGCTCGGGTGAAAGGCTTGTTCTGCTGATTGCAGGAGGGTGTTTTTGAAGGGCTCTCAGGAAAGACAAAACGGAGCAGGTTATTCCTCTCTAGAATTTTAAACTGACCTTATCTGGTAAATTGGAATGTTCCAAGAGATATATTTGTTCTGTAGTTAGGCATTGTTGTTAGCAAAGTGAATGGAGGAGTGGGGGAGGTTTATAACTGCCTTTAAAAAGAGGCAGCTAGCTGATGTTTGAGTACAGCACTGATAATCAGAAGTGAATTAAAGAGCAGGATGGGAGGGAACCTGGGCCCAGGTGGAATTTAGGGCCTTGTTAATACCTTGTTTTGTTTACTCTGGACTTTTGAAAGTACATAGAGCTTGCCATTCAAAAGATCTGATAAAAGAATGAAATCCAGTAGTTTATATAAAATGTTAGATATCACCTCATTGCTGGAATTTTGTCACCTAAAGCCAGAAATGGAAGCCAGTGGTATTTATCACTGCCTTTTCATAAGGTGCTTTTTTTTTTTTTTTTTTGTACAGCTTTACTTTTCATCTGGAAGAACTTTGGGGCCCAGCCCCTAAAATCTCGCCTAACTCTTGTCTTTTGTCTAATCTCTAGAATTTAAACAGCGAGAGGTTATGTTATGTGTGGGTGAGTGAAGGATGGGGACCTGCTTAAAGGGTATGGCAACGTGAAACAGTTCCATGCATTTAGCTTTTCAGCCTTGTTAAAAAAAAAAAATCAGGGTTTTTAGGGGGAAAAACCGCCACAAAACTTCAAGGCAGTGGACTCTCAACTTAAACTGGAAAAGAAGGCAAGAGTCGTTATGAAGATATTTCTTTTTGTTTTTGGCCATGCCGTGGGGCATCTTACTTCTCCTACCAGGGATCAAACCCGTGCCCCTTGCCTTGGAAGCATGGAGTCCTGTCCACTGCACCACCAGGGAAGTCCCTGAAGATATTTCTAAGATGTTACAAAGCTCAGAATCCCATCAAGAAATATGTCTAATGTAAGTTCTAATTCTAATATAAGTTTTTGAGAAAAAAATTTGACTTTTTCGTTTTAGGTTTTAGAGACATTTTTTGTGGTTTGTGGCCTATTGCCACCTGCAGGTCCTTGCTCCAAGTGTGGTCAGCTGCATTGCCAGCACCTGAGAACTTATTAGAAATGCAGAATCAGAGGCCTAACCCCAGACTTTCTGAATCATAATCTGCAGTTCAGCAAGATTCTCCGGGAGATTCTCGTGCACATTAAAGTTTGAGACTTACCTTTCTGTATCATTTTAGTGTTAAAACCTTACACAGTACTAGTAATCAGTTCTCTATCAGAACCGTAAATAGTCAGCCTCAAGGCTGAGGTTTTTCTGTAAAATGAGCCTATATCTCTCGGAAAGGATTAAGAGAATGAGGTAGTATGTAGAAATTAGCACCTAGTTTATTAGGCGCTTAGTGTGTAATAAAACGTTAGCTGTCACTGTTGCTAAGTAATACTTCCTGTCTTTAAAGAAACTTGGTGAAAATGCCACCCCAAAATTATAATTATATATTTTATAATTATAATTTTATAATTATATATATTTGAATTAAAGATAGTTTACTTCCTGGTGATTTAAAAGTTAAATCGATATTTTAAATGGAATGCTATTTGATAGTAAAACTAATCTGAAATATTATGGAAATTAATCAATGTATTTTCATAGATTATATTTTTTTAAAAATTAATTTATTTTTGGCTGCGTTGGGTCTTCGTTGCTGCGTGTGGCCTTTCTCTAGTTGTGGTGAGCAGGGGCTCCTCTTTGTTGCCGTGCACGGGCTTCTCACTGGTGGCTTCTCTTGTTGCCGAGCACGGGCTCTAGGCGCATGGGCTTCAGTAGTTGTGGCTCGCAGTCTCTAGGGCGCAGGCTCAGTAGTTGTGGCGCACAGCCTTAGTTGCCCCGAGGCATGTGGGCTTGAACCCGTGTCCCCTGCATTGGCAGACAGATTCTTAACCACGGCGCCACCAGGGAAGTCCTAGATTATATGTTTTAAAAATGAAACTCGGGGCTTCCCTGGTGGCGCAGTGGTTGGGAGTCCGCCTGCCGATTCAGGGAACACGGGTTCGTGCCCCGGTCCGGGAGGGTCCCGCGTGCCGCAGAGCGGCTGGGCCCGTGAGCCATGGCCGCTGAGCCTGCGCGTCCGGAGCCTGTGCTCCGCAGCGGGAGAGGCCACAACAGTGAGAGGCCCGCGTACCGCAAAAAAAAGAAAAGAAACTCATACCTATTTCTTAGTTGGGGAGAGTATCTCCTGTGGTTATTTCAAACAATATAAATGTACTTTTTGTAGGAAAAGTGTTGGTTTAAACTATTGATTTAAATACCTTCTTTCTTTTAAATGTGGATTCTGTGAGCGCTTATTGGTTTTTAGCTCTCAGACATCATTTAATGAAATAGTTAATGTGGGCCTTTTTTTTTTTTTTTTTTTTTGCGGTACGCGGGCCTCTCACTGCTGTGGCCTCTCCCATTGCGCAGCGCAGGCCCAGCAGCCATGGCTCACGGGCCCAGCCACTCCGCGGCATGTGGGATCCTCCCGGACTGGGGCACGAACCCGCATCCCCTGCATCGGCAGGCGGACTCCCAACCACTGCGCCACCAGGGAAGCCCAGGGGCCTTTTGTTTATTGTTTTGTTTTGATTTTTTTTCCAAAGCACTTGGTTGAAAGCAGAATTTTGCTCTTGGGATGGGGGTGGGGCGTACTATCGCTTATACCGTGATGTTAGGACAGTGTCAGAAGAGGACAGGACCTAGATGGGACAACTTTCTGAATCACAACAGCAGGCATCATTAATGAGTGCTTACTCTACTGTTATCACCTTTATTTTATGGTTGAGAAAGTTAGAGGCACCGAGGTCATGACTCGTTTAAGGTCACGTGGCTAGTGGTTGGTGGAGCTGGGATTTGAACCCAGGTGGTGTGCTCTTTCCTGCCTCCTGAACACATCATTTTGAGTTGTTCCACAGAGCAGAGGAGACCTTGAGTCCAAGGACATTTCTGAGGTCTTTGGTCAGCCTGGTGACTTTTTGGGTGACTTTTACGTGCTGAAGTGATACACTTAACAAGGGTTTTGATTTCTCAGTGGCCATTGCGCTGTTCCTAGGTGTGCAGTTCCTGTTCCTCACCCAGCAGACCTGCCACTTTCCGCCTTGAGGGGATAGGCCTTCTCAAAAGAGCCAAGAGCAGAATCAGCTTTTAAGATCCAAAAACACCTCTCAAGGAGCTCTTTTGCTTCGGATCCCTTTCTCTTTTTTTTTTCTTTTTTGTTTACATTTATTTTATTTCATTTTTTGGCTGCACCCCGTGGCATGTGGGATCTTAGTTCCCCAACCAGGGATCGAACCTGAGTCCCCTGCAGTGGGAGTTCAGAGTCTTAACCACTGGACCACCAGGGAAGTCCCTGGATCCCTTTCTTGAGCCCCTCCCACGACTGATTGACCTTTTGACATTGCATTGCATTTGTTTAGGACTATTTTTTTTTTTTTTTTTTTTTTGGTGGCCTCTCCCATTGCGGAGCGCAGGCTCAGCGGCCATGGCCATGGCTCACGGGCCCAGCCGCTCCGCGGCATGTGGGATCTTCCCAGACTGGGGCATGAACCCGCGTCCTCTGCATTGTCAGGCAATCTCTCAACCACTGCGCCACCAGGGAAGCCCTAGGACTATTTTTTAAACAAAGTTGGGTAATAGGTGATGTTTAAATTCAAATTTTAGCTCTGCTAATCTCCTTGAAATCTCTTAACCCCATTGTTTCTTGACTTCCTCCGTAGTAGAATGTGAGTGGTAATGACTGAGCATCTTAGGAATTGTAAGAACGAAACGGTTAATGTTTGACAGGTGCTTTCTTAGGCAACTCAAAGACAGATGTGAGCGTTTGCATTTCAGGGTTGGGTGATAAGTATCTTTTATTTGATGGAAACTGTCAGTTTTCCATCCCATGCTGGTGAGCACTTCCCTCACTTTTCTGGCTTTCTTGGACTATACAGAAGCAGGGCAGGGGCGTGCAGAGAATGGCCGGTGAAGTAGTTTCACTGCATTGGATTCTCACTTCTACCTTCAGGTGGCTCCTTATAAAACAGTCCCATTTTCCCTTGGGCAGATTGTTATCTTTGGGAGTTGTCTTCCTGGTCAAAAACTTGAAGTCAAATAAATTCTAGCAGAATTTAAGCAAAGATTAAAACCACTCTTAAGTTTTTATGATGATTAAAAATAGTAAAATTATCATCCGAGACCTCAGGAAAGTGTCTAGTACACATCTGTTTTATAAAACCAGACAAAGATGGTTCAAGAAAAGAAAGCTTCAGACCTCATCCTCATGAACACCATCCTCATGAACACAGGCACAAAAATCCTCAACGAACTACTAGGAAGTCTAGGAAATCGAATCCAGCAATGTTATGTGAAAGGAATAGTACAGGACAATCACTGTGACTTATCCCAGGAAGAAGAGGCTGGTTCAGTTTTCCAAAATCAGGAGGTATAATCCGCCATACTAACAGTTTAAAGCACAAAAAGCACTTGATTATGTCAGGGCATGCAGAAAATAACTTTTGACAAAATTCAACATTCATTCACGATAAATGTGGCCAAGAAGACTAGTAAGATAAGGGAACTGCCTCAACCTGGAAAAGGGCATCTGCCAGAAATCTACAGCTAACATACTTAGTGGTGAAAATACTTTCCCCTCAAGATGGGGAGCAAGGCAGTGATGTCTGTTCTCACCACATGTCTCTTCTGTCTTCCACATCCTACTGGAAGTGCTAGCCAGTGCAAGAAAAATAAAGAGAAGGCATTCAGACTGGAAAGAAAGAAAAACTGTCCCTATTTGCAGATGGCATGATTGTCTATGTAGACCATCCCATGGAAATCTATAAAAAAGCTCCTAGGACTAATGTGTGAGTCAGCAAGGTGGTAGCATACAAGGTCAACACACAAAAATCAATCATATTTTTATATCCTAGCAATCAATCATTGGAAACTGAAATTGAAAAAAAAAAACAACCCATATCAGTTATGATAGCTCTAAAAAGAATGAAATACTTAGGGCTAAATCTAACAAAACATGTACAGGATCTACATGCTGAAAACTACAAAACCCCGAAGAAGGAAATCAAAGACCACTGAAATAAGTGGGCAGACATACTGTGCTCATGGATTGGAAGATTCAATATAGTTATTAAAATATCACTTCTTGGGCTTCCCTGGTGGCGCAGTGGTTGAGAATCCACCTACCAATGCAGGGGACATGTGTTTGACCCTGGTCGGGAAAAATCCCACATGCCGCGGAGCAACTAAGCCCATGCGCCACAACTACTGAGCCTGTGCTCTAGAGCCTGTGAGCCACAACTACTGAGCCTGCGTGCTGCAACTACTGAGCCCACGCGCCTAGAGCCTGTGCTCCGCAACAAGAGAAGCCACCACAGTGAGAAGCCCGCACACCGCAACGAAGAGTAGCCCCCATTCACCGCAACTAGAGAAAGCCCGCATGCAGCAACGAAGACCCAATGCAGCCAAAAATAAATTAAAAAAATATATAAAAGCTTTAAAAAAATAAATTAAAAAAAATATGTATCGCTTCTCCACAGATTGATCTGTAGGTTTAACATTATCCCAAAATCCCAGCAAGATTTTTTTAGATAGAGAAGCTGATTGTAAAATTGATATGGAAAGTCAGGTTAGCCAGGCAGAGGGATGATGAAGGGTTGGTTTTGAGGGCAGAGGGAACAACACAACATGAAGATAGAACATGGAGTTTAGGTGTGTGTGTGTGTGTTGGGCGCTGGGATGGGGAGGGGCTCTGAGAGTATGGACTTTATGTCTCTTATCACCATGAGACTTTTGGCCAGTTGCTTGTTCACTTCAGGACACAAGCAGGTCTCCTTATTTGTAAATCAGGGCTGATGAGAATGTTACTGGCACCTGTGAGCCTTCCATACAAAGTCCTTAGCAAAGTGTCTTTCACATAGAAGTCACACCAACCTGTTACCACTATCGAATATCTCTGGAATGGTACAAATTGGGAAACTGGGTGACCAAGGGTCAGGGTGGAAAGGAGATTTATTTTTCACTGTATTTGAATTGTATACCACACGCAGATATCTTCTTTTCAAAAATTCCCAAAGCATCAGCTGTTACTAGCTCTACCTTAGTATAGGTTAGCCTTAAAGCTATTATACCAATCATAATCTTTAGTTAACCTTTTATTACTTTCTTACTTTGTAATTTGGAGGCTCTTTTAGGGAGAATGAGTTAGATAATACAGTACAGACATCTTGAAGAAACTTGAAGCTTAAAAGTTTTTTCAATCTATTTTCCTGTTTTTTTTTTTTTTTAAAAAGAAACCTTCTGCACAATTGTGGGTGCTTAATAAATTTGTTGATGCTAATGAAAAAATTTCTCCCATTTGAAAGGAATCTACCCTATAGGGCTGGCTACTATAGTTAATAATACTGTATTGCATTTGTAATTGAAAGTTGCTAAGAGAATAGATCTGATAAGCTCTCATCACAAGAAAAAAATTTTTTTAAACTATATATGGTGACGCATGTTAAATAAGACTTATTGTGGTGATAATGTGTATATCATTGATACAAATATTAATATATAGAAATACTGAATCATTATGTTGTACACCTGAAACTAATGTAATGTTATATTCCAGTTATATCTCAATTAAAAAACCATTGTAACATTAAAGGAAATTAGGGAAAAAATCTTAGTCGAATGAAAAGCACTTTGGAATTTTTCCCTTCCAAAGGCTGCATAAGATCCCCTGATCATGGTTTCCAATATTTTGCTATTAGGAAGGATCCTTCAGTAAATGTCCTTCATTCTTCTTTTGAGCTGTGACTATTTTTTGTTAAATTTCAGGGAGTGCTATTACTAGATCAAAGGGCAATATCATTACATTTCTGAACATTAAAAAAAATATATGGACTTGGTCCTACAACATACGTGAAGGTCTCACTTTATCCCAAGTTAACAGTGTGCTTACCCACAAGAACTTACCACTGGGAAATGCTGAGTTCAGTAAGACCTTCAGGACTCCTCCTGGGTCATAGGGCCAAATTAATTTTTTCTTGGGACTTCCCTGGTGGTCCAGTGGCTAAGACTCCATGCCCCCAATGCAGGGGACCTGGGTTCAATCCTTGGTCAGGGAACTAGATCCCACATGCCGCAACTAAGAGTTCACATGCAGCAGCTAAAAGATCCTGCATACCGTAAGACCTGGTGCAGCCAAAATTTAAAAAAAAAAAAATTTCTTTCTTGATAGCCCTGGAAACCTTTGTTCTTTCTTTATTTTTTAAAAAAAATTCTTTTTTCTCTTCCAGTTTTATTGAGATATATGTGACATAGACGCTGTGTAAGTGTACGGTGTGCAGCATAATGATTTGATTTACATACATCATGAAATGATTACCACTGTAAGTTCGGTGAACATCCACCATCTCAGATAGATGCAAAATTCAAGAAATAGAAAAAAACTTTTTTTCCTTGTGATGAGAAGAACTCTTAGGATTTACTCGCTTAACTTTCATATATAACGGCAGCAGTGTTCATTATACTCAGCATGTTGTGCATCACATCCCTAGTACTTATTTATCTTGTACCTGGAAGTTTGTACCTTGTGACCACCCTCATCCATCCCCCTCTCCCCTACGTGCCACCTCTGGTAACCCCAATTCTGATCTCTTTTTCTATGAGTTTGATGTTGAAGTATAATTGACCTACAACACTACGTTAGTTCTTGTTATACAGCATAGCGATTTGATATTTCTGTACACCTCAAAATGATCATTGTGATGACCTTTTATCTTTTCTTTCTTTTTTTTTGTGGTACGCGGGCCTCTCACTGTTGTGGCCTCTCCGTTGCGGAGCACGGGCTCTGGACGCGCAGGCTCAGCGGCCATGGCTCACAGGCCCAGCCGCTCTGTGGCATGCGGGATCTTCCCGGACGGGGGTACGAACCTGTGTCCCCTGCATCGGCAGGCGGACTCTCAACCACTGCGCCACCAGGGAAGCCCTATCTTTTCTTTCTTTTTAAAAAATATTTATTTATTTGGCTGCGTCGGATCTTAGTTGCGGCCTGCAGGATCTTTTGTTGCGGCGCACGGGCTTCTCTCTAGCTGCGGCGCACGGGGCTTCGTTGCCTTGTGGCATGTGGGATCTTAGTTCCCCAGCCAGGGATTGAACCTGTGTCCCCTGCATTGGAAGGCAGATTCTTAACCACTCGACCACAAGGGAAGTCCCTGATGACCTTTTTTCTTAATTACAAAGTACTAAGAGCCTTTCCCAGGTCATGGCACTTAATAGGATGCTTAGAGGGGGCAAGGGCAGTGTACATGCCCTGCCAAATCCATGATGCTTCTCCCTCCTGGTAGAATGAATGCATGCTTACCTGCATGCTGGAGAGAGGCTTATTTCCATCCTAGAGGTAGTGCTGGATTTACCTGAGATGCAGCACATATGTGATCCACCCCATTAAGGGCTGAGGTCTGTATGGCTGCCAAAGCTGATTATTTTCCATGATGGTCCATTTAGCTCCCTGAGCTGTTGAAATGACCTGGAAAGAGCAGCATTCTGGCCTTCAACCCACAGCTATCACTCACTGCCTCTTTATCCTCATTCCTGGAAGTAGCTCCGAATCCTTTTGTAGGGTGATGTCGTACTTCTTTGGAAAATAAAGTTGTTAGAGCATAGCGCAATAGTCAGAGGCCTGTAACTGTGATCATAGAGCCTAAATTTACCCAGTCTCAATTTTCTGTGCTGTCTCAGACCATATATAAGTACATCCTAAGTTTTAAAAAATTACTGTACTTTTAAATTATGAAATAGTCCAAGCATTGAAATTAGACCAGCAAGTACCATATATTGACAGTGAGTCCTGAGGTTTTTGTTTGGAAAATAAGATGATTCCTGTGTGTGCAAGAGAGGTAAAAGGCAGGGCGAGATGAACTGGGATTTGGATTCATTAGCAGGGTGAGACTTCAGAGGGTCTAGAAGGAGGAGGAAAGGCAGAGAGTAAGAGAGCAGGGCAACTCCGGACGAGGGGATGGCCTCAGCATCTTGTCTGGTGGCGAAGAGCCAGTTTAAACTTTCAAAGGCTCAGTTCAAAGTGGTCCAGAGCTGGGAACAGGCCTGCAGCTGGCTGAAGAGGGGACAGATGAGTAGAAGGGTACGGAGGTCAGAAAGTGACACCTCCTTCGGGAGAAAATCTTGCCTTTTTAGCATTTGGAAACTATCTTATTTTGAAGCAGTTTAACTTCTTGATGGGGGGGATTTTTGTGTGAAAAATTCTCACTTAAAGGCAGGGGTGGCGCCCAGCCCTCCTCTCAGCACCTCCCGTGTGTGGCCTTGTGTCCTCACATAGAATGGTGGGGTCTGCCACTGGTTTTCAGAGTGGGGGGCTCCCCTGGGAGAGTTTATTAATATGGAAGTGGGGGTTGAGAATCAGAATGAGGGGCTGGGTACCAAGTGTGTTTCAGAAAGTCTAATATAAACTGCATTAAACAGAGTAAGGCCAGTTTCTGTTTTGACTGGGGTTTTAAGGTACTGATTATTTCACTTGACCAGAAGCTTTGATTAACTTTTTGAGTAACATACTCCTGCCTTAGAGTCTTTGCATCTGAGGTTTATTCTTCCATCCCCTCCACCCCTTCCCAGAAATGCCCACTTGGCTCTGTTCTTCAGAACTGCTGTTCTTCTCTTCTGCTCAAGAGACCTTCCCCGACCACCTGCCAAAAGTAGGACACTCCCCCATCCCTGCTCTTTATCCCCCTCACCCTGCTTTACTTTTCTTCTCAGCATTTACCGCCCAACTAGAATACCAACTCCACGAGAGCAGAGGCTTTGTGTTTTGAGTTCCCTGAGGTATCCTCAGTGTCTAAAACAGTGCCTGGCCCATAGTGAGGCACCGAATGAACAGGTGAATACACATATCTGTTTCACAGGAGAAAGAAAAAAGATAACAGTTTATGTATTATTTAACATAGTTTGTAAGGTCAGATTATTTGAAAACATGGGATCTACAAGGAAACAATAACATTTATATATTTATAAGCAAATAAGCTTCTGGACTCTGTTGTAAGTGGAAAATATTGGGGAGAAAGTATGGAAATAAAATGCCATTGTAATTATTTTTTTCTTTTTTTAACCGTGAGTTTTAAGTGTATCTAGTGCTACTAGGAAACAGAAGCTTTTGCTTAGGAGACAGATTTTTGTAAAAGGAGGGGAAACCATAAGAGGCTTTGCCAAGCTTTCTGCTTAGGAGCGTATAAAATGAAAACCAGGGGTTCTGTAATTATTACTAAAGTTGTCTGCTTTCTGATTAACATGTTGGGGGAGAGGGTCACTGAGGATCTGCCACGTCAGTATTTTGAGAATCCTTAGAGCAGACACTTAACATGTGTAAAGAAGTCACAACTGGATTGAGGCTGAGGGTCCTTGTGCTTGTTTTTATGGACCTCTCTGATGAAAATAAAAGAACAGCCGTTCTGTGAGGCCTGAGAAGGGAGGCCTTCATCTCCAGTGAAGATTGGAGAGGCCCGTAGGAAATACTGGAATCCAGAATTTTGTCTCTGAACATTTCAAATGATTGGTTAAATTTGGGAATTAAATGGGTTAATAAACACTTAAAATGTTCAGAGTTTCATCAAACGTGGATAGTTTTGAATGGTTTCTTTCTTGCCACTACAATTTGATGACTGGTGCAAGGGAAGCCTTCATTTTTGTGGTTTCCCGTTTATTCCAGCACAGCTATGAAAAACAGTTTAAGGCTAAAAGTTTTTTGTGCCAGTGGAAAAAAAACAAACCCCAAGGAGCAATGGCTCTTCCAGCAGTAGTTGCTTCTTTAGCTTGTCTACTTTCTCTCAACCATTTTTGGTCCAAACCCTACACATGTGTATAATTTCAGGTTAAGAGTTGGCTAAATAACTTTAGAGTTAGATCAAGGTCAGTAGCTAGATGTTGGTAAAAATTCTAACATATTTTCCCCCTTTAAAAAAAAAAATCTCTACTTCATATGTGTGTGAACGTCGAGGCTGGGCCAGATACTGTTGGACATACATAAATAGGACAAAAATCCCTGCCTCCAAGGGGTTCACAGTCCATTTGGAGGAGGGTTTGGTATGAGGCAAAGAAAGTACACAACCTTCCTGATCACCGGAGCCAAGTGCTGTAATAGGGGTGGGGACTGTGGGCTTGGCTAGGAGGTGTGGTGTGTCCTGTGGAGAAGGAGTATACCAGGTCCTGGGAGTTGAGGGCAAGCCCAGGAAACGGGTGGGAAGGAAGTACCAGGTATGGTTCACCAGGCAGAGGTATGGAAGGGGAGGGATGAGGGGGACCCGGTTTGGGCCTGACTTGTTAGGCTAATGAATTTGGATCTTCTGAAGGAGATGAGGAACAGTCAGAGCTGTGGCTGCTGAGCAGTGTGGCTAGTATGAATTTTCAGGTGTGCATAGCTGTAAAAAACATGCTGGAGGTCAAAGAGGTAATAGGAAAAAAGCAGAATGTAAAATTACATGTTGAAATGGTGGTATTTTGGCTATATCAGGATAAATAAAATTTACTATTAAAGTGAACTCTACCTACTTCTTTTTACTTTTTAAAATATGGCTCTTAGAAAATTTTAAATTACTTACATGGCTCACGTGTTTTTGTTGGCTGTCGCTGGGTTAGAGGGTGTGAGGACTGGCTTTGAGAAGGATGAGATGATCCAAAGCCTGCTAAGAGACTCTGAGTAGTCCAGGTGAGGATTGGGGACAGGAAGGACCGTGGCAAGTGGGAGTAAAGAGGTGGCAGTTACGTTTATTATATTCCTTGTTTTTATTTTTCATTGTTTATTTCTCCATCAAAAAAATGCTGAAGCTAACATTTATGGCACTTTTACACGTGAGGAATCTGACCCTAGAGAAGTTGTGACTTACCTATGGCTGTCCAGTTTGTTGGTCGTCTTGGAACCTGGGCCTCAGGCTGGCGTTCTTTCCCCTGTGACTGGCTCCTGCTCTAGGGTGACAGTTTGATTCCTTTCTGTGAAGCCAGATGTGGGATAGCTCTGTGAATTCTGATAATCTTTCTTACCCTTTATATGATTATGGAGAAGACAGATGAATAGTTAACATCCTCAGACATTTTCTAGGATAGTAGTTTTAGGAAAGTCTGTATATGATAAATCAAGTCTTTGCCTGTGATACTCTATTTATTTATTTATTTTGGCCGCGCTACACGGCTTGGGGGATCTTGGTTCCCCGACCAGGGATTGAACCCCAGGCCCTCGGCAGTAAAAGCGGGGAGTCCTAACCACTGGGATCGCCAGGGGATTCCCCTGTGATACTCTGTTTAAAGTGCAGGTGTTGGGACCTCCCTGGTGGTCCAGTGGGTAAGACTCCGTGCTTCCAAAGCAGGGGGCCCAGGTTCAATCCCTGGTCGGGGAACTAGATCCCGCAGGCATGCTGCAACTAAGAAGCCCGCGTGCCAAAACTAAGACCTGGTGCAGCCTAAATAAATAAATAAATAAACATTAAAAAAATAAAAAAGTTCAGGTGTTTACCCAGCCCAGCCAAATGGCCCAAGTGAATGTACTGGGGCAGGCAGCGGACTTGGGAGCCCTCAAAGTTTGGATTGTAACAAAAGCCTGATATTGGTAGATAGAATTTGCCTTTTAAGTTCCTTAATTTCTCTGATAATAAATTGACATCAGGGTAATTTGCCAGCAAATCGATCTGTATTCCTTTCAAGTATGGTTTTGGAGCTGAAGCTAGGGAGACAGACCCCCCACTTGTCACAGGTGAACTCATTCACATGGCTGTTTGCATGGTCCCGAGATGCGCCATGGTGGCCGAGGTGGTGATGAGGATGTTACTGGCGTTGTGCTCAGAGGTGGTTTTGGTGAGGCAGTTGGGGAGATACTGCACCTGCCTCACTAGATGCTTCGGGAAAGCTTCATCTGTTGGTCTGGGACTTGGAGGCCTTGGGGTTGCGAAGCTAGTTAGATGAGTGAAGTCCACAGAGAATGATGAATTGCCAGGTTGAGGGAAGCCTGGGGGAGCCCAGTAGTTTGTAAAGGGTCTCCTCTGTGTTTAGCTCCATGGAGTTCTGTAGGAGACCTGCAGTTTTGTTTTTGTTTTTTTTTCTTTTTGACTGTGCCGTGCAGCGTGTGGGATCTTAGTTCCCCGACCAGGGATTGAACCCGGACCCCCTGCATTGGGAGCTCGGAGTCTTAACCACTGGACCACCAGGGAAGTCCCTTTGTTTCTTTTTAATGGACTGTGAAATCTATCATTGAGTCTCAGACCAGATCAATATAAATGAAAACAAAGTAAAACAATATTTTAAAATCCTACCTGTTTGTAAACTTCTTAATATTTGACAATCAGATCACCAAGACCGGCCAAGTACAGGATTTATAGCAAGATTAGTTTAGCAGTTTTATTATTATTATTATTGTCACAGAGGAGCAAAGAAAGTTCCTGAGATCCTGCTCTACATCTCTACTGTCCAAGGCTACTGTGCACAGTTGGGCAGACAGTGCACTGCACCGCGGGGTCTAACCGAGAGGGTGAGGGAGGCTGAGATCCAGCCTGCATGCTCTGCTTGCCAAGGCACGTGCCCTGGTACTAGGCAGCGTCCCAGTTCATCAGTCCAGAGCAGGTGCTGTTTTTAATTTGCTATCCTCTTGCCAAGCCTAGTTGCCACCCGGACTGGAATGTTTCTAACTGGCACACGGGTGCCATGTGAAGCAGCTTATGTCTTGATTATTTAATTGGGAAACTTATTTTAGAGGCGTGGCTTAGCCATGATATTAAGCTAGATAGGGGAGTGCATTTTTAAAATAAGACCAAATAAAACAAAAATGTGAATTTAAATTTTGTTTGCCAGATACGGTATTTAAAACAGATTTTTTTTAGATTGGTAAGCATGTGCAGGGCCTTCTGGCCTTTTGTGTGGTCCTCTGTGAGGTGTGTGCATGAAGATGAAGTCAGTACTGAATGACTGAATGGATGAACACAGATAAAAAGTTAACTTTCTGACTCATTTAAACAAGAGCTCCCACGTTGTTGAAATTAAACTTTCGGTCCCGCTCCGAAAGAACATCCGTCAAACAACTGATGATGTGTGCTTGGGTAGTCGAGGCCGGGGCAGATATCCTGACACACTTTCCTCCCCAGGAGCTCCTGTCTGGGTGTGAGCACTGAGGTGCCTCTGACTGGGTGGGCTGCTCCCAAGGCTGAGCCCATCCCTGCAGTGTCGGTCAGCTCTGAGTTGCCAGGAACAGAGAGACACGTGGGTTCCTTTGGGTTGACTGCAGGACCCAGGTACACCAGGCCTTGGAGAGAACCCTGGGAGGGCCAAGCAGCTGGGCCTCATGAATCTTGGACTCGAGTCAGTGCTCACTCAGCAGGACTCAGTTTTTCTTTATAGCTGCTGGGTTAAGGGCAGCCCGTGGCTCCTGGGCCACAGAGCGCCCATGTCCTCTCTTCATAGCCCAGCCTGTGACCTCATCACATCTGAAAGAGGACTGGGCTCTGCTCGGCTCTGTGCTGGCCCCGTTCTAGCCCGAGGCCAGCCAAGTGCCTCATCCGCTGCCAGCTGGGCCTGCTTAGGGACGGGAATCTGTCCGTTGGGCTTATCTGGCAGGGGCTTGTGAGCACTGACTGCCTTGATCTGAGAACTTGGGGATGAGAACTGGCTGGAGGGGCACAGGGATCATGCCCCGCTGTGGAGGGCAGCACGTGGCAGGGTGCCTGTCTCAGGTAGCCAAGGCCTGGGTGCTGTTAACCTGAAAGAATCCCATCAGCAAGTCTGGACAAGGACCTGAGTGGAGGTTGAAAACTACGCAGAGGAAGGCAGTTTTCTTAATAAAATGTGAACCTTCTGCTTGGTTACTTCCAAGAAGAAAAAACTGGCTGAGGAAAAGACTGCAAAGGGGAGTATGTTAAAAACATTGCTGCCTAACTTGTTAGCAGTGGGAAACACAATCTCCTGTTGTAAGGAATTGCCATAGTAAGAGGCCCTATGGAACAAACCACATTTCACTGTTAAGTAGCAGCACAAAAGTGCAGGACAGCATTTTCAGGCTCTGCAGTGTGTGCACTTAGGCATTTTATGTAAATGACAGTATAAACCAAAAAGCAACTCCTAAAAGGTCAGAGGAGTCGTAAAAGAACGCTTAGACGAAGTTGCAGGCGTTGCGTTTTCTGATGTACATCTTATAAGTATATTCTGATAGATTATTTAAAATGTTCATCCCAGGTCTGTCTGCTCTCTCTGACGCTAACTTGCTGACTGTGGTTGAATTCCAGAGAGTGTCTGATTGGCCTGATTACCACTGTCTCTATTTGGGTGGAGCTTTCCTAGCCAGGCCAAATTAGAGGTGCCTCGCCATCCTGTGGGTTGGCTGCCCTTGGGTAAGGGACCCGCCCCCCTCAGGCACTTGGGGTCCTGAGCATGGCACCCCTGTGCAAGGAACAGCCTTGGGGTCATTTCTCTTAGGGGTGGGAAGGGGAGAGGGATGGAATAGTTAGCTCTCTGATTTTTAGTGAGCACACTGGTCTTTTGCTTCACACCTCTTCCAGATTTCCTGGTCTCCCTCTCGGTCTACTTCCCTGCCTTCCTTCCGTGTCAGGATCTATTCTGCCTCTTTGCCATCACTGACAGGCCTCCCTCCATCCAGACCTACCTTTGCCACTTGCCTGATTTCTTCCCCTCTTTTTATTCAGAGATGCCAGAGAAGTTACCACTTCTCGTGAGAAGCCTTGCATATTTTATTCTTCCTTCTCCAGACACACATCTGGTAAAATGTCTTTTGGGAATCTGGTACTGTATGAGGCTTACAAAGCTCCTTTATGTCAAGGAGCCCACAGCCTAAGTCATATATAAATTGATCTGTAGTATAAATATCACATTTTTAACTTGAATGCTATTTTCCAAAATGAGAAAAAAATTTTTCTGATTATAAAAGTATTTGTCTCTGTGGTTAAAAAAAAAAAGACTATCATAGAAAAATGAAGAAAGAAGTAAAAATCACCAGTATTCTCATCAGCTAAGGAGGACTTCTGTTAACAGGTATCTGCTGTTTTAGACTTTGTTGCTGTGTGTGCATATTTGTAAACATGGGATATTGTACATGCTGTTCTATAACTTGCTTTGGGGCATGGCACAGAGTGGTGGGGTTTTTTTTTTTTTTGCAGTTATAACTGTAGATTTATGTTATTGCTTTTAAGGACTTTTTATGGAAGTATAGTATATATTCAGAAAACTGCACGTCTTTTTTTTTTAAATTTATTTCATTTATTTATTTGTTTTTGGCTGAGTTGGGTCTTCGTTGCTGCACACTGGCTTTCTCTAGTTGCGGTGAGCGGGGGCTACTCTTCGTTGCGGTGCGCCAGCTTCTCATGGCTGTGGCTTCTCTTGTTGTGGAGTGCACAAGTCTTAAATGCACAGCTAATGTCTGAACATTATGATTCATTATGTTTTAGACTCTAGCTGGTCGGCCCCATCCAGTAGACTCAGTCTTGCTGTTGTTTTGGTTCCCGTTTTGGAAATTGATCTGTTTCTTTCTTTAGATTATTTTTGTTTTGTTTCATGACTGAGTGGCAAAATTGAAGGGCTTTTATTCTATATTTTGAATTCTGGAAAAACAGCATTTAAAAGCTAATTTGAAATTCGTCACATTGTGGTTTTGAGTTAAACCAACAAGAAAAAAAATTTAATAAGGGAGTTCACACCATTTTCTTTCCGAGAGCATAAGAAAACTGGCAGAAATTTGAGCTCTAGAGGTTGGGGACATGCTAAGGATGTTGGTGGTCTCCACATGTTCTATTTTTTAAATTGAAATACAATAAAATTGACTTTTTTTGGCATTCAGGTCTATGAGTTTTAACACAGATATACATTCACATAACCACTACCTCAATCAGGATACAGAACAGTTTCATCAACCCACAAAACTTCTCATTCTTCTCCTTTGTGGTCACACCCACCCCTTGACAACCACTCATCTGTTCCCCATCACTACAGTTGTGTCTTTTGCAGAGCATCATAGAGTATGCAACCTTTTGGTTTTGTCTTTCACTTAAGGTGATGCATTTGAGATTCATTCATGTTGTGTTTTATCGGTAGTTCATTCCTTTTTATTGCTGAGTACTGTAGGTATGTACTACAGTTTCTTTATAATCATTTACTGTTGAAGGACATTTGGGGTTGTTTCCAATTTTTAGTGATTATGAATGGAGCTGCTATAAACATTCATATACAGTTTTTGTGTGAACATAGGTTTTTATTTCACTGGGGTTAAACCTAGGACTGAAATTGCTGGATCATATGTTAAGTGTCTGTTTGTTTATTTTTTTGAATATTTATTTGGCTGCACCGGGTCTTAGTTGCGGCATGTGGGATCTTCGTTGCTGCGTGCGGGATGTTCATTGCAGCAACACGTGGGATCTTTTCGTTGAGCCATGCGGTATCTAGTTCCCTGACTAGGGATAGAACCTGGCCCCCTGCATTGGGAGCGCAGAGTCTTAACCACTGGACCACCAGGGAGGTCCCTGGTAAGTGTATGTTTAAATGTATAAGAAGCTGCTGAATGGTTTTCCAGAGTGTCTGCACTATTTTGCATTTTACCATCAGTATATAAGAGTTCCAGTTGCTCTGCATCCTGGCTATAGCACTTGGTGTTATCTTTTTTTAAAATAAATTTTATTTATTTAATTTTGGCTCCATTGGGCCTTCGTTGCTCCACGTGGGCTTTCTGTAGTTGCCATGAGCGGGGGCTATTCTTTGTTGCGGTGTGTGGACTTCTTATTGCGGTGGCTTCTCTTGTTACGGAGCAGGGGCTCTAGGTGCGTGGGCTTCAGTAGTTGTGGCGCACGGGCTTAGTTGCTCTGTGGCATGTGGGATCTTCCCGGACCAGGGCTCAAATTCGTGTCCCCTGCATTGGCAGGCGGATTCTTAACCACTGCCACCACCAGGGAAGCCCTTCTCCTAGTGGTTTTAATTTGCATTTCCCTAAATGGCTAATGATGTAAACATTTTGCGCTTATTTGCTCTCTGTATATTCTCTTTGAAGCATTTGAGTCTTTTGCCTGTTTTTTTGTTAGACAATTTGTTTTTTACCGTTGAGTTTTAAGAATTCTTTATATACTTTGGATATAAGAGCTTTGCCAGATACATGACTTGAAAATATTTTAAACTCATTTTGTGGTTTGTCTTTGCATTCTCTTAACCATGTCTTGCAGAACAAGTTTTTAGTTTTGACGAAAATCAGTTTATCTTTTTTTTTTTTTTTTTCTCGTGGATTCTGCTCTTTGAGTCATATCTAAGAACTAATCTCAGGTCATGAAAAATTTTCCATGTTTTATTCTAAGAATTATAGTTTCATGTTTTATATTAATTTAGATCTAGATTTAGTTCGTTTTTATACAAGTTGGAAAATTTAGCTTGAGGTTTATATACTTGCTGACATCTAGTTGTTCCAACACTGTTGAAAAGGCTATCCTTTCTCTATTGAATTGCCTTTCCACCTTTGTCAAAAATCAGTTGGCCATATTTGTGTATGTCTGTTTCTGGACTCTATTCTGTTCCGTTGATCTATGTGTCCATCCTTTTATTGCTGTTATACTGTCTTGATTACTGTAGCTTTTTTAAAAGAAATATTTATTTATTTATTTGGTTGTGCTGGGTCTTAGTTGTGGCAGGCGGGCCCCTTAGTCACAGCATGTGGGCTCCTTAGTTGTGGCATGCATGTGAGATCTAGTTCTCTGACCAGGGATTGAACCTGGGGCCCCCTGCACTGGGAGCACAGAGTCAACCACTGTGCCACCAGGGAAGTCCCCTACTGTAGCTTTATAGTACTTCTCAAATCAGGTAGAAAGAATCCTTCAACTTAGTTCTTCTTCAAAATTTTGATGATTCCTTTGACTTTCCATATAAATTTTACAATTAACTTGTTTCTGTCTATAGAAAAATCTTGCTGGGATTTTGGGATCGTGTTAAACCTACAGATCGATTTGTAGAGAATTGATACTGCAACTGTATTGAGTCTTCCAGTCCATGAACACAGTATGTCTGTCTACCTATTTAGGTTGTTTTTTATTTCTTTCTTCAATGTTTTGTACTTTTCATTGTGCAGGTCCTGTACCTGTTTTGTTAGATTTATATGTAAGTGTTTTATTCTTTTCAAATCTATTGTAACTGATATATATTTTTTAAATTTCAGTTTTTGATGATTTATTGCTAGGATACAGAAATACAATAGATTTTTGTGTGTTAACCTGGGATCCTGCCACCTGGCTAACTCACACATTAGTCCTTGGAGCTTTTTTATAGATTCCCGTGGAACTACATAGACAGTCATGCCGCCTGTGAATAGGGACAGCTGTTCTTTCTTTCCAATCTGTATGCCTTCTATCTGTTTTTCTTGCACTGGCTAGCACTTCCAGTGGGATGTGGAATATCAGTGATGAGAACAGAGGTCATTGCTTTGTTCCCCATCCTAGGGGGAAAGCATTCATTTTCTTCAGAAAGTATGATATTAGCTGTAGATTTTTGGTAGATGCCCTTTTCTTGGGTTGAGGAAGTTCCCTTCTCTTCCTAGTTTGCTGGCAACATTTATCATGAATGAATGTTGAATTTTGTCAGATGTTTTTTTCTGCATCCATTGACATAATGAAGTGTTTTATGGTGGATTACATTTACTGATTTTGGAAAACTGATGCAGCCTTTTGTTCCTGGGATAAATCACAATGATTGTGGTGTACTATTCTTTTTACATAATATCGCTGGATTAGATTTCCTAGTATTTTGTTGAGGATTTTTGTGTCTTTGTTCATGAGGAATATAGATTTAGTTACCTTTTACTTCTTGGGTGAGTTTTGGTAGTTTGTGGCTTTCAAGAAATTGGTCCCTATCATTGTCAAATTTATGTGTGTAGAGTTGTTTGTAGTATTTCTCTATTATCCTTTTAATGTTTGTGAGGGTCTGTTGGTATATCTTCTTATTCCTGATTAATTGGTAAATTTTTTTCTTTTTTTTCCTGTGGCCATCTGGCTACAGAAGTAAACCAGTTTTTTTTTTTTTAAACCAGTTTTTTGTTTCGTTGACATTTCTCTATTTTTTCCCATTTTATTGATTTTAGCTCTTTATTATTTCCTTTCTTCTACTTATTTTAGGATTACTATTTTTTCTAGTTTCTTAAAGTAGAAATTTAGATTGTTGATTTGAGATCTTTGCTCTTTTTTTTTTTAAGATGTTGGGGGTAGGAGTTAATTAATTAATTAATTTTTGCTGTGTTGGGTCTTCGTTTCTGTGCAAGGGCTTTCTCTAGTTGTGGCAAGCGGGGGGCCACTCTTCATCACAGTGCACGGACCTCTCACTGTCGTGGCCTCTCTTGTTGCGGAGCACAGGGTCCAGACGCGCAGGCTCAGTAGTTGTGGCTCACGGGCCTAGTTGCTCTGCGGCATGTGGGATCCTCCCAGACCAGGGCTCGAACCCGTGTCCCCTGCATTAGCAGGCAGATTCTCAATGACTGCGCCACCAGGGAAGCCCCTACTCTTTTCTAATGTAAGCATTCAGTGTTATAACTTTCCCAGTGAGTACTGGTTCAGCTATATCTCACAAGTTTTTCGTAAGTTGTATTCTCATTTTCATTCAGTTCAAAATATTTTCTAATTTCTCTTGAAACTTGCTCTTTAACACATCAATTATTTAAGAACATGTTGTTTAATTGCCAAGAGATTGGAGATTTTTCCAATTTTCTTTCCATTATTAATTCTAGTTTAGTTCCATTATGATCAGAGCACATACTTTATGTGATTTTCTTTTAAATGTATTAAAGTATGTTTTCAGGACTTCCCTGGCTGTACAGTGGTTAAGACTCTGGTTCCATTGCAGGGGGCATGGGTTCCATCCCTGGTTGAGATCCCGCATGCTACACGGTGTGGCCAAAGAAAAGTATGTTTTCTCATCAAAGATATTATCTATCTTGGTGATGTTCCTTCCATGTGTACTTGTGAAGGATGTGTTCTCTCCTTTTGACAGGTGAAGTGTTTTATAAATAACAGATCCAGGTGGTTGATGATATTGTTCAGTACGTCTTTATTCTTTTTTAAATTGTGATAAAATATACATAATGTAAAAATTACTGTTTTAAGCATTTTATTTATTTATTTATTTTTGCGGTACCTGGGCCTCTCATTGTTGTGGCCTCTCCCGTTGCGGAGCCCAGGCTCCGGACGCGCAGGCTCAGCGGCCATGGCTCATGGGCACAGCCACTCCACGACATGTGGGATCTTCCTGGACCGGGGCACGAACCCGTGTCCCCTGCATCGGCAGGTGGACTCTCAACCACTGCCCCACCAGGGAAGCCCTGTTTGTTTTTTTTGTTGTTGAGTTGTAGAAGTACTTCATATATTCTGGATATTAACTCTTACTAGATATATATATGATTTGCAGATACCTTCTCCTATTCTCTAGTTGTCTTTTTACTATGTTGATTGTGTCCCCCGGTGTACAGAGTTTAAATTTTGGTGTAGTTCAATTTATCTGTTTTTACTTTTTTACCCTGTGCTTTGGTATCATATCCAAAAAATTATTACCAAATCCAATGTCATGAAACTTTCCTCTATGTTTTCTTATAAGAGTTTTTATTATTTTAGGTCTTATGTTTCAGTGTTTGATCCATCAGTACTTCTGTATTCTTGCTGATTTTCTATCTCCTAGTTCTTTGGAGAGAGGAATGTTGAAGTCTTCGACTATATTTGCCCATTTCTTTCAGTTTGATCAGTTTTGCTTCATGTATTTTGAGGCTCTGTTATCGCTTGTATTATACCTTCTTAGTGAATTGAAACTTACTTTTATGTAGACTCTTTTTTTATCCCTGGTAATTTTGTATGCTCTGAAGAATCTTTTTTTTTTATGCAGCAGGTTCTTATTATCTATTTTATGCATATTAATGTATATATGACAATCCCAATCTCCCAATTCATCCCACCACCACCACCACCCCCGCCACTTTCCCCCCTTGGTGTCCATACGTTTGTTCTCTGCATCTGTGTCTCTATTTCTGCCCTGCAAACCAGTTCGTCTGTACCAGTTTTCTAGGTTCCACATATATGTGTTAATATACGATATTTGTTTTTCTTTCTGACTTATGAAGTATCTTTTATCATATATTAATACAGCCACTCCAGCTTTCTCTTATTGATGTTTGTTTGTTTCCATCATTTTCTTCTAACCTACTTAAATCATTCTATTTGAAGTTTCTTATAGATAGCTTTATAGTTGGGTCCTGTTTTTTAAATCCATTCTGACAATCTCCATCTTTTAGTTGGTGTGTGTTTAGACCATTTACATTTAATGTTTTTATTATTACATTTGTATTTAGGCCTACAGTTTTATTTCCTATTTGTTCCCTCTGTGCTTTGTTCCTCTGTTTTCCCTTACTCTCTTCTTTTAGATTATTTGAATATTTGCCAGTATTCCATTAGAATTAATCTACTGAGTTTTGACTATATCCCTTTACATAGGGTTTTTCAGTATTTGTTCTAGAAATTACATAATTAATAGAACACTAATATTAACATTTTACAGTCTAATTATAAATACTATTTTACTACTTAAGGTAAAATATAGAAACATTACCAGTACGTAGGTTCCTTTACCTCTTTACCCTCCTCCCTTGTTTTCGTTGTCATATACATTGAAAATCCCATCAGACTATGTTATAAATTTTGCTCTCAACCATCATGCATATTTTAAAGAACTCAAAAGGAGAAAAATTGTCTATTTGCTCAGCTTTTTGCCATTTCTGTTGCTTCTCTTCCTGATGTTCCAAGTTTCTTTCTGGTATAATTTTTATTCTATCTGAAGATTTGAAATTTTATCATTTCAGTTAGAGTTCCTCTACTGGCTATGAATTGTCTTAATTTTCTTTTGTCTGAGAGTGTCTTTATTTCACCTTTCTTCTTTTTTTTAAAATAAATTTATTTATGTATTTTATTTTGGGTCTTTGGTGCTGCAGGCAGGCTTTCTCTAGTTGCGGGCAGTGGGGGCTACTCTTTGTTGCAGTTCTCGGGCTTCTCATTGCAGTGGCTTTCTTTGTTGCAGAGCATGGGCTGTAGGCGCTCTTGCTTCAGTAGTTGTGGCACGTAGGCTCAGTAGTTGTGGCTTGTGGGCTCTAGAGCGCACGCTCAGTAGTTTTGGCGCATGGGCTTAGTGGCTCCATGGCATGTGGGATCTTCCTGTACCAGGGCTCGAGCTCGTGTCCCCTGCATTGGCAGGTGGATTCTTAACCACTGTACCACCAGGGAAGTCCTCACCTTTATTCTTTTTTTTTTTTGCGGTACGCAGGCCTCTCACTGTTGTGGCCTCTCCCGTTGCAGAGCACAGGCTCCGGACGTGCAGGCTCAGTGGCCATGGCTCACGGGTCCAGCCACTCCACGGCATGTGGGATCTTCCCAGACTGGGGCACGAACCTGTGTCCCCTGCATTGGCAGGCAGACTCTCAACCACTATGCCACCAGGGAAGCCCCCTCACCTTTAATCTTAAAGGATAGTTTTGCTGGATGTAGAATTCTGGGTTGTCAGTTTGTTTCTCAGCACTTTAAAAACGTTATTCCACTTCTTTGTGGCCTCTGTGGTTTCTGATGATAAATCTGCATCGTTTGAATCATTGTTTTGTTACGTATAATGCATCATTTTTCTCTGGCTACTTTTAGGACTTTTTCCTTCTCAGTTTTCAGCAGTTTATGATGCATCTGGGCATAAATTTCTTTGAGTTTTTTCTGTTTGGGGTTTGATGAGTTTCTTGAATCTTTGTTTTTTTGCCAAATATGGGAAGTTGTCTGCGATTGTTTCTTCAGATACTTTTTTTCCATTCCACATTCTTTCTCCTCTACTTTTGGGACTCCAGTGACACAAACAGTAGACCTTTTGGTATTATTGCATAGTTCCCTGAGGCTCTGTTCATTTTTTTCTCTTCGTTGTTTAGATTTGGTAATTTCTATTGATTTATCTTCAGGTTCACTGATTATTTTCCTCTGTCAGCTCCGTTCTGCTATTAAGCTCATACATTGAGTTTTTTATTTTGGATATTGCATTTTATAGTTCTAAAATTTCCATTTGGTTCTTCTTTATATCTCAATTTCTTTGCTGAGACTTTCTGTCTTTCCATTTTTTCAAGAGTGTCCATCTTTTTTTCTTGGATTATTCTTGTTATAGCTACTTTACAGTCTGATAATTCCAACAACTCTGTCATCTCAGCATTGGCATCTGTTGATTGTCTTTTTCCATGTGAGCTGGGATTTTCCTAGTTTCTGTATTTCAAGTGATTTTGGATTATATCACAGACATTTGATTATTATATTTTGAAACTCTGGTTTTGTTTAAATCCTGTGAAGAATGCTGATTTTTGTTTTGTTTTGTTTTACAAGGCAGTCAGCCTGATTGAGTTCAGGTGGCAAGTTGTGGCCTGTCTTCTGTGGGTTGAGAATTCAGTGTCAATTGTTTCAAAGCTGTTGCAGTGCTAATTGGATCTTTCCTTTGTGTGTGCCACCCAATGGAGGATCTGGGACCTGTGTGGTGACCTGTCCCATAGTTCAGTTCTTAAAGTCTTTATTATGCTGTTTAGAATCAGATCTGTGCATGTACAGCTTGGAGTGGGCCCCGCGTTTATAAGCAGCTTTATGGATTCGCTTTCTCTTTCTGCTGTCTGCTTGGTACTTTCCAGTTCTCTGTAACTCCCCTTTCAGGTCTGTGTCCAGAAAGCTGCCACTTTAGTTACTATTGTAATTACTCTCACTACTGTTTGTCTGGGGCCAAACAGTGGGAAGACAGGGATAGAAAACAGCAATGGGGGTTCCCCCATTCTCCTGGAATTCTCCTTCCTCTTGATCGTGCAGGAAGAGTCCCCTCCGTCAGTTTCAGGCATCTTCAGGCTTCTGTTGCTGCAGCTGCTTATGCCACTTCAGGCTTGCCTGGGGTCTGAAATAGGAGAGAATGAAGGGGAAAAAATAAAACAAAAACCAGAATTTCCTCCAGTGTTTATAGTGTTAAGAATCCCCTTGCCCACATCTCCAGCCAGAATAGGAGGGATTGTCCTGGGGCTCTCTCTGTCCACACCTGGTTCCCGTTTCTGGATTTGAGGCTGCTTTGAGTCTAAGCTGGGCAATCTTGGAGGAAAAATAGGAAACTGACTGCTGGCTCAGTGGAACTTTGAATTCTGGTCTTCTTCCCCCATTTACCTACTACTATTTATTTTTCAGAGTCCTGAAATAGCTGCTCCATGCATTGTTTCCAGATATTATAGCAGCATTCAGGGTAGAGTGTACTTACTCCATTAACTGCAACTGGAATTCCAAAGTTGTGATATTTGGAAGCTTTCGGATATGTTTTTATTTTTATTTATTTATTTATTTTTTGCAGTATGCAGGCCTCTCACTGTTGTGGCCTCTCCCATTGCGGAGCACAGGCTCCGGACGCGCAGGCTCAGCGGCCATGGCTCACGGACCCAGCCTCTCCGCGGCATGTGGGATCTTCCCGGACCGGGGCACGAACCCGCGTCCCCCGCATCAGCAGGCGGACTCCCAACCGCTGCACCACCAGGGAAGCCCTGATATGTTTTTATTTAGCAAGTAGGTTACTGGCTTGCAGGCTGCTAGGACCTTGGTCTGCTTAGGCTAGAGGGAAGTTAGAATGCTGTGATATTTTGGTTTGTTTATGTTGTTTATTTTTGAAGTAAGGACGTTTAAAATATCACTCTGGATATTCCTGGCATGTGAAGGGAATCATAAAAATATCCATTTTAATAAGTTTTGGACTTGATATCTTTTCAGACTAATGAATAGACTTCAGCCTGTAGTTGTGAAAATGGAGGGTCCTAGATGAGAAAAGATTTGTGATCACTCAGCTCAACCCCTGCCACCAAAATTTGTCGTTTACTTCTTCTTAGCTTCAGCAAGACTAATGTCACGTCAAGTTACCAGGTCTGTTTTCACTTGACCTCTTTTATCAAGTCTGCTTTCTGCTCTTCTGTATTCCTGCAGCTGACTCTTTGAACCTTAAATATGCACCAGTTAGAGTCCACCTTATCACATGTTGGGATGATTCTGAAAGTTCTCATTTTAAGTACTAACAGTTCCAAGCCTCTTATCCACAAATACGGTAAGTGATAAGCTAGGCTTGTATGTTTTCTCCCAAATAATTTCTAGAAACTTAAGTGGGCAGGCGTCATCCCAAAGGCCCTTCACCTGAGTCCATATTCTAAGCTGACTTGAAACATTAATTATCACCCTTTGGATTGTGTCCAGTTACCTGTAGGTATGGTTTACTGGTCATTAGATGCCTGTTCATTCCCAGTTGCTTGGTCAGTCACTGACCAATTCTTTACTGAGTGCCTGTTGGGGGTGGCTGTTGGGATAGAGCAAGGAACCAGATGGACATGATTCCTGAGACAGGCGCCCCCCTGGAGTAAACTGGAGTGAACACAGGAGCAAGGTGGGTGATGAGGCACTTTAGCTCATCAGCAGGGGAGGCTGAGGCTACAGAGAGAATTGAGGCTGCAGGGCAGCCTGTGGTAGGCGCTTGGAGGAGATGGAGGGGAGGCCTGCAAGGCAAAAGGTTAGTTGTGGAGGAATCAGGAAAAGCGTCTCAGAGGAGCTTGCATTTTTCTTTTTATCTGCTTTTTTTAAAAGTACTTTTTAAAGAAATCATAGGGGCTTCCCTGGTGATGCAGTGGTTAAGAATCTGCCTGCCAATGCAGGGGGCGCAGGTTCGATCCCTGGTCCGGGAATATCCCACATGCCGCGGAGCAACTAAGCCCTTGCACCACAACTACTGAGCCTGAGCTCTAGAGCCCACGAGCCACAACTACTGAGCGCACGTGCCTAGAACCTGTGCTCCACAACAAGAGAAGCCACCACAATGAGATGCCTGCGCACCGCAACAAAGAGTAGCCCCTGCTCGCCGCAACTAGAGACAGCCCTTGCGAAGCAATGAAGACCCAGCACAGCCAAAAATAAAAACAAACAAACAAATAAATAAATAAATTTATTTATTTATTTTTTCTTTTTCAATTTTTTTTTTTTTTTTTGCGGTACGCGGGCCTCTCACTGCTGTGGCCTCTCCCGTTGCGGAGCACAGGCTCCAGATGCGCAGGCTCAGCGGCCATGGCTCAAGGGCACAGCCACTCCGCGGCACGTGGGATCCTCCCAGACCAGGGCACGAACCCGTGTCCCCTGCATCAGCAGGCGGACTCCCAACCACTGCGCCACCAGGGAAGCCCAAATAAATTTATTTTTAAAAAAAGAAAGAAAGAAATAATAAAAGCAATACTAATTTATTTTAGAAAAAAAAATCAGAAAACATCAGTAAGTTAAGAAAACAAGTTTCCTGGAACCTGACTAATCAGAGGTGAGCATTATTCACATTGCACATATAATACTTTTGTCTGTGTGTGTATTTATTAACATGCGTAAATATGGGTGTGTACATACGCATGCACAAATACATGCACACAAACTACAAATTGATTTATAACACAGCAATTTTCTACATGCCTCTCTTTACCAATAGGCTTCATAGCATTTTCTTTTTTCTGTTTTTCTTTATTTTTAATTTACATACAATAAATTCACTTTTTATAGTGTACAGTTCAGATTTTGACAAACATGTATCCATGTGTCCATCACTGCATAGCTCAGAATGCTTTCATCACCCCTCAAAATTGTCTCATGCTGCAGTTTTGTTGTCAGTCCCTCTCTCTACTTCGATCCAACCCTTGGCAACCAGTGAACGTTTTTCGATCCCTGTAGTTTTGCCTTTTCCAGAATGTCACGTAAATAGAATCATACAGTGTGTATAGCCTTTTGAGCCTGGCTTTTTTCACTTAGCATCATGTATTTGAGATATTCTTCTGTGTTGCTACATGTATCAATGGTTTGATCCTTTTCATTGCTGAGTAGTGTTCCATTTTAGGGACATACCACTGTTTGCTTATCCATTTGCCCATTGAAGGACATTTGGATTGTTTCCAGTTTGGGGGCGATTATAAATAGAGCTGCTCTAAACATTTACATTTAGGTATAGGATCATAATTTCCATTTCTCTAGGGCAGTTACCTAGGAGGGGGATTATTGGGCCATATGGCAAGTGTATGTTTGACTTTATAAGAAACTGCCAAGCCATTTTCGGAGTGGCTGTACTATTTCACATTCTTACCAGTGGGTGTATGAGAGTTCAAGTCACTTTTGCACCTTACCATCACTGGATATTGACTTATAATTTTTAAAAATTATAGCCATTGTAGTGAGTGTGAAGTGGCATGTCATTGTGATTTTAGTTTGTATTTCCCTAGTGGCTAATTATGTTAAGGATCTTTTCTTGTGCTTATTTGCCATCTTGGTATCTTCTTTCATGAAGTGTCTGTTCATATCTTCTACCCACTTTTTTTTTTTTTTAATATTATTTACTTTGGCTGCACCGGGTCTTAGTTGCAGCATGCAGACTTCTTAGTTGCGGCATACGAACTCTTAGTTGTGGCATACATGCAGTATCTAGTTCCCTGACCAGGGATTGAACCCAGGCCCCCTGCATTGGGAGCACAAAGTCTTACCCCCACTGGACCACCAGGGAAGTCCCTTCTACCCACCTTTTAATTGGGTTGTTTCCTTTCTCTCTCGCTTCCTTTCTTTTCTTCCTTTCTGCCTCCCTCCCTCCCTACCCCCCTCCCTCCCTCCCTTTCCTTTCCTTTCCTTTCCTTTCCTTCCTTTCTTTCATCTCTTCCTTTCTCTGTCTCTTTCTCTCTCTCTCCGTTTCTCCCTCCCTCCCTTTCTTTCTTTCTGTTTTATTTATTTATTTTTTGGCCACGCTGCTTGGCTTGTGGGATCTCAGTTTCCTGACCAGGGACTGAACCCAGCCCGCAACACTGAAAGTGCCAAATCCTAACCACTAGACCACCAGGGAACTCCCATGGATTGTTTTCTTATTGTAAAGATTTGAGAGTCCTCTATATATTCTGAATATAGGTCCTTCAATATTCTTTTTATTTAAAAATTTTTTAATTTTATTAATTTTATATATATATATATTTATTTATTTTTGGCTGTGTTGGGTCTTCGTTTCTGTGCGAGGACTTTCTCTAGTTGCGGCGAGCGGGGGCCACTCTTCATCGCGGTGTGCGGGCCTCTCACTGTCGCGGCCTCTCTTGTTGCGGAGCGCAAGCTCCAGACGCGCAGGCTCAGTAATTGTGGCTCACGGGCCTAGTTGCTCCACGGCATGTGGGATCTTCCCAGACCAGGGCTCAAACCCATGTCCCCTGCATTGGCAGGCAGATTCTCAACCACTGCGCCACCAGGGAAGTCCCTCAATATTCTTTTTAAATTTAACTTTTTATTATGGAAACTTTCAAACATTTACTAGTATTAATCGGGGTTCTCCAGAGAAACAGAACCAATAGCATATAAAAGATTTATTATGAGGAGTTGGTTCATGTGGTTATGGAGGCCGAGAAGTTCCTTGATCTGTCATCTGCAAGCTAAAGACCCACGAAAGCCAGTGGTGTAATTTACTCCGAGTCTGAAGGCCTGAGAACCAGTGGGGCTGATGATGAATCCTAAGGGCAGGAAAAGATGTGATGAGATGTCCCAGCTCAACAGTGAGGCAGGAAAAAGAGACAAATCCCCCTTCCTCTTTTATTCTATACAGGCCCTCAACAGACTGGATTGATGCTCAACCACTCTGGGGAAGGCAGTCTGCTTTACTCAATTGATTCGAATGCTAATCTCACCTAGAAACACCCTCACAGACACACCCAGAAACAGTGTTTAATTTGGGCGCCCTGTGACTCACTCAAGTTGACACATGAAATTAATCATCAGGTAGTATACCTTTCACCCAGCTTCAACAGCTATCAACATTTTGCATTTTCATTTCTTCAAGTCCTCTCCTTTTTTTGGCTGTAGTATTTTAAAGCAAGTCTCAGACACCACAGCATTTCAACTGTAAATGCTTAGTATGCGTCCCTCACAGTTAAAGATGCTTTTCCCCAAATGATACCTTCACATTTATCACATCTAAATAATTAATAATCTTAATAATTCCTTAGTATCATTTAATATCCAGTATGTGTTCATTCTTCTCCAGTGGTCTCAAAAATGCCTTTTTGGTTTGAATGAATTAGGATCTAAACAAGATCCACACATTGCTTCTGTTGCTTTGTATTTTTAATCTCTCTTAGTCTGCAACAGCTTCCCTCTCCTTTTATGCTGTTTATTTGTTGATGAAATGAGCTAATTTGTTATGTAGAATTTCCCACATTTTGGATTTGGCTGATGGCCCCTCTAGTGCAGTTTTAACACGTTTCTCTAACTCTTCTATTTCCTGTAAGCTGGTTGACTCTAGAGGCTTGATTTGGGGGGAGGGGGCCTGCAAGAAAGCTTTATAGGTACTACTGTGTATGTCCTACTGCCTCCACATCAGAAGGCAGTAGGGTCTCACTGCCTCACTTTTTAGAGACAAGAGGCTGATTGGTGGGTGTGTTACGGAACCAACACCAAGCAAAACCAATCTGTTGACACCTGGTTGTGGTGAAGGAAAGTACAACATTTATAGCAGGGTGCCAAGCAAGGAGAATGGGCAGCTCATCCTCAAAAGACCCAAACTCCCCAGTGGTTTTCAGGAAGGGTTTTAAAAAGCAACATTAGTGTTACCCGAAAAACTGGGTTTGCCTCTTGGTGGGTGTCAAACCAAAAGACACAGCCAAGCCAAGACTGGGAGAAAGAAGGATTCATTATTATTTGCAGCAAATAGGGAGAACACCAGGGATCTTTCCCAAAGCAGTATTTCCCCCTCCAACAACGTAACTGAGGAAGTTTTAAGCTAAGGGTTCATGCATATTCATGAATGGGCTTGGGTGGTAGACAGGGTCCAAGTTTTAGTTGATTGAAATCTCAAGGGTCAGAAAAGGTCAACCTCATCATCCCTTAGGTTCCAGCCCATCTGGTGCTTGAGCACTTCAGGCTAATCTTTATCATTGAAACAAAACTGGGAGTCTTTACAACTGGTAAATTATCTTTGCTACTGTTACTTCTCTTGCCAGCTAACAGTTGTGTGTTTCTGCATTCTTTTGTTCCCTTAAGATCATTAATAATGAGACCTGTTCAAGGGCAAGCATTGTGCCCAGGCTTAGATCACAGAATGGCTTAGGTCAAAAACGGCTTCTCTTATGGCAAGAAAACCATGCCTTGTTTTCTTTCTCCAGAGACCCCCATCCCCCACCCTCTCTGCTTACATTAGGGGTGAGGGTTTCAGGGTGCATGATCAGCTCATGGACTTCCTTCTGATTAGTTGGTGGTAACAGGGTGATGTTTTGGAAATCTTAATCGTCAGCCAGTCTGGGGGCTCCGTGCTTGTGAACTACATGTAGTCCCCAAACTCCACCTGGGTGTGGGTCTTAGTTTTCTGCAGACTAACTCAAAGGTATGCATCAGATTGTTATCTATATCCCTTGAGGAAGACTCTGTTTTACTGCTGAACTATTGTTTAAGTCATGATTGGGAATTCCCTGGTGGTTAGGACTCCACGCTTTCACTGCTGAGGGCGTGGGTTCCGTCCCTGGGCAGGGAACTAAGATCCCACAAGCCACGTGGTACAGCCAAAAAAAAAAAAAAAAAAAAAGCCATCATTACTTTTCTTGCTTAACTGCTTTTCCTTTGTTTCTAAATTCCCTCTTTTCTCTAATTAGTAACGGTTGAGTCTGCTCTTTAGAAGACGTAGGAGACTAAAGCCTTCTTCTACAAACAAAAACCAGGGGCACAGAGGGGCTTTTGTACCCAGGAAAGTCCTGCAGAGTCCTGCTTGGTTTCAGTCCCCCCTTTTCTCTGACACTCCTCAGTCCCGAGGGGAACAGGGGCGAGACAAGAAAGGGCATAAAGTTTTGGATAGAGAGGTTAATCATAAACTCTGCAGGGGAACTCAGTTTTAGGGGGACTTGGTTTCAGATGCAAGTGTTGTGAGTCTGATGTCTGATCTATCTATTTAAAATTCCTCATCATCCTTTTACCTAGTAGCCTAACAGCCATTAATGAGCATGGCCTAGGTCACTGGTCCCCATTGGAGGTGGGAGGAGGTTTTGCCCCCATCCCCCAGGGGACATTTGACAATATCTGGAGACAGTTTTTGGTTGTCACCACTGGGGTTGGAGTGAGTACTGGCATCTAGAGGGTAGAGGCCAGGGATGCTGCTTATACATCTGCAGTGCACAGGACCATCCCTACAACAAATGATCTGGCCCACAGTGTCAGTAGTGCTGAGTTAGCAAAAACCTTGTACTGGAGTACAGGGTGGGTACAGTGTGGGTATCAGAATTTTGAAACGATCCCCCAGTGCACCGAGGATGTGAACCACTGGTATAGACCAAGAGCTACAGGAAATCAGAGAGAGAGAGAAGACTGGTTTGGGCGGAAGAAAGAGCCAGAGAAAGCTTTCGTGGAGGATGACTCAAATGGAGGATAGAAGAATGATTTTGATAAGTGAACAGACAGAAAAAAAAGCTTTTTGGTTGAGTCCAGCAAAGTTAACATATTCTAGTTTTCAAATGGATTGAGAAACTCTGGCCTTTGTCCATTACAAAATGGTGATTTTCTAAATCTATCCATCCTTCTGCATTTATTAGCTGGAATTCTGTAAGGAACTTTCCCTCATTATCCATCTGACTACGCTGAAATACAGTTTGTACAGGAAAGGCAAGGTACATGCTTGATTCTTTTCCTTTATTTATCAGTTTTCGTAATAACAAGCTGATGCTTTAGCAACTTCCAAAGGTGAATGAACAATGGGCTTTTCCCCTGGTAATGTCCATACAAACTTGTGAATTTTTATGTATTTAATATATCTCAGTATTTTGTGGTCATCTAAAAATACTTTATTTTGAAATAATTTCAGTACTACATAAAGGTTGCAAGAGTACAGAATGATATATACTCTTACCTGGATTCTCCAAATGTTAACTTTTTACCACATTTGCTTCATCCTTTCTATTTTCCTGTTTGTGTGTATGTACACATGTGTATATTTTGTTTTTTGTTTGTTTGTTTGTTTTGCGGTACGCGGGCCTCTCACTGTTGTGGCCTCTCCCGTTGCGGAGCACAGGCTCTGGACGTGCAGGCTCAGCGGCCATGGCTTACGGGCTCAGCCACTCAGCGGCGTGTGGGATCTTCCCGGACCGGGGCACGAACCCGTGTCCCCTGCATCGGCAGGCGGACTCTCAACCACTGCGCCACCAGGGAAAGCCCCATATGTATATTTTTATAATATTTTAAGTCTTTTGAGAATATGTTGCAGACTTGATGGCTCTTTATGCCTAAATACTTCAGAATCCTTAAAGACGAGACTACTTTTTAAGTAACCGTAGTACAATGATAGAAGTCAGGAATTAACGTTGATACAATACTATTGCTAAACTATACACCTTAGTCTTGTTCCCTGGTTGTCTCAAAACTGTTCTTTATAGTACAAGAAAGTCCTGGATTGGTGTTGCATTCACTTGTCATGTCTCTTTAATCTCCTTTGGTCTGGATCCTTTGTGTTTCATGACATTGACATTTTGGAAGAATACAGGCCAGTTATTTTGTAGAATGTCCCTTAATTTGGGTTTGTCTGACATATTCTCCTGTTTAGATTCTGTTTGTTTTGTAGTATTGCCAGGAATACCACAGAGGTATTGTTTTCAGTCCATGGTATTAGAAGCAAATGATACAGATTTGTTTCTTCACTGGTGATCTTAACTCAGTTAAAATGATGTCTTCCAGGCTTCCCTACTGTGAGGTTACTGTTTTTTCCTATGTAATTAGTAAGTATTTTTGTGGAGAGATACTTTTAGACCATGTAAATATCCTGTAATTTCTCCAGCATTTCACTCAGTGGTTTTAATATCCATTGATGATTCTTGCTTGAATCAAGTATTGTTATGATGGTTGCCAAATGGCAATTTTATAAATCCATTGTTCTTTCTGTATTTATTAACAGGATTTTCAGTCTTACAGAAGAGTTTTCCCTTCTTCCCTGTTTGTTTATATCAGTGTGGACTCATGAGTTCATATTTTAGTTGTGGGTTTTAATACTTAATTATCATTATTTATTTTGATGATCGAATTGTCCTGGATTTGGCCAATGAGAGCCCCTTTTAGTTGGCTCCAGTGTCCTTTACACATGTTCCCTTCATTCTCTAACACAGGGTTTCCAAGCTCATCTCAGACTCTTCTTCCTCAGCCCTGCAGTTCTCCAAGGAGCCCTGGTTCCTTTCAGTGAAAAAGAATGGTATTTAGAAACCAAGATTTGGATGTTATTTTAATTAAATAAATAAATGAATAAATAAATAAATACTTTGATGCTTATATTGTCCTCTTGTTGGCCATTGGCATCCCCTTTGAGTTCACTTGTGTCCTTCTGACTCAGTCTCAGTAGTCTTTAATAGCATCCTCACTTTCTGATATGCTTGTCTTGTGTACATCCTGTCCCAGACCTGGAATCAGTCATTTCTCCAAGAAGTTTCCGTTCGTTAGTGGGAAATAATATTGAGGACCTTTTGGACTTCCCTCCCATTTAGGTTACCACAGTGCATTAGGTAGAGTTCCCTGTGCTATACAATATGTTCCCATCAGTTGTCTATTTTATGCATAGTATCAATAATGTATATGTGTCAATTCCAGTTTCCCAGTTCCTCCCACCCCACCCCTTTCCCCCTTGGTATCCATACATTTGTTCTCCACGTCTGTGTCTCTGTTTCTGCTTTGCAAATAAGATCATCTATACCATTTTTCTAGATTCCATACATATGCATTATATGATATTTGCTTTTCTCTTTCTGACTTACTTCACTCTGTATGACATTCTCTAGGTTCATCCATGTCTCTACAAATGACCCAATTTCATTCCTTTTTATGGCTGAGTAATATTCCATTGTATATGTGTACGACATCTTCTTTATCCAGTCCTCTGTTGATGGACATTTAGGTTGCTTCCATGTCCTGGCTATTGTAAATAATGCTACTATGAACACTGGGGTGCATGTGTTTTTTTAATTATGGTTTTCTTTGGGTATATGCCCAGTAGTGGGATTGTTGGGTCATATGGTAGTTCTATTTTTAGTTTTTTAAGGAACCTCCATACTGTTTTCGATAGTGGCTGTAGCAATTTACATTCCCACCAACAGTGTATGAGGGCTCCCTTTTCTCCACACCTTCTCCAGCATTTATTGTTTGTAGATTTTTTGATGATGGCCATTCTGACTGATGTAAGGTGATACCTCATTGTAGTTTTGATTTGCATTTCTCTAATAATTAGTGATGTTGAGCTTAAATTTTTATTTATTATTTATTTATTATTTATTTTTGGCTGTGTTGGGTCTTCGTTTCCGTGCGAGGACTTTCTCTAGTTGCGGTGAGCGGGGGCCACTCTTCATTGCGGTGCACGGGCCTCTCACTGTCGCGGCCTGTCTTGTTGCGGACAAGCTCCAGACGCGCAGGCTCAGTAGTTGTGGCTCCCGGGCCTAGTTGCTCTGCGGCATGTGGGATCTTCCCAGAGCAGGGCTCGAACCTGTGTCCCCTGTATTGGCAGGCAGATTCTCAACCACTGCGCCACCAGGGAAGCCCTGAGCTTAAATTTTTGACTCCTAAAAATTAGATGTAGAATTACTGTGTGACCCAGCAGTTCTACTTCTGGGTATGTACTCAAAAGAACTGAAAGCAGGGACTCAAACGGATATTTCTACAGCCATGTTCATAGCAGCATTATTCACAGTAGCCAAGAGGTAAAAGCAACCCAAGTGTCCATCAACAGATGAATGAATAAACAGAGTGTGGTATATACATATAATGGAATATCATTCAGCCTTCACAAGGAAATTCTGACATATGTTACAACATGGACACATTTCCCCACAAGAGTCAGCTTGGTGAAGACAGAGGCTGTGTCTGAGTTCTGCTGGACCTTTCACATAGTAATGACAACAGCTACCATTTACTTAACACTCACTCTGTGCTGGGCGTGGCGCTAAATGTCTTACGTTTGATCCTCGAAGCAGCCATAGAGGCCCAGAGAAGAGAAGCAATGTGCCCAGGGCACAGAGCTAATAAGTGGCAGAGCTGAAATCAGAACTCAGGATTGTGAGACTCCAGAGTCCCAACTCTTTAACTACTATGCTGAGTGCTATTGCTAATGGCTGGTGGTGCCATTGACTGCATCAGGGAAGGAGATTTCTGCTCTCACATTTGTGGGTGCCTGGGAACATTTAGGTGGAGATGCCCAGTGGGACAGTATTGTAGCCTGGATCCGGGGCTCAGACTAGAGAAGTAGATTTGGGAGTGGGAGTCAGGATCAGGGAAATCTGTTGGGTACACTTATCTGGTGAGAAAGCAGCAGAGGGAAAGCCCTGGGGAGCACCCACCGTTTGCGGGCTGGTAGGACGGGAAGGGAGTGGTGGAAGCCACGGGTGGATGGAGGGGTGATCAGTGCTGTGGCAGCCAGTGCTGTGAGGGGTTCAGAGACTGGGTTTCACCTCAGCTCTTCTGGAGACTGTGATCCTGGATGGGTTGCTTAACATGGTTCCCTCATTTTCCTCATCAGTAGCATGGGGTTTAAAAATGATGCTCCTGAGCCTTCCCTGGTGGCACAGTGGTTAAGAATCCACCTGCCAATGCAGGGGACACAGGTTCGAGCCCTGGTCTGGGAAGATCCCACGTGCCGCGGAGCAACTAAGCCTGTGCGCCACAGCTACTGAAGCCTGTGCTCTAGAGCCCGTGAGCCACAGCTGGTGAGCCCATGTGCCACAACTACTGAAGCCCATGCGCCTAGAGCCCATGCTCTGCAACAAGAGAAGCCACCGCAATGAGAAGCCTGTGCACCGCAACGAAGTAGCCCCCGCTCGCCACAACTAGAGAAAGCCCGCGCGCAGCAACGAAGACCCAACGCAGCCAAAAATAAATAAAATAAATAAAAAACAAACAAAAAAGGATTTTTCTCTTGAGGTGATGAAAATGTCCTGCAATTATATAATGGTGATAGTTGCATAACTTTGAATATGCTTAAAAAATACTGAATTGTATGTACACTTTAAATGGATGATTTTTATGGTATGGGTGAATTACATCTCAATTAAAAACAAGCAAACCGGGGCTTCCCTGGTGGCACAGTGGTTGAGAGTCCACCTGCCGATGCAGGGGACACGGGTTTGTGCCCCGGTCTGGGAAGGTCCCACATGCCGCAGAGCAGCTGGGCCCGTGAGCCATGGCTGCTGAGCCTGCGCTCCGCAACGGGAGAGGCCACAACAGTGAGAGGCCCGAGTACCGCAAACAAACAAAAAACCAAGCAAACCAACCATGTTCCTCCCAGGATTGGATGGAGGTTAAATAAAAGGGGGGAATCTTGTGACAGTGCCCAGCACAGCATTTGACCCACAGTAGAAGGACTCAGCAAATGTTTTTTTTAGGAAGGCCACCGGATCACACATTCTGGGGGCACTGTCCTTATTGTCTGTGGCGCTAGGGACACCAGTTTACAAAGACTCTGCTGAACCGTAGTGCCTTGATTTGTGTGCTAAGGTGTGGAGGAAGGTACCTGAGTCTCTTAAGTCTCTGAATCTGTGCTCAGGGCCCTGGGCTGCGGCCACTTAAGTTGGCTCCTCTCCTGCGGGACCCTTCCTCAGCTGGATGATGCTGAGGTGCTGGGGGCCTTTACGGCTGTAGGTCTTAAGGCTGAGTTGGGTTTTCTAGGCGCACCTCCTCCTGGCCTCTTAAAGTATGCAGGTCGCTATTTTGGCCTAAATTAATCTTTAGCAAAAAGCTGCTCATGGCCTGCTGGTTTCTCATTCACTGAGAAAAGCTGTCCCCTTTTTCCCATCTGTCAAGGTGGTTTGTCAGAGATGTTGGGGCTGGGAGACGCCTGGGAATTAAGGCAGAGAGAGCAAGGAGCGGGTGTGTGTGTGGGGGGGTGGGGGTGTGTGGGGGGGTGGGGGTTGCGTTCTGCTTTTGAATCACTTTGGGGATGTGACACTGCTTCCCGGGATTTCAGCTTCATGCATGAAGCTAGGATATGAGAAAGGAAGGGGGAAAAGAAAATCCAAATGCCAGCAGTGTAGTTAAACATCTTCAGATGTGTATGGTTTAAAGGCGCTTGTTTCCTGTGTCCTCTACATGTGCATTTTTTTTGCTCCATTACTAATTTAAATGGTCTGAAAATGTAACTTTTTGGCCAGGATGGCATTTGCAGTAGAATGTTGCGGGCATTCTTTTGGCAGAAATGATGCTGACCGTCCTGTGGTTTTCTGAAATCATGTGCAGTTATATCATCAACCACATAATAAAGTTTTCTAGACTTTTTTTTAAAAAAAACAAGGGAAAAAAAAAAAAAAACAAGGAAATGTTTTGCACTTCATTGGATAATACTGTTTGTGTGCTTTAAGTTGTTGGATGTCCCCAAATAAGCCTATTTTAATTTGTCTGAGACTGTCATAGGCTATGGCCAGCCGTTGCCAACAAGTAACGTGTGGGTTTAATACGTGTGCATTAGAGCTCGCTTATGCTGTTAAGGATAATAATTTCTGTGAAAGGTGAGAGTCTTGCCAGAAAAAGAAATCGAAATGCAGTCTGCTGGGTTCAGCTCCTAACTTACATATGGCTTTAGGATTCCAAAATAGCAAAATTATTGACACAGGAGAACCCAGCTTGAAAAACACGTCAGAGCACTGGCTGAAGTGGGCCTTGTGACATTGGGCCACGCTCAGACCAACCAACAGCTCCCTGGAGCAGCAACAGCCTGAGTCCTTCTGTCCTCAGTCAAAAACAAAGCCCTCAGAGGTTTGAAGTGACCACAGCCTGGAGTGTGGCTGGCAGAACTGGCCTCTCTGGTCCCCTCTTTTCTTCTGACTGCCCGGAGCCCTTGGCAGCCTCCCTCTCTTTTGTCCTCATCTCTTCCTTCTCAACAATCAGGAACTTATTTGCCTCTGCCCCTTGGCTCCTTTGCTTAACTACTGCCTAATTAGTGTTCCCTGCCGGCCTGGGTGGCTGTAGCTCCTGGGGGCATCCCTGCATTTCCAGAGCAGGTAGTTTTCTTTTAATTCTCTGCATCTCTCAAATCTATACCTTGGACACTGTTTACTTAGCTGAAGAAAAACAATGGAACCAAGATCACCGGCAAAAAGTATTGATTGAAGGTTAAATAACTTACACCTGTAATTAGCTCCTTTGTTTCAGAATTAAAAAATATTTGCTTATTGCTCTATTGTCTCAGGGGAGAGCAGGGTAATACCTTAAATCTCCCTTCCTCATGGGATGGCATCCCTTGAGTGGAGCAACTCATGGATTATTTTGCTTAAAAAAAAGTGAGATGTTATTGTTGTTAGATCCCTTTGAGTAATCAGGTTGTGTGCTTTGTCAGAGACCTGCGTGACACTGGCTCCCCGGGTCTTGTGCTGTGTTCATTGAAGAGAAATTATACACTGATGCTTTTTCCCATGGCCAAGGGTGTGGGGAGGTTCTAGACCCTGGATAAATCAACCATTAGGCATCTGGTGTAGAAGAACGAGGTATATGGAGAAACTACCTTTGGGGCCTGGGACAGAGCTTCTGGGCCACTCCATGGAGGTGCGGTCATGAGCATCAGAGATGACAAATGGACCTTGCCCAGCACAGGGCCTGAGAGCATCCTTATTACATTAGTGATGCTCCCTAAATGCAAGCCATTGTCAATCTGAGGTGCCTGGCACTGCACAGCTAGCTGTTTGAGACCCTTTGCAGATCAGGCCGCATGGCTTCTGGCCTGGGAGCTTACGCTTTAAGGTGATCTGTTGTTTGGCCCTATATAGAGCAACTTCAATTCCTTGGCCTCCAGACTCAGAAAGATGGAAGGGAAAGGGCTCCTGTGCCTCTTCTGCAGTTCTGGCCCCAGGACCCAATCTAAGCATGCACTGTGAGTGATAAGAATGGAGCTGCTTCCTGAAGTGCCCTCTGCTGCCCTCTCTGGGTTCTCTCTTCTGCACATCGTGGGGTCTTCCAGAAGAAGTGGCATTTTAACAACTTGCCTGTTGGATCTTTGTGGCTAAATACAAGCCATGTCTCATCTCTCAAATAATTTTTCAGTACCGGTGGAAGAGAGACATTTTAATTTTGAATGTGCTAGAGATGATTAGAGTTTGGTCTGATTCTGAAGGTACTTTGGACCTTGCTCTGTGTGTGTGTGTATCACTCAGTTAACAGGGTCCTTACTGGTTGCTACCCTGCTGAGTAAATGAGCTTCTGTATTTTAGTCTGTGCGTTTAAATTGTGTATGACCTGACAAAGTTGAATACTGACCAGCACAAGCTTTTTGTGTTTCCCAAACTCATTCCTCTCCAAACACCACTATGTAGTAGTTTTTTTTTTTCCACTATGTAGTATTAATAGGTGTGCCGAGGAATAAAAACATTCTGTGTTCAGGTAACATAATCCTCACATCAAATAAAGTAAACAGGTTTTTTTTTTTTTTTTTTTTTTACCGTGAGCCTTTTCAGAACTGTTAATATACCGATGTGCTGTAAGGACCCCAAGACCAGGAAGGATGTTGTTATGATGGAAACAGCATGGGGCTTAGCGTGAGAAAACCGAAAGGTGGGTGGCCATGGGGACCACACTGAAGCACACTGTGCGAATTCAGGACTGCTTCTCTGCAACTGGAAGGGTCAGACTGCCACAGTTTTAAAACTTAAAAAAAAGTTTCTTTTTAAAAAGCACAACAAAAAAAAAAAAAAAAAAAAAAAAAAAAACACAACAGAAATATTTTCCCAGTGTATAAACCAGACTGCTGATTTGCAAGCTATGCTTCCTGTAGTGTTGGTTCAGGAGTCTATTAACAGGTGTCCTGTTCTTTGGTCAGAAGAGTTTAAGAACCTCTAAAACAAAGGTACTTGGGTGAGGGGCTGGGTTCTGTCCCTACCCTTCACCTCACCCCCAACCAAGGAACTCAGTTGGAAAGCTAGGCACTACCATGCACAAATGTTCCTCTCTTGCTTTTTCTCTAACATCACCGAGTCCAGTGCTCTCCAGGAAGCCTTCTAGAGCCTTCTGCTGTTCCCCAAACCCTCAGTGACCCTCTGCCTTCCAAACCTCAACCCCTCCCTGAGCTCCTGGTACCTGGTTAGTTACCTGTCTGTGCATGTATCATGGGGTGTGTTGGCTGGGTTGGAACAGACTTTGAGCACAGCAAGCCCCCAGGTGCCACCGAGCTGTCAAGGTCACTGAAGAAGTTGTCTGGCTACATAGGAGCCACCACAGATTCACGTTGTGACAGACATCTTCAAATGGAGAGTCATTTTTGCACCTGGTGGTTTTTAAGAGTCCTGAAAATTGTTTTTATTTTAATTTTATTTATTTCCCCCCAATTTATTTATTTATTTTTGTCTGCGTTAGGTCTTCGTTGCTGTGTGCGGGCTTTCTCTAGTTGTGGTCAGCGGGGCCTACTCTTCGTTGTGGTGCACGGGCTTCTCATTGCGGTGGCTTCTCTTGTTGTGGAGCACGGGCTCTAGGCACGCGGGCTTCAGTAGTTGTGGCACGCAGGCTCAGTAGTTGTGGCTCATGGGCTCTAGAGCGCAGGCTCAGTAGTTGTGGCACATGGGCTTAGTTGCTCCGTGGCATGTGGGGTCTTCCCGGAGCAGGGCTTGAGCCCATGTCCCCTGCGTTGGCAGGCGGATTCTTAACCACTGCCTCACCAGGGAAGTCCCCTGAAAATTGTTTTTGAATACTGTGATTTTTGCTTGCAGGTGTATTTTAAAATGAGCTTCATTAAATCCTTTGATAAACTGGTGATCAAGGAAGGTTAGGATTTTGTCTAACCTTCCAAGATGCCTTCATAGATACCCAGGACAGTACTGTTCACTTGGGAGGCATGGGGGGAGGGTCCTTGCCATCCCATTGGTGAGAGTAAGGCTGCCCTTTTTCTTTTCCTTTCTTTTTTGTTAAAAGAAATTTATATTTAATTGTTTTTTTCTTTTTTACTGAAATACAGTTTGTTTTATTTATAAGTGAGAACAACAACAACAAAAAACCAATGGACAGTATTTCAGAAGTTGGAAAAAGTGACACTTTTTTGTTTTTTTTTTTACTGAAATAAATAGTGTGAATTATTTATTTTAAATTAAGCAAACAATATTGTGTGAGTTTCAGGTGTACAGCAAAGTGGTTCAGATATGTATATATATTCTTTTTCAGATTCTTTTCCATTATAGGTTATTATAAGATATTGACTATATTCCCTGTGTTAAACAGTACATCCTTGCTGTTTATCTATTTTATATATAGAGAGAGAAGGCTGCCCTGTTTCTTACGTGCCCACTCCCTGCACTAAAAGTGCAGTGGTGGCCAGGAAACAGGATGGTCTGAGGTCAGGGAGGCCTTGGAGATGATGAACTCTTCTGATAAAGAAATGGGACTGACATAGATTTGGAGAGCGACTTTCATTTTCCATTAAAGTATATAATGTCATTTAAAAATATTCATGAATGGTTTCAAAAGAAATAAGGAATGATTCTTAGAGGTCACTAACACGTAACTCATAATAAATCTGGATGTTTCCCCAAAGTGTTTATATACATAAAATCATTTCATTTTTAAAATAAAAAGATGTACTTGTAGAAATTTTGGAAAATAATAGAAGCCTAAGTTAAAAAAAAAAAAATCTATCCACAGTCCTACCACATAGATAAATCCCAGAAATTCCAAATATTTTATGCTTTTCTTTGTTAGTTTAAATAACACAGGCTTGGACTTCCCTGGTGGTGCAGTGGTTAAGAATCCGCCTGCCAATGCAGAAGACACAGGTTCGATCCCTGGTCCGGGAAGATCCCACATGCCACGGAGCAACTAAGCCCGTGCACCACAACTACTGAGCCCGAGTGCCACAACTACTGAGCCTGTGAGCCACAACTACTGAAGCCCATGCGCCTAGAGTCCGTGCACCGTAACAAAGAGTGGCCCCTGCTCACCACAACTAGAGAAAGCCTGCGTGCAGCAATGAAGACCCAATGCAGCCAAAAATAAATAAATAAATTTATGTATATAACATAGGCAGTATCTTTACCTTGACAGTCTGTTAAGAATTGGTCTGTAAAACCATTTGGATCGGGTGTCTTTATGAGTGAGTGGTGTGATAACATTCATCCTGTAAAAATTTGCAGTTTTGTACTAAATACCCAGGACCTGTTGTGCAAATTTAACATTATGCCAAGATGCCCTTCCTAGCCAGCATGAGCTGGATTATGCCGAAGTAACAAACAAACCTAAAATCTCCATGACTTAACCCAAGGGAGGTTTCCTTCTCCCCTATGTTACACATTCATCTCAGGTCAGTTGGGAGCTGGTTGCCCATCAGCCTTACTCAGAGGCCACCCCCACCAGGAGCACTGCTGGCTAGCGGGGGCGGGGGCGGGAGCGTGGTGAAATTGCTCACAGATCCTGAAGGCTGCTGCCAGAAGTAACGTATCTTATCCACTCACCTTTGATTGCCCACAGTCAGAAGCAGAGCCAGCTTTTGAGAGGCTGGAGACTCATATGACTTTGGAGACCCACTCTAAGGAAAAACATAGGAAATGAAAAATATAAAACTGGGTGCAATAATGACTATTTAAGAATGAGAAGCATACAAAATTACAAATTCTAAAAGTGTTTTCTTTCTGTTTTTACTTTTGGCCTCCACTAAGATCGATGGTATTTGAATTTTAGTATGATCAGTTAATTCTGAAAAAGTAGACAAAAATCGATCTGAAATTTAGGGGTACACAAGAACAGTTCAGGTTTTAGTTTGCCACTCCATCGTATTGAGCACCATCGTTACACAATCAACATACTCTTACACTGCATACATCAACTTACTGATGAATGTGTGTAGGAAGTTGTCATTGGAACATTTGTTTCTTCAGGCTGTTTCCATTCGTTGGAGGCAACTTTGTGTGCCATTTTATTGGGGACTGTCAGACTTTATCAGTTCAAGATTTGTCAGGTACTTTATGATGTGATCTGATACATGGGGCTGCATAAATTGTAATAATCTCCCACATATATGTAGTTGCTCTTTATAATACCACTGCTGGAATTTCTTTTTTTAATGTGTTTTTTTTTTTTTCTTTTGGCCGCATCGCATGGCTTGTGGGATCTAAATTCCCCAACCAGGGATTGAACTCAGGCCCTCGGCAGTGAGATTGCGGAATCCTAACCACCGGACCACCAGGGAATTCCCTGAACCCCAGAATAATGATAGATTCTATTTCGTGTGATTCCCACCAAAAAGGGAGGAAAGGTATATAGTGTGTTTATAATTGCATACTCTGCATTATTGGATATATTCCTGATAGGGCGCAACTTCCATTTAGGCACCAATGAAAACAGAATTGTCCACTTACTGTTCTGGGCGTTTTGATGATCTGAAGAATTCTCCTTCCAAAGAATGCTAACTTCTGGCTCCATATGTTTCAAACCCCGTTCCCCCTTCACCACCCACACTTTTAGTTTGGCACTGTCAGACACATTGATCTTGTGAATTTTAGCACCTTTTTCTTCCTCATGATGTCAGGTCAGAGGGAAGGCTACAATAGCTGTACATGAAAGCGACCACCAAACCCAAATTCACCGTCTCTCTCACTCAGCTTCCAGTTAGCCGGGACTTTCCTGGTGGTCCAGTGGTAAAGAATCCGCCTTACAGTGCAGGGGATGTGGATTCGATCCCTGGTCGGGGACTAAGACCGCACATGTCTCGGGGCAACTAAACCCGCATGCTGCAACTACTGAGCTCTGGTGCCTCAACTAGAGCCCGCGTTCTGCAAATACAGAGGCCATGCACTGTGGAACCTGCGCGCCACAACTACAGAGCCCACATGCCCTGGAGCCTGTGTGCCATGACTAGAGAAGAGAAAATTCGCACGCCACAACTGGAGAGAAGCCCGTGTGCCGCAATGAAAGATCCTGCCTGCCTCAACAAGGAGCCCGCATGCCACAACTAAGAACCGACACAGCCAAAAAATAAATAATAATTTTTAAAAAAACCCCAAAACTTCCAGTTTGCTGAATCCCCAAAATGCCCACTGTTACTCCATCACCACCTGGGAAAAGGAGTTGTGATGGATGGGATGTTGGAGCATAAGCTTCATCATCTTGAGAGTAAATCTGCCCCAGGAAACTCAGCACAAATCTCCAACCCTACAATGTGCCCTGAGGGAGGAGAACGGGATGTACTGTGAACCATGCTGTTAACACAGCCCTTCAGAAGGGTCCTGATGGTTTTCACTCCCACCACTGGTAACAGGGGGGTTATGAATTTTTTTAAAGTTTTATGTTACCTTAATCAGCCAGCTATGTCCCCCCCACCCCCCGCTTTTTGATGTTGCCAATCATAATTAGCCATAGTTGTGGAAATCTGGCAATGTTTTAATATCAGTTTACTTATCAACTGTGCAAATATTTGCTCCTGGTCAGTTGGTAGATGCTACACGGAAAGGGCTCTCTTCAAGGGCACACCCGTGATCTCCCGCTTAGCAACTGCAATAGTTATTCCTTATTTACATCTTTTTGAACATCTCTGTGCAATTTTCCTTGTGTATTTGTCTACTGCAGAATTGTTATAAGTTGAATTACTTTTGATTCTTTAGGTGCTTTGAAGTTGTTGGCTTCCAGTATAACTTTGAGTCCCTATTTCTCCCTCTCTCCCTCCCTCCCTCCCTCCCTCCCTCCCTCCCTCCCTCTCTCCCTCCTTCCCTCCTTCCTTCCTTCCTTCCCCATACCACGTGGCTTGTGGGATCTTAGTTCCCCAACCAGGGATTGAATCCAGGCCCTCAGCAGTGAGAGCATGGAGTCCTAACCACTGGACCACCAGGGAATTCCCCCAGTCCCTATTTTCTTATTGGCCAATTGATAGGTTTTGCTTCAGCAGTGATTGTTAGATTTCAGTGTGCTGGAAGAAATTTGATTTGCTGTGCCAAAGTGCAGGCAAATAAAAACTATACTGCTTACTAGAACTTATGGTCAATTCATCTATGACAAAGGGGGCAAGGATATACAATGGAGAAAAGACAGTCTCTTCAATAAGTGGTGCTGGGAAAACTGGACAGCTACATGTAAAAGAATGAAATTAGAACACTCCCTAACACCATACACAAAAATAAACTCAAAATGGATTAGAGACCTAAAGGTAAGACTGGACACTATAAAACTCTTAGAGGAAAACATAGGCAGAACACTCTGACACTTATATGTGGAATCTAAAATATGACACAAGTAAACTTATCTATGAAACAGAAACAGACTCACAGACATAGAGAACAGACTTGTGGTTGCCAAGGGGGAGGGGGAGATAGGGGAGGGATGGATTGGGAGTTTGGGATTAGTAGATGCAAACTATTATATATAGGATGGATAAACAACAAGGTTCTACTGTTTAGCACAGGGAAATATATGTATAACCGAATCACTTTGCCAGTAGAAATCAGTACATTGTCAACTATACTTCAATATAATAAATTTTATAAAAAGTGTACAGCCTATTAGAGTATTCACACCACCTAATGACCTATCAGTGGGGGATTGATTAAATTATTATATGTATATAGTGCATATGTATGTATCTGTATCTTTACACATGGCAATACTTGTGATATTGTGGTTTATAATAATGAAATATATATTTGGTCTTCATTCTATTTCTGACACAGAGCTCTTAAAACCCTTGGAATTTCCTAAGTGATAAGAGGTGTTTGATATTGATATTCTTTTTTTTTTAATTTTTGGCTGCATTGGGTCTTTGTTGCTGCATGTGGGCTTTCTCTAGTTGTGGCGAGCAGGGGCTTCTCTTGTCGCGGAGCTTGGGCTCTAGGCATGCGGGCTCAGTAGTTGTGTCTCCTGGGCTCTAGAGCACAGGCTCAGTAGTTGTGGCACACGGGCTTAGTTGCTCCGCAGCATGTGGATCTTCCTGGACCTGGGATTGAACCTGTGCCCCCTGCATTGGCAGGCAGATTCTTAACCACTGTGCGACCAGGGAAGCCCCCTATTTTTGATATTCTTAACAGATCCCTTCCAGCCACACCTGAGTTTGTGTTAATGAGATGACTTTTGGAAAGCTCCTAAGGATGGGGGCTGGTTGCCAGGGGAACCAACCAGGTGATGAGAGGGTTGGAACTTTCAACCTTAGCCACTGACCTCTGAGAAGGGGAGGGGCTCCAGATTAAGCTTTGTAAAAAGTCTTGAACTCGAGGATTGATCTTCCAGGTTGGTGAACCAAAAACGCATCCAGGTGATGGGGGGCGGGGGGTGCACTCCAAACTCCAGGGGGACGGAAGTTCCTGTGTTTGAGACCCTTCTGGACCTTGCCCTGTGTATCTCTTCATCTGGCTCTTCAGTCGTATACTTTAATATCCTTTGTAATAAATCTAGAACCTTCTTAGACCTTCCGTGGTCACTCTGCCTAAAATTTTGAACACCCTTGCCTGGTTACATTTCATTCTCCTTACCTGCTTTGATTTTTCTTCTTTGTATTTATCACTGTCTAACATGCTACATTATTAATCTACTTTTAAAAACTCCTTCATTAGCATATGAGCTAGAGAGCAGGGAATTTTGTCTGTATTTATTGAATTGCCTATTGGATTTGCATATTCTTGAAACCATTTTTATTTTAATATTTAAGAATGTAGATGTTACCTTCCCACACAAATACGGTTGAAGTTAGCATACCAGAGACATTTGTAACTCTATACTGATGTGTGTTATTTCTTGCCCAAGATTACTAGGTCCAATTACAGGGGTAAAAAAAATACGAAAGAAAAATTTTTTTAGGAGTTTCCCTTATATGAACTCTTTCTTTGTGAATTGATTGCAAGTCAGGCATGTAATTCAGATTGAGAATGAAAGTGTCTGGTTCTGTAGAGAATTATAAGGAGAGCCATTAGGAGAAGCACAAAGTATGCTGTAAGGCCCATAATTGTTACGTGTTGACTTCGAATAGAAATATGGAAAGACCACATATTGTTAGAAAGGCATGGAAAAAGCAGAGCCTCCCTTCCTTTCATGTGGAGACTGACAAGTCCGTCAGGAATTGTTGGGGTGGGTTTGAAGAGGCTCCCCGGGCCCCTATTCGCTGGCTTTGTGCAGGTTAGTGAGCTTGGTGCCTTGGGAGTGGAGGGAGATGGACTGGCCCCTGCCCTCAAAGAGCTCAGGAGGCAGAGAGATCCATGGTGGCAAGTGTGATAGATGGAACGCAACCACAGACGTGCAAGCTTTCCTGGGAGAGGGTAGGATCAGTCACGTCTGGTGGGGAGAGGTGCAGTCAGGAAGGGCGTGGGGAAGATGTGAGCTGAGCATGGCACTGAAAGGCATGAGTGGGACTCCTGGAGGTGGAGAAGGGCCCCAGAGCAGCCTGTGCCTCCTATGCTTCCCACACTTCTGTCATCTAGGGATGTTGTCCAAAAAGCAGACTGTGACTCTGGAGGTCAAGGAGGGGAGGCAGAGATTCTGCATTTCTAACAAGCTCCCTGGTGATGCTGATGTTGCTGGTTCTAAGGACAAATCTGGAACCACAGAGCTGCCTGCCTGTGCTTCCTTGGCTTTTGGGGGGGGTCCGGCCTGGAAGCTCTGGCACAGGCTTGACAGGTAGTGGGCGGCGAGGCACTCGGTTGCGGAAGTGGGGTACAGACCAGGAGCCCAAGACTGGTCTGGTTTTAGGTGTAAGACCACCTGACTTCTCCTTGATCACAGGGCCACTAACTCAGCCCCTCTGCCACCTCCTGTTCCTGAAATCTCCCTTTGAAACTGGTGATTTCCATTGATACCTGTTTGCTTTCATGATCTCTCATCGCTTGGGACATACTGCTAGAGTGTTACTTTGGTCCTTCCGAAAGAAATTGATTCTATTGTTTGTAGATTTAAAATGTTTTTATAAACTGCCAGGCTGTCTCTTTATCATCAAGTCCAATGATAAACTTTTTAAAAGCATGGCTCATGAGTTAATTAGGTGGGCCTTATTTTTGGGTGGGACTTCTAAATGGGGGAAGGGGGTTATACAAATCCTTCTCCTAAAGCCATCAAGGGTCTCAGTCAGCCTGTGTGACCTCAGCTGAACCAGCAGGGTAGTTGCAGATGCCACCAGGACCCTGCTCTCTTGATCTTTGGCATCCTTGTGGTGGAGACTATACATGAGAAGCGTGTGTAGGCAGTGTCCACTTACTCGTGGCAGAGGCAGACTAAAACCACTGAGGGCATGTTCCTGTTTGCTTCCTCACGAGGAGCTGCACGGCACCAGCCTGGTGTCAGTGTCCTGTGGTGGGGCTTGGTTGTTCACATGAGGAATCTGATCCTTTCAGTAAGCCCCCTATGCCTGTTCTTGGGTAAGAATTGGATCAGGTCACATTCCTGACCATGATACTGCTGTCCCCAGGGGAAAAACTCCGGGGCTGTACGTGGCGGCAGCGGTTGAGTTTTATTTAAATGCTGCGGACACGTGTGTCCACAGATGTGTGCTGAACGTACACGTACATGTGTGTTTGTAATTTTCTTCCCAGATTTTGGCCCTGATCGCATTCATCTGCATAGAGACCATCATGGAGTGCTCCCCGTGTGAAGGCCTCTACTTTTTTGAGTTTGTGAGCTGCAGTGCGTTTGTGGTGACTGGAGTCTTGCTGATTATGTTCAGTCTCAACCTTCACATGAGGATCCCCCAGATCAACTGGAACCTGACAGTGAGTAGAAGTCACGCTCTCAGATTAGGAAAGCATCGGGTGCTGCACGGAATCAGTCCATGGCATGTTTGGTTCCAGCTCATTTTGATACTTAAATATTCCATTGTAATGCAACTGTGAAATTTTAAATTTCCTTACTGGGTTGAATAAAATGACTACAAAATTAATGGAATCTTCACTAATGGTAGAAACAGAACAATTATTCTGACCCCTTTAAAGATGTCATTTCGATTTTGGGGTCCTCTGAGAAGATTGGTTATGTTGATATTTATAGAATATGGGAAAGAGAACATGGAATTAATACGTTTGCATATTTCTCACACTGGACCCAAAAGCTGTTTGCAAAAATATTGATTCAGGAAGAATTGAAAATATGAATGAAATTGCCATTAACTTGTGAAACCTAGGAATATTATTAAATTCAAAGCAGCTGGGAGGTCCCAGACGGTTTGCTGGTTTGATCAGAGAGTCTTGAGGAAATGTGTCCTCTTCCCTCTGTGGTTTGGGGGTCTTAACTCTGTTTGACAGCCTTACCTTCTGACCGGCATAGGCATCTCAGGGCCGGTCACTTCAGGCCCCTTTTCCTGGGCTTGTGTAACTTGTCCTTACTGTGCCAAACGGAAAAGGGAACTTCACAGCCGTCGGTTTTCTTGATATTTCTTTGCAGATCAGCACGTGCAGGAGCTCACAGGGAACCAGTTAGGGAGACACAGGCAAGCACTGTCAGCTGCCTCTCCTTCTGTGCCTGGGGGTGGGTGGGGGGCTCTGAGGCCACCTGCCCTCATGCAGGCTCCTCTCTTGGCGGCCGGTGCTGGGTGTATGCAGCACCGTGGAAAGTGTGGCCCGAATGCAGGAGCGCAGGAGGAGGAGGCCTGGGCTGGTCACCTTGCCTGGCGGGGCCACTCCCATGGTGTTCATGTGGGGGACCAAGAGGAGATGGTTTTCGTCACAGAGCGCTCTCTGTGTTGTTCAGACTCTTTTAGGAGGAGAAATAAAAAGAGGATTGGACTAGAAAAGTTGTCAGTTGCAAACTCAGATGGTTTTTGTCCCAGCATTGAAAACTAAGAAAAAAGCTCTAAAGCCTCAAGATACTGGAGGCATTTTGTCAGGTTTTGGTGACAGATTTTAATGTCTCAGCTCTTTTTAAGATGAAGTCTGTGTTATCCATAAGAAAATGCTTACAGAGTTGTGCTCTAAACTGATAGTGTAATGAACAGGTAGCGCAAGAGACCCTCACAAACCCCGCCCCCGCCCCCCCCCCCCCCCCCAACTAACACGCAGGCTCCATGGGGGCAAGGTCATTGTTGTGGGGCAAGGTACGTTGGAAACCCAGGTCCCCGGGAGTTTCTAAGGCCACAATAAATACTTTCTGAGGGAGGGGCTGGACCAGGCTGTGAATGAAACCATGATGGAGATCCTGTTTGACAAAGAAGCAGCTGCTAGGATGGTTAAGACCCAGGGGCGGGACTTCCCTGGCGGTCCAGTGGTTAAGAATCCGCCTTCCAATGCAGGGGATGCGGGTTTGATCCCTGGTTGGGGAACTAAGATCCCATATGCTGCGAGGCAAGAGCCTGCATACCGCAACTAAGACCCGATGCAGCCAAAAAAAAAAAAAAAAACCCCAAAAACCCCACTGGCTTTAAGTTAGGCTGACCTGTCTGCATTCAAGTCCAAGCTGTGTATGACCCTGGGCAAGTCACTTAGAGCCCCAAGTTGAGATGATAATATTTTTCTTACAGGGCTGTTTTAAGAATGAAATGAGACAGTGTGTATAAACGCTCCAAAGCAGTGGGCGCTGTTGCCAGTATGAGAAATATTAACCTTACTGTGAGTCAGAGGCCCTTGGTGTCTGTCAGCCACGTCATTCTCCTGTAAACTTCCACCAGCTTTGACTTCACTCCCTTAATTCTGTCTTACCTACTTATTTGACAGCCATAAATCTGTTAGATGACTTTATACTTCACTGTATTATATAACATAGGCAATTATAGCCATTAGCTTGTAATAATTTATAATGGAGTGTAACCTGCAAAAACACTGAATTACTGTACTGCATGCCTGAAACTAATATAATATTGTAAATCAACTACATTTCAACTAAAAAAAAAGGATCACTGGGAATTCCCTGGCAGTCCAGTGGTTAGGACTCTGCCCTGTCACTGCCACGAGCCCAGGTTCAATTCCTAGTTGGGGAACTAAGATTCCACAAGCTGTGTGGCGCAGCCAAAAAAATAATCGGTTAGTTAGGTAATTAATTAATTAAAAAAGGATCACAGATCACCATAACAACAGCAAAAAAGACTTCATACTTCAGATTTCTAACTAATTCATACTGGCCTTTATCTTATCTCGAGAAATACCTATTTGTTGAGCTTTCTTAAATCCTGATTTTTCTATTTTAACCGTGAAAGACTTTCACTGGTTGACAACCACATTTTTGGGGTTATATCGAAGCGCATCCTTTTCACTGGAAAGTTAACATCCCTACTTTCCTTTCGGATGGTGTTGGCTAGGGCCGATGACCGGGTGGTGATGTGGTCACTTGAGAACACTTTCTGTCCTTTGGGATCCTTTGCAGGATTTCCACCCTTTTAGAGCAGGTGAAGGTGTCTGCTTATCCAACGAAAGAGTATGTAAGTTTCATGGACTCGAGGAGATGGTACTTACTGATGGGAGCCCAGGTCATCTGTTCTCAGGGATGGGAGCAAAAGTGATTTCTTAGAGCTGATCCGGCTGGAATCATCACAGTGGGTTGGCCTTGGGTGTGTGTGTTTCTCTAACAAGGTGGTAGGAGTATTCTTGACCCCAAGAGAGCCAGCTGATGAGTGACGTAGGGTGTGATTGGTATAGATTTAGAAAACTGGGTCATTTCGGGAGATAAGTTGACTCACATATGCATGAAAAATGGTACATAAGGAGGACAATGCAAAGTATATATTTTATACAAGCATTATTTGATGCAATCAGAAAGAGTGTGTTAATATCAGCTTGTTTTTTTTGTTTGTTTTTTTAGCGACTCTATGGGACTTATTCTGTGATGTGTGTTTTTCTCTGTATGTTGGGAGCTCACACGCCCATGTGTTCTACCTGTGTTCACCTTGATTGGTGCCCCTGGCCTCCTCTGCCACCCCGTCCCTCTCTCCTTCCATCTTCTTCCTACCATTGACCCCGGGCGCTCCCACTCTCCTTAGCCGGCACTCAGAGCCCTCAAGCCCTGTAAGCGCAGCCAAACTTTTTAAAGCAGACGGAGGTCCGCACACACCTTCTCTACTTCGCTGCTTCCTGATCTCTTGTCTCAGCGTTGATCATCAAATACAGCATATTCAGAAAAATTTGTAAAAGTAAATGTACAGTTTAGTGAAGAATGATAAAAGACTGTGTAGCCATCACCTGGGTCAACAGATAGGATAGTGTCAACACCCCAAAAAGCTTTGCCTGTGTCCTTCCCGAACACGAGGACTGCCTCTTCCCTCCCCCATCCACTCCCCTGACTTTGTCCTTGAAAGTCCTCTGGTCAGCATCACTGGGGGCCTCTGTTCTCCTGGATCCTATGGTTGCTTCCCAGCCCTCTTCGCCGCCCCCAACCGTTTCAGCACCGGAATACGCTCAGCTCAGTCCCTCCTGCCCTACTCTCTCCTCTTGCCTCTGATGACACCACAATCTCAGTCTCTTTTCTTTCTCTTTGGTGTTCCTTCTTAGTGGCCTCTGTGGCCCCTGCTCCTCCCACAGATGTCTCCCGACCTGAGAACCCAGGCTGGGTGCTGTGGTGAGTTGAGAACAGTCCCCCAGAAGGGCCACTTGCAGAGTTCTGAGGCTTTCGCCACGACTCATTGTGTAGTGTTTTCTGACACCACTTTTGACACCAAGTATGTGTTTTTTTCTGACACCAAATCTGTGTAGTTTTTCCACACTGAGAACTTCTCTAATTCTCCAAGACCAACTGGGTGTCCAGCAATTCAATTCAGTTCTGACACTAACTCCCAGAGTTACTGCAGACCCCACAGGTTAAAGGGCTCAGTCCCGTGAGACTGCCCCCGACACAGATGGGGTCCCAGGTGACTTGCACTTCTGCTTGGCCAGCTGCAGATTCAGGAGTTCCCACAAGCCCCTCCTCAGGTTCGATAATTTTCTAGAACAACTTAAAGAACTTGGAAAAGTGCTTTATTTATGATTTCTGGCTTGTTCTAAAGGATACAACTCAGGAGTAGCCAAAAGGAAGAGGTGCATAGGGCAGGGTCCAGAAGAGTCTCTGTCCCCATGGAGTTGGGGGGCAACACCCTCCTGGCACGTGGAACCCCGTCATGTCATTCAGGCTTTTATGGAGATTTCATTATGTAGGCGTGGTTGATTAAAATCTTTGGCCATTTGAAGGTTGAACTCAATCTCCAGCCCCTCTCCTGCCCACAGGGGCTGTGGAGCTGAAAGTTCCAACCCTCTAATCACCTGGCTGGTTTTTCTGATAACCAGCCCCCATCCAGAAATTATCTAGGGGCTTGAGAGTCACTTCATTAGCATAAACTCAGGGACAGTTGAAAGGGCCTCATTAAGAATGACAAAAGATGGGGCTTCCCTGGTGGCTCGGTGGTTGAGAGTCTGCCTGGGGGTCACGGGTTTGAGCCCTCGTCTGGGAGGATCCCACATGCCACGGAGCACCTGGGCCCGTGAGCCACAACTACTGAGCCTGAGCGTCTGGAGCCTGTGCTCCACAACAAGAGAGGCCGCCATAGTGAGAGGCCCGCACACCGCGATGAAGAGTGGCCCCCGCTTGCCGCAACTAGAGAAAGCCCTCGCACAGAAACGAAGACCCAACGCAGCCAAAAATAAATTAAAAAAAAAAAAAAGAATGACAAAAGACACTCCTATCACTCAGGAAATTCCAAGGAATCTGGGACAAAGACCAAATATATATTTTTCATTATGTCAAACTCATCCTTTCTAGGGCTCAATTTCCTCATTATTATAGGTATTTTGGATGGTAATTAGGTTAGGGCTCAGTGAGACACTGGGAGTTATATGCTTGGCACAGTGGGCTCTCTGTAGATGGTAGCTGCCCCTGTCATCAGTACTACGATCATCCCTTTGATACTGGGGCCATCTGAGCACAAGTCAGTGCACTGTATGGTCCGAGTGGTTGTAAACTTCTTCTCTTGTCCATGTGTAGGGCTGACTCGAGCTAGCCACAGAGCCCAGTGGTATTGAACACCTGCTTTGGGCCAGGTTTTGGGAACTGAAAGCGCAGGGTAGGTAGATGCCAGCTGCTCTACTGTGGTTTGTGTGCTCTGGGTGATCCCGTTTGGTGTGAGGCCTGGGAGAACACAATGGATTCCTCGGGGCAGGGGGCCTGGAGCAGGTCAGTCAGGGAAATTCGGAGAAAACGCTAGATTCCAGTTGAGCCTTGAGGGATGAACAGGTGCTCGCTGGACACAGAGTATGGAAGGGTGGGGGGCACGTTGTAGGATGGCCCACTCTCTAGGACTGGATCAGGGTCATAGACTCAGGGCCCCCCGGGGCTGCGCATGTGGCGGAAATGGGCAAGTGAGAAGGTGGGCCAGGGGTCTGGGAGACGGAGAGGTTGTTCTACTCAGTCACAGCCAATTGTGTTACTTCATGGGCCTTCAGGACAGTTTTTCAAGAGCAGCTGAAAGATGGATTTTGTTTGGTTTTTTTAGAAGTTTATTATGTGCAGTCTTCTGATGTTTAAATGTTGGCTTGTTCAAATCTGTTTTGAACAGTGTACAAGTCAAACCTCTCTGTGGGCCGGATCCCGATGATCAGTTATTGGAGTTACTTCGGCTCCCACCTGTGCTTATTGGTGTGTTAATGAAGGAGAGACCAGAAAGCATGTGTGTGTGAGGGTGCCCTTCCTCCTCATCTCCTGGCCTAAGAAGGGGCTGCAACCTTGGGTGTTCTGGGCCCCCCCCCCCCCGACCCCAGGAAGCAGTTTGGCTGGGTGTGAGACTGTAGGGAGGGGAGCTACCGCAGCGGCAGACATGAAGCACGTGGCTGATGAGTACGTGCCCCATTAAAAGCATTAAAACAAACAAAAACAAAAAGCACCAGTGTTGACTAAACCCAGCCCATCCCCAAATCTACATCTGAAGGTATGCCTGTGTCTGCTCCCTAATACGAAGGGTGAATCTACAAGCCTTAATTTTGTTTCATGGCCAAGGAACTCAAGATATTGATGCTAACTAACTTTTGCAGTATTCCAGTTTTTTTTTTTTTTTTTTTTTTTGCCGTACGCGGGCCTCTCACTGTTGTGGCCTCTCCCGTTGCGGAGCACAGGCTCCAGACGCGCAGGCTCAGCGGCCATGGCTCACGGGCCCAGCTGCTCCGTGGCATGTGGGATCTTCCCGGACCGGGGCACAAACCCGTGTCCCCGGCATCGGCAGGCGGACTCTCAACCACTGCGCCACCAGGGAAGCCCCCAGTATTCCAGTTTTAAGCCTTTTAAACTGTGCAAGTAGTAAGTGTTTGTTACAGAAAAAGTGGAAGATACAGATAACAAAGGAAAAATAAAATCATGTGATGACCCAAGAGAAATGAAAACATATGTCTACATAAAAGCTTGTAAGTGGGCTTCCCTGGTGGCGCAGTGGTTGAGAGTCCGCCTGCCGATGCAGGGGACACGGGTTCGTGCCCCGGTCCGGGAAGATCCCACATGCCACGGAGCAGCTGGGCCCGTGAGCCATGGCCGCTGAGCCTCCGTGTCCGGAGCCTGTGCTCCGCAACGGGAGAGGCCACAACAGTGAGAGGCCCGCATACACTCCTCCAAAAAAAAAAAAAAAAAAAAAAAGAATTAACTGCTAATGAATATGAGGTTTGTTTTGGAGGTGCTAAAAATGTTCTAAAACTAGATTGTGGTGAATTATATCTCAAGAAAGCTGTTATAAAATCATATGTGATAGCACCCATCCAGGGGAACCATTTATAATATGTGGGTGTAATCTTCTAGAATATTTTCCCTAGATTGTCTTTCACGTGTACATGTACGTTGTGATATGTGAGTGCAGAAAAATGGAACCATTAAAGTCATGCTTTTCCATTTAAACTATCTTGAGTATCTTCCATTTTAAATATAAAACTATATCATTATTTTTAATGACTGCATAGTGCTGTTATGGAAATACCATTTTATTCAACAAATCCCTGATTCTTAAGCATTTTGTTTGCCTTCAGTCTTTTGCTGTTTAAAATAGTATGATGAAATCCTTGTACTTAGACCTTTTTGTGCTAGTATGATATTTAAGATGAATTTCCAAATGTGGAATTCATAGACAACATGAACCTCTTCAAAGTCTTTAGTACCTATTTGCCCTTTACCACATTTATATTTTTATATTGTCACCATTAATGTACATACTGTTTTGTTTGATGTTCAGCCTCAGCGTTTTATCATAAAACATTTTCCATTTCTGAATAGTGTTTGGTTTGGAAAGTACATTTTATATTTTTCTTTATCCGTATAATATCCCTATATTTTTCTTTACCAAGAGTTGGGTGTAAGTAAACACTCGCTGATTTGAATCTGTGAAAAATTTGCTGTGGCTTCACACTGGTCACCACTGAAAACTGCCCTGCTGGCAGACATTTCTGAATAGAGTTTGTAGTCAGTACTTTGCTGCTCTCTGTGAGCCGGTGCAGAAGCGCTGGCCAGGAGCATGTGTGTGCGTGGAGGGTCCCGCTGCACAGGCTCAGGACTGTTATGATGTGAATGCTGCCTTTTGCCATCTTTAAAGAGGATATGGCTAGTCCTCCAGCCAGGAGGACTCACCCGGTATTGATGGCACAGTCAACCTGACACTAAAGCAGTTGGGGATTTTGCCTGGATTCTCTTTCCCTGTAGAGGTCATAGGGGCGCTCTGGTATGGCCCAGTTTGTGGGGGGCCTAATGCCCAGGTAGTAATATCAGAAGTAACAATAGATGTGCAGGGAACCCTACCCATGGGCCGGGCACGATGCTCGGCTCTTCACGTGTGCTCTTCCACCCAATCCTTAAAACACCTCCGGGGGGTGGAGTGGGAGGCTGTGCCCATATAAGACACAGAGAGACAAAGTGGCTTGTCCACAGTCATGGTCAGTTAGGACCCTCATCTGTCTGTGACCCTTAATCACTGTGCTATGTTCCTCTCGACAAGTAAGACAGGAGTTAAATCTTCGAAGCGTTGGATTTGTAACCTGATTTGCTTTGCAAGAAGCTTAGGGGAAAATCCTCTAGACTTTAGCAGCATGGAGACTTGAAAGACCATGCATGAGAAAGAGAAGCATGAGGCCTGGCTAAGTGTGTTCTCCAGGTCTGAAAACAGTGTGCTTGACATGTCACAAATGAGGGGATTTCACCAGTTTCAGGCCATTCTTATCCATGCCAAGAGGATTTGAATGTGTTTTGGGTAATTAGTGTGCGTGTCCTTGTGGGTTAGCAGTTTGGTTTCTGTAATAGGTCATTAAGAAATGGTAACATGGGCTTCCCTGGTGGCGCAGTGGTTGAGAATCTGCCTGCTAATGCAGGGGACACGGGTTCATGCCCTGGTCTGGGAGGATCCCACATGCCGCGGAGCAACTAGGCCCGTGAGCCACAACTACTGGGCCTGTGCGTCTGGAGCCTGTGCTCCGCAACAAGAGAGGCCGCCATAGTGAGAGGCCTGCGCACCGCGATGAAGAGTGGCCCCCGCTTGCCACAACTAGAGAAAGCCCTCGCACAGAAACAAAGACGCAACACAGCAAAAATAAATTAATTAATAAACTCCTACCCCCAACATCTTCTAAAAAAATATAAAAAATAAAAAAAGAAATGGTGACATGACGTGGTTGGTTAAAATGTGGATTTTGCTGTGGTGATTTATCAAATAGCATCATTAACTGTTATCCTCTTTGCCTTCCTCTGTGTGACCAATACCCGTGGGCCATCAAGACTAAAATATGGAGGCAGCAGAGAGGCGGGGTGTTGTGCTTTTTACTTTGAAAGTTCTTCAGTTGCTTTTAGGGCAAGGCATGAAGTGCTTCTTTTCAAGTGATTTTATTTTGTCTTATTCTTTAGGATTTGGTCAACACTGGACTCAGCACTTTCTTTTTCTTTATCGCTTCCATTGTACTGGCTGCTTTAAACCACAAAACCGGAGCAGAAATTGCTGCCGTGGTAAGTGAACTCAACGGGCTGAAACAGGACTGATTTGTGCACTTTCTGTGACTTGCTCCTCTGGTCCCCTGGCCTGTGTCCTACTCCTTCTCCTTTAGCTTTTTCTTTGCTAATGATACTGTTACTGGGCCAACGGAGGTCCCAGTTCCTTCAGTGCTGCGGTTCTTAAAGTGTGGTCCCTGGAACAGCAGCCTTGGCATCACCCGAGAACGTGTTAGAAATGCCCTTCTCAGCCTCCCCCAGAGCTGCCGAGTCAGAAATGTGTTTTAACAAGCTCTCAGATGCACACTCAGGTTTGAGAACTCCTGCTTTAGTCTCTTCCCAATGGGGCCCTGGATGTCTGTTAGTGGTGTTGCTTTTAAGGGCCTTCCCTGCCGAGATGGGGTGTTAATGAAGCAGATGCATGCCCTCCGGGTGGGGTTGGGGAGGATGGGGCCAGACAATGTAAGGCTTTCTCCCTCTGTGTTCTGCATTTCCTTATTCTGTATTTGCAAAGAATATGTAGCACTTTTGTAATTGGGGGGGATGGTTAAAAGGTTTATTAAAAATGCTAAACTGTTAGCTCTCCAAGGTTTTAGTCAGTAGATTTATCAGTCGTTATCTTATCATTACAACTCCACTGCTTCTCACCCTGGAGCTGCCCACCCAGAGCTGCCCAGGTGAGTGGCAGCTGGATAGCAGGTGGGGGCTGGGCACTGTGATTTGGAACGTCAGGTCTTGCGGTTTGATTTGGGGCTCACACAGCAAGACCCTGATTTTTCATCTCATGATGTTTCATCTACATTGTATTTGCCTCCGAGTACCAGTGTCATGAAGGTCTGTAAAAGAGGCACTTCTGTGATCTGTTTCCTTGTAGAACCACTTCTGTTGGAGACTAATTGCTTCAAAAGAGACCTTAGGCTGCCTTTCTGTGGGTCACACGACTGTGAACTTGGCCATGACAAGCTGAACATTCAGCGGGGCTGCGTGTTGGGGTTAGAGCTGGGAGAGCTGCTGCAGCTCGGCTCATTGTAAGCTGCCCAGAGACCCCTCAGACGGCTGACGAGCCCGTGGACTAACTGGGTTTGTGTCTCATAGATATTTGGCTTCTTGGCAACCGCGGCGCACGCGGTGAGCGCATTCCTGGCCGCGCAGAAGTGGAGAGTCAGCCTCCGCCAGCAGAGCGCCAGTGACTACATCCGCGCCCGCACGGAGTCCAGAGACGTGGACAGCCGGCCCGAGATCCAGCGTCTGGACACGTGAGGACGCGCCAGAGTCCTCTTCCCTCTGCTCCTCGTGCCCGTCCTTTCAATCAAGTTTTTCTGTCCCTCATCACGTCAGATTTTCATGTGACTGAGTTGAATTTTGTCCTCCTCGGTAAAAGTTCATTTTGGGAAAGGGTTTTCACAGTGGCCCTCGTGGCGGGTGCCTGAGGCAGGGAGTCCCGTGCCCAGCTGTTCAGAAAGAGGTGGGCGGGACAGGTCCCCAGATCCTCTGGTTTGGTGGCCCTGGGAGCCGCTGGCCTCACAGGCTGCCATGTCCACTTCACTGTCCCTGAGCACAGGCTTCACGTCTGACTCTGAGCCACCTGTCATATGTATTTGTGACAAGTCAGGACTTTGGATTAAATGGGGGCTGCTAGGAGTGGGGGGCGGAAATCAAGGAATGAAGGTACATGGTTGGAACAGTCGGTGAGCAGTGATTCCGGGGCAGCTCCCATAGCTGCCCCAGGTCAGCTTTAGTCTCGCTGCCAGGATCCCCCTCTCCCCGTTGTTTTCCATGCCCGGGGCATCGAGACACCAGCACAAGCCTGGAAAGCCACGTGAGACACTGAGGGTCTTGGCGGTGGGTGTGCTGGCGGAGCTTTTCGCTGGGTCTGGGGTTTGAGGTGGGTGGGAAAAGCTGGCATCCTCTTGGCACAGCGCCGTGGCACTGCTGACCTGTGGGAGGGTCACCATTTGTTTCCTACCCTGCTGAGAAATCCCTTGATGCTTCCTCAAATGAATCACCTCCCTGAATCTCAGATTCTCCTCCAGGAATGCGGGGACCATCTTTTTTCCAGTTTCCTCCCTTTCCTGAATACTTTGAGGCTGGACTGCAGATTCTCTGTCATTTTACCTTCCCAGGTAAAAGCCACGAAAGAAATACAGTCCATTCCCCCAGCCCGAACCCTTGCCCATTTGCTGGCATCATGGACCACAGGTGGGGACACACCTCTATTTTAGGGGTGTGCACTGATTTTCAAATGCCTGAGAAGAGTTCTAGAGTGATTCTGAGTAGATCTGTCTAGGATTTGAAAATACTTGAATCTGCACCATGACACACCCTTTCACTGATGTTTCAGAGGAACGGTCGTCCCTGTGCCTCAGGGTCGTAACCATGAATGTCGATCTTGGAATCTGTAGGGGAAAGTTCCAGTTATGTAAGGTTTTGAACTGATTCTCGATAAAGTGACGATTATTGTGGTGACTGAGTTAAATGAGCCCCTACGATGCTGTAGTTTTTTATTTTTTTTCTGTTGGAGACTAATTGTATCTTTTATGGAAAAATTGTTTTAACGTGTCAGGTTTTCACTCTGAACTGTTTTTAATGTTTACAAACCTCACTCTAGCTCTAATATTTTGTGTTTCTCCCTGACCGAGGAAAAAAACGCTTACTGCTGGTGGGAAGATTTTGCATTAACGTGGAGAGTCCCCAGGATCTTGTCCTAGTGAGTGTTTACAGCTTCAGCAGCGTGCGGTGTAACAAGAGAGAGGGTCTGGGTCTGGGGGTGGGGCGAGCAGAGCCTGTGTGAGAAATGTCCAGCTGTGCACACATGGCATTACGTTCTGCATAGCAGAGCAGCGTCTGATTTCCCCGCGCGGGTGGATTCATCAGGTAGCGCTGCTTGGCTGGGGATTCCGCAGGAAATGGTACTGTGCTGTCTCTGAAGGGTCGGGGTTAGGGCTCCCTGAACTGAACATTCCCATACAATCCCAGTTCTGCCGCAGTTCCTTTCCAGGGCCGTGACCCAGGTCACCTGTTCAAACCCCTGGTCTGCTCAGGGGCCTTGGGCTGCAGGTGCAGACCCAGCTCATCAGGCGGTAATTCCCCTCCCTCTGTTCCCGCAGAGGGCAGCCAGGCCTGGTCACAGCGGGTCTGACGGAGCCCTCTTCCCATGGATGTTGTGAGGCAGTACAAACCATGCTTCACAAACTCCGTACCTATTATGTGTAGTGATTTTTGAGGAGATTATGACATCTGGATTTTATCTGTTCATTTTATATATTTATTTTGCATTTGTTGAGTGTATATGCTTAGTCAAAATGGGGCTTATCTCCCTTTGAGAGTTCCATTTAAAAACAGGGTCACAAAGACTCAGCCTTGCATTAAGTGGGGCCCACTTAGAAGGACCACCCTGAACTGTATCAGAAACCTCCTGCTGGGACTCATGTTACTTGGCCTCAATAAAAAAGCCGCCTTTGAAGTGAGATTGAAAAATAGAAGACTGTTCAGGCAGGGTTGTTGCCCAAATTTTCCCAAGTCACTTCAGTAAAACCAGTTTATCATCTGGTTGAAAGGAGCCTATTGGCCTCCTGAGGATGTGTTGTCAGCTGCAAGGAATGGTTCTGAAGCCCATCGCAGTTGTAAACGCTGATAGATGATAAGAAGTGGTGACACCTTGTGCCATAGGCCACTTAGGAATTATTGAATAATTTGCATCTTGGTGTTAGAATCTTGGAATTATTTATTCCCCTGTAACTATTTAATGTCCTTTGTGCCATGAGACTCTCCCATGGTTTTTGTAAATATATTTCTTTATATTTAAGAAGCTCCCACTACAACCGGAAGTGGCCAGGTATGCAGATTGGTGTGATGCAGAGTCATAAGTCCTGTCACGTGTGGCAGTGTGGTGAGAAGGAAGGAATATGGTTGTCCAGTGTGAATGGAAAGGCGCCTGCATTTTCCGTATGTTGTCTGTGTGTACAAACAAGACAATCTAGATTTGGGGGGCTTAAAAGGACTGTTTTTTGCAGACTGAAGGAAGCTTATTTTTGCATTTAATAGTTCCAATATGGACCCATGTCAGTTTGGTTTGGGGCATTTTTGAGGCTGAGGCAATCTTAGTGTTTCTCAGTTTTCTGGTGGGATGATATTGGCTTTCATAGTTGGTGCCAGACTTGTGTATGTTTGAATTTGTTCCTGGAGGCTGGATGGTTGAAACCCTCAAGCATTTGGTGGAAACTCTGGTGGTTTTAGATGGATGCAAACACTGAAGTCTTCAGAGAAAGTTTATCCTGGCATCAGTTTGGTCGATGCGGTATTTTTTCTTTCCTCTGATTCTCCTTTAGCCTCCCTTCACACTGCTGAAGGCATGGGGTGGGGCGGGGGGAAGTACCTTTCCCCTTTCATACAGGGAGATTCTAATCATGAGAGCCTAAAGATACTTGTTGGCTCCATATAAAGCCAGGGAAAGACAAAGCCAGTTACAGATTAAAATTGCACAACAGAAGTTCGATTTAAAGCAAAGAAAATAGATTTTCACTCTACAGCAACAGTCGTCCAAGAGATTCCCTTTGTCCACAGCAAGGCAAGAATGTAGTAGCCTGCCCAGTCCCAATGGCCATGTCTTCCACGGCAACTTGAACCGAAGTGCCAGTGTGGATGAAGCCTGGCCTGGCCCCAGGGAAGCCAAGGACACAGCCTGGTTCTGAGGGTTCGGCTCTGGAAGGTGGATGCCACCCCCTGTCCTTTGGGCACCATCACTGCCCTTTGGCTAAAGGCTCATGCCCATGGGCAGGCATGGAGTGTGTCCGACCCCACCCTGTGTCGGATGCTTCTGGAGAGAGCTTTGTGACTCAATTGAAAACTTTCCTACTCTTTTAAAGTTTGCAGTTTCATCTGCCTTTCTTCGAAGCTTTCTTAGTGATTCAATCTTGGGTTAAGCCACATGCGGCCTCTGAGGAGATGAAGCACTAACCCTTTTGTCTGCACGTGTACGTGAATTCTTGGTTGCAGCGAATGACCCTTGAATATCCCCTCCCAGTTTCATGTGTGTGGCCCAAGCTCACCTTTTCTTGTTGACTCGCATGTGCTGTTTGGGAAGAAACCCACGTGTTTAAGAGGCGGACCAAGTTCCTAATCTCGGGCTGTACAAGATGTTCTGTGGGTCGTTCTTAGAATCTGTCCTAACGGATGAATAAAGTGTGGAGACAGCGTGTGGCCCCTGTAGTGATTCTGGGAGGCCGTGACGACTGAAGTGGGTCCCGTTGTGCCATCCGTGTTCAAAACAAAGCGACCATGAAGTCTTCGTGCCACTGCCAGATTTTCATTTTCTCCACCTCTGGTTTACAGGAAAATATGACATTACACAGGTAGCAAAAGGTGAAAACACCCTCTAGCCTGCTGCCAATTGACTGTCTCAAGTGAAATAAAAAGTTGCTTCCTGCTCCAGCGACTGCCATTAGCGTGTGAGGTCTCCAGACAGTTTTCTGGCTCCTAGTGAAGTTCGCAGAACTCAGGGGCTCCCTCTTATTTCATCAGCAACCATTCCCAGGACCAGCTAGGCGACAGCCGATGAAGTGGGAGCAGGGGCGGGTCTGGGAGGGGAGAGGGAGGAGGGGGAGGCTCAGAATGTCTGCCGTGGGCCTGTCAAGAGCACTGGACATGGTTACCCACCCAGGGTACTTCCTGCCCTCTTTGGAAAAGCGAGCTCTTGTGTTCTGGAGCCCACCTGAGAGCAGGAGCCAGCGTGGGGAACAGCGTGCCTTGGCGCCGGGCTCTTAGTGTGAGTTTGGGGACTCACAGGTCTGGACAGGTGACTCGGATTCTGATTTGGGTGCCCCTCAGGACGCAGGCCTAACACCGCCTGCCGTGAGCTTTGTAAACGCTCCTGGCTCTTTATAAAATCTCCTGTTTCTCCTCTTCTCAGCAGATATCTCTGACATCATAACTGTCTGGTTGAGAAGGTAATTTGAAATATCTGGCTCTTTACATTTCTTTTATTTAGAAACTGTCTCTGAAAGAAAATACCCTCGATATCTGTTAGAGCTAGAAGAATTTTCTTCTCAAAGTTGAATGTTTGTTTAACTTTTCTTCACACCAGTAAATGGCATTTATATACTTTTAGGCTTGACACAGAGGGGTGGGTTCTGCTATAGTTTCCCTTCGTTTGGTCTAGATTCTTTTTCCATTTGGATATAATTTCTCAACCTTGGGGATTTATTTTTTCCTTTCTAGTTTTTATTATTCTATAAACATAAAAGTAAAGAAAAAAAATTACCCGTAAGTCCGCTGGGTAAATCAGTGGCAACTTGCCTAGAATAAAGTTTAGTTTATGGATCCTTGAATCGTCTGTCTTTTTCACAGGGTTAGTTTGTTGTCTAGTTTTTATGCCAAGACTTTAATTTGGGTGACTTGCTATCTAGACACCCTGGAGTGTTGTGTTTTCTTTGGGATGCATTCTACACAAGGCCGAGAGCCTTCATTAAGGGGTTAATAGCCTGGACTCTAGTGAGCTACATCAGAACTTTCATGGTTCTAATTTAGAGTAGGAACTTGTCTCAAATGACCTTAATCAGCTTTGTTGGTGGGATTAGGGAGAGGCCCAAAGTTTCTTTTCATAACTGCACCTCAGAGGAGAGAATGCGTGACGCGATCTGACAGTGGTTTGTACGGGTTTCAGTAATAGCCTGGAACTATCCAATCTGATAGTGTCGTCTTTGGAGGACACTGCTGAAACCCGGTAGGAAGCACCCCTTTTATCAGGAAAGCCACCTGAAGGGACGGTCAGGAAACGAGGACAGCATGGGGGCCTGGTGTCCACGTAGGCAGGGCCGGCTCTCTCTGCTTCCCTTCGTGGGCAGTTTTGCTTTCCTGCGTGTTCCACAGTTGATTTTGCAAGTTTCAACTCTGTTCTCCTTTCTGCAGATGTGAGGAAGGCAGATACTCAGTGCTTGGAGGGAGAACTGGCTGGTCCAAGGGTTCCTGGGGGAGCGGGAGGGCAGGATGCCTGTGCCGCCTCCCGGGACTGGCCCAGGCCGCCAAGGCCTCTCGCCTGCTTCCAACTGTCACTCCGTAACCCGTTTAAAACCGAGTTTTCAAATCCTGCCTCATGATGAAACTGACGTATGTGGATAAAACCAGTGCTTTTCATAACTTGATTCTGATGTAGTTTCCTCTAAAAGAATGCTAGGGGTCGAAACTATTTGTATATGTTGAAATTTGTAGGGGTTCAGGAACCCGTGGCAAAAACACTTAACTATTTATTACAGGTATGACTGTATTTTTTCTTTTCCCAAAGTAGGTAATTATGTCTTTGTATATTTTAAGACAAATAATAATCACTTCACCTTTGGTGCCTTCCGTGTGTCAGTCACATGAACACTCTGTCAATCATGGAATTGAAAAAAAAAAAGATGTACATTTAGTTAAACAAGATAACACTATTTTTGTAGCATGATTTTAGATTGTGTCCTTTTAATATTGCTTCCAGCAATGTTGGTTTTGAGGTTTGGTCGTTTTCCCTTTAAACTTCATTATATATCTTAAAAAAGAAGAAAAAAAAAAAAACCCCAACCCCCCGGCTTTTCCTGTCTTGTTTTCTGCTGCTTTCTCCCCAACATCTCGTTTCTGCTTAAACAGTCTGAGAGTAAGAATATATTTCTGTGAAATAGTTATTAATCAGTATAACTGCATTTGGCATTTTTTAACCCCTTTTTCAGTTTGAACAGCCACTGCTCATCTCAAACAGTAAGAGGAAAGTGGTTCCATAAAAAAAGAACAGAACATTCTCGGTGCTCTGACTTTCCCTTCTTTGGGTCTAAAACGGTGAAAAAAGCCCTTTCTCTGGCTGGTGTCTGTCTTCCAGATCAGCTCAGGCCGCCGTCCTCCGCCTTGGCCAGCCTCCCTCTGCCCACGTGAGACGTGCTGGGGGGTGGGGTGGGGGGAAATCTCTGCTGGTCTCCGGCTCACCTTCCGCTTGGATCTCAGATTGGTTTGTGGATGCCCTGGGTAGGTTCCGTGGCCCTTCCTGGTTTCCCGCCCAAACATAATAGATTCCCTGCTGTGACAAGCTTGATGAAATTAAGACACAGAGGACGTGCCGGCTGCTCTTTTTGCTTTCCCACCCCTGCAGGACTGAGTTATGTCTGGTCAAGAAAAGTCTTGAGTAAACTCGCTGAGCCCATTTAAAATGAAGGAATGGATTTATTAAAACATAAAACTGTAGCTTTTGTGTGTGTGTGTGCGTCGCTTTGAAGGGTCGGAATGTGTCATTTTCTAACAAAGGAAGTCGAGTCAGATGGCTGATAATTCCCATGTGATTACTCGGTACTTGGCCCAGTGATACTTGGGAGAGGGGCCATGTTAATTTAACAACTACTACACTTTGCTTCTTAAAAGTCTGTTTCCTTTAACAGTGTAGACACAGCTGCGGGGCGACCTGAGGTGACGCCTGTTTGGCAAACTTTGGTTTATGCTGTTGGTAGGTCAGAGCTCCCATCCTGGCTTTTGAAGCTGGTGTGGATGCCCTGGGGTGGGCACCACCCGGCTCCCACAGGCTCCCACGTTTGACTCTATTCATTTGGAGTGGTTTGGGGGCCCCAAAGCCTTTGCTCCTGTTGGTTTGTCCCTGACAGCAGACAAAGCCTCGTGCTGCCCTCAGTTTTCCCTCTTTATTTCTTTTGAAGGACCAATTTTTCACGGTACTTGTCCTGATTGTTTTCATAGTGTTCAAATCTGTATTTTTGTATGTAGAGGGAAATAATTTTCTCAACACTAATCGCTAATAAATACTGTATTAAATTGTCATGAAGGAGTTCTTGTTTAATAAATGGACATGTAAAAACAGTGTCATCTCTTTCTTCGCTCTGCCTTGCCTCCCGCCCCTTCAAAGGCTGTGGCCTGGATCTTGAAACAGGCCCGTAGGGCGGGGGTTGAATACAGCCACGGTTGGGGGTGAGGACTCCGCAGTGTCGCTGTCCACAGGCGGCTTGGCTGGTCCTGGCTGGGCCTGGCAAGGTGGGGCCACACCCACAGGCCCGTTGGCTTCTGCACAGTCGACTTTCATACGTGTTTTCAGAACACACTGTGTGTGAAAGTTGGGGCAGAATGCCTCGATCCTTTTCCATCGCCGGGGCCAAAGCGCTGACTTACCACGGGACGTGAGCCTGATGCGTGGGTGAGACCCTGGGCCTCTTGTGAGGACCTGGGCAAGTCACCGAACCTTCCATCAGTTTCCTGAACTGTGAAAGAGGATTGTGTGAGGTGTAGAGTAAACGTGCCGACGCCTAGCGGGGGCCTGGCGGGGAACAAGTGCGCGTGCATCACTGCTGTAACCTGGAGCTGCCAGGATCCACACGGCGCATGGGACCACCCTGTGCTGACGCGTGACGCCCGGCAGCGCTGCTCCGGGTGTGTAAGGTTTTTTTCAAACACACACACTCCAAGCAGGAAGTCAGTCTGATTTAATCCATTATGGCTTTTTTCAGGGTAGGAGATTCACATGCAAGAGAAGAACAGAGATTACAAATGTCCAAAACATGGGTCCAGAGCTCTGGCTCACTCACAAGGCCTCTTGGGTCACAGGAAATGCCATTTAAGAAGCTGCTTTTGTGTAAAAAAAAAAAAAAAAAGTTATAAAGTTACAAAATCCCATTGAAGATACATGCACAGCATAATAAGGTCCTTAGGTGAACACAGAAGGCACGTCTCGCCCCTCGTGAGGGTCAGGTGTTCAGAAGCACATTGTCCTGAGGGCCCGAGAGCCTCTGGCCTGCTGACGGCCCAAGGAAAGACAGGGTTTGGCTGGGCCTGCCCAGCTGCCCTGGGAGCTGTCACTGCCACTTCGTCGTTTGGAGCCCTCGATCTCTTGGACCTGGTAAGCTAGTCTTCGAGCTCTTCTTGAAACAGTCTTAGACCCAGAATAGGCATGTCGTCTGAAGAAGATATGGTCTCCAAGGGTGTAAAGTATCACTCATGGGCACTGGGACCCACTCTCTCCTAGATCATACAGCAAAGGCCACTTTTCTCCCTGCTTCAAGAATGAAGAGGGGGACTTCCCTGGTGGCGCAGTGGTTGAGAGTCCGCCTGCCGATGCAGGGGATGCAGGTTCGTGCCCCAGTCCGGGAAGATCCCACATGCTGCAGAGTGGGCTGGGCCCGTGAGCCATGGCCGCTGAGCCTGTGTGTCCGGAGCCTGTGCTCCGCAACGGGAGAGGCCCGCGTAACGCAAAAAAAAAAAAAAAGAATGCAGAGGGAACTGTTCCTCCTTGAACAAAAGAATCTTGGAAGCGTCGTTCTCGACAAAATGCCTGCCGTGAGCAGGGGCCCAGGGATGGCCCCCCGCCGGTTTCTGTCTTGTCTTTCCCCCGCACTCACCACAGCACGAAGTGCTTCCTGCAATGGTATAACAAGGCTCTATCTATCTGCTTTGTCCCCTTGTGCTTATTTTTGGCAGAGGTTCAAGGGCTTAAGGTCTGTGGGACAGAAATGAGAAGTGGTGGAACGATGCCCTTAAGAAAAGAGAGGCTGGAGAGTGCTAAGCCAAGGGGTGTCATCATGTATGCCAGGCTCAGGAACGTCACCCTGGGGCTGTGAGGAGGCCTGCTCCGTCAGCAACTCCCGCTGCTGTGCGAGAAGTCACAGCCTCCCTCCCAACATGCACGGTCCCCTGGCCACACTCCGGCCAGCATGGTCAGGAGGTGCAGGAGCGGAGGCCTGCGTGGCTCAGGCTGCCAGGGCAGGTCGGGTCTTCAGTCGGAGTCAGAGTCGGAATTCCCTTCTGAAAGGAAAGCAAAGAGGATGCTTGGCAGGAGTTTCGGGGCCAGCGGTGCCTGGGAGCCATCTCCGGGGAGGCACTGTCAGCTGGGACCCGGGGCTCAGGCCGCTCCTGCAGCTGATGGTGCCGTGGGTGGCGTCTGCTTGGCGCGAGGACCATCGAGTGCTTGGGAGTCTCCGGGTGCAGTCGAATGGAGGTGGGGAGCCCAGATGCCCCTTGCTCTGGGGCTCCAGGCCCTCCCAAATCTGCCTGGGCCGTTCTTACCTGGAGGTGCCAGGGTTGTATATCTGCCCCCCAACCCGCAGTTCAGCAGGTCAAAATGGGACTAGCTATTGCCTAAGAAACTAAAACATACTGGAAAATCAGGAAGCTTCTTTTTAGCCATTTCATAGTTTCAGTCTCCCCTACCCCAGGAGTTTCGATGTCACTTGCCTGGGGACAGCAGGCACTCAGTGGAGAGATGCCAACTCCAAGGCGGGGCCTACAGGCCCCTCAAAAGCCCCCCCTTGTCTTTCTGTCCAGCCACATGTCACTGCTGATCCTCACTGGACACGACCACCTGTTCCAGAGAAACACCTCACCTGCCCTTTATACTCTGTTGTCTTCCCTCCACCTGTCCCATTTTTTCTGCCTGCACTCCTAGACATCCATCAAAACCCAGCAATGGGGTCACCTCCACAGCCTCCTAGCTGGCACATAGGGTGGGTGCTCCCTCAGCTGCTTCATCCCTACGTCTGTTAGCTCTCGTTGTGCTGTTGCGGTTGACATCTACTCTGGGCTCCTCGTGCCCTGTTTGTGCCGTGTGTGTACATCACCACTTTGTCTCTGGATCTAATTCCTGTCTGGGCTGAATTCCCTGAGGGCAGGTAGTTGGCCTTGCCCGTCTGCACATCCCTAGGGCCCAGCACATGGCAGCCTCTGTAGGTGTTTGGGTCAACAGAGGCTGACAGAAGGGCCGCGAGGGATCATGGGACACCAGGCTGGGGGAGTGTGGTGCTGAGCCAAACATCCGATTTACTCAGTTGCAGGGAGCTGACATCTGCCTCTCCATTTAAAGCCTGCCTGGGGGTGTGGAGAGGAAGGGGCAAGTAAATGGCCTGGGCCCTCCGTCCCAGGTCAGCTCCTGGGCTTCCCAGCATTTCTGTGCTGGAGCCTCCACCGCCCCTGTAACTCCTGCCCCCTGGGCAGGGACCTCCACCTCGTCTGGTGGCCTCCCCGGGCAGGAGAGCCCTGGGCTGTGACTGAGGAAGGCCTGAGGGAGATCACAAGCTCCAAACCAGCTTGAGCTTGGACGCACCCCTGTAGGGCCTCCAGCTGGGCACATGCACCCCGAGGATGTGTCACGTTGGTATGGCTGCTGTCACGGATGGAAAAACCAGCCATCTAACTTGCAGGGGGGTTTTTTGTTTTTGTTTTTTAAATCAGGTAATGGCACAACAGCCATTCTGAGCTGAAGGATGGCTTGAGGGACCAAAAAGTCTGTGGCACTTTCTTTGGATCTAAGAAGTGAAACAAGCCCGAGCTTGACTGTGTTTGCCTGGGTGCTGCGGATAAGCATGAGAGCTTGGTTCGCTGGCCCTTAAGCTGGGGGCAGGCGACACTGGGGAGCAGGGGCGCTGCTGTGGGACGGGCGGCCACGCTGCAGCCCAGTGGATGGCGTCCAGGGAGTTGAAGGCGAGTGACTGGCCGCCCTGGGGGCTCGTCAGGGAAGGTTTCATGAGGAGGAGGTGCCGGGCGTGCCCTCAGCTTGCCCTTCCTGGAAAGGCTGAGGCCCTGGGGAATCCTGTGCTCCCCAGAGGGGACCGACCGGCTTTATGATCAGTGCCGCATGAAGGGATAGGAGCACCAGGCTGTGAAAACACTTCCTGCCCATGGGGAGAGAGGAAATGCTCTTACTCCTGCCTCAAACTAGCCGAGTATCCCCAGGGGAGAGCGGGGTCCCTGCATCAACCGTTCCAGGTGATGCGCTGGGTTCCCTGGTGGGACCCACAGGGTGGCTACCTACCTTCTGCCTTGTCAGCTGCGGTCTCATCTGCGGAGTCCCCTTGTTTGAGGAATTTGGCCACATCGTTAAAGATCAGGTAGAAGTCAATTGCAAACACGATGGTGGCAAAGAAGCCAAACACCTGTGGGATACAGGGGACAGGGAGGATGGGACGCGTCATCAGGAGCTGGGAGCCTGGGAATGCGGGGGGAGCAGCCGCTGCCCCATCCTCATAGCTTTGTTTTTATCTGCTTGGATAAGTAGCTCAGATTGGCGGACACAGACCCCTCCCGTTAATGACAGATAGGAAAACGAGCTGTTAACTTGGTTTGGCAAACAGCCTTTTCGAACTCTGGGCAGAGTAAATCTCCAATAAGAGGACAGTGGAGTCGCTGAGATCCACGTCAAAGTCCAAGGTACCTAGGCAGAGGCAGAATATGCCCAAGGAGCTAAGAGGGGCACCCACTTAGGAGTGGGGTGAACTTGAGTGGGGCATCACTGGGCATCGCCCCCTCCCAGGGCTAGAGTGGCTACTCACTCCGGCTGCTTTGGAAGCTCCGTCCGGGTATTTGGCCACAGCTGTGATGGAGATGGCGAAGTAGATGAGGGCCGCTGTGACACAGCGTAGGAAGTCCTGGGGAGAGAGGGGCATGGTCACAGCGCCGTGAGCTCCCTGGAGTGGGGCACAGCATGGGAAGGGGGCCGCTGGGAGCTGAGGCAGGAGAGGGGGGCTCAGAAGGGCACTGTGTGCCAAGAACAGGGCCGGAATCCCACCGTCAGAGGAGGATGGGCCTGGCAGCCTGGACACACGCGGCCCCCAGGTCCAGCGTCCACGGCACTCCCGCTCTCCCTGGTCCTCCCCCGACCTCCACCCCGCCCCTGCCCAGCGGCCCCCTGTAGGCTGCCGTCCTCTGCCAGGTGGACAACAGGGTACGGACCAGGCTGCAGCTCTCCCTGTGGCTTGGCCCAGATGCAGACTTCCCCGTTTGGCCGGCAGGGAGAAGTTGGAAATCTTGTCACTGCTCCCTCTGGCTCTCCAGTAGGGAGATCTGGCCCCGGACCTTGCTTTGCCACAGGGCAGATTTGTGGCAGATCATTTATGTATCATGGTTTCTGTCTACCGGTCCATAAAATGGGGACAGCGGGTGCAGCCCATCAGGAAGAATGCCGGGTATGAAGTCAGGAGACCAGAGTTCAAGTGCAGCCTTTGCTGTACCTTCTCTCTTACCCATTTCATACAGCAAAGTCCGGGATGGGGTTCTGGGCCCTCCCAGGTGATAAAACAAGTTGTCAGGCGGCTGAGATCTGGGTAAGCCCTGCAAGTCCTCAGTTAACCTGCCCTGCCCCGTGTGGAAATGGCTAGAATTCCTGCGGCTAAGACTCATGCCGATGGGCCCAGTTGGGAACACCAGCGCCACCTGATGGCGAGGCGGGAGGATGCTATCTGGGGTTCGTAGCCTCACAGAGGGACACTGGAGGCCCTGGAGGCAGGGCAACCTGCCCTGGGTCATGTGGCTGCCGTGCGGTGGGGCCTGGATCACCCGAGGCCAGGCCTACCCACCAGGCTCGACCAACTGCAAACGCCCCCTCCAGTGCATTGAAGAAAGGGTGAGGGCCGAAATGCACAACTCTCCGTGACAGCCGGTCAACCCCTTCCTCCCGGGGCCCCAGCCCTCACCATCATGGGCCAGCACAAGCCCTGCCACTTGTCGTTCAGCTGCATGGCATCAGCAAAGAGGAAGCAGAGGGCCAGCAGGAACTCCAGCAGGGGCGCCGTGAGGAAGGCGGATGCTGAGGACGCCACATAGCAGACGAAGGTGATGAAGGAGAGACCCTGGGAGGTGGCGGAGGGAGAAGTCAGAGCCCGTGCACAGCCCCTCCCTGCAGGCAGGACTAGAGGAGGCTCCAGCACGTGAAGTGACCTGCCCAGTCCTGCAGACGCAGGATTAGAACTCCATCAGAGGCACACCCCGTGCTGCCCCCAGTGCCTCTGGGCATGGCTCTGCATCCTGACCTCAGGCCAGCTCCCTGCCGGGACCCAGTTAGGAAGCCCCAGCCTCTCCTGCGTCCAGCCCCCCAGGAAGCTGCCTCCTGGGGCTGCGCCACTCCCACCCACCCCAGAGGCTCTATGGCAGAATCCACCAACTCAGATGGTGCCCGACGGGAAAATCAAACCCAAGCCGTCTCAAAGGCAGTCCACTAAGCATTAGCCAGTTTCAGAAAATTACACCCCAGATTTGCGCTTGAATGAAAAATTTACCTGAAAAACAATACACAAATGTGGTGCTTTAGTTAATGATACACATGCTGAAGTATTCAGAGTTGAAAGGTACTGATGTCTGCTCAATTTACTTTGAATGCATTAAAAAATAAAACGTTTTGATGGACAGAGAGATATGTGATAAAGCAAACAGTATAATCCAGGTGGTGGGTATATGGGGTTTCTTCTTGGTATATTTGCAAAATTTCACAATAAGGCGAAAACATCCAGGAGAGGGAGTGGTGACACTGACACTTCATGCCCTGCTGCGTCATTTGTTCAGCCTTTGTGAAAGGTGGGGTGAACTGTAATGAGGAACTGATTAAGAATTAAAGTGTTTTCTGCAGCCCTGTCCACACACTGTGGGTGGCAACTGATGCGTGAGGATGCCGAGGCCCCGGGTTAGTTCTGCAGACCCGTGTGCTCTGAAGAGCAGACGGGGATGACGGGGCTGTTCACTGGACCAGTGCCTGCTGAGGCTTGTGGGGCCTCCTCAGCTCCTCACCACCACCCAGGCACCAGGTGCCGTGCACAGCCCACTTTGCAGATGAGAAGAGTGAGGTTCAGGGAGATGAAGTGGTGTGCTCAGTGACATACAGCTAAGAAGAGGGCATCAGAATTTGCACTCTGGCTTGGCTGACTCCACATCTGGAGTTCTTAAGCAACACTGCCCTGTGGTTGCTGGCTTTTATCTGTCCTGGTTTTGGTCACTCTTGCTGGGTTTGAGCAGGTCCATGGCTGAGTAGCTCAGAGTGGGCCAGGGGGCTATGTGGGGATGACACCCAGATGCCCTACAGGAGGCCCTGTGGTAGCTTCAGACAAATGAGCTGAAGAGCACCCGTATCTGGTCTGAACATGACAATGGAGGTAGCTGAGCCCAACTTGAACAGATGGGAAACTAAGGCGTAGAGATGGGCTGAGAGGCTGCTAGGGCCTCCCAGGAAGGCAAGGCCACAGGACTCTGGCCTGGCCCTATCCTCTACTTCCTCTGCCAAAGGCTGTTCTGTCCCTCCTTTTCCTGTCCCCTACCCCCAAAGCCTGATTCTGGGGATCCCTCTCTCGATTCTGTTTCCTCAGTCCCTGATTCCTGGTGGCAACTTCCTCCCCCTTCCTGCCCATGTCAGCCTCCCCACTTGCTTGGGCCTGGGGGCAGCCAGAGGTGACCTGAGGGGGCAGGAGTGACCTCCAGTGGCTCCCCTTGCATCTTCAGTGCCCACTCCTCCTCCGTCCCTCCTCCGCACTTCATCCTCCTAGACCTAGATTCTTGGCGCCCAGCTTTGCCGAGGGCCTCCTCTAGGCTCTGGCCAGCATCCCCCCCACCCATGAGGTGGGCCTGAGTGGGGTGTGGTTGGGGTCCCCTCAGGGGATGGTGGATTCAAGGCTTCTCCAAAAAAGTGGCTCCCATCAATCTCCAAAGTGGGGCTGCGTGGCCAACCAGGAGGCAACTCCCTGGAGTGTGAGCTGCGAGTCCTGGACTGTGATGCCTCATCTGGGAGTCCGGCAGGTGCCAGGCTGGTGACCTCTGGGCTGACCCCAGAGGCAGAGAAGGTGGTAGGACGGCCTCCTGCCATCAGCTCTGGGTGGTACAAAGGAGAGGCTGCGGCAGAACCCTCCTCTCTCTGATCCCTGCTGTCCCCTGGCCCTCAACTGACCCATGTCAAATCCCCTAGAGGCTCGGGCCTCAGCTTTCTTGTCTGCAAAGTGGGAATAATGACAGATTATCAAATTGCTGGAGATCTAAGTAACAAGTGCTCCACTCTTATCCCGCCTCCCCTCCGCTTGGCCTCTTCCTCCCCTTCCCTCCACAGAGGCCCAGCACCAAACCCCAACCCCACAGGCTGACAGTGCAGGAGTTTTCCGAGTGTCCCGAGGACAAAGGCCTCTTGACGGGCCTGGGGTGGGGGGCGGGTGCGGGAAGGAGGAAGGAGCTCAGCGGGGGCGGGACGGCTGGATCCTAGCGAGGGAGGGGAGGAGGGGGATGAAGTCACCCCGCTGGGCCGCCCCTCAGCAGCCTGGGTGGGGGTGGGCTCCCTGCGCGCCCCCCACTGTGTGGCCCGGGCCTCACCCAATCCCGGGGGTCCCCCCTCCCAGCTGGCTGGACTCCACTCTGGCTTCCGCCCTGCAGCTCGAGGCCCGGCCGGTCCTCCCTGAGCCCAAGAAAGCGCGCCAGGGAGCAGAGAAACGACCTGGGGTTCGCGAACGGCCGACTCCTCCCAGGCCCGGCCCGGGCGTGGCGAGAGGCTATGCGGAGCGGGGTGCCCCCGATGGAGGCCAGAAGATGCGGGGACGCAGCCCGTCCCAGGGGCCCAGAGAGGGCGGAGGCGCCGGAGGTCACACAGCGCTGGGCCGAGCTCCCAGGGGCCCGGCCGCCGCGTCGGGGGCCTACTCTCCAAGCTTCCCTGCGGCTCCCGCCTCGCCTCCGACCCGCGGCTGAGCTTCAGCGAGCCCGTCCCAAACCGCGGAAGTTTGCCGATCTCAGCCCAACTTCGCGGGGCTGCGAGGGGCACCGGCCGGGCGGGGCGCCAGGACCCGGGCGTACAGAAGGCGGCGCCCCGAGCCCTACGCCCGGGAGGTGCAGGCGGGAGCTGCCGCAGGGGTCTCCGCGCCGCCGGGAGGGGGCCAGGGGCCCGCACTCACCGTCTCCGCCAGCAGGAGGCGGCCTTTGAGCGAGCAGAGGAAGGCGCGCGCCGGCAGGAGGGCGCGGAGCCCGGGAAGGGCCGCGTGGGGCTGGGAGCGGCCGGCGGGCTCGCGGTCTGGGTCGGGCTCCGGGTCTGGGGGCCACATGGCGGCGGCGGCCGCGGCCTCGCTCTGCCTTACTCTGCGTACAGGAGGGAAACGGAAACCCTGACTGTGCGGAAGGAGGATCGAGCCAGACCAGTTGGGCGCGGGGGCTCATCCCGCCCCGCCCCGCCCCGCCCCGCCCCGCCCCGCCCGCGCTCCGCCCCTCCTCCCTTCTTGGCCTCTCCTGCCCTCTCCTCCTCTCTTCGCCTCCCTCCCTCTCCCCTCCTCCCCCCTCCTGCCCCCTCCTCTCCTCTCTCTCCGCTCCTCTCCTCTCTCGCCTCTTACGCCCGCCTTCCTCCTCTTCCCCTCTCCTCCTCCCCCTCGGACTTTGGCTGTCGGGGCTGCTTAGGCCCTCGCTGGTCCGACTGGCAGTGATGCTGGCTTGGGGCTTCCTCAGGCTCACCGCCGCATTCTCCCCTCACCCTTGTCCTGGCGGCTGGAGACCTTTTTATTGCCGCCCCCCGTCGGAGCTCCCACCCATCTCTCCTTGCCCAGAAGATTGTCTGCATTCGCTGTCTCCAGTCTAGCTTCCTGCCCTAGCTCGCGTCGGGGATCCAGGAACCTAGGCCTTCAAACAGCGAGACCTCTCTGTTGTCTTCCTGCGGCTTTCACCCCACTGTCAGCTCCCTGCCCCACTCCCTCTCTCTTTCTCCCCTGACCACCCCTCCCATCTTTGGCCAGCCCAGCCTCCTGCGGCCTCTTTGTTGTCTGCCGCAGCCCTGGGTTCGGCACCACCCCCATCTTCATCCCAGGAGGACTCCCAGATAGAGACCTCGGAGCCCCAGCCCTTATACAACACACACATGTCTCCAGGGCATCTGGAGTTCAGTGTGACCAATACCCAGCCCATGACATTCTCACTATGCCTGAGCCTCTGCCAAGGGCACTGCCATCTGCCCTTCCACCCCCAAGAGCCAGAGACCTGGGGATTGGCCTCGTTCTCCCTGACCCCACCCTCACCTCACCCCACCCCCCATCTATCACCAAGGCCCACACATCTTTGCCTCCTAAAGCTTTCTTAGATCTCTGTCCACATCTCATCACCACATTCTCCATTAGATCTCAGACCACTGCTGTCTCCTTCCTGGACTGTTGTGATGACGTCTTTAGGAGGCCTCTCTGCTTCCTCTCTTGGCAGCCAGAGGGATGCTTAAATCATCAGTCACAGTCACCTCCATTCTCCTCACCTGGAAAAACCTTGGGAGCTTCCATCTTGCTCAGGGTCTGGGTATAGAGAGTAAAAACAGCCCCTTGCTACGCTTTCCTCTGTCTCTCCCACCTATAGAGCTTCTTATCTCCTCCATGCTCCCTCTTGCCACAGGGCCTTTGTACATGCTGATCCTTCTACCACCGTGTTATCTGATTAACTCCTCCTTTTCTTCTGTGATCATACTGCATTGTCACTTTCTCAGAGGAGACTTCCCCAACCTTTCCAGCTAGGTAAGAGACATTCATTCACTCATTTATTTATTCATTCTACAGCAGTGCTAGAAGCCCAGGATGCGGGGAAACCCCAGCTTTGTTTGCGGGGAGGCTGGGTGGGTTAAACACTAAGCATGTCCAGAGAATCCTGAATAAGATGATTCCTGGTAATAGATGTCTGGCTGGTTCAGAGTGCAGCCAGGCAGCCTGTGTGGATGAAAGGACTGAGCTAAGGGCTGGGGGAGAAGACAAATCAGACGAGGGGGTGGAGCCACATTGTGGAGGACCAGGCCTTGGTGTTTGGATTTTACTCCAAATTCCCTGGGAGGAGGCCCGGTGAAGATTAGAACAGAGGATGACCTGGTTCTGATCTGTGTTAAGTAAAACATGCCTCAAAACTGTAACTCAATAATAAGAAGAAAACAAGCCAATTTAAAGAATGGGCCAGAGATCTGAACAGACGATTCAACAAAGATATATGGACATCCAAGAAGCATGTGGAAAGATGTTCAATATCATTAGACATCTAAGAATGTGAATTAAAGCCACCATGAAATCATATGGTACTCTACACCTATCAGAGTGGCTTCGTAAAAGGGGACGCTGCTGTGTAAGTGCTCGTGAGGACGTGGAGCTACCAGAACTCTCAGACAGCACTGGTGGGGTGGAAATTGTTACCACCCCTTGGGAAGACAGTTTGACAGTTTCTTTTTTTTTTTTTTTTTTTTTTTTACATCTTTATTGGAGTATAGTTGCTTTACAATGGTGTGTTAGTTTCTGCCTTATAACAAAGTGAATCAGTTATACATATACATATGTTCCCATATCTCTTCCCTCTTGCGTCTCCCCTCTAGGTGGTCACAAAGCACCAGGCTGATCTCCCTGTGCTATGCGGCTGCTTCCCACTAGCTATCTGTTTTACGTTTGGTAGTGTCTATATGTCCATGCCGCTCTCTTGCTTTGTCACAGCTTCCCCTTCCCCTTCCCCATATCCTTAAGTCCATTCTCTGGTAGGTCTTTGTCTTTATTCCTGTCTTAATGGCAGTTTCTTAAAAAGTTAAACAGAGACCTACCATATGACCCAGCCATTTTACTCCTAGGTATTTACCCAAGAGAAATGAAAGCACATGTCTTTACAAAGGCTTGTAGGCAGATGTTTATAGCAGCCCTATTTTTAATAGCTCCCCCTGGAAACCACCCACAGTCCATCAACAGGTAAAGGGATAAACTAACTGTGGGACATTTATACAGTGGAGTACTTCTCAGCAATAAAAAGAAATAAATCTTTGACAAACGTAGCAACATGGATGCATTTGGCAGATATTATGTTGAATGAAGAAAGTCAGACTCAAAAGGATGATACTGTATGAGTCCACTTTTGTGAAATTCTAGTACAGGCGAAACTAAGCTGTGGTGACAGAAGTCAGATCAGTGGTTACCTGGGGGCAGGAGGAAGCTTTCTGGGGTCCTGGAAATGTTCTTTATTTTGACTGGGGTGATGGTTTTACAGGGACGTACGTTTGTCAAAACACATCAAACTGTGCACTTAAAATGGGTGCATAGTATTTCATGTAATTTATATCTCTTCTACTGAAAGGGTTCTGAGAAAAAAGAAAATATAGTGACTGACCAGAGTGGCTGAGAGGGCCTAGGAGAGGGCAAGCCGATCCGGGTGGGTACCCTTGTATGAGGTGACTGGATATCCGTGACGACTGTGCATTCCCCGGCAGGCTCTGCGCTCCCTAGGGGCCCGTCATCATGGCCCGCCCCGTCCCAGAACCCATCACACAGGATGGCACCAAGAAATGTCTGCTGTGGAATGAAGCGGGGTGGCCCTTTTCCTTTTACATTCTTAGTGTAAGGAATATTTTCTGTTCTCCTCCACTTGCTTATTTATCTTATTCTTTGGGTTATAATTATGTACGATTGTGCTTAATTTTGTTGGTTAAGTAGTTCCATCTTTGGCCATTAGGACCTCCTTCAGGTGGGTGCCCCTGTACCTAACATGCCCCGTCTTTTTGTCTTTTTTCCGTTTTTTTTTTTTTTTTTTTTGGCCATGCGGCATGCGGATCTTAGTTCCCCGATGAGGGATCGAACCCTTGCCCTCCGCAGTGGAAGCGTGAAGTCCTAACCACTGGACTGCCAGGGAGTTCCCATACATTTCCTTATTTTCTGACGCTGTAAGAGGCTTCAGGTTCATATTATATTCTCCCCATCCCAGCCCTAGGATAAGCTGTTCTTCCAAGAAGCTCCAGTGCTTTTTACTGGAGAATGGTGTTTAGCAACCAAGATCTCTCCGGACAGTTGTTTTTTTAATTAATTAATTAATTAGGCTGCTCTGGGTCTTAGTTGCAGCACATGGGATCTTCATTGCAGCATGCGGGCTATTTTAGGTGCGGCATGCAGGATCTAGTTCTCTAGTTCCCTGAACTGGGATGGAACCCGGGCCCCCTGCATTGGGAGCGTGGAGTCAACCACTGGACCAGCAGGAAAGTCCCTTGGGGCAGTTTTTTTTTTTTAATTAATTAATTTGTTAATTTATTTATGGCTGAGTTGGGTCTTCGTTGGTGCACGTGGGTTTTCTCTAGCTGCGGTGAGCGGGGGGCTGCTTTTTGTTGCAGTGCGCGGGCTTCTCATTGCGGTGGCTTCTCTTGTTGCAGAGCACAGGCTCTAGATGCGCGGGCTTCAGTAGTGGCGCGTGGGCTTCAAGAATTGTGGCTCGCGGGAACGTAGTCTCAGTAGTTGTGGCACACGGGCTTAGTTGCTCCATGGCATGTGAGATCTTCCTGGACCGGGGCTCGAACCCCTGTCCCCTGCGTTGGCAGGCGGATGCTTTTTTTTTTTTTTTTGCGGTACGCGGGCCCCTCACTGTTGTGGCCTCTCCCGTTGCGGAGCACAGGCTCTGGACGCGCAGGCTCAGCGGCCGTGGTGCACGGGCCCAGCCACTCCGCGGCATGTGGGATCTTCCCGGACCGGGGCACGAACTCGTGTCCCCTTCATCGGCAGGTGGACTCTTAACCACTGCGCCACCAGGGAAGCCCGGCAGGTGGATTCTTAACCACTGAGCCACGAGGGAAGCCCCCTCTGGACACTTTTAATTTGCATTTCTCTAGTTATGAGTGACTCAAACTTGGGTTTTTTGTATGTGTAAGAGCCATTTGCATTTCCTTTTCTGAGAACTGACGTTTCACGTCCTTCACATATTTTTTCTATTGTTGATTTTTAAAAATTAATATCTAAGAATACATATATTCAGGAAATTAATCTTGAAATGTAAGTTATGAATTTTTTTTCTGGTTTGTCATTTGTCTTTTGCTTTGCTTTTTTGCCATACAGATTTTCCTTTTAGAACCTGCTGTTTTTCTCCTTGAAAATGTAAATGTAGTGAATGACAGTAGCAGGGTCTATGATGCTCACCATTCTTAGATGTAGTGGGATGTGCCTTTCTTGGTCATGGTGTTTTGATCTTTTGATAAACCTCTGGATTCATTTTATTAGTATTTTATTTGGGATTTTGGCCTTGATTTTCATAAATAGAATTGACCTCTTGTTTTTATTTCATTTTATTTTTTGTGTTATTCTTTATTGTTTCCTAATGAATGCATTTAAAGCTATAAATTTTTCTCTGGGGATCACTTCATACACATCTCCAAAATATTGCTCTAGTTTGTATCCATTTCTAATTAGCTGGTTGTTTCAGTTTCAAGTTCCTCTTTAATCCAAGAATTATTTTATTTTATTAAAAATATTTATTTATTTGGTTGCATCTGGTCTTAGTTGCGGCAGGTGAGCTCCTTAGTTGCAGCATGCGAACTCTTAGTTGTGGTGTGCAAACTCTTAGTTGTGGCATGCAAAGTCTTAGTTGCGGCATGCATGTGGGATCTAGTTCCCTGACCAGGGATCAAACCTGGGCCCCCTGCATTGGGAGCGCAGAGTGTTATCCACTGCGCCACCAGGGAAGTCCCCCAAGAATAATTTTAAAAAGGTATTTTTACATTTTTAATTAGATAAATTTTGGACTGTACATTGTGGTTAGTTTCTAATTTATGTATTTTATTCAGAGAATAGTTCTATATGTTCTGCTTTCTGGAATTTGTTAAGATTTGTGTCCTAATAAACAGAGAGTCAATTTTTGTAAATGTTCCATGTGTGTTTAAAAAGACTGAATGTTTTCTCTTATTTGTTGGGTACAAAATTTATCTATGTATCCATTATATATCTTATTAAGTATGTAATTTTAACCCTCTGTATACTTACCCTTTTTTACTTGATATATTTGACTTATTAAAACAGGTATATTAAAGCTACTCACTAAGGTTTTATTTATTTATTTTTGGCTGTGTTGGGTCTTCATTGCTGCTCACAGGCTTTCTGTGGTTGTGGCGAGTGGGCGTTACTCTTTGTTGTGGTGCGCGGGCTTCTCATTGCAGTGGCTTCTCTTGTTGCGGAGCACGGGCTCTAGGTGTGCGGGCTTCAGTAGTTGTGGCGCCTGGGCTTAGTTCCTCCATGGCATGTATCTTCTCATGGGATCTTCTCAGACCAGGGCTCAAACCCATGTCCCCTGTATTGGCAGGCAGATTCTTAACCACTGCACCACCAAGGAAGCCCTCACTAAGGTTTTAGGTTTATTACTCTGTCCTTGCATTTCTAATAGTTTTTGAGCTTTTTTTTTTTAAGATATGATGTTAGATGAACAAATGTTAACATAATTTTGTTCAGTGGAGTATAGCAATTGAGAGCATAAGCACTGGTTCTACCACTTTCTTAACTTCTCTGTTCTCAGTTTCTCCATCTGCAAGATGAGGAGAATAATATTACCTAAGTCATATGACTACTGTAGGGATGAAATGTGTTAATGTATCTTAGAACAGTGCCTAGCATATAGTCATTTTAATTAGATATTATCTTAATAAAACATCTTTCTTTTTCCTAGTGAATGCCTTTAACTTTGAATTCTGTTTCATTTAATATTAAGTTCACCACCCCTACTTTCTTTTTGGTAGCATTTATCTGGCATTCTTGTTTTTTTTTTAAAATATTTATTTGTTTGGCTGCACCAGGTCTTAGCTGTGGCACGTGGGCTCTTTAGTTGTGGCATGCAAACTCTTAGTTGTGGCATGTGGGATCTAGCTCCCTGACCAGGAATCGAACCGGGGCCCCCTGCATTGGGAGCATGGAGTCTTAGCCACTGGACCACCAGGGAAGTTCCTGGCATTCTTGTTTATACATTTCTCATATAAGTATTTGATGCAATAAATCTCTAAGTACTACTTTAGTTTCATCTCACAAATTTTAATATGTTGTGTTTTCATTTTTGCTTACTTCAAAATATTTTCTAATTTCTCTTGAGGCTTTATCTTTGGCCCACAGATTATTTGGCAGTGTGTTGTTTAATTTCTAAACATTTGGAGGTTTCCTACTTATCTTTATGTTATTAATTTCCAGTTTAATTCTGTTATGGTCAGAGAACATACTTTGTATAACTTCAGTTCTTTTAAATGTATTGAGATTTGTTTTGTGATTCAGGATATAGTCCATCTTGGTGAATTCTCTATGTATGCTTGAAAAGAAAGTGTATTTGTTGAGTGAAATGTTCTGTAAATGTCAATTAGATCCAATTGATTGGTGGTGGTTTAGTTCTTCTATATCCTTGATGATTTTCTCCATACCTGTTCTATCAATTATTGAGAGAAGAGTTGACATCTTCAACAATAACTGTGGATTTGTCCATTTTTCTTTTCAGTTCAATCCATTTTTCCTTTATACATTTTGAGGCTCTGTTGTTAGGAACATTTAGTATTGTTATATCTTCTTCATAAAGCAAATTGACCCTTTTATTGTTATGTAGTGTCCCTTTTATCCCTAGTGATTTTCTTTGCTTTATACTTTGTCCGATATTAATATTGCCATTCCAGTTTTCTTTTGATTGGTGTTTGCATGGAATATCTTTTCCCAACATTTTATTTTTAATCTAACTATAGCACTATATTTAAAGTGGGTTTCCTGCAGATGGCATATAGTTGGGTCTTTTAAAAATTTTTTTTTATCTATCTGGCAGTTTATTTTGACTGGTGTATTTAGACCATTTATATTTAATGTAATTATTTGTATATTTGGATTTAGATCTACCATTTTTTGTCCGTTTGTTCCTTCTTTTTGTTCTCATTTCTTGTCTTCTGCCTCATTTTGGATTATTTGAATATTTTTTAGTATTCCATTATAACTTACCTACTGAGGTTTTTTACTCTATCTCCTTGTCCAGGTTTTTTAGTGTTTTCTATAGGGACTGCAAATACATGTTTAACTTTTCAGTCTACATAGAATTAACTTTTTACCACTTCAAATACAGTATAGAAACCTGACCACCATATTTGTTCTTTTGTCCTCCCTTCTTTATGCTATAGTTGTCATACGTATTACATCTATATATTACATCTACATACATTGGAAATCCCATCAGATAATGTTATGATTTTTGCTTTCAAAAATCATTTTAAAGAACTCAAGGAGAAGGATATTCTGTTTACGCAGATATTTACTATTTCTGTTGCTCATCCTTAATCTTTGAAATTCCATATTTTCCTCTGGTATCATTTCCCTTCTGTCTGAAGAACTTCCTTTGGCAGTTCTTTCAGAGTAGATCTGCTGGAAATGCTTTCTCTTAGTTTTACTCTTTTCAAGAATGTCTTTATTTTGCCTTCCTTGATGAAAGGTAATCTCACTGGATATAGAATTCAGGATTGACAGTTAATTTCTTTCAGCACTTGAAAAATGTGCCACTTCCTTCTGTGTTCCACGGTCTGTGATAAGAAATCCTCAATTATTCAAATTGCTGTTTCTCTATAAGTAATGCATCATTTTCCTCTGGCTGCTTTCAAGAGTTTTTTCTTCATTTTTAGTTTTTAGAAATTTGATTATGATGTATCTGGGCATGGATTTTTTGAATTTATTCTATTTGGAATTTACTGAACTTGAAACTATAAATTTATGTCTTTTGCCAGTTTGGGGAAGTTGTCAGCCATCATTTTTCAATTTTTTTCCCACACTCTTTCTCCTCTAAGTATCTATTTATACAAATGTTAGACCTTTTGGAATTATCTCTAAAGTCCCCAAGACGCTGTTCATTTTGTTTTGATCTTTTTACTCCCTTTTGTTGAGATTGGATAATTTCTATTGATCTTTCAAGTTCACTAACTCTTTCTTTTGTCATCTCCATTCTGCCATTAAGCCCATCCAATGAGTTTTGTATTTTGGTTATTGTTAGCAGTTTTAAAATTCCCACTTGATTCTTTTTTAAAAAATTATCTTCTATTTCTCCTCTGAGACTTTCTATCTTTCCATTTATTTCATGTATTCTTAGAGCATGGTTATAATGTTCTCTTTCAAATCTGCTTAATCATCCTAACATTTGTGATATTCTTGGGATTACTTCCTGTTGTCTGTCTTTTCCTTCATGAGACATTGTCTGGTTCTTCATACATCAAGTATGTGAATGTAACAAATGCCACTGAATTGTTCACTTTAGAATGGTTAATTTTATATTATGTAAATTTTACCTCAATAAGATGTGTAATTATCCCTTTTAAAAAAGTAACAAAGTACTGATACACACTATATGTTGACAAAAGTTGAAAACATGCTAAGTGAAAGAAGCCAGACACAAAAGTCCACATATTGTATGACTCCATTTATGTGAAATACCCAAAGTAATCAAATCCATAGACACAGAAAGGAAGTTACCGGTTGCCAGGGGCTGGGGAGAGGAAGGAATGGGGAGTGATTCCTTAGTGGGTACAGGGCTTCTTTTTGGAGTAATGAAAATGTTCTGGAACTGGATGGGTGGTGACGGTTGCAGAACTTTGTGAATGTACTAGATGTCACTAATGGTATATTTTATGTGTATTTTACCATAAATTTCAAGTTGATACGTCTGATATTTTACCATAAATGTCAAGTTGAACTGAGGTGCAGTTCTTTTTTCATTTTCTTCTTTTGCTTTTTTTTTTGTTTTTTTTTTTTTTTTTTTGCGGTACGCGGGCCTCTCACTGCTGTGGCCTCTCCCGTTGCGGAGCACAGGCTCCGGACGCGCAGGCTCAGCGGCCATGGCTCACGGGCCCAGCCGCTCCGCGGCATGTGGGATCTTCCAGGACCGGGGCACGAATACGTGTCCCCTGCATCGGCAGGCGGACTCTCACCCACTGCGCCACCAGGGCAGCCCTTCTTTTGCTTTTTTATAGCCAAATAAAGGATTTGACAAAGGGAGTTCCCCTTACAATTAAAACAAAAAAACCCAAAACAACCCACCTTTTTGGTTGTATTACATTTTTCATTTTTATTTATTTTTTTTAGCAAGTATTTGTCAGTGGTAATCTTGGAGTCGTTACTGGTTGCAGGGGCGGGGAAGTCTTTTATTTGCTTTTCCACTTAATTGCTAGTTCCCTCCAAACTTTGAAGCTACTGCTTCACTGTTTTCTAATATCCAGGGTGGCCTTTGATGTTTGGTATTTTTCTCTTGCCAGTAACATCTTTTTGCTGTTTCTCTCTCTCTGAAAACTTCTAGGATTTTCTCTTTATCTTTAGAGTTCCCGTATTTCACTAAGAAATGTGGACGTGAGGATCCTTTTCCAGTAAACTTGCTCACCACTAGGTGTCCCCTTTACATCAGAACACTTTAGCTTTTCTATAGCTGAATGTTTTCCAGTTGTTTCTTTGGTTATTTTCTTCCCTCCCTTTTTTTCTGTTTCTCGCATTATGGGATCCCTTTGAGATGGTTGTTGAACCTCTTAGATTTATCCTCCCTGTCTCTCTTAAGTTCTTCTAAAATAATCTCCTTGCTTTTGCTTTACTTTCTGGGAGCTTTCCTGGACTATCTTCCAGAGCACTGATTTTCCACTGTCTTCAAACTTTCTGTTAAATTTTTAAATCTTTGTCATGTTCCCCCCACCACTCCCCCCAAAAAACTATTGTTAGCTTATTGACCTTTTTTGCAGTCTTTCTTGTTTTAAGGACACAGCATCCATCTTTATTCTGAATGTACTAGTTAGGATTTTTCAGAATCTGCATTTCTACTAGATCCATAGGTGATATGTCCACTTGCAGGCTGTTCCTGGCAGATACTCACCTGGTGTAGTTTTGCTCTGAAGGGGCATCTTCCTGCAGTCTCTGGTGACCATGTCCCTGACCGGGAGTCCCCTTCTCAGCAGGACAAGTGGCTACCAGCACATCACGACTTCTCTGACTGGGTGTGGAGAAACTTCCTGCTTCAGAGAGCCACCCCCAGGGATTGAGAGGAGTGGCTACACAAAGGAGTTTAGCAAGGTCCACCCTTTTCCACTGGATTCTGAGCACAGTCATATTTAGCTTATGCTTTTTGATAAAATTTACCTATGATGAAACACACAGATCTCAAGGATACAGCTGGATGTTTTGACAAATGTATACACCTTTGTAACCAGTTCCCCCAACTAAGATATAAAACTTTCTCATACTCCCATAAGCTCCTTCCTGCCCATTCTCCACCTCCTGAGACAACTACTGTTTCCATTTCTTTCACAATATTTTTCCTTGTTCATTTTTTTTCTTGAAGTATAGTTGACTTACAATATTATATTCATTTCAGGTGTACGATATAGTGACTTAATATTTTTATAGATTATACTCCATTTAAAATTATTATAAAATATTGGCTATATTCCCTGTGCTATAAAATATATGCTTGTAGCTTATTTATTTTATAAACTTAAATCCCCTACCTCTATCTTGCCCCTTGCCACTTCCTACACCCCACTGGTAACCACTAGTTTGTTTTCTGTATTGTGAGTCTGTTTCTGTCTTGTTATATTCATTCATTTGTTCTATTTTTTAGATTCCACAGATAAGTGATAACATACAGTGTTTGTCTTTCTCTGTCTGACTTATTTTACTAAGCACAATATCCTCCAGGTCTAACATGTTGTTGCAAATGGCAAAATTTCATTCTTTTTTATGGCTAAGTAATATTCCATTGTATGTATGTATGTATATGTGTGTGTGTGTGTATGTATGTATGTAGGTGTGTGTGTGTACATAAATGTCTATTTTAGGTCTTTTGCCCAGTTTTTAATCAGGTTTTTTTTTTTTTTTTTTTTTGCGGTATGCGGGCCTCTCACTGCCGTGGCCTCTCCCGTTGCGGAGCACAGGCTCCAGACGCTCAGGCTCAGCGGCCACGGCTCACGGGCCCAGCCGCTCCGCGGCATGTGGGATCTTCCCGGACCGGGACACGAACCCATGTCCCCTACATCGGCAAGCGGACTCTCAACCACTGTGCCACCAGGGAAGCCCCAATCAGGTTTTTTTTGATATGAGTTGTATGAGCTGTTTATATATTTCAGATATTAACCCCTTATCGGTCATATCATTTGCAAATATTTTCTCCCATTCAGTAGGTTGTCCTTTCATTTTGTTGATGGTTTTCTCTGCTGTGCAAAAGCTTTTAAGTTTAATTCTTATTTGTTTTTGCTTTCGTTTCCTTTGCCTTAGGAGACAGATCCAAAAAAAAAAAATGTTGCTATGATTTATGTCATAGTGTTCTGCATATGTTTTCTTCTAGTTTTATGGTTTCCAGTCTTACATTTAGGTCTTTAATCTATTTTGAGTTTATTTTTGTATGTGGTGTGAGAAAATGTTCTAATTTCAGTTCTGAATGATAATCTTGCTGGATAGAGTATCCTAGATTGTAGGTTTTTCCCTTTCAGCTCTTTCAGTATATTATACCACTTCCTTTCTGGCCTGCAAAGTTTCTACAGAAAAATCAGCTGATAGCCTTATGGGGGGTTCCCTCGTGTATGATTCTTTGTTTTTCTCTTGCTGCCTTTAGAATTTTCTCTTTAACTTTTGACATTTTAATTGTGATATATCTTGGTGTGGGTCTCTTTGGGATCATCTTGTTTGGAACTCTCTGTGATTCCTGTGCTGGATATCTTTTTCTTCAGGTTTGGGAAGTTTTCAGCC